>NC_092589.1:10000-1210000 GCF_047663525.1 Anas platyrhynchos
CTCTGACCTCTGACCTGTGACCCCTGACCTCTGACCCCCTGACCCAATCCCAAGCCCAAAAATCCCAAGCCCAAAAAATAGGACTCTCAAAACCTAAACCCAAAAACTAAAACCTAAAAACCCAAAAACCTAAACCCAAAAACGCTCCAAACACTAATCCAAAAAAATAAGACGCTCAAAGCACTAACACAAAATATTAAGATGCTCAAAACCCTAACGCAAAAAATTAAGATGCTCCAAACCCTAACCCAAAAAATTAGGACACTCAAAACCTTAACCCTGGAGAACCTAACCTGAAAAAATCAATCAATAAATAAATAAAAATAAAATTTTAAAACCCTAACCCTAAATAATTGACCAAAAAGAAAACCCTAAGACCCTAACCCTAAAAAACCTTTCAACACTACAACCCATAAACTCTAAAACCCTAACACACTAACCCTGAAAAACTTAAAACCTTAACCCCCAAATCCCTAAAATACTAACCGTTAAAAATCCAAACCTAAACAACTTAAAATCCTAAACATAAACCCTGAGAATACTTACCCTGAAACCCAACCCTAGTGCCCTACCCCTGAAACCTTAAAACCGTGAATCAATCTTTGGAAAATAACATAGGCTCAGGAGAGGATCTCACTACGCTTACCCTGACTCTGACTCTGACCCTGACCCTAACCCTAACCCTACCCCTAACCCTAAGCCTCACCCTCTAACCCTAACCCTAACACTAACCCAAAACCTAACCCTAACTCTAACCCTACCCCTAACCCTAACCCCTAACCATAAACCTAACCCCCTAACCCTAACCCTAACCCCCTAACCATAACCCTAGCCCTAACCCTAACCCAAATCCCTAACCCTAAACCGAGCCCTAACCCGAACCCTCACCCTAACCCTAACCCGCCTAACCCTAACCCTAAACCTAACCCTAACCCCGAACCCGAACCCTAACCCCCTAACCATAACCCTAAGCCCTAACCCTAACCCTAATGAACCCTAAGCCTAACCCTATCGCTAACCCTAACGCTAACCTTAACCCTAACCCTAAACCTAACGCCCTGACCATAACCCTAACCCAAACCCTAACCCCAAACCCTAACACTACCCCTAACCCTAACCCCTAACCCTACCCCCCTAATACTACCCCTAACCCCCTAACGATAACCCTAGCCCTAACCCTAAAGAACCCTAACCTTAAACGAAAACCCTAACCCTAACCCTAAACCTAACCCCCTGGCAACCGCACCCCGCACACTTGGTTCCCCCCTCATTTTGGTTCCCCCCCCCCCCTTGGGTCCCCCCGGAAACAAAATCCCGCATACTTGGTTCCCCCCTCATTTTGGTTCCCCCCCCGGTGCGCCCCACAAATGGGTCCCCCCGGAAACAAATCCCCGCACACTTGGTTCCCCCCTCATTTTGGTTCCCCCCCCCGGTGCGCCCCACAAATGGGTCCCCCCGGAAACAAAACCCCGCACACTTGGTTCCCCCCTCATTTTGGTTCCCCCCCCCGGGTGCGCCCCACAAATGGGTCCCCCCGGAAACAAAACCCCGCACACTTGGTTCCCCCCTCATTTTGGTTCCCCCCCCCGGTGCGCCCCACAAATGGGTCCCCCCGGAAACAAAACCCCGCACACTTGGTTCCCCCCTCATTTTGGTTCCCCCCCCGGTGCGCCCCACAAATGGGTCCCTCCAGAAACAAAACCCCGCACACTTGGTTCCCCCCTCATTTTGGTTCCCCCCCACCCTTGGGGTCCCCCCAAGCCTCATGGACCCCCTCTGATCCCTGATCTCTGACCCCCGACCTATGACCCCTGACCCCTGACCTCTGACCCCTGACCTCTGACCCCCGACCTCTGACCCCTGACCTCTGACCCCTGACCTCTGACCCCCTGACCCTTGACCCCTGACCTCTGACGCCTGACCTCTGACCCCCCGACCCCTGACCTCTGACGCCTGACCTCTGACCCCCTGACTCCTGACCTCTGACCCCTGACCCCTGACCTCAGACACCCGACCCCTCAACTCCGGCCTCTGACCACTGACCCCTGACCCCTGACCTCTGACCCCCGACCACTGACTCCTGACCCCTGACCCCCGACCCCTGACCCCCGACCTCTGACCTCTGACCTGTGACCCCTGACCTCTGACCCCCTGACCCAATCCCAAGCCCAAAAATCCCAAGCCCAAAAAATAGGGAAACAAAACCCCGCACACTTGGTTCCCCCCTCATTTTGGTTCCCCCCCCCGGTGCGCCCCACAAATGGGTCCCCCCGGAAACAAAACCCCGCACACTTGGTTCCCCCCTCATTTTGGTTCCCCCCCCCGGTGCGACCCACAAATGGGTCCCCCCGGAAACAAAACCCTGCACACTTGGTTCCCCCCTCATTTTGGTTCCCCCCCCGGTGCGCCCCACAAATGGGTCCCCCCGGAAACAAAACCCTGCACACTTGGTTCCCCCCTCATTTTGGTTCCCCCCCCCGGTGCGCCCCACAAATGGTTTCCCCCGGAAACAAAACCCCGCACAATAGGTTCCCCCCTCATTTTGGTTCCCCCCCCCGGTGCGCCCCACAAATCGGTCCCCCCGGAAACAAAACCCCGCACACTTGGTTCCCCCCTCATTTTGGTTCCCCCCCACCCTTGGGGTCCCCCCAAGCCTCATGGACCCCCTCTGACCCCTGATCTCTGACCCCCGACCTATGACCCCTGACCCCTGACCTCTGACCCCTGACCTCTGACCCCCGACCTCTGACCCCTGACCTCTGACCCCTGACCTCTGACCCCCTGACCCTTGACCCCTGACCTCTGACGCCTGACCTCTGACCCCCCGACCCCTGACCTCTGACGCCTGACCCCTGACCTCTGACCCCTGACCCCTGACCTCCGGCCTCTGACCACTTACCCCGGACCTCTGACCCCTGACCTCTGACCCCCTGACCCCTGACCTCTGACCCCTGACCCCTGACCTCAGACACCCGACCCCTCAACTCCGGCCTCTGACCACTGACCCCTGACCCCTGACCTCTGACCCCCGACCACTGACTCCTGACCCCTGACCCCCGACCCCTGACCCCCGACCTCTGACCTCTGACCTGTGACCCCTGACCTCTGACCCCCTGACCCAATCCCAAGCCCAAAAATCCCAAGCCCAAAAAATAGGACTCTCAAAACCTAAACCCAAAAACTAAAACCTAAAAACCCAAAAACCTAAACCCAAAAACGCTCCAAACACTAATCCAAAAAAATAAGACGCTCAAAGCACTAACACAAAATATTAAGATGCTCAAAACCCTAACGCAAAAAATTAAGATGCTCCAAACCCTAACCCAAAAAATTAGGACACTCAAAACCTTAACCCTGGAGAACCTAACCTGAAAAAATCAATCAATAAATAAATAAAAATAAAATTTTAAAACCCTAACCCTAAATAATTGACCAAAAAGAAAACCCTAAGACCCTAACCCTAAAAAACCTTTCAACACTACAACCCATAAACTCTAAAACCCTAACACACTAACCCTGAAAAACTTAAAACCTTAACCCCCAAATCCCTAAAATACTAACCGTTAAAAATCCAAACCTAAACAACTTAAAATCCTAAACATAAACCCTGAGAATACTTACCCTGAAACCCAACCCTAGTGCCCTACCCCTGAAACCTTAAAACCGTGAATCAATCTTTGGAAAATAACATAGGCTCAGGAGAGGATCTCACTACGCTTACCCTGACTCTGACTCTGACCCTGACCCTAACCCTAACCCTACCCCTAACCCTAAGCCTCACCCTCTAACCCTAACCCTAACACTAACCCAAAACCTAACCCTAACTCTAACCCTACCCCTAACCCTAACCCCTAACCATAAACCTAACCCCCTAACCCTAACCCTAACCCCCTAACCATAACCCTAGCCCTAACCCTAACCCAAATCCCTAACCCTAAACCGAGCCCTAACCCGAACCCTCACCCTAACCCTAACCCGCCTAACCCTAACCCTAAACCTAACCCTAACCCCGAACCCGAACCCTAACCCCCTAACCATAACCCTAAGCCCTAACCCTAACCCTAATGAACCCTAAGCCTAACCCTATCGCTAACCCTAACGCTAACCTTAACCCTAACCCTAAACCTAACGCCCTGACCATAACCCTAACCCAAACCCTAACCCCAAACCCTAACACTACCCCTAACCCTAACCCCTAACCCTACCCCCCTAATACTACCCCTAACCCCCTAACGATAACCCTAGCCCTAACCCTAAAGAACCCTAACCTTAAACGAAAACCCTAACCCTAACCCTAAACCTAACCCCCTGGCAACCGCACCCCGCACACTTGGTTCCCCCCTCATTTTGGTTCCCCCCCCCCCCTTGGGTCCCCCCGGAAACAAAATCCCGCATACTTGGTTCCCCCCTCATTTTGGTTCCCCCCCCGGTGCGCCCCACAAATGGGTCCCCCCGGAAACAAATCCCCGCACACTTGGTTCCCCCCTCATTTTGGTTCCCCCCCCCGGTGCGCCCCACAAATGGGTCCCCCCGGAAACAAAACCCCGCACACTTGGTTCCCCCCTCATTTTGGTTCCCCCCCCCGGGTGCGCCCCACAAATGGGTCCCCCCGGAAACAAAACCCCGCACACTTGGTTCCCCCCTCATTTTGGTTCCCCCCCCCGGTGCGCCCCACAAATGGGTCCCCCCGGAAACAAAACCCCGCACACTTGGTTCCCCCCTCATTTTGGTTCCCCCCCACCCTTGGGGTCCCCCCAAGCCTCATGGACCCCCTCTGACCCCTGATCTCTGACCCCCGACCTATGACCCCTGACCCCTGACCTCTGACCCCTGACCTCTGACCCCCGACCTCTGACCCCTGACATCTGACCCCTGACCTCTGACCCCCTGACCCTTGACCCCTGACCTCTGACGCCTGACCTCTGACCCCCCGACCCCTGACCTCTGACGCCTGACCTCTGACCCCCTGACTCCTGACCTCTGACCCCTGACCCCTGACCTCAGACACCCGACCCCTCAACTCCGGCCTCTGACCACTGACCCCTGACCCCTGACCTCTGACCCCCGACCACTGACTCCTGACCCCTGACCCCCGACCCCTGACCCCCGACCTCTGACCTCTGACCTGTGACCCCTGACCTCTGACCCCCTGACCCAATCCCAAGCCCAAAAATCCCAAGCCCAAAAAATAGGGAAACAAAACCCCGCACACTTGGTTCCCCCCTCATTTTGGTTCCCCCCCCCGGTGCGCCCCACAAATGGGTCCCCCCGGAAACAAAACCCCGCACACTTGGTTCCCCCCTCATTTTGGTTCCCCCCCCGGTGCGCCCCACAAATGGGTCCCCCCGGAAACAAAACCCCGCACACTTGGTTCCCCCCTCATTTTGGTTCCCCCCCCCGGTGCGCCCCACAAATGGTTCCCCCCGGAAACAAAACCCCGCACACTTGGTTCCCCCCTCATTTTGGTTCCCCCCCCCCGGTGCGCCCCACAAATGGGTCCCCCCGGAAACAAAACCCCGCACACTTGGTTCCCCCCTCGTTTTGGTTCCCCCCCACCCTTGGGGTCCCCCCAAGCCTCATGGACCCCCTCTGACCCCTGATCTCTGACCCCCGACCTATGACCCCTGACCCCTGACCTCTGACCCCTGACCTCTGACCCCCGACCTCTGACCCCTGACCTCTGACCCCTGACCTCTGACCCCCTGACCCTTGACCCCTGACCTCTGACGCCTGACCTCTGACCCCCCGACCCCTGACCTCTGACGCCTGACCCCTGACCTCTGACCCCTGACCCCTGACCTCCGGCCTCTGACCACTTACCCCGGACCTCTGACCCCTGACCTCTGACCCCCTGACCCCTGACCTCTGACCCCTGACCCCTGACCTCAGACACCCGACCCCTCAACTCCGGCCTCTGACCACTGACCCCTGACCCCTGACCTCTGACCCCTGACCCCTGACTCCTGACCCCTGACCCCCGACCCCTGACCCCCGACCTCTGACCTCTGACCCCCTGACCCCTGACCTCTGACCCCTGACCCCTGACCTCAGACACCCGACCCCTCAACTCCGGCCTCTGACCACTGACCCCTGACCCCTGACCTCTGACCCCTGACCCCTGACTCCTGACCCCTGACCCCCGACCCCTGACCCCCGACCTCTGACCCCTGACCTCTGACCCCTGACCTCTGACCCCCTGACCCTTGACCCCTGACCTCTGACGCCTGACCCCTGACCTCTGACCCCTGACCCCTGACCTCCGGCCTCTGACCACTTACCCCGGACCTCTGACCCCTGACCTCTGACCCCCTGACTCCTGACCTCTGACCCCTGACCCCTGACTCCTGACCCCTGACCCCCGACCCCTGACCCCCGACCTCTGACCTCTGACCTGTGACCCCTGACCTCTGACCCCCTGACCCAATCCCAAGCCCAAAAATCCCAAGCCCAAAAAATAGGACTCTCAAAACCTAAACCCAAAAACTAAAACCTAAAAACCCAAAAACCTAAACCCAAAAACGCTCCAAACACTAATCCAAAAAAATAAGACGCTCAAAGCACTAACACAAAATATTAAGATGCTCAAAACCCTAACGCAAAAAATTAAGATGCTCCAAACCCTAACCCAAAAAATTAGGACACTCAAAACCTTAACCCTGGAGAACCTAACCTGAAAAAATCAATCAATAAATAAATAAAAATAAAATTTTAAAACCCTAACCCTAAATAATTGACCAAAAAGAAAACCCTAAGACCCTAACCCTAAAAAACCTTTCAACACTACAACCCATAAACTCTAAAACCCTAACACACAAACCCTGAAAAACTTAAAACCTTAACCCCCAAATCCCTAAAATACTAACCGTTAAAAATCCAAACCTAAACAACTTAAAATCCTAAACATAAACCCTGAGAATACTTACCCTGAAACCCAACCCTAGTGCCCTACCCCTGAAACCTTAAAACCGTGAATCAATCTTTGGAAAATAACATAGGCTCAGGAGAGGATCTCACTACGCTTACCCTGACCCTGACCCTAACCCTAACCCTACCCCTAACCCTAAGCCTCACCCTCTAACCCTAACCCTAACACTAACCCAAAACCTAACCCTAACTCTAACCCTACCCCTAACCCTAACCCCTAACCATAAACCTAACCCCCTAACCCTAACCCTAACCCCCTAACCATAACCCTAGCCCTAACCCTAACCCAAATCCCTAACCCTAAACCGAGCCCTAACCCGAACCCTCACCCTAACCCTAACCCGCCTAACCCTAACCCTAAACCTAACCCTAACCCCGAACCCGAACCCTAACCCCCTAACCATAACCCTAAGCCCTAACCCTAACCCTAATGAACCCTAAGCCTAACCCTATCGCTAACCCTAACGCTAACCTTAACCCTAACCCTAAACCTAACGCCCTGACCATAACCCTAACCCAAACCCTAACCCCAAACCCTAACACTACCCCTAACCCTAACCCCTAACCCTACCCCACCTAATACTACCCCTAACCCCCTAACGATAACACTAGCCCTAACCCTAAAGAACCCTAACCTTAAACGAAAACCCTAACCCTAACCCTAACCCTAACCCCCTGGCAACCGCACCCCGCACACTTGGTCCCCCCCACATTTTGGTTCCCCCCCCCCTTGGGTCCCCCCGGAAACCAAATCCCGCATACTTGGTTCCCCCCTCATTTTGGTTCCCCCCCCGGTGCGCCCCACAAGTGGTTCCCCCCGGAAACAAAACCCCGCACACTTGGTTCCCCCCTCATTTTGGTTCCCCCCCCGGTGCGCCCCACAAATGGGTCCCCCCGGAAACAAAACCCCGCACACTTGGTTCCCCCCTCATTTTGGTTCCCCCCCCCGGTGCGCCCCACAAATGGGTCCCCCCGGAAACAAAACCCCGCACACTTGGTTCCCCCCTCATTTTGGTTCCCCCCCCCCCCCGGTGCGACCCACAAATGGGTCCCCCCGGAAACAAAACCCCGCACACTTGGTTCCCCCCTCATTTTGGTTCCCCCCCCCGGTGCGCCCCACAAATGGGTCCCCCCGGAAACAAAACCCCGCACACTTGGTTCCCCCCTCATTTTGGTTCCCCCCCACCCTTGGGGTCCCCCCAAGCCTCATGGACCCCCTCTGACCCCTGATCTCTGACCCCCGACCTATGACCCCTGACCCCTGACCTCTGACCCCTGACCTCTGACCCCCGACCTCTGACCCCTGACCTCTGACCCCTGACCTCTGACCCCCTGACCCTTGACCCCTGACCTCTGACGCCTGACCTCTGACCCCCCGACCCCTGACCTCTGACGCCTGACCCCTGACCTCTGACCCCTGACCCCTGACCTCCGGCCTCTGACCACTTACCCCGGACCTCTGACCCCTGACCTCTGACCCCCTGACTCCTGACCTCTGACCCCTGACCCCTGACCTCAGACACCCGACCCCTCAACTCCGGCCTCTGACCACTGACCCCTGACCCCTGACCTCTGACCCCCGACCACTGACTCCTGACCCCTGACCCCCGACCCCTGACCCCCGACCTCTGACCTCTGACCTGTGACCCCTGACCTCTGACCCCCTGACCCAATCCCAAGCCCAAAAATCCCAAGCCCAAAAAATAGGACTCTCAAAACCTAAACCCAAAAACTAAAACCTAAAAACCCAAAAACCTAAACCCAAAAACGCTCCAAACACTAATCCAAAAAAATAAGACGCTCAAAGCACTAACACAAAATATTAAGATGCTCAAAACCCTAACGCAAAAAATTAAGATGCTCCAAACCCTAACCCAAAAAATTAGGACACTCAAAACCTTAACCCTGGAGAACCTAACCTGAAAAAATCAAACAATAAATAAATAAAAATAAAATTTTAAAACCCTAACCCTAAATAATTGACCAAAAAGAAAACCCTAAGACCCTAACCCTAAAAAACCTTTCAACACTACAACCCATAAACTCTAAAACCCTAACACACTAACCCTGAAAAACTTAAAACCTTAACCCCCAAATCCCTAAAATACTAACCGTTAAAAATCCAAACCTAAACAACTTAAAATCCTAAACATAAACCCTGAAAATACTTACCCTGAAACCCAACCCTAGTGCCCTACCCCTGAAACCTTAAAACCGTGAATCAATCTTTGGAAAATAACATAGGCTCAGGAGAGGATCTCACTACGCTTACCCTGACTCTGACTCTGACCCTGACCCTAACCCTAACCCTACCCCTAACCCTAAGCCTCACCCTCTAACCCTAACCCTAACACTAACCCAAAACCTAACCCTAACTCTAACCCTACCCCTAACCCTAACCCCTAACCATAAACCTAACCCCCTAACCCTAACCCTAACCCCCTAACCATAACCCTAGCCCTAACCCTAACCCAAATCCCTAACCCTAAACCGAGCCCTAACCCGAACCCTCACCCTAACCCTAACCCGCCTAACCCTAACCCTAAACCTAACCCTAACCCCGAACCCGAACCCTAACCCCCTAACCATAACCCTAAGCCCTAACCCTAACCCTAATGAACCCTAAGCCTAACCCTATCGCTAACCCTAACGCTAACCTTAACCCTAACCCTAAACCTAACGCCCTGACCATAACCCTAACCCAAACCCTAACCCCAAACCCTAACACTACCCCTAACCCTAACCCCTAACCCTACCCCCCCTAATACTACCCCTAACCCCCTAACGATAACCCTAGCCCTAACCCTAAAGAACCCTAACCTTAAACGAAAACCCTAACCCTAACCCTAAACCTAACCCCCTGGCAACCGCACCCCGCACACTTGGTTCCCCCCTCATTTTGGTTCCCCCCCCCCTTGGGTCCCCCCGGAAACAAAATCCCGCATACTTGGTTCCCCCCTCATTTTGGTTCCCCCCCCGGTGCGCCCCACAAATGGGTCCCCCCGGAAACAAAACCCCGCACACTTGGTTCCCCCCTCATTTTGGTTCCCCCCCCCGGTGCGCCCCACAAATGGGTCCCCCCGGAAACAAAACCCCGCACACTTGGTTCCCCCCTCATTTTGGTTCCCCCCCCCGGTGCGCCCCACAAATGGGTCCCCCCGGAAACAAAACCCCGCACACTTGGTTCCCCCCTCATTTTGGTTCCCCCCCCCGGTGCGCCCCACAAATGGGTCCCCCCGGAAACAAAACCCCGCACACTTGGTTCCCCCCTCATTTTGGTTCCCCCCCACCCTTGGGGTCCCCCCAAGCCTCATGGACCCCCTCTGACCCCTGATCTCTGACCCCCGACCTATGACCCCTGACCCCTGACCTCTGACCCCTGACCTCTGACCCCCGACCTCTGACCCCTGACCTCTGACCCCCTGACCCTTGACCCCTGACCTCTGACGCCTGACCTCTGACCCCCCGACCCCTGACCTCTGACGCCTGACCCCTGACCTCTGACCCCTGACCCCTGACCTCCGGCCTCTGACCACTTACCCCGGACCTCTGACCCCTGACCTCTGACCCCCTGACTCCTGACCTCTGACCCCTGACCCCTGACCTCAGACACCCGACCCCTCAACTCCGGCCTCTGACCACTGACCCCTGACCCCTGACCTCTGACCCCCGACCACTGACTCCTGACCCCTGACCCCCGACCCCTCAACTCCGGCCTCTGACCACTGACCCCTGACCCCTGACCTCTGACCCCCGACCACTGACTCCTGACCCCTGACCCCCGACCCCTGACCCCCGACCTCTGACCTCTGACCTGTGACCCCTGACCTCTGACCCCCTGACCCAATCCCAAGCCCAAAAATCCCAAGCCCAAAAAATAGGACTCTCAAAACCTAAACCCAAAAACTAAAACCTAAAAACCCAAAAACCTAAACCCAAAAACGCTCCAAACACTAATCCAAAAAAATAAGACGCTCAAAGCACTAACACAAAATATTAAGATGCTCAAAACCCTAACGCAAAAAATTAAGATGCTCCAAACCCTAACCCAAAAAATTAGGACACTCAAAACCTTAACCCTGGAGAACCTAACCTGAAAAAATCAATCAATAAATAAATAAAAATAAAATTTTAAAACCCTAACCCTAAATAATTGACCAAAAAGAAAACCCTAAGACCCTAACCCTAAAAAACCTTTCAACACTACAACCCATAAACTCTAAAACCCTAACACACTAACCCTGAAAAACTTAAAACCTTAACCCCCAAATCCCTAAAATACTAACCGTTAAAAATCCAAACCTAAACAACTTAAAATCCTAAACATAAACCCTGAGAATACTTACCCTGAAACCCAACGCTAGTGCCCTACCCCTGAAACCTTAAAACCGTGAATCAATCTTTGGAAAATAACATAGGCTCAGGAGAGGATCTCACTACGCTTACCCTGACTCTGACTCTGACCCTGACCCTAACCCTAACCCTACCCCTAACCCTAAGCCTCACCCTCTAACCCTAACCCTAACACTAACCCAAAACCTAACCCTAACTCTAACCCTACCCCTAACCCTAACCCCTAACCATAAACCTAACCCCCTAACCCTAACCCCCTAACCATAACCCTAGCCCTAACCCTAACCCAAATCCCTAACCCTAAACCGAGCCCTAACCCGAACCCTCACCCTAACCCTAACCCGCCTAAACCTAACCCTAAACCTAACCCTAACCCCGAACCCGAACCCTAACCCCCTAACCATAACCATAAGCCCTAACCCTAACCCTAATGAACCCTAAGCCTAACCCTATCGCTAACCCTAACGCTAACCTTAACCCTAACCCTAAACCTAACGCCCTGACCATAACCCTAACCCAAACCCTAACCCCAAACCCTAACACTACCCCTAACCCTAACCCCTAACCCTACCCCCCTAATACTACCCCTAACCCCCTAACGATAACCCTAGCCCTAACCCTAAAGAACCCTAACCTTAAACGAAAACCCTAACCCTAACCCTAACCCTAACCCCCTGGCAACCGCACCCCGCACACTTGGTTCCCCCCTCATTTTGGTTCCCCCCCCCCTTGGGTCCCCCCGGAAACAAAATCCCGCATACTTGGTTCCCCCCTCATTTTGGTTCCCCCCCCGGTGCGCCCCACAAGTGGTTCCCCCCGGAAACAAAACCCCGCACACTTGGTTCCCCCCTCGTTTTGGTTCCCCCCCCGGTGCGCCCCACAAATGGGTCCCCCCGGAAACAAAACCCCGCACACTTGGTTCCCCTCTCATTTTGGTTCCCCCCCACCCTTGGGGTCCCCCCAAGCCTCATGGACCCCCTCTGACCCCTGATCTCTGACCCCCGACCTATGACCCCTGACCCCTGACCTCTGACCCCTGACCTCTGACCCCCGACCTCTGACCCCTGACCTCTGACCCCTGACCTCTGACCCCCTGACCCTTGACCCCTGACCTCTGACGCCTGACCTCTGACCCCCCGACCCCTGACCTCTGACGCCTGACCCCTGACCTCTGACCCCTGACCCCTGACCTCCGGCCTCTGACCACTTACCCCGGACCTCTGACCCCTGACCTCTGACCCCCTGACTCCTGACCTCTGACCCCTGACCCCTGACCTCAGACACCCGACCCCTCAACTCCGGCCTCTGACCACTGACCCCTGACCCCTGACCTCTGACCCCCGACCACTGACTCCTGACCCCTGACCCCCGACCCCTGACCCCCGACCTCTGACCTCTGACCTGTGACCCCTGACCTCTGACCCCCTGACCCAATCCCAAGCCCAAAAATCCCAAGCCCAAAAAATAGGACTCTCAAAACCTAAACCCAAAAACTAAAACCTAAAAACCCAAAAACCTAAACCCAAAAACGCTCCAAACACTAATCCAAAAAAATAAGACGCTCAAAGCACTAACACAAAATATTAAGATGCTCAAAACCCTAACGCAAAAAATTAAGATGCTCCAAACCCTAACCCAAAAAATTAGGACACTCAAAACCTTAACCCTGGAGAACCTAACCTGAAAAAATCAATCAATAAATAAATAAAAATAAAATTTTAAAACCCTAACCCTAAATAATTGACCAAAAAGAAAATCCTAAGACCCTAACCCTAAAAAACCTTTCAACACTACAACCCATAAACTCTAAAACCCTAACACACAAACCCTGAAAAACTTAAAACCTTAACCCCCAAATCCCTAAAATACTAACCGTTAAAAATCCAAACCTAAACAACTTAAAATCCTAAACATAAACCCTGAGAACATTTACCCTGAAACCCAACGCTAGTGCCCTACCCCTGAAACCTTAAAAGCGTCAATCAATCTTTGGAAAATAACATAGGCTCAGGAGAGGATCTCACTACGCTTACCCTGATTCTGACTCTGACCCTAACCCTAACCCTAACCCTAACCCTAACCCTAACCCTAACCCTAACCCTAACCCTAACCCTAACCCTAACCCAAGCCCCATGGACCCCCCCCCGGTGCGCTCCGCAAATGCGTCCCCCCGGCAACCGCACCCCGCACACTTGGTTCCCCCCTCATTTTGGTTCCTTCCCGGTGCGCCCCGCAAATGCGTCCCCCCGGCAACCGCACCCCGCACACTTGGTTCCTCCTTCATTTTGGTTCCCCCCCCCGGTGCGCCCCGCAAATGCGTCCCCCCGGCAACCGCACCCAGCACACTTGGTTCCCCCCTCATTTTGCTTCCACCCCCCCGGTGCGCCCCGCAAATGCGTCCCCCCGGCATGCGCACCCCGCACACTTGGTTCCCCCCTCATTTTGGTTCTTCCCCCGGTGCGCCCCGCAAATGCGTCCCCCCGGCAAGCGCACCCCGCAGACTTGGTTTCCCCTCTCATTTTGGTTCCCCCCAACCCTTGGGGTCCCCCCAAGCCCCATGGACCACCCCCCCACTTGGTGCCCCCCCCCAATTTTGTACCCCCCACCGTCCTACCCGTGCCCGCAGCAGCCGCTCGCGCTCCGCCAGCGCCTCCCGCACCCGACGCTGCATCTCGGCCAGGTGGAGGCAGGCGCTGGGGGGGGGGGAATAAATTGGGGGGGGTCAATTTGGGGGGGGTCTGGGGGCATTTGGGGGTCTGGGGGCGCATTTAGGGGGCGGAGGGGACTGGTTCTCACCTGTAGGACTCGGCGTCGAGCCCCCCCGGGGGCAGCTGCAGGGCCAGGATGCCTGGGGGGGTGCGGGGGGGGGCATGTCAGCACCCCCCAGACCGAAACCCCAAAACCGCTGCCGTTGACTCCAAAACCGCTGCCGTTGACCCCAAGGTGGCCGCTGGTGACGCCGGTAGGGCCACGGGGCGCCCCGCGGGCCACTGGGAGCGGAAGACGGGCATGAAGCTGCCGGTGGACGGCGGCCACGCTAAAATGCTAGGTCAGCCGCGGGTTGGGGCTCTGGGGGGGGCACCCCATAGGGTCACATCCCCCCCAAAACCCCCCCGGCCCCATAGAGACCCCCCCCAGCCCCACAGATCCCACCCCAAACCCTGTAGGTGCTCCCCCAAACCCTACAGGCACCTTCTCCAGATGTTCCCCACAACCTCCCAGCCCCACAAGTACAATGTGTCCGGGCGGCGCTGCGCTAAAATGTGTCCGGGCGGCGCCGCGCTTAAATGTGCCCGGGCGGCGCAGCGCTTAAATGTGTCCGGGCAGCGACGCGCTAAAATGTGTCCGGGCGGCGTCGCGCTAAAATGTGCCCTAACCCTAACCCTAACCCTAACCCTGCATTTCCAGGCATGCTCTGGGCACCCAACATGGCCTCCCGGAAGCCTGGTGCCGGAAAACTATATTTACCAGCATTCCTTGGACAGCCGGCACAGCCAATCACGGGCCAAGTTTTCAAGAATTACATTTACCAGCACGCACTGTAACCCTAGCCCTTACCGCCTTTACAAAAAAGCCTCAAGCCCTAACCCTAAAAATCCTCGAAACCCCTACAGACATAACCCAAAATATTTACCACACTAAACACCTGAAGACCTATGCCTAAAACTCCTAACCCAATAAATTAAGACGTTCAAATCCCAAGCCCACAAAATTAAGACGTTCAAATCCCAAGCCCAAAAAACATGAATCTCAAAACCTAAACCCAAAAACTAAAACCTAAAAACCCAAAAACCTAAACCCAAAAACTAAAACCTAAAAACCCAAAAACCTAAACCCAAAAACGCTCCAAACACTAATCCAAAAAAATAAGACGCTCAAAGCACTAACACAAAATATTAAGATGCTCAAAACCCTAACGCAAAAAATTAAGATGCTCCAAACCCTAACCCAAAAAATTAGGACACTCAAAACCCTAACCCTGGAGAACCTAACCTGAAAAAATAAATAAATACATAAATAAATAAATAAATAAAAATAAAATTTAAAAACCCTAACCCTAAATAATTGACCAAAAAGAAAATCCTAAAACCCTAACCCTAAAAAACCTTTCAACACTACAACCCATAAACTCTAAAACCCTAACACACAAACCCTGAAAAACTTAAAACCTTAACCCCCAAATCCCTAAAATACTAACCGTTAAAAATCCAAACCTAAACAACTTAAAATCCTAAACATAAACCCTGAGAACATTTACCCTGAAACCCAACGCTAGTGCCCTACCCCTGAAACCTTAAAAGAGTCAATCAATCTTTGGAAAATAACATAGGCTCAGGAGAGGATCTCACTACGCTTACCCTGATTCTGACTCTGACCCTAACCCTAACCCTAACCCTAACCCTAACCCTAACCCTAACCCTAACCCTAACCCTAACCCTAACCCAAGCCCCATGGACACCCCCCCCCGGTGCGCTCCGCAAATGCGTCCCCCCGGCAACCGCACCCCGCACACTTGGTTCCCCCCTCATTTTGGTTCCATCCCGGTGCGCCCCGCAAATGCGTCCCCCCGGCAACCGCACCCCGCACACTTGGTTCCTCCTTCATTTTGGTTCCCCCCCCGGTGCGCCCCGCAAATGCGTCCCCCCGGCGACCGCACCCCGCACACTTGGTTCCCCCCTCATTTTGCTTCCACCCCCCCGGTGCGCCCCGCAAATGCGTCCCCCCGGCATGCGCACCCCGCACACTTGGTTCCCCCCTCATTTTGGTTCCTTCCCGGTGCGCCCCGCAAATGCGTCCCCCCGGCAACCGCACCCCGCACACTTGGTTCCTCCTTCATTTTGGTTCCCCCCCCGGTGTGCCCCGCAAATGCGTCCCCCCGGCGACCGCACCCCGCACACTTGGTTCCCCCCTCATTTTGGTTCCACCCCCCCGGTGCGCCCCGCAAATGCGTCCCCCCGGCATGCGCACCCCGCACACTTGGTTCCCCCCTCATTTTGGTTCCTCCCCCGGTGCGCCCCGCAAATGCGTCCCCCCGGCAAGCGCACCCCGCACACTTGGTTTCCCCTCTCATTTTGGTTCCCCCCAACCCTTGGGGTCCCCCCAAGCCCCATGGACCCCCCCCCCACTTGGTGCCCCCCCCCAATTTTGTACTCCCCGCCGTCCTACCCGTGCCCGCAGCAGCCGCTCGCGCTCCGCCAGCGCCTCCCGCACCCGACGCTGCATCTCGGCCAGGTGGAGGCAGGCGCTGGGGGGGGGGGAATAAATTGGGGGGGGTCAATTTGGGGGGGGTCTGGGGGCATTTGGGGGTCTGGGGGCGCATTTAGGGGGCGGAGGGGACTGGTTCTCACCTGTAGGACTCGGCGTCGAGCCCCCCCGGGGGCAGCTGCAGGGCCAGGATGCCTGGGGGGGTGCGGGGGGGGGCATGTCAGCACCCCCCAGACCGAAACCCCAAAACCGCTGCCGTTGACTCCAAAACCGCTGCCGTTGACCCCAAGGTGGCCGCTGGTGACGCCGGTAGGGCCACGGGGCGCCCCGCGGGCCACTGGGAGCGGAAGACGGGCATGAAGCTGCCGGTGGACGGCGGCCACGCTAAAATGCTAGGTCAGCCGCGGGTTGGGGCTCTGGGGGGGGCACCCCATAGGGTCACATCCCCCCCAAAACCCCCCCGGCCCCATAGAGACCCCCCCCAGCCCCATAGATCCCACCCCAAACCCTGTAGGTGCTCCCCCAAACCCTACAGGCACCTTCTCCAGATGTTCCCCACAACCTCCCAGCCCCACAAGTACAATGTGTCCGGGCGGCGCTGCGCTAAAATGTGTCCGGGCGGCGCCGCGCTTAAATGTGCCCGGGCGGCGCAGCGCTTAAATGTGTCCGGGCGGCGACGCGCTAAAATGTGTCCGGGCGGCGTCGCGCTAAAATGTGCCCTAACCCTAACCCTAACCCTAACCCTGCATTTCCAGGCATGCTCTGGGCACCCAACATGGCCTCCCGGAAGCCTGGTGCCAGAAAACTATATTTACCAGCATTCCTTGGACAGCCGGCACAGCCAATCACGGGCCGAGTTTTCAAGAATTACATTTACCAGCACGCACTGTAACCCTAGCCCTTACCGCCTTTACAAAAAAGCCTCAAGCCCTAACCCTAAAAATCCTCGAAACCCCTACAGACATAACCCAAAATATTTACCACACTAAACACCTGAAGACCTATGCCTAAAACTCCTAACCCAATAAATTAAGACGTTCAAATCCCAAGCCCACAAAATTAAGACGTTCAAATCCCAAGCCCAAAAAACATGAATCTCAAAACCTAAACCCAAAAACGCTCCAAACACTAATCCAAAAAAATAAGACGCCCAAAGCACTAACACAAAATATTAAGATGCTCAAAACCCTAACGCAAAAAATTAAGATGCTCCAAACCCTAACCCAAAAAATTAGGACACTCAAAACCCTAACCCTGGAGAACCTAACCTGAAAAAATAAATAAATACATAAATAAATAAATAAATAAAAATAAAATTTAAAAACCCTAACCCTAAATAATTGACCAAAAAGAAAATCCTAAAACCCTAACCCTAAAAAACCTTTCAACACTACAACCCATAAACTCTAAAACCCTAACACACAAACCCTGAAAAACTTAAAACCTTAACCCCCAAATCCCTAAAATACTAACCGTTAAAAATCCAAACCTAAACAACTTAAAATCCTAAACATAAACCCTGAGAACATTTACCCTGAAACCCAACGCTAGTGCCCTACCCCTGAAACCTTAAAAGAGTCAATCAATCTTTGGAAAATAACATAGGCTCAGGAGAGGATCTCACTACGCTTACCCTGATTCTGACTCTGACCCTAACCCTAACCCTAACCCTAACCCTAACCCTAACCCTAACCCTAACCCTAACCCAAGCCCCATGGACCCCCCCCCGGTGCACTCCGCAAATGCGTCCCCCCGGCAACCACACCACGCACACTTGGTTCCCCCCTCATTTTGGTTCCTTCCCGGTGCGCCCCGCAAATGCGTCCCCCCGGCAACCGCACCCCGCACACTTGGTTCCTCCTTCATTTTGGTTCCCCCCCCCCCGGTGCGCCCCGCAAATGCGTCCACCCGGCAACCGCACCCCGCACACTTGGTTCCCCCCTCATTTTGGTTCCACCCCGCCGGTGCGCCCCGCAAATGCGTCCCCCCGGCATGCGCACCCCGCACACTTGGTTCCCCCCTCATTTTGGTTCCTCCCCCGGTGCGCCCCGCAAATGCGTCCCCCCGGCAAGCGCACCCCGCACACTTGGTTTCCCCTCTCATTTTGGTTCCCCCCAACCCTTGGGGTCCCCCCAAGCCCCATGGACCCCCCCCCCACTTGGTGCCCCCCCCCAATTTTGTACTCCCCGCCGTCCTACCCGTGCCCGCAGCAGCCGCTCGCGCTCCGCCAGCGCCTCCCGCACCCGACGCTGCATCTCGGCCAGGTGGAGGCAGGCGCTGGGGGGGGGGGAATAAATTGGGGGGGGTCAATTTGGGGGGGGTCTGGGGGCATTTGGGGGTCTGGGGGCGCATTTAGGGGGCGGAGGGGACTGGTTCTCACCTGTAGGACTCGGCGTCGAGCCCCCCCGGGGGCAGCTGCAGGGCCAGGATGCCTGGGGGGGTGCGGGGGGGGGCATGTCAGCACCCCCCAGACCGAAACCCCAAAACCGCTGCCGTTGACTCCAAAACCGCTGCCGTTGACCCCAAGGTGGCCGCTGGTGACGCCGGTAGGGCCACGGGGCGCCCCGCGGGCCACTGGGAGCGGAAGACGGGCATGAAGCTGCCGGTGGACGGCGGCCACGCTAAAATGCTAGGTCAGCCGCGGGTTGGGGCTCTGGGGGGGGCACCCCATAGGGTCACATCCCCCCCAAAACCCCCCCGGCCCCATAGAGACCCCCCCCAGCCCCATAGATCCCACCCCAAACCCTGTAGGTGCTCCCCCAAACCCTACAGGCACCTTCTCCAGATGTTCCCCACAACCTCCCAGCCCCACAAGTACAATGTGTCCGGGCGGCGCTGCGCTAAAATGTGTCCGGGCGGCGCCGCGCTTAAATGTGCCCGGGCGGCGCAGCGCTTAAATGTGTCCGGGCAGCGACGCGCTAAAATGTGTCCGGGCGGCGTCGCGCTAAAATGTGCCCTAACCCTAACCCTAACCCTAACCCTGCATTTCCAGGCATGCTCTGGGCACCCAACATGGCCTCCCGGAAGCCTGGTGCCGGAAAACTATATTTACCAGCATTCCTTGGACAGCCGGCACAGCCAATCACGGGCCGAGTTTTCAAGAATTACATTTACCAGCACGCACTGTAACCCTAGCCCTTACCGCCTTTACAAAAAAGCCTCAAGCCCTAACCCTAAAAATCCTCGAAACCCCTACAGACATAACCCAAAATATTTACCACACTAAACACCTGAAGACCTATGCCTAAAACTCCTAACCCAATAAATTAAGACGTTCAAATCCCAAACCCACAAAATTAAGACGTTCAAATCCCAAGCCCAAAAAACATGAATCTCAAAACCTAAACCCAAAAACGCTCCAAACACTAATCCAAAAAAATAAGACGCTCAAAGCACTAACACAAAATATTAAGATGCTCAAAACCCTAACGCAAAAAATTAAGATGCTCCAAACCCTAACCCAAAAAATTAGGACACTCAAAACCCTAACCCTGGAGAACCTAACCTGAAAAAATAAATAAATAAATAAATAAATAAATAAATAAAAATAAAACTTAAAAACCCTAACCCTAAATAATTGACCAAAAAGAAAATCCTAAGACCCTAACCCTAAAAAACCTTTCAACACTACAACCCATAAACTCTAAAACCCTAACACACAAACCCTGAAAAACTTAAAACCTTAACCCCCAAATCCCTAAAATACTAACCGTTAAAAATCCAAACCTAAACAACTTAAAATCCTAAACATAAACCCTGAGAACATTTACCCTGAAACCCAACGCTAGTGCCCTACCCCTGAAACCTTAAAAGCGTCAATCAATCTTTGGAAAATAACATAGGCTCAGGAGAGGATCTCACTACGCTTACCCTGATTCTGACTCTGACCCTAACCCTAACCCTAACCCTAACCCTAACCCTAACCCTAACCCTAACCCTAACCCTAACCCTAACCCTAACCCTAACCCTAACCCTAATCCAAGCCCCATGGACCCCCCCCCGGTGCGCCCCGCAAATGCGTCCCCCCGGCAAGCGCACCCCGCACACTTGGTTCCCCCTTCATTTTGGTTCCCCCCCCGGTGCGCCCCGCAAATGCGTCCACCCGGCAACCGCACCCCGCACACTTGGTTTCCCCTCTCATTTTGGTTCCCCCCCGGTGCGCCCCGCAAATGCGTCCCCCCGGCAACCGCACCCCGCACACTTGGTTCCCCCCTCATTTTGGTTCCTCCCCCGGTGCGCCCCGCAAATGCGTCCCCCCGGCAAGCGCACCCCGCACACTTGGTTTTCCCCTCATTTTGGTTCCCCCCAACCCTTGGAGTCCCCCCAAGCCCCATGGACCCCCCCCCCACTTGGTGCCCCCCCCCAATTTTGTACCCCCCGCCGTCCTACCCGTGCCCGCAGCAGCCGCTCGCGCTCCGCCAGCGCCTCCCGCACCCGACGCTGCATCTCGGCCAGGTGGAGGCAGGCGCTGGGGGGGGGGGAATAAATTGGGGGGGGTCAATTTGGGGGGGGTCTGGGGGCATTTGGGGGTCTGGGGGCGCATTTAGGGGGCGGAGGGGACTGGTTCTCACCTGTAGGACTCGGCGTCGAGTCCCCCCGGGGGCAGCTGCAGGGCCAGGATGCCTCGGGGGGTGCGGGGGGGGGCATGTCAGCACCCCCCAGACCGAAACCACAAAACCGCTGCCATTGACCCCAAAACCGCCGCCGTTGACCCCAAGGTGGCCGCTGGTGACGCCGGTAGGGCCACGGGGCGCCCCGCGGGCCACTGGGAGCGGAAGACGGGCATGAAGCTGCCGGTGGACGGCGGCCACGCTAAAATGCTAGGTCAGCCGCGGGTTGGGGCTCTGGGGGGGGCACCCCATAGGGTCACATCCCCCCCAAAGCCCCCCCGGCCCCATAGAGACCCCCCCCAGCCCCACAGATCCCACCCCAAACCCTGTAGGTGCTCCCCCAAACCCTACAGGCACCTTCTCCAGATGTTCCCCACAACCTCCCAGCCCCACAAGTACAATGTGTCCGGGCGGCGCTGCGCTAAAATGTGTCCGGGCGGCGCCGCGCTTAAATGTGCCCGGGCGGCGCCGCGCTTAAATGTGTCCGGGCGGCGACGCGCTAAAATGTGTCCGGGCGGCGTCGCGCTAAAATGTGCCCTAACCCTAACCCTAACCCTAACCCTGCATTTCCAGGCATGCTCTGGGCACCCAACATGGCCTCCCGGAAGCCTGGTGCCGGAAAACTATATTTACCAGCATTCCTTGGACAGCCGGCACAGCCAATCACGGGCCGAGTTTTCAAGAATTACATTTACCAGCACGCACTGTAACCCTAGCCCTTACCGCCTTTACAAAAAAGCCTCAAGCCCTAACCCTAAAAATCCTCGAAACCCCTACAGACATAACCCAAAATATTTACCACACTAAACACCTGAAGACCTATGCCTAAAACTCCTAACCCAATAAATTAAGACGTTCAAATCCCAAGCCCACAAAATTAAGACGTTCAAATCCCAAGCCCAAAAAACATGAATCTCAAAACCTAAACCCAAAAACGCTCCAAACACTAATCCAAAAAAATAAGACGCTCAAAGCACTAACACAAAATATTAAGATGCTCAAAACCCTAACGCAAAAAATTAAGATGCTCCAAACCCTAACCCAAAAAATTAGGACACTCAAAACCCTAACCCTGGAGAACCTAACCTGAAAAAATAAATAAATAAATAAATAAATAAATAAATAAAAATAAAACTTAAAAACCCTAACCCTAAATAATTGACCAAAAAGAAAATCCTAAAACCCTAACCCTAAAAAACCTTTCAACACTACAACCCATAAACTCTAAAACCCTAACACACAAACCCTGAAAAACTTAAAACCTTAACCCCCAAATCCCTAAAATACTAACCGTTAAAAATCCAAACCTAAACAACTTAAAATCCTAAACATAAACCCTGAGAACATTTACCCTGAAACCCAACGCTAGTGCCCTACCCCTGAAACCTTAAAAGCGTCAATCAATCTTTGGAAAATAACATAGGCTCAGGAGAGGATCTCACTACGCTTACCCTGATTCTGACTCTGACCCTAACCCTAACCCTAACCCTAACCCTAACCCTAACCCTAACCCTAACCCTAACCCTAACCCTAACCCTAACCCTAACCCTAACCCTAACCCTAACCCTAACCCTAATCCAAGCCCCATGGACCCCCCCCCGGTGCGCCCCGCAAATGCGTCCCCCCGGCAAGCGCACCCCGCACACTTGGTTCCCCCTTCATTTTGGTTCCCCCCCCGGTGCGCCCCGCAAATGCGTCCACCCGGCAACCGCACCCCGCACACTTGGTTTCCCCTCTCATTTTGGTTCCCCCCCGGTGCGCCCCGCAAATGCGTCCCCCCGGCAACCGCACCCCGCACACTTGGTTCCCCCCTCATTTTGGTTCCTCCCCCGGTGCGCCCCGCAAATGCGTCCCCCCGGCAAGCGCACCCCGCACACTTGGTTTTCCCCTCATTTTGGTTCCCCCCAACCCTTGGAGTCCCCCCAAGCCCCATGGACCCCCCCCCCACTTGGTGCCCCCCCCCAATTTTGTACCCCCCGCCGTCCTACCCGTGCCCGCAGCAGCCGCTCGCGCTCCGCCAGCGCCTCCCGCACCCGACGCTGCATCTCGGCCAGGTGGAGGCAGGCGCTGGGGGGGGGGGAATAAATTGGGGGGGGTCAATTTGGGGGGGGTCTGGGGGCATTTGGGGGTCTGGGGGCGCATTTAGGGGGCGGAGGGGACTGGTTCTCACCTGTAGGACTCGGCGTCGAGTCCCCCCGGGGGCAGCTGCAGGGCCAGGATGCCTCGGGGGGTGCGGGGGGGGGCATGTCAGCACCCCCCAGACCGAAACCACAAAACCGCTGCCATTGACCCCAAAACCGCCGCCGTTGACCCCAAGGTGGCCGCTGGTGACGCCGGTAGGGCCACGGGGCGCCCCGCGGGCCACTGGGAGCGGAAGACGGGCATGAAGCTGCCGGTGGACGGCGGCCACGCTAAAATGCTAGGTCAGCCGCGGGTTGGGGCTCTGGGGGGGGCACCCCATAGGGTCACATCCCCCCCAAAGCCCCCCCGGCCCCATAGAGACCCCCCCCAGCCCCACAGATCCCACCCCAAACCCTGTAGGTGCTCCCCCAAACCCTACAGGCACCTTCTCCAGATGTTCCCCACAACCTCCCAGCCCCACAAGTACAATGTGTCCGGGCGGCGCTGCGCTAAAATGTGTCCGGGCGGCGCCGCGCTTAAATGTGCCCGGGCGGCGCCGCGCTTAAATGTGTCCGGGCGGCGACGCGCTAAAATGTGTCCGGGCGGCGTCGCGCTAAAATGTGCCCTAACCCTAACCCTAACCCTAACCCTGCATTTCCAGGCATGCTCTGGGCACCCAACATGGCCTCCCGGAAGCCTGGTGCCGGAAAACTATATTTACCAGCATTCCTTGGACAGCCGGCACAGCCAATCACGGGCCGAGTTTTCAAGAATTACATTTACCAGCACGCACTGTAACCCTAGCCCTTACCGCCTTTACAAAAAAGCCTCAAGCCCTAACCCTAAAAATCCTCGAAACCCCTACAGACATAACCCAAAATATTTACCACACTAAACACCTGAAGACCTATGCCTAAAACTCCTAACCCAATAAATTAAGACGTTCAAATCCCAAACCCACAAAATTAAGACGTTCAAATCCCAAGCCCAAAAAACATGAATCTCAAAACCTAAACCCAAAAACGCTCCAAACACTAATCCAAAAAAATAAGACGCTCAAAGCACTAACACAAAATATTAAGATGCTCAAAACCCTAACGCAAAAAATTAAGATGCTCCAAACCCTAACCCAAAAAATTAGGACACTCAAAACCCTAACCCTGGAGAACCTAACCTGAAAAAATAAATAAATAAATAAATAAATAAATAAATAAAAATAAAACTTAAAAACCCTAACCCTAAATAATTGACCAAAAAGAAAATCCTAAGACCCTAACCCTAAAAAACCTTTCAACACTACAACCCATAAACTCTAAAACCCTAACACACAAACCCTGAAAAACTTAAAACCTTAACCCCCAAATCCCTAAAATACTAACCGTTAAAAATCCAAACCTAAACAACTTAAAATCCTAAACATAAACCCTGAGAACATTTACCCTGAAACCCAACGCTAGTGCCCTACCCCTGAAACCGTAAAAGCGTCAATCAATCTTTGGAAAATAACATAGGCTCAGGAGAGGATCTCACTACGCTTACCCTGATTCTGACTCTGACCCTAACCCTAACCCTAACCCTAACCCTAACCCTAACCCTAACCCTAACCCTAACCCTAACCCTAACCCTAACCCTAACCCTAACCCTAACCCTAACCCTAACCCTAATCCAAGCCCCATGGACCCCCCCCGGTGCGCCCCGCAAATGCGTCCCCCCGGCAAGCGCACCCCGCACACTTGGTTCCCCCTTCATTTTGGTTCCCCCCCCGGTGCGCCCCGCAAATGCGTCCACCCGGCAACCGCACCCCGCACACTTGGTTTCCCCTCTCATTTTGGTTCCCCCCCGGTGCGCCCCGCAAATGCGTCCCCCCGGCAACCGCACCCCGCACACTTGGTTCCCCCCTCATTTTGGTTCCTCCCCCGGTGCGCCCCGCAAATGCGTCCCCCCGGCAAGCGCACCCCGCACACTTGGTTTTCCCCTCATTTTGGTTCCCCCCAACCCTTGGAGTCCCCCCAAGCCCCATGGACCCCCCCCCCACTTGGTGCCCCCCCCCAATTTTGTACCCCCCGCCGTCCTACCCGTGCCCGCAGCAGCCGCTCGCGCTCCGCCAGCGCCTCCCGCACCCGACGCTGCATCTCGGCCAGGTGGAGGCAGGCGCTGGGGGGGGGGGAATAAATTGGGGGGGGTCAATTTGGGGGGGGTCTGGGGGCATTTGGGGGTCTGGGGGCGCATTTAGGGGGCGGAGGGGACTGGTTCTCACCTGTAGGACTCGGCGTCGAGTCCCCCCGGGGGCAGCTGCAGGGCCAGGATGCCTCGGGGGGTGCGGGGGGGGGCATGTCAGCACCCCCCAGACCGAAACCACAAAACCGCTGCCATTGACCCCAAAACCGCCGCCGTTGACCCCAAGGTGGCCGCTGGTGACGCCGGTAGGGCCACGGGGCGCCCCGCGGGCCACTGGGAGCGGAAGACGGGCATGAAGCTGCCGGTGGACGGCGGCCACGCTAAAATGCTAGGTCAGCCGCGGGTTGGGGCTCTGGGGGGGGCACCCCATAGGGTCACATCCCCCCCAAAACCCCCCCGGCCCCATAGAGACCCCCCCCAGCCCCACAGATCCCACCCCAAACCCTGTAGGTGCTCCCCCAAACCCTACAGGCACCTTCTCCAGATGTTCCCCACAACCTCCCAGCCCCACAAGTACAATGTGTCCGGGCGGCGCTGCGCTAAAATGTGTCCGGGCGGCGCCGCGCTTAAATGTGTCTGGGCGGCGTCGCGCTAAAATGTGCCCTAACCCTAACCCTAACCCTAACCCTGCATTTCCAGGCATGCTCTGGGCACCCAACATGGCCTCCCGGAAGCCTGGTGCCGGAAAACTATATTTACCAGCATTCCTTGGACAGCCGGCACAGCCAATCACGGGCCGAGTTTTCAAGAATTACATTTACCAGCACGCACTGTAACCCTAGCCCTTACCGCCTTTACAAAAAAGCCTCAAGCCCTAACCCTAAAAATCCTCGAAACCCCTACAGACATAACCCAAAATATTTACCACACTAAACACCTGAAGACCTATGCCTAAAACTCCTAACCCAATAAATTAAGACGTTCAAATCCCAAACCCACAAAATTAAGACGTTCAAATCCCAAGCCCAAAAAACATGAATCTCAAAACCTAAACCCAAAAACGCTCCAAACACTAATCCAAAAAAATAAGACGCTCAAAGCACTAACACAAAATATTAAGATGCTCAAAACCCTAACGCAAAAAATTAAGATGCTCCAAACCCTAACCCAAAAAATTAGGACACTCAAAACCCTAACCCTGGAGAACCTAACCTGAAAAAATAAATAAATAAATAAATAAATAAATAAATAAAAATAAAACTTAAAAACCCTAACCCTAAATAATTGACCAAAAAGAAAATCCTAAGACCCTAACCCTAAAAAACCTTTCAACACTACAACCCATAAACTCTAAAACCCTAACACACAAACCCTGAAAAACTTAAAACCTTAACCCCCAAATCCCTAAAATACTAACCGTTAAAAATCCAAACCTAAACAACTTAAAATCCTAAACATAAACCCTGAGAACATTTACCCTGAAACCCAACGCTAGTGCCCTACCCCTGAAACCGTAAAAGCGTCAATCAATCTTTGGAAAATAACATAGGCTCAGGAGAGGATCTCACTACGCTTACCCTGATTCTGACTCTGACCCTAACCCTAACCCTAACCCTAACCCTAACCCTAACCCTAACCCTAACCCTAACCCTAACCCTAACCCTAACCCTAACCCTAACCCTAACCCTAACCCTAATCCAAGCCCCATGGACCCCCCCCGGTGCGCCCCGCAAATGCGTCCCCCCGGCAAGCGCACCCCGCACACTTGGTTCCCCCTTCATTTTGGTTCCCCCCCCGGTGCGCCCCGCAAATGCGTCCACCCGGCAACCGCACCCCGCACACTTGGTTTCCCCTCTCATTTTGGTTCCCCCCCGGTGCGCCCCGCAAATGCGTCCCCCCGGCAACCGCACCCCGCACACTTGGTTCCCCCCTCATTTTGGTTCCTCCCCCGGTGCGCCCCGCAAATGCGTCCCCCCGGCAAGCGCACCCCGCACACTTGGTTTTCCCCTCATTTTGGTTCCCCCCAACCCTTGGAGTCCCCCCAAGCCCCATGGACCCCCCCCCCACTTGGTGCCCCCCCCCAATTTTGTACCCCCCGCCGTCCTACCCGTGCCCGCAGCAGCCGCTCGCGCTCCGCCAGCGCCTCCCGCACCCGACGCTGCATCTCGGCCAGGTGGAGGCAGGCGCTGGGGGGGGGGGAATAAATTGGGGGGGGTCAATTTGGGGGGGGTCTGGGGGCATTTGGGGGTCTGGGGGCGCATTTAGGGGGCGGAGGGGACTGGTTCTCACCTGTAGGACTCGGCGTCGAGTCCCCCCGGGGGCAGCTGCAGGGCCAGGATGCCTCGGGGGGTGCGGGGGGGGGCATGTCAGCACCCCCCAGACCGAAACCACAAAACCGCTGCCATTGACCCCAAAACCGCCGCCGTTGACCCCAAGGTGGCCGCTGGTGACGCCGGTAGGGCCACGGGGCGCCCCGCGGGCCACTGGGAGCGGAAGACGGGCATGAAGCTGCCGGTGGACGGCGGCCACGCTAAAATGCTAGGTCAGCCGCGGGTTGGGGCTCTGGGGGGGGCACCCCATAGGGTCACATCCCCCCCAAAGCCCCCCCGGCCCCATAGAGACCCCCCCCAGCCCCACAGATCCCACCCCAAACCCTGTAGGTGCTCCCCCAAACCCTACAGGCACCTTCTCCAGATGTTCCCCACAACCTCCCAGCCCCACAAGTACAATGTGTCCGGGCGGCGCTGCGCTAAAATGTGTCCGGGCGGCGCCGCGCTTAAATGTGCCCGGGCGGCGCCGCGCTTAAATGTGTCCGGGCGGCGTCGCGCTAAAATGTGCCCTAACCCTAACCCTAACCCTAACCCTGCATTTCCAGGCATGCTCTGGGCACCCAACATGGCCTCCCGGAAGCCTGGTGCCGGAAAACTATATTTACCAGCATTCCTTGGACAGCCGGCACAGCCAATCACGGGCCGAGTTTTCAAGAATTACATTTACCAGCACGCACTGTAACCCTAGCCCTTACCGCCTTTACAAAAAAGCCTCAAGCCCTAACCCTAAAAATCCTCGAAACCCCTACAGACATAACCCAAAATATTTACCACACTAAACACCTGAAGACCTATGCCTAAAACTCCTAACCCAATAAATTAAGACGTTCAAATCCCAAACCCACAAAATTAAGACGTTCAAATCCCAAGCCCAAAAAACATGAATCTCAAAACCTAAACCCAAAAACTAAAACCTAAAAACCCAAAAACCTAAACCCAAAAACGCTCCAAACACTAATCCAAAAAAATAAGACGCTCAAAGCACTAACACAAAATATTAAGATGCTCAAAACCCTAACACAAAAAATTAAGATGCTCCAAACCCTAACCCAAAAAATTAGGACACTCAAAACCCTAACCCTGGAGAACCTAACCTGAAAAAATAAATAAATAAATAAATACATAAATAAATGAAAATAAAATTTAAAAACCCTAACCCTAAATAATTGACCAAAAAGAAAATCCTAAGACCCTAACCCTAAAAAACCTTTCAACACTACAACCCATAAACTCTAAAACCCTAACACACTAACCCTGAAAAACTTAAAACCTTAACCCCCAAATCCCTAAAATACTAACCGTTAAAAATCCAAACCTAAACAACTTAAAATCCTAAACATAAACCCTGAGAACATTTACCCTGAAACCCAACGCTAGTGCCCTACCCCTGAAACCGTAAAAGCGTCAATCAATCTTTGGAAAATAACATAGGCTCAGGAGAGGATCTCACTACGCTTACCCTGATTCTGACTCTGACCCTAACCCTAACCCTAACCCTAACCCTAACCCTAACCCTAACCCTAACCCTAACCCTAACCCTAACCCTAACCCTAACCCTAATCCAAGCCCCATGGACCCCCCCCGGTGCGCCCCGCAAATGCGTCCCCCCGGCAAGCGCACCCCGCACACTTGGTTCCCCCTTCATTTTGGTTCCCCCCCGGTGCGCCCCGCAAATGCGTCCACCCGGCAACCGCACCCCGCACACTTGGTTTCCCCTCTCATTTTGGTTCCCCCCCGGTGCGCCCCGCAAATGCGTCCCCCCGGCAACCGCACCCCGCACACTTGGTTCCCCCCTCATTTTGGTTCCTCCCCCGGTGCGCCCCGCAAATGCGTCCCCCCGGCAAGCGCACCCCGCACACTTGGTTTTCCCCTCATTTTGGTTCCCCCCAACCCTTGGAGTCCCCCCAAGCCCCATGGACCCCCCCCCCACTTGGTGCCCCCCCCCAATTTTGTACCCCCCGCCGTCCTACCCGTGCCCGCAGCAGCCGCTCGCGCTCCGCCAGCGCCTCCCGCACCCGACGCTGCATCTCGGCCAGGTGGAGGCAGGCGCTGGGGGGGGGGGAATAAATTGGGGGGGGTCAATTTGGGGGGGGTCTGGGGGCATTTGGGGGTCTGGGGGCGCATTTAGGGGGCGGAGGGGACTGGTTCTCACCTGTAGGACTCGGCGTCGAGTCCCCCCGGGGGCAGCTGCAGGGCCAGGATGCCTCGGGGGGTGCGGGGGGGGGCATGTCAGCACCCCCCAGACCGAAACCACAAAACCGCTGCCATTGACCCCAAAACCGCCGCCGTTGACCCCAAGGTGGCCGCTGGTGACGCCGGTAGGGCCACGGGGCGCCCCGCGGGCCACTGGGAGCGGAAGACGGGCATGAAGCTGCCGGTGGACGGCGGCCACGCTAAAATGCTAGGTCAGCCGCGGGTTGGGGCTCTGGGGGGGGCACCCCATAGGGTCACATCCCCCCCAAAACCCCCCCGGCCCCATAGAGACCCCCCCCAGCCCCACAGATCCCACCCCAAACCCTGTAGGTGCTCCCCCAAACCCTACAGGCACCTTCTCCAGATGTTCCCCACAACCTCCCAGCCCCACAAGTACAATGTGTCCGGGCGGCGCTGCGCTAAAATGTGTCCGGGCGGCGCCGCGCTTAAATGTGTCTGGGCGGCGTCGCGCTAAAATGTGCCCTAACCCTAACCCTAACCCTAACCCTGCATTTCCAGGCATGCTCTGGGCACCCAACATGGCCTCCCGGAAGCCTGGTGCCGGAAAACTATATTTACCAGCATTCCTTGGACAGCCGGCACAGCCAATCACGGGCCGAGTTTTCAAGAATTACATTTACCAGCACGCACTGTAACCCTAGCCCTTACCGCCTTTACAAAAAAGCCTCAAGCCCTAACCCTAAAAATCCTCGAAACCCCTACAGACATAACCCAAAATATTTACCACACTAAACACCTGAAGACCTATGCCTAAAACTCCTAACCCAATAAATTAAGACATTCAAATCCCAAACCCACAAAATTAAGACGTTCAAATCCCAAGCCCAAAAAACATGAATCTCAAAACCTAAACCCAAAAACGCTCCAAACACTAATCCAAAAAAATAAGACGCTCAAAGCACTAACACAAAATATTAAGATGCTCAAAACCCTAACGCAAAAAATTAAGATGCTCCAAACCCTAACCCAAAAAATTAGGACACTCAAAACCCTAACCCTGGAGAACCTAACCTGAAAAAATAAATAAATAAATAAATAAATAAATAAATAAAAATAAAACTTAAAAACCCTAACCCTAAATAATTGACCAAAAAGAAAATCCTAAAACCCTAACCCTAAAAAACCTTTCAACACTACAACCCATAAACTCTAAAACCCTAACACACAAACCCTGAAAAACTTAAAACCTTAACCCCCAAATCCCTAAAATACTAACCGTTAAAAATCCAAACCTAAACAACTTAAAATCCTAAACATAAACCCTGAGAACATTTACCCTGAAACCCAACGCTAGTGCCCTACCCCTGAAACCTTAAAAGCGTCAATCAATCTTTGGAAAATAACATAGGCTCAGGAGAGGATCTCACTACGCTTACCCTGATTCTGACTCTGACCCTAACCCTAACCCTAACCCTAACCCTAACCCTAACCCTAACCCTAACCCTAACCCTAACCCTAACCCTAACCCTAACCCTAACCCTAACCCTAACCCTAATCCAAGCCCCATGGACCCCCCCCCGGTGCGCCCCGCAAATGCGTCCCCCCGGCAAGCGCACCCCGCACACTTGGTTCCCCCTTCATTTTGGTTCCCCCCCCGGTGCGCCCCGCAAATGCGTCCACCCGGCAACCGCACCCCGCACACTTGGTTTCCCCTCTCATTTTGGTTCCCCCCCGGTGCGCCCCGCAAATGCGTCCCCCCGGCAACCGCACCCCGCACACTTGGTTCCCCCCTCATTTTGGTTCCTCCCCCGGTGCGCCCCGCAAATGCGTCCCCCCGGCAAGCGCACCCCGCACACTTGGTTTTCCCCTCATTTTGGTTCCCCCCAACCCTTGGAGTCCCCCCAAGCCCCATGGACCCCCCCCCCACTTGGTGCCCCCCCCCAATTTTGTACCCCCCGCCGTCCTACCCGTGCCCGCAGCAGCCGCTCGCGCTCCGCCAGCGCCTCCCGCACCCGACGCTGCATCTCGGCCAGGTGGAGGCAGGCGCTGGGGGGGGGGGAATAAATTGGGGGGGGTCAATTTGGGGGGGGTCTGGGGGCATTTGGGGGTCTGGGGGCGCATTTAGGGGGCGGAGGGGACTGGTTCTCACCTGTAGGACTCGGCGTCGAGTCCCCCCGGGGGCAGCTGCAGGGCCAGGATGCCTCGGGGGGTGCGGGGGGGGGCATGTCAGCACCCCCCAGACCGAAACCACAAAACCGCTGCCATTGACCCCAAAACCGCCGCCGTTGACCCCAAGGTGGCCGCTGGTGACGCCGGTAGGGCCACGGGGCGCCCCGCGGGCCACTGGGAGCGGAAGACGGGCATGAAGCTGCCGGTGGACGGCGGCCACGCTAAAATGCTAGGTCAGCCGCGGGTTGGGGCTCTGGGGGGGGCACCCCATAGGGTCACATCCCCCCCAAAGCCCCCCCGGCCCCATAGAGACCCCCCCCAGCCCCACAGATCCCACCCCAAACCCTGTAGGTGCTCCCCCAAACCCTACAGGCACCTTCTCCAGATGTTCCCCACAACCTCCCAGCCCCACAAGTACAATGTGTCCGGGCGGCGCTGCGCTAAAATGTGTCCGGGCGGCGCCGCGCTTAAATGTGCCCGGGCGGCGCCGCGCTTAAATGTGTCCGGGCGGCGACGCGCTAAAATGTGTCCGGGCGGCGTCGCGCTAAAATGTGCCCTAACCCTAACCCTAACCCTAACCCTGCATTTCCAGGCATGCTCTGGGCACCCAACATGGCCTCCCGGAAGCCTGGTGCCGGAAAACTATATTTACCAGCATTCCTTGGACAGCCGGCACAGCCAATCACGGGCCAAGTTTTCAAGAATTACATTTACCAGCACGCACTGTAACCCTAGCCCTTACCGCCTTTACAAAAAAGCCTCAAGCCCTAACCCTAAAAATCCTCGAAACCCCTACAGACATAACCCAAAATATTTACCACACTAAACACCTGAAGACCTATGCCTAAAACTCCTAACCCAATAAATTAAGACGTTCAAATCCCAAACCCACAAAATTAAGACGTTCAAATCCCAAGCCCAAAAAACATGAATCTCAAAACCTAAACCCAAAAACGCTCCAAACACTAATCCAAAAAAATAAGACGCTCAAAGCACTAACACAAAATATTAAGATGCTCAAAACCCTAACGCAAAAAATTAAGATGCTCCAAACCCTAACCCAAAAAATTAGGACACTCAAAACCCTAACCCTGGAGAACCTAACCTGAAAAAATAAATAAATAAATAAATAAATAAATAAATAAAAATAAAACTTAAAAACCCTAACCCTAAATAATTGACCAAAAAGAAAATCCTAAGACCCTAACCCTAAAAAACCTTTCAACACTACAACCCATAAACTCTAAAACCCTAACACACAAACCCTGAAAAACTTAAAACCTTAACCCCCAAATCCCTAAAATACTAACCGTTAAAAATCCAAACCTAAACAACTTAAAATCCTAAACATAAACCCTGAGAACATTTACCCTGAAACCCAACGCTAGTGCCCTACCCCTGAAACCGTAAAAGCGTCAATCAATCTTTGGAAAATAACATAGGCTCAGGAGAGGATCTCACTACGCTTACCCTGATTCTGACTCTGACCCTAACCCTAACCCTAACCCTAACCCTAACCCTAACCCTAACCCTAACCCTAACCCTAACCCTAACCCTAACCCTAACCCTAACCCTAACCCTAACCCTAACCCTAACCCTAACCCTAATCCAAGCCCCATGGACCCCCCCCGGTGCGCCCCGCAAATGCGTCCCCCCGGCAAGCGCACCCCGCACACTTGGTTCCCCCTTCATTTTGGTTCCCCCCCCGGTGCGCCCCGCAAATGCGTCCACCCGGCAACCGCACCCCGCACACTTGGTTTCCCCTCTCATTTTGGTTCCCCCCCGGTGCGCCCCGCAAATGCGTCCCCCCGGCAACCGCACCCCGCACACTTGGTTCCCCCCTCATTTTGGTTCCTCCCCCGGTGCGCCCCGCAAATGCGTCCCCCCGGCAAGCGCACCCCGCACACTTGGTTTTCCCCTCATTTTGGTTCCCCCCAACCCTTGGAGTCCCCCCAAGCCCCATGGACCCCCCCCCCACTTGGTGCCCCCCCCCAATTTTGTACCCCCCGCCGTCCTACCCGTGCCCGCAGCAGCCGCTCGCGCTCCGCCAGCGCCTCCCGCACCCGACGCTGCATCTCGGCCAGGTGGAGGCAGGCGCTGGGGGGGGGGGAATAAATTGGGGGGGGTCAATTTGGGGGGGGTCTGGGGGCATTTGGGGGTCTGGGGGCGCATTTAGGGGGCGGAGGGGACTGGTTCTCACCTGTAGGACTCGGCGTCGAGTCCCCCCGGGGGCAGCTGCAGGGCCAGGATGCCTCGGGGGGTGCGGGGGGGGGCATGTCAGCACCCCCCAGACCGAAACCACAAAACCGCTGCCGTTGACTCCAAAACCGCCGCCGTTGACCCCAAGGTGGCCGCTGGTGACGCCGGTAGGGCCACGGGGCGCCCCGCGGGCCACTGGGAGCGGAAGACGGGCATGAAGCTGCCGGTGGACGGCGGCCACGCTAAAATGCTAGGTCAGCCGCGGGTTGGGGCTCTGGGGGGGGCACCCCATAGGGTCACATCCCCCCCAAAGCCCCCCCGGCCCCATAGAGACCCCCCCCAGCCCCACAGATCCCACCCCAAACCCTGTAGGTGCTCCCCCAAACCCTACAGGCACCTTCTCCAGATGTTCCCCACAACCTCCCAGCCCCACAAGTACAATGTGTCCGGGCGGCGCTGCGCTAAAATGTGTCCGGGCGGCGCCGCGCTTAAATGTGCCCGGGCGGCGCCGCGCTTAAATGTGTCCGGGCGGCGACGCGCTAAAATGTGTCCGGGCGGCGTCGCGCTAAAATGTGCCCTAACCCTAACCCTAACCCTAACCCTGCATTTCCAGGCATGCTCTGGGCACCCAACATGGCCTCCCGGAAGCCTGGTGCCGGAAAACTATATTTACCAGCATTCCTTGGACAGCCGGCACAGCCAATCACGGGCCGAGTTTTCAAGAATTACATTTACCAGCACGCACTGTAACCCTAGCCCTTACCGCCTTTACAAAAAAGCCTCAAGCCCTAACCCTAAAAATCCTCGAAACCCCTACAGACATAACCCAAAATATTTACCACACTAAACACCTGAAGACCTATGCCTAAAACTCCTAACCCAATAAATTAAGACGTTCAAATCCCAAACCCACAAAATTAAGACGTTCAAATCCCAAGCCCAAAAAACATGAATCTCAAAACCTAAACCCAAAAACTAAAACCTAAAAACCCAAAAACCTAAACCCAAAAACGCTCCAAACACTAATCCAAAAAAATAAGACGCTCAAAGCACTAACACAAAATATTAAGATGCTCAAAACCCTAACACAAAAAATTAAGATGCTCCAAACCCTAACCCAAAAAATTAGGACACTCAAAACCCTAACCCTGGAGAACCTAACCTGAAAAAATAAATAAATAAATAAATACATAAATAAATGAAAATAAAATTTAAAAACCCTAACCCTAAATAATTGACCAAAAAGAAAATCCTAAGACCCTAACCCTAAAAAACCTTTCAACACTACAACCCATAAACTCTAAAACCCTAACACACTAACCCTGAAAAACTTAAAACCTTAACCCCCAAATCCCTAAAATACTAACCGTTAAAAATCCAAACCTAAACAACTTAAAATCCTAAACATAAACCCTGAGAACATTTACCCTGAAACCCAACGCTAGTGCCCTACCCCTGAAACCGTAAAAGCGTCATTCAATCTTTGGAAAATAACATAGGCTCAGGAGAGGATCTCACTACGCTTACCCTGATTCTGACTCTGACCCTAACCCTAACCCTAACCCTAACCCTAACCCTAACCCTAACCCTAACCCTAACCCTAACCCTAACCCTAACCCTAACCCTAACCCTAACCCTAATCCAAGCCCCATGGACCCCCCCCGGTGCGCCCCGCAAATGCGTCCCCCCGGCAAGCGCACCCCGCACACTTGGTTCCCCCTTCATTTTGGTTCCCCCCCGGTGCGCCCCGCAAATGCGTCCACCCGGCAACCGCACCCCGCACACTTGGTTTCCCCTCTCATTTTGGTTCCCCCCCGGTGCGCCCCGCAAATGCGTCCCCCCGGCAACCGCACCCCGCACACTTGGTTCCCCCCTCATTTTGGTTCCTCCCCCGGTGCGCCCCGCAAATGCGTCCCCCCGGCAAGCGCACCCCGCACACTTGGTTTTCCCCTCATTTTGGTTCCCCCCAACCCTTGGAGTCCCCCCAAGCCCCATGGACCCCCCCCCCACTTGGTGCCCCCCCCCAATTTTGTACCCCCCGCCGTCCTACCCGTGCCCGCAGCAGCCGCTCGCGCTCCGCCAGCGCCTCCCGCACCCGACGCTGCATCTCGGCCAGGTGGAGGCAGGCGCTGGGGGGGGGGGAATAAATTGGGGGGGGTCAATTTGGGGGGGGTCTGGGGGCATTTGGGGGTCTGGGGGCGCATTTAGGGGGCGGAGGGGACTGGTTCTCACCTGTAGGACTCGGCGTCGAGTCCCCCCGGGGGCAGCTGCAGGGCCAGGATGCCTCGGGGGGTGCGGGGGGGGGCATGTCAGCACCCCCCAGACCGAAACCACAAAACCGCTGCCATTGACCCCAAAACCGCCGCCGTTGACCCCAAGGTGGCCGCTGGTGACGCCGGTAGGGCCACGGGGCGCCCCGCGGGCCACTGGGAGCGGAAGACGGGCATGAAGCTGCCGGTGGACGGCGGCCACGCTAAAATGCTAGGTCAGCCGCGGGTTGGGGCTCTGGGGGGGGCACCCCATAGGGTCACATCCCCCCCAAAACCCCCCCGGCCCCATAGAGACCCCCCCCAGCCCCACAGATCCCACCCCAAACCCTGTAGGTGCTCCCCCAAACCCTACAGGCACCTTCTCCAGATGTTCCCCACAACCTCCCAGCCCCACAAGTACAATGTGTCCGGGCGGCGCTGCGCTAAAATGTGTCCGGGCGGCGCCGCGCTTAAATGTGTCTGGGCGGCGTCGCGCTAAAATGTGCCCTAACCCTAACCCTAACCCTAACCCTGCATTTCCAGGCATGCTCTGGGCACCCAACATGGCCTCCCGGAAGCCTGGTGCCGGAAAACTATATTTACCAGCATTCCTTGGACAGCCGGCACAGCCAATCACGGGCCGAGTTTTCAAGAATTACATTTACCAGCACGCACTGTAACCCTAGCCCTTACCGCCTTTACAAAAAAGCCTCAAGCCCTAACCCTAAAAATCCTCGAAACCCCTACAGACATAACCCAAAATATTTACCACACTAAACACCTGAAGACCTATGCCTAAAACTCCTAACCCAATAAATTAAGACGTTCAAATCCCAAGCCCACAAAATTAAGACGTTCAAATCCCAAGCCCAAAAAACATGAATCTCAAAACCTAAACCCAAAAACGCTCCAAACACTAATCCAAAAAAATAAGACGCTCAAAGCACTAACACAAAATATTAAGATGCTCAAAACCCTAACGCAAAAAATTAAGATGCTCCAAACCCTAACCCAAAAAATTAGGACACTCAAAACCCTAACCCTGGAGAACCTAACCTGAAAAAATAAATAAATAAATAAATAAATAAATAAATAAAAATAAAACTTAAAAACCCTAACCCTAAATAATTGACCAAAAAGAAAATCCTAAAACCCTAACCCTAAAAAACCTTTCAACACTACAACCCATAAACTCTAAAACCCTAACACACAAACCCTGAAAAACTTAAAACCTTAACCCCCAAATCCCTAAAATACTAACCGTTAAAAATCCAAACCTAAACAACTTAAAATCCTAAACATAAACCCTGAGAACATTTACCCTGAAACCCAACGCTAGTGCCCTACCCCTGAAACCTTAAAAGCGTCAATCAATCTTTGGAAAATAACATAGGCTCAGGAGAGGATCTCACTACGCTTACCCTGATTCTGACTCTGACCCTAACCCTAACCCTAACCCTAACCCTAACCCTAACCCTAACCCTAACCCTAACCCTAACCCTAACCCTAACCCTAACCCTAACCCTAACCCTAACCCTAATCCAAGCCCCATGGACCCCCCCCCGGTGCGCCCCGCAAATGCGTCCCCCCGGCAAGCGCACCCCGCACACTTGGTTCCCCCTTCATTTTGGTTCCCCCCCCGGTGCGCCCCGCAAATGCGTCCACCCGGCAACCGCACCCCGCACACTTGGTTTCCCCTCTCATTTTGGTTCCCCCCCGGTGCGCCCCGCAAATGCGTCCCCCCGGCAACCGCACCCCGCACACTTGGTTCCCCCCTCATTTTGGTTCCTCCCCCGGTGCGCCCCGCAAATGCGTCCCCCCGGCAAGCGCACCCCGCACACTTGGTTTTCCCCTCATTTTGGTTCCCCCCAACCCTTGGAGTCCCCCCAAGCCCCATGGACCCCCCCCCCACTTGGTGCCCCCCCCCAATTTTGTACCCCCCGCCGTCCTACCCGTGCCCGCAGCAGCCGCTCGCGCTCCGCCAGCGCCTCCCGCACCCGACGCTGCATCTCGGCCAGGTGGAGGCAGGCGCTGGGGGGGGGGGAATAAATTGGGGGGGGTCAATTTGGGGGGGGTCTGGGGGCATTTGGGGGTCTGGGGGCGCATTTAGGGGGCGGAGGGGACTGGTTCTCACCTGTAGGACTCGGCGTCGAGTCCCCCCGGGGGCAGCTGCAGGGCCAGGATGCCTCGGGGGGTGCGGGGGGGGGCATGTCAGCACCCCCCAGACCGAAACCACAAAACCGCTGCCATTGACCCCAAAACCGCCGCCGTTGACCCCAAGGTGGCCGCTGGTGACGCCGGTAGGGCCACGGGGCGCCCCGCGGGCCACTGGGAGCGGAAGACGGGCATGAAGCTGCCGGTGGACGGCGGCCACGCTAAAATGCTAGGTCAGCCGCGGGTTGGGGCTCTGGGGGGGGCACCCCATAGGGTCACATCCCCCCCAAAGCCCCCCCGGCCCCATAGAGACCCCCCCCAGCCCCACAGATCCCACCCCAAACCCTGTAGGTGCTCCCCCAAACCCTACAGGCACCTTCTCCAGATGTTCCCCACAACCTCCCAGCCCCACAAGTACAATGTGTCCGGGCGGCGCTGCGCTAAAATGTGTCCGGGCGGCGCCGCGCTTAAATGTGCCCGGGCGGCGCCGCGCTTAAATGTGTCCGGGCGGCGACGCGCTAAAATGTGTCCGGGCGGCGTCGCGCTAAAATGTGCCCTAACCCTAACCCTAACCCTAACCCTGCATTTCCAGGCATGCTCTGGGCACCCAACATGGCCTCCCGGAAGCCTGGTGCCGGAAAACTATATTTACCAGCATTCCTTGGACAGCCGGCACAGCCAATCACGGGCCGAGTTTTCAAGAATTACATTTACCAGCACGCACTGTAACCCTAGCCCTTACCGCCTTTACAAAAAAGCCTCAAGCCCTAACCCTAAAAATCCTCGAAACCCCTACAGACATAACCCAAAATATTTACCACACTAAACACCTGAAGACCTATGCCTAAAACTCCTAACCCAATAAATTAAGACGTTCAAATCCCAAACCCACAAAATTAAGACGTTCAAATCCCAAGCCCAAAAAACATGAATCTCAAAACCTAAACCCAAAAACGCTCCAAACACTAATCCAAAAAAATAAGACGCTCAAAGCACTAACACAAAATATTAAGATGCTCAAAACCCTAACGCAAAAAATTAAGATGCTCCAAACCCTAACCCAAAAAATTAGGACACTCAAAACCCTAACCCTGGAGAACCTAACCTGAAAAAATAAATAAATAAATAAATAAATAAATAAATAAAAATAAAACTTAAAAACCCTAACCCTAAATAATTGACCAAAAAGAAAATCCTAAGACCCTAACCCTAAAAAACCTTTCAACACTACAACCCATAAACTCTAAAACCCTAACACACAAACCCTGAAAAACTTAAAACCTTAACCCCCAAATCCCTAAAATACTAACCGTTAAAAATCCAAACCTAAACAACTTAAAATCCTAAACATAAACCCTGAGAACATTTACCCTGAAACCCAACGCTAGTGCCCTACCCCTGAAACCGTAAAAGCGTCAATCAATCTTTGGAAAATAACATAGGCTCAGGAGAGGATCTCACTACGCTTACCCTGATTCTGACTCTGACCCTAACCCTAACCCTAACCCTAACCCTAACCCTAACCCTAACCCTAACCCTAACCCTAACCCTAACCCTAACCCTAACCCTAACCCTAACCCTAACCCTAATCCAAGCCCCATGGACCCCCCCCGGTGCGCCCCGCAAATGCGTCCCCCCGGCAAGCGCACCCCGCACACTTGGTTCCCCCTTCATTTTGGTTCCCCCCCCGGTGCGCCCCGCAAATGCGTCCACCCGGCAACCGCACCCCGCACACTTGGTTTCCCCTCTCATTTTGGTTCCCCCCCGGTGCGCCCCGCAAATGCGTCCCCCCGGCAACCGCACCCCGCACACTTGGTTCCCCCCTCATTTTGGTTCCTCCCCCGGTGCGCCCCGCAAATGCGTCCCCCCGGCAAGCGCACCCCGCACACTTGGTTTTCCCCTCATTTTGGTTCCCCCCAACCCTTGGAGTCCCCCCAAGCCCCATGGACCCCCCCCCCACTTGGTGCCCCCCCCCAATTTTGTACCCCCCGCCGTCCTACCCGTGCCCGCAGCAGCCGCTCGCGCTCCGCCAGCGCCTCCCGCACCCGACGCTGCATCTCGGCCAGGTGGAGGCAGGCGCTGGGGGGGGGGGAATAAATTGGGGGGGGTCAATTTGGGGGGGGTCTGGGGGCATTTGGGGGTCTGGGGGCGCATTTAGGGGGCGGAGGGGACTGGTTCTCACCTGTAGGACTCGGCGTCGAGTCCCCCCGGGGGCAGCTGCAGGGCCAGGATGCCTCGGGGGGTGCGGGGGGGGGCATGTCAGCACCCCCCAGACCGAAACCACAAAACCGCTGCCATTGACCCCAAAACCGCCGCCGTTGACCCCAAGGTGGCCGCTGGTGACGCCGGTAGGGCCACGGGGCGCCCCGCGGGCCACTGGGAGCGGAAGACGGGCATGAAGCTGCCGGTGGACGGCGGCCACGCTAAAATGCTAGGTCAGCCGCGGGTTGGGGCTCTGGGGGGGGCACCCCATAGGGTCACATCCCCCCCAAAGCCCCCCCGGCCCCATAGAGACCCCCCCCAGCCCCACAGATCCCACCCCAAACCCTGTAGGTGCTCCCCCAAACCCTACAGGCACCTTCTCCAGATGTTCCCCACAACCTCCCAGCCCCACAAGTACAATGTGTCCGGGCGGCGCTGCGCTAAAATGTGTCCGGGCGGCGCCGCGCTTAAATGTGCCCGGGCGGCGCCGCGCTTAAATGTGTCCGGGCGGCGACGCGCTAAAATGTGTCCGGGCGGCGTCGCGCTAAAATGTGCCCTAACCCTAACCCTAACCCTAACCCTGCATTTCCAGGCATGCTCTGGGCACCCAACATGGCCTCCCGGAAGCCTGGTGCCGGAAAACTATATTTACCAGCATTCCTTGGACAGCCGGCACAGCCAATCACGGGCCGAGTTTTCAAGAATTACATTTACCAGCACGCACTGTAACCCTAGCCCTTACCGCCTTTACAAAAAAGCCTCAAGCCCTAACCCTAAAAATCCTCGAAACCCCTACAGACATAACCCAAAATATTTACCACACTAAACACCTGAAGACCTATGCCTAAAACTCCTAACCCAATAAATTAAGACGTTCAAATCCCAAACCCACAAAATTAAGACGTTCAAATCCCAAGCCCAAAAAACATGAATCTCAAAACCTAAACCCAAAAACTAAAACCTAAAAACCCAAAAACCTAAACCCAAAAACGCTCCAAACACTAATCCAAAAAAATAAGACGCTCAAAGCACTAACACAAAATATTAAGATGCTCAAAACCCTAACACAAAAAATTAAGATGCTCCAAACCCTAACCCAAAAAATTAGGACACTCAAAACCCTAACCCTGGAGAACCTAACCTGAAAAAATAAATAAATAAATAAATACATAAATAAATGAAAATAAAATTTAAAAACCCTAACCCTAAATAATTGACCAAAAAGAAAATCCTAAGACCCTAACCCTAAAAAACCTTTCAACACTACAACCCATAAACTCTAAAACCCTAACACACTAACCCTGAAAAACTTAAAACCTTAACCCCCAAATCCCTAAAATACTAACCGTTAAAAATCCAAACCTAAACAACTTAAAATCCTAAACATAAACCCTGAGAACATTTACCCTGAAACCCAACGCTAGTGCCCTACCCCTGAAACCGTAAAAGCGTCAATCAATCTTTGGAAAATAACATAGGCTCAGGAGAGGATCTCACTACGCTTACCCTGATTCTGACTCTGACCCTAACCCTAACCCTAACCCTAACCCTAACCCTAACCCTAACCCTAACCCTAACCCTAACCCTAACCCTAATCCAAGCCCCATGGACCCCCCCCGGTGCGCCCCGCAAATGCGTCCCCCCGGCAAGCGCACCCCGCACACTTGGTTCCCCCTTCATTTTGGTTCCCCCCCGGTGCGCCCCGCAAATGCGTCCACCCGGCAACCGCACCCCGCACACTTGGTTTCCCCTCTCATTTTGGTTCCCCCCCGGTGCGCCCCGCAAATGCGTCCCCCCGGCAACCGCACCCCGCACACTTGGTTCCCCCCTCATTTTGGTTCCTCCCCCGGTGCGCCCCGCAAATGCGTCCCCCCGGCAAGCGCACCCCGCACACTTGGTTTTCCCCTCATTTTGGTTCCCCCCAACCCTTGGAGTCCCCCCAAGCCCCATGGACCCCCCCCCCACTTGGTGCCCCCCCCCAATTTTGTACCCCCCGCCGTCCTACCCGTGCCCGCAGCAGCCGCTCGCGCTCCGCCAGCGCCTCCCGCACCCGACGCTGCATCTCGGCCAGGTGGAGGCAGGCGCTGGGGGGGGGGGAATAAATTGGGGGGGGTCAATTTGGGGGGGGTCTGGGGGCATTTGGGGGTCTGGGGGCGCATTTAGGGGGCGGAGGGGACTGGTTCTCACCTGTAGGACTCGGCGTCGAGTCCCCCCGGGGGCAGCTGCAGGGCCAGGATGCCTCGGGGGGTGCGGGGGGGGGCATGTCAGCACCCCCCAGACCGAAACCACAAAACCGCTGCCATTGACCCCAAAACCGCCGCCGTTGACCCCAAGGTGGCCGCTGGTGACGCCGGTAGGGCCACGGGGCGCCCCGCGGGCCACTGGGAGCGGAAGACGGGCATGAAGCTGCCGGTGGACGGCGGCCACGCTAAAATGCTAGGTCAGCCGCGGGTTGGGGCTCTGGGGGGGGCACCCCATAGGGTCACATCCCCCCCAAAACCCCCCCGGCCCCATAGAGACCCCCCCCAGCCCCACAGATCCCACCCCAAACCCTGTAGGTGCTCCCCCAAACCCTACAGGCACCTTCTCCAGATGTTCCCCACAACCTCCCAGCCCCACAAGTACAATGTGTCCGGGCGGCGCTGCGCTAAAATGTGTCCGGGCGGCGCCGCGCTTAAATGTGTCTGGGCGGCGTCGCGCTAAAATGTGCCCTAACCCTAACCCTAACCCTAACCCTGCATTTCCAGGCATGCTCTGGGCACCCAACATGGCCTCCCGGAAGCCTGGTGCCGGAAAACTATATTTACCAGCATTCCTTGGACAGCCGGCACAGCCAATCACGGGCCGAGTTTTCAAGAATTACATTTACCAGCACGCACTGTAACCCTAGCCCTTACCGCCTTTACAAAAAAGCCTCAAGCCCTAACCCTAAAAATCCTCGAAACCCCTACAGACATAACCCAAAATATTTACCACACTAAACACCTGAAGACCTATGCCTAAAACTCCTAACCCAATAAATTAAGACGTTCAAATCCCAAGCCCACAAAATTAAGACGTTCAAATCCCAAGCCCAAAAAACATGAATCTCAAAACCTAAACCCAAAAACTAAAACCTAAAAACCCAAAAACCTAAACCCAAAAACGCTCCAAACACTAATCCAAAAAAATAAGACGCTCAAAGCACTAACACAAAATATTAAGATGCTCAAAACCCTAACGCAAAAAATTAAGATGCTCCAAACCCTAACCCAAAAAATTAGGACACTCAAAACCCTAACCCTGGAGAACCTAACCTGAAAAAATAAATAAATAAATAAATACATAAATAAATGAAAATATAATTTAAAAACCCTAACCCTAAATAATTGACCAAAAAGAAAATCCTAAGACCCTAACCCTAAAAAACCTTTCAACACTACAACCCATAAACTCTAAAACCCTAACACACTAACCCTGAAAAACTTAAAACCTTAACCCCCAAATCCCTAAAATACTAACCGTTAAAAATCCAAACCTAAACAACTTAAAATCCTAAACATAAACCCTGAGAACATTTACCCTGAAACCCAACGCTAGTGCCCTAACCCTGAAACCGTAAAAGCGTCAAACAATCTTTGGAAAATAACATAGGCTCAGGAGAGGATCTCACTACGCTTACCCTGATTCTAACCCTAACCCTAACCCTAACCCTAACCCTAACCCTAACCCTAACCCTAACCCTAACCCTAACCCTAACCCTAACCCAAGCCCCATGGACCCCCCCCCCGGTGCGCCCCGCAAATTTGTCCTCCCGGCAACCGCACCCCGCACACTTGGTTCCCCCCTCTTTTTGGTTCCTCCCCCGGTGCGCCCCGCAAATGCGTCCCCCCGGCAAGCGCACCCAGCACACTTGGTTCCCCCTTCATTTTGGTTCCCCCCACCCTGTGCGCCCCGCAAATGCGTCCCCCCCGCAACCGCACCCCGCACACTTGGTTCCCCCCTCATTTTGGTTCCACCCACCCTGTGCGCCCCGCAAATGCGTCCACCAGGCAACGACAACCCGCACACTTGGTTCCCCCCTCATTTTGGTTCCCACCACCCTGTGTGCCCCGCAAATGTGTCCCCCCGGCAACCGCACCCCGCACACTTGGTTTTCCCCTCATTTTGCTTCCCCCCAACCCTTGGGGTTCCCCCAAGCCCCATGGACCCCCCCCCCCTTGGTGCCCCCCCCCAATTTTGTACCTCCCGCCGTCCTACCTGTGCCCGCAGCAGCCGCTCGCACTCCGCCAGCGCCTCCCGCACCCGACGCTGCATCTCGGCCAGGTGGAGGCAGGCGCTGGGGGGGGGGGAATAAATTGGGGGGGGTCAATTTGGGGGGGGTCTGGGGGCATTTGGGGGTCTGGGGGCGCATTTAGGGGGCGGAGGGGACTGGTTCTCACCTGTAGGACTCGGCGTCGAGCCCCCCCGGGGGCAGCTGCAGGGCCAGGATGCCTGGCGGGGTGCGGGGAGGGGCATGTCAGCACCCCCCAGACCGAAACCCCAAAACCGCTGCCGTTGACCCCAAGGTGGCCGCTGGTGATGCCGGTAGGGCCACGGGGCGCCCCGCGGGCCACTGGGAGCGGAAGACGGGCATGAAGCTGCCGGTGGACGGCGGCCACGCTAAAATGCTAGGTCAGCCGCGAGTTGGGGCTCTGGGGGGGGCACCCCATAGGGTCACATCCCCCCCAAAACCCCCCCGGCCCCATAGAGACCCCCCCCAGCCCCACAGATCCCACCCCAAACCCTGTAGGTGCTCCCCCAAACCCTACAGGCACCTTCTCCAGATGTTCCCCACAACCTCCCAGCCCCACAAGTACAATGTGTCCGGGCGGCGCTGCGCTAAAATGTGTCCGGGCGGCGACGCGCTAAAATGTGTCCGGGCGGCGTCGCGCTAAAATGTGCCCTAACCCTAACCCTAACCCTAACCCTGCATTTCCAGGCATGCTCTGGGCACCCAACATGGCCTCCCGGAAGCCTGGTGCCGGAAAACTGTATTTACCAGCATTCCTTGGACAGCCGGCACAGCCAATCACGGGCCGAGTTTTCAAGAATTACATTTACCAGCACGCACTGTAACCCTAGCCCTTACCGCCTTTACAAAAAAGCCTCAAGCCCTAACCCTAAAAATCCTCGAAACCCCTACAGACATAACCCAAAATATTTACCACACTAAACACCTGAAGACCTATGCCTAAAACTCCTAACCCAATAAATTAAGACGTTCAAATCCCAAGCCCACAAAATTAAGACGTTCAAATCCCAAGCCCAAAAAACATGAATCTCAAAACCTAAACCCAAAAACTAAAACCTAAAAACCCAAAAACCTAAACCCAAAAACGCTCCAAACACTAATCCAAAAAAATAAGACGCTCAAAGCACTAACACAAAATATTAAGATGCTCAAAACCCTAACGCAAAAAATTAAGATGCTCCAAACCCTAACCCAAAAAATTAGGACACTCAAAACCCTAACCCTGGAGAACCTAACCTGAAAAAATAAATAAATAAATAAATACATAAATAAATGAAAATATAATTTAAAAACCCTAACCCTAAATAATTGACCAAAAAGAAAATCCTAAGACCCTAACCCTAAAAAACCTTTCAACACTACAACCCATAAACTCTAAAACCCTAACACACTAACCCTGAAAAACTTAAAACCTTAACCCCCAAATCCCTAAAATACTAACCGTTAAAAATCCAAACCTAAACAACTTAAAATCCTAAACATAAACCCTGAGAACATTTACCCTGAAACCCAACGCTAGTGCCCTACCCCTGAAACCGTAAAAGCGTCAATCAATCTTTAGAAAATAACATAGGCTCAGGAGAGGATCTCACTACGCTTACCCTGATTCTGACTCTGACCCTAACCCTAACCCTAACCCTAACCCTAACCCTAACCCTAACCCTAACCTAACCCTAACCCTAACCCTAACCCTAACCCTAACCCTAACCCTAACCCTAACCCTAACCCTAACCCTAAACCTAACCCTCTAACCCTAACCCTAACCCTCTAACCCTAACCCTAACCCTAACCCTAACCCTAACCCTAACCCTAATGGCGGATCTAACCCTAACCCTAACCCTAACCCTAACCCTAACCCTAACCCATTTTGTACATTTGTGATGATTTAAAATCTATTCTGCAAAAGCTTATTTGAAATGAATATATAAAATGAATAGATAAACAATGTAGGAAAAAATCTCTTTAAATGCATGTCTTTATCAGTTTGCTTTCATGTGATTGAACTTTGTGAAACTTGAGGTATTATTTCCACTTTGGCTCTTCTGCTTTATGGTAAAATTCCCTCAGCGTATTTTTTATATTGTTTTATAAACCTCACAGTTAAAACATTTTACAGTGTATCTGTATGTATATGTGTGTGTATATATATTAATAAAGTTTTTTTAAGATACCTTAAGACCGGTATTTTTAATAATAAAATAATACAGTATTATTGAGACCAGTAAGAACAAGCCAGCAAAGAAATGGCCAAGTAAGCAGAATATGGTATTTGTTTACACCTACAAAAAGGAATTTAAGGCATTTTTAGATATTTAAGGATATTTATAGGAATAAATTGTAGGACCTCCTTCTTCTACAGTAAAAGTAGAATAATATTACAATAACTATTAATTTAATGGCATATTCGAAGTAACTATATCCTGGGGCATACCAAGTGTGTTTATACGCTAAGGGCAGAGTGCAGTGAATAGTGACTTGTTTTGTTGGATTCCTAACAAATGTGTTCAGTTCTGTGACCTATTAAATCGGTACTTATGTTCTTTATGGTGTTGCTCTAAATCAGTCTGTACTATTAGAATCAAGAGTGAAATAACACAAGGGAACAGATTTTACTTTATTCTGAATTGACTAAGTTTTGGGGAGCAGGATAAATAGAAAAGATTATACTATATGGCCATGTTTAAAAATTATCCAGCATTTTACAGGAATTGTTTTGATATTCAGGTGTTCTTATCCAACTCTGACCTCTCAATTACGATTCTGCCTGTCTTGAAACGGTACGGTGACAGTTTTGATAATGAAAAGCTGTCTAGTCATCAGTGTCTACATGTACTATTTCCGTACGTCATTTTGCAGCAGCTTAAAATATTTCCTTGTCAGTTTTTTTAGCATAGCTTAGTGTTCTCCTCATGTCATCATAAGAAAAGGAGCATTGAATAAACATGTTGAAGATGAGATTTTTTTATCTGAGTTTAAAATTGCTCAGTGTCCTGTTTTCCTTTGTTCTCAAGGGAATAGGCCTTGTTTTAATACCACAAGTGCTGGTAATATCAGAATTCTTAGGAACTTGGGTGAGTTTTGTTCGCGGTTTTACCTGATTTTTGCATCACATGCCTAGAATATACCCAGTTAGTACATTGTTCTCATGGTTGCACAGCATGAGGCGCATATAAAACCCTCAAAAGCTATAAATCAATGATTTAGTTTTCCATGAGCCAAGTGCTGTGATTAAACTTTTTAACTATTTTCTTTTACAGTTTACTTAAAGATTTTCCTGGAAGACTGCAGTAATGAACGCTTTTTCCATACTTTGGCTGCATTGCTTCAGAATCGCGAGCTAGACATTTCGATTTTGGAAAGGATTTGTTTTATATTACAGAAACTCTCCGAAATAAAGTAATCCTTTACTACCGTTTTTCTGTTAATTGCCATTAGATCACTGAACTTGGGGACCTTTCTCTTTTTTTAAAAGCGCATCTCTGTTTTGACGTTCATTTGCTCCAATACAAATAATGCTGGACTTTCATTGTTAGCAATTATGTTTAAAATGTTTGTCACAGATCTGTAAGATGAATCTCTCAATTTGCCTATATATCTGTGTAGTTCAGAATATGAACTAAAAAATAACTAGCCTAAAGAACATATATTCCTCATTTATTTAGATGACGAGAATGCTTAGAAGAAAACCCTTCTTTTCTTCCCCCTGACCTTCGGTTTTACTGAGTTACTTGGTAAAAATGTCCTCTGAAAATTGTTTTGTATGTGACTTAAATTTCAGTTTTGTCAATTTTCATCTCTATTAAAACAAACAAACAAAACAAACAAAAAAACAACACACGGTTTAAAGTCTTGAGCCATTTAAGACTTTGGGGGAATGTTAACCTTTACAGAATAGGTTTCTGTTGCTTACTGGTTACTAATTTATTATAACAAAGACCTTCAGCATGTCAGTGGTAGAATGCTGCTGAGTTCTGTTGATGTGCATTATTTAATGGGATTGTTTCATTTATAAAAGCAGGTATTTACACTAAACTGTTGCTTACATTAGAGTTAGTTATTTACAAAACTGAGGGTTTTGTTTGATTTTTCTTAGGAACAAAACTGAACTCTGGGGGAAAAAAAAAAAAAAACTTCCTGTAAAATACTCTAATTTAAATCATATTTTTCATCGGAAATAAACTAAAAGTGTACTCAGAAATCCAGATTTTTTAATTTGTTTAATTAAAAGGCAACCTCACAGGTGGTGCCATAAATCTTAAGAAATGAACCTTGAAATATTCTTTAATTTTTTTATCCTTGGTTTTGTAGTAGTTCATTACTGTATTTGCCTCGATGTTATTGTGGATTTTCTGTACACATCCTGTTTCTGAAATCTTGCTTCTCACTGGGGAAATTTTTTACAGGTTTTCCTTGATCTTCCACTGTACTACATGTAAATACCATTTAGTCAAGAGAAAGCATAGTTCTTGATGACTTTTGTCAAGATTTTTCTTACCATGCATTGATAACTTTCTGCTTAGAGACAGAGTTATGTGAAGCTCCCAATATGTTTTTTTTTCACTGAAAGATAATAAATCTGTAAAATCTTTACTGTAAAGTTGAAACTTGTTAATTATCTTATGTCACTTATTCTATGTTAAATCTTTTGCAGAAGCAATAAGAATATGTTTGAATTACTTGCGCTTCGCCAAACCATTGAAGGACTGCAAGGAATAGAACATCCACAAGGCTTTCTTGTCACCATAAACGCCAAAGCAATTCTACATAATTTGGGAGTGGCATAAATGCCTAGCAGTATCTTTCAATCAAATTGTTGTTCTGGGTGAGGTATGCCAACTCTCTTTTGTTCTTGAAAAAGTGTTTATTTGTTTTAGTGTTTTCAATAAATTTGTTGACCAAACCCTCTGTATTCTGTAAGTTACTTTGTATCATGTAGAATCGTACTGGTATTTCCCTCATTCACGAATAGGTGTGGTGGTTTTACCGTGCTGGGCAGCTAAACCCCACAACTGCTCTCTCACCCCCCCCCTCCTTTAGATGAGGAGGGGGAGAAGTAAAGCAAAGAACAACTCACAGGTTGAGATAAGGATAATTTAAGTAAAGGGAAATAATAATTAAATAAAGATTATTATGAACTAAACAATTTAACTAAGGGGAAATAAAAAGGGAAAGGGGAAAAGGGAGGGGGAAAGGGAAAAATAAAAAGAAGGGAGGAAAACAAACAAATAAAATAAATGAAGGCTATGTGGAAGTGCAGAGGAAAGAAATTACTCTCTGCTTCCCACAAATGAGCCATGATTGACCACGTCCTTGAAGCAAGGCCTCAGCGCACGCAGCCGGTGTTCAAGAGGAGGACCGACGTTTTCCCAAGGAGAGCCCACCCCTCCCCTCTTCTTCCTGTTTCCACCTTTTATTGCTGAGTGTGACGTGATATGGAATATCCCTTTGATTGGTTTAGGTCAGCTGCCCTAGTGATGTTTTTCTCCTCACTTTTTGCCCGCCCCCTAGGAGAGTTAGAGTAAGGCCCAATGCTGTGCCACTGCTGCTCAGCAGTAGACACGACACTGGTGTGATAACACTGCTGTTCCAGCTACGAGTACAGAGTACGGCACTGTATGGGCTGCTGCCGGGAAAGTTAACATTCCAGCCAGACCCAGTACAACCTCCACCCCTTATTCCATAACATTTGTGTCACACTCAGATCCCCATATTTTAGCATACAAGCATTCTCATCATTATTCCTGGTCCTTTAACAGGACAGGAATAATAGGCAGGCGAATCTTTTCATTCCATAGGTCTTTCCTGGAAAATGTTCATAAGAACTGTTGATGATTAGGTCTTCATCTGCCAAAGTGGCCACTCAAGGCAGGTGGAGTTGGATGTCTGGACGCCAGCACCAGCTTAGCTCAAGTCCTTGTTGCACTGCCCGGCTCCTTGCAACGTTGACCTGTCGTTGATCCTACAGCATCTTCCTACAACATATAACTTAGATTACAGATTAGTTTTCTCTCAGTGTCAAATCTCCTTGAGGCACACACTTGATATCCCCATTCTTTTGCATGACCCACCAGGTGTACCCTGGTCCTTGGGCGAAGACAATCCCACGAGTGGGTTTGCCTTTTCCCGAGGCAGGAGCAACCCACACTGCCTTCCCCATCCACCTTCCTACATGCACTACGGGAACTTTAGCTCCTTTCACAGTGTGTAGGGGTTTTGTTTCGGCAGGACCAGCACGGCTGTCAGACCCCCTATTGTTAACTAGCCAAGTGGCTTCTGGTAGATTTGTGTCCCATTGTTTCCACGTCCCAGCACCTAATGCTCGTAACATAGTCTTTAACAGTCCATTGTACCTCTCAACCTTCCCAGAGGCTTGTGGGTGATAAGGGATGTGGTACACCCACTCAATACCATGCCTGTTTGCCCAGGAGGTAACAAGATTGTTTTGGAAATGACTCCCATTGTCAGACTCAATTCTCTCTGGTGTACCATGACGCCACAATACTTGTCTTTCCAGGCCCAAGATAGTGTTTCGGGCCGTGGCATGGTTTACAGGGTATGTTTCCAGCCACCCAGTAGTTGCTTCTACCATGGTGAGTATGTACCGTTTGCCTTGGCGGGTTTTTGGAAGTGGTCCAATATAGCCAATTTGCCAGGCCTCACCATATTGAAACCCTAGCCATCTCCCCCTGTTCCAGGGAGATTTTACCTTCATGGCTTTCTTGATTGCAGCACAGGTCTCACACTCATGGGTAACCTGTGTGATAGCTTCAATGGTCAAGTCCACCCCTCGATCACGAGCCCATCTCTAAGTGGCATCCCTCCCCAGATGTCCTGATGTTTCATGGGCCCATCGAGCTACAAACAGCTCACCCTTACGTTCCCAGTCTAGGTCCACCTGAGCCACTTCAATTTTCGAAGCTCGATCCACTTCTTCGTTGTTCCGATGTTCTACAGTAGCGCGACTCTTGGGCATGTGGGCATCTACATGACGTACTTTAACATCCAGGTTTCCTACCCGGGCAGCAATATCTTGCCACAGGGTAGCAGCCCAGATAGGTTTACCTCTGCGCTGCCAGTTGCTCTCTTTCCATTGCTGCAGCCACCCCCACAGAGCATTTGCCACCATCCATGACTCAGTATAAAGATACAATACTGGCCAATTTTCTCTTTCGGCGATATCTAGGGCTAGTTGTATGGCTTTTACTTCTGCATACTGACTCGACTCACCTTCCCCTTCCATGGCCTCCACAACTCGTCGTATGGGATTCCACACAGCAGCTTTCCATTTCCGATGACTCCCTATCACACGGCAGGATCCGTCAGTAAACAACGCATACCGCTTTCTGTCTTCTGGCAACTCATTGTATGGTGGTGCCTCTTCAGCACGGGTTACCTCTTCTGTTGGTACTCCGAAATCTCTGCCTTCCGGCCAGTCCATAATCTCTTCCAGGATTCCTGGGCGATTGGGTTTTCCCATTCGAGCCCGCTGTGTAATTAGCGCTATCCACTTACTCCATGTAGCATCAGTTGCATGGTGTGTAGTGGGAATTTTCTCTTTGAACATCCAATGGAACACAGGTAACCGCGGTGCCAAGAGGAGCTGTGCCTCTGTACCCACAACTTCTGAAGCAGCTCGAACACCCTCATATGCTGTGAGTATTTCTTTTTCAGTTGGGGTGTAATTGGCTTCTGATCCTCGATAGCCCCGACTCCAGAAGCCCAGAGGTCGGCCTCGAGTTTCTTCTGGGGTTTTCTGCCAAAGGCTCCAGGTGAGGCCATGCTCCCCAGCTGCAGTGTACAGTATATTTTGCACAGCTGGTCCAGTACGGACAGGCCCAAGGGCTACTGCACGAGCTATTTCTTGTTTGATTTTTTCAAATGCCTGTTGTTGCTCAGGGCCCCACTCGAAAGAGTTTCTCTTTCGAGTCACTCGATACAGAGGACTCACAAGCTGACTATAGCCTGGCACATGCATTCTCCAGAATCCCACGAGGCCTAGGAAAGCTTGCGTTTCTTTTTTGCTAGTTGGCGGAGACATTGCTGTTATTTTATTGATCACATCCATTGGAATATGGCGACGTCCATCCTGCCATTTTACCCCCAAGAACTGGATTTCCTGTGCAGGCCCCTTGACCTTGCTCTGTTTAATGGCAAAACCAGCTTTCAGGAGAATTTGGATTATTTTCTTCCCTTTCTCGAAAACTTCTTCTGCTGTGTTGCCCCACACGAGGATGTCGTCAATGTACTGAAGGTGCTCAGGGGCTCCCCCTTGCTCCAGTGCAGACTGGATCAGTCCATGGCAAATGGTAGGGCTGTGTTTCCACCCCTGGGGCAGCCGATTCCAGGTGTATTGGATGCCCCTCCAAGTGAAAGCAAACTGCGGCCTGCATGCTGCTGCCAAAGGGATGGAGAAAAATGCATTAGCAATATCAATTGTGGCATACCACTTGGCTGCCTTTGACTCTAGTTCGTACTGAAGTTCTAGCATGTCCAGCACTGCAGCACTCAGTGGTGGCGTGACTTCATTCAGGCCGCGGTAGTCCACTGTTAGCCTCCACTCGCCATTAGACTTTCGTACTGGCCATATAGGACTATTAAAGGGTGAGCGAGTCTTGCTGATTACTCCCTGACTCTCCAGTCGGTGAATCAACTCATGGATGGGAATCAGGGAGTCTCGGTTGGTGCGATATTGCCGTCGGTGCACCGTTGTAGTAGCAATTGGTACCTGTTGTTTTTCAACCTTCAGCAATCCTACAACAGAAGGGTCTTCTGAAAGGCCAGGCAAGGTAGACAGCTGCCTAATCTTCTCTGTGCTCAAAGCAGCTATGCCAAAAGCCCACCGGTATCCTTTTGGATCCTTGAAGTACCCTCTCTTGAGATAGTCTATGCCAAGGATACATGGAGCCTCTGGGCCAGTCACAATGGGATGCTTTTGCCACTCATTCCCAGTTAGACTCACTTCAGCTTCCAGTACAGATAGTTGTTGGGATCCCCCTGTCACTCCAGAGATACAGGTGAGTTCTGTCCCTTGCTAGCCTGATGGCATTAAGGTACATTGTGCGCCAGTGTCCACTAGAGCTTGGTATTCTTGTGGTTCTGATGTGCCAGGCCATCGGATCCACACAGTCCAATAAATCCAGTTATCCCTCTCCTCTACCTGGCCAGAGGCAGGGCCCCTCTAGTCCTGGCTGGAGTGTCTGCCACTTAATTCTTGCAAATGAGAGGCAGAGGTCCCTTCATCAGGGTCAAGAATAACATCAGCTCTTCTACTGCCTCTGGGGTACTGCCCAATAGAAACCGGAGCAGCATTTCTCTTAGGAGCCCCTCTTCTTGCTGCTGTATTTCCTTTCAGTTCACGTACCCGAGCAGCTAGGGTTGAAGTAGGTACACCATCCCATTTCCTCATATCTTCCCCATGGTCACACAGATAAAACCACAAGGTGCCACATGGTGTACGTCTTGGGTACTCTCTCTCTTGAGCAGGCAAATGCTGATTCTTAGTGGCTGAAGTATCACTCTGTCTAAATGAGGGGGAATATACTTGTTCCACGAGCTGGTCAAGTCCTTTAGACAGTTTCTCCACAGCTGAGACACAGGACTGTAGCGGAGCAGAGAGATTGTCTTCATATTTTTGAAGCTGGCAGGACAGACAGATCATACATTCTTGGTCCCATCCCCTCATCCCAGTTAATTACTGCCAGGGTACTGGCATGTGCTGGTGGTGCACTCCGCACAAATTTATGCCACATGGATGTTGTGCACTGGACTTCATCGGGGTCTTGATGTGTCTGGGCATTGTCCGAATCACTATACATCATCTCCCGCACAGCTAATTCCCGCAGATGCTGGAGACCTTTATCCATAGTGGTCCACTTGCCTACGTGATTATACAATATCTTCCTTATGGGGATATCTTTCTCTCACAGCTGCCAGGAGTCGTCTCCAGAGCCTGAGGGCCTGTGCTCGTCTCCCGATTACCTTGTCAATTACCCTTTCTCTAGAGAGAGATCCCAGCTCTTAAAAACGAAAGATTCACTTTCTTTTTTATTTGCCAGGTTTACAGGTTTCTCATCATCTGCTGGTAAACTCTGCCCTATATGAATGTTGCCTGTGGTGGAATCTCGCTTCAAATCAGCTGATGGAGCTGGTACTTCTTTAATGGCAGGGACTAAATCGGTAGAGCTGGTAACTTCATCGTCCTGAGAAGTTGAATAAAGAGTAAATTAATTAAAAAATCAGCAACAACTTACCTGTTAACGGAGCTTCATGAAGATTTTGTGCTCTCTGATAGCTCTCTGACCTAGAGTCTGCTCCATAGCTTTCACCAGGCCAGCGATGAGATGATACATTCCAGTTGGAATTATTGCGTTGCATTTTTTGCATCTCATTCTATTAAGACAGTGTTTCAATTAAGATAATGTAACTGCATATACAGGCATTTGTAGAAGAAAGCATAAGGAGCAATACCTACACTAATTACAATCGTGTTCAAGCTCTGAAAAAAAAATCAAGAGGTGGCTGCTGGAATAACCCAAGATCTGTTTATGCTATACAATATGCTGGGAGTGTTTCCTAAAGCCAGAAACAAAAATCCCAGAACCAACTGGATGATACCCAAGCTGATGAGAAAAGAACTTTCTGCACACACAGTCCTTGGAAGGTTTGCCTCCATACCCCTGACTGAGTCCCAAATCGGGGTTTTTAGGCAACAAGTGCACTCATTTTGCACTCATTTTAGGTAGATGTTTACCGAAGATATTGTCACTGAGTTACGTGGTGGCCTAGCAAGCAAGCATTAGTTCATGCTAGGATCACTGAGTCCGAACAGCATCCCACCAGGCTCTTTGCTTTTCAGTATAGAGCTGTTTGCACACTGGCAACGGTAAGAACTGAGGCTGATGTGCACTGTAGAGAGCGTTAAACTTCTCTTGCAATTTTAAGTTGCTAGTGAATACCACTCCAAGCAGAAATACCTATTTTTGTAAAATTAAAAGATAAACAAATAAAAGGTATTAGATAATAAAAACTCTTAAACTGCATAGTACATCTAAGAACTGGGAAAATTTACTTACTGCAAGATCTAACAGGCAAATGGATTCAGGAGCATCTGTCTCTAGTCTTGATGTTTCTTGGGGCAAGTGAAAAATTTGTTTTAGCCATCTGCGCACTGGGGGGAATGCTGACATCAAGATCCACTGCAAACAAAGCCACACGAGGTGCTGGAGACTACCATTGTGCATTCGAACGGCACCTATGCAAAAACAAAGTTGTAGGAAGTTAATACCTGCATCCTAGTTGGGAAGACTTGTATCTGATCAAAGCCAGATTTCGTTAAATGAAAAGTAGAGTTTTAGTATATATATCACACTGAAGGAGCTTCCTAGCAGTCTCTTCCCATCTTTTTGCCTCCATCTAAGCTGGAAATAAGCATTTTAAAAATAAGACATAGCACAAAGTGATTTCAGCATCTATTTATATTATATAAATATCTTCTGAAGAAGCAGCATCCACTTCATGGAGTGCACAAGCTAAGTGTATTATGGAGATAACATTTCCACTGAAATGCATAAGGATTTTAAATTTTAGCCTCTTCATTTCGAGGCAGCAGATTAAACTAATGTATTAAACCGGAGTACTGCAGTTTTTCTAGTTCTGTAATGCTCGTGAAATCTCTGTCTTCAGCAAAGTTAAAATAACTTGAACACAGTTTCTAACTTAAAGCCAGACTTTTTTTTGGCAATTATGTTTTTGCACTTATTTCCTTATCAGGGAAGATCTGCAGAGGCTGCATGCAATACACACAGACTTTCGTTGTTTTAAAACACATAACAAAAAATACCATAAATAAACTGCTTATGAGAGGTTGTGGTAGTATAAGCTTTTAGTTATTTAAGATAAAGGACTGTAAGCCTTATTGTCTAAAATTACCTAAGAGAGTTAGGTAGTATGCACAACAGATTTAACAGCCTAAAAGTTTCTAAAAATTATCAGCCAGGTAAAAAACTACTAGTACTCTAACCTTATTACACCAAAATTCAAAGCCAGACTTCATCATCAAGTCAAGTTCCAAAAAGGAGAAGTTTTTACTAGTTTGCAACTCCTCCTAAAGTTACTTTTTTTGTGTGCTCATAAGCCTGTATTCATAGGTCGCATAGGAAGACAGACCTGCCTTCCCATTGACGCTTACCGATGTCCAAACACAAAGAGCTAAACAGGCAGCAGCAAATGAAAATGGATCAGAACAGACTAGAGAACACAGAAAGGATAGAAGTAGGGAAGTATGTGACAGATTCTTAAGAACCAAGCATAACAATACTGCTTCTCAGCAACATGTTACAGCATAAATTGGAACTCCTTACATATTCACTCCTCTTTTGGAGTGATTAGGGCCATACTAGCTGTTCAGTGTTGCTATCTGTCTTCTTACTGCAATACGAAGTATTTCTAGAAGAACCTCTGGTACAGACAGTCATGTTTATGCTGAGTTTCAGAGAGTAACACCTCTTACCAACATCATATTTATGAAGTTCCGCTAGCGCTGGTGCTTGCGTACTGACATTTCCGATATCCTCTGTACCAAGGAAAGACCTCTCTCTGGAAACTCCACTCTTGAAGAGATGATCAAACAGTGCAGATGAACCACTTTTGTTTGCCAAAGATTCCACTACCTTTGTCAGGAAGTCTTCCTTGCCGTGGCTCAATTTCAGCAGCATATGACCTAGAAAACAGAAACATCACATAGATAAAGAGTGAACTTCACTAAGGAAAGTAATATTTGATACAGTGGGCTGTATCAAATATTACTTTCAGAAATTCAGAAATTACTTACAGAAATACCTATTTTATCACTGAGTCCTTACTATAACAAAAAGATGAGCTGATCTGCATTGAACGTGGCGACAAAGTTGTTTACCTTTAAAGCTTCCACTTGCTGACAGATCATTTGGAGTAGAGATCTCTGATCTTCTGCCCACTGAGGGGGAGTTTTAGGAGAAAACTGGGGAGTGGAAGAAAAGTTCATTTAATCTTTTGAATTTTTATTCAAATCTAACACTTCCCTAAAATAATATCTGGCTAATGTACCTTGTAGCTCTTAGTCGGTGAGACAGAGAACTTATCAGACAACGGAGTGGAATGTTTCACTTCTGATACTACAGCTGGTGACAGATCGTTTCTGAAGGCAAGACTTCCCTCTTCATCATTCTCTCCGAGTTCCTGACTCACTGCATCCAACATTTCCCTCACGGTTTCAACAGATACCGGCAGCTAGAAAGTTATTTGAAAGGCAAGTCATGATTGCATTCTTCCTCAGAGGAGGAGACTACGTTTTGATCTCTGGTTGAACAATTCACAAGGTTTTCATTACAGAAACACTGTTTACTCAGCAAAGCTCTAAATTTTTTCGGGATTTCGGAATGGATGCCTCAGCTCTGCCCCCTTCTTACTTGTCCTGGTTTCGGTTAGAACAGAATTAATTTTCTTCCTAGTAGCTGGTGGAATGCTGTGTTTTGGCTTAGGATGAGAAGAGTGCTGATAACACCCCGATGCTTTAATTGTTGCAGAGCAGTGCTTATACTAAGCCAAGGACATCTCAGCCTTTTGCTCTGTCCTGCCAACGGGCAGGCTGGGGGTGCAGTAAGAGCTGGGAGGGGACAGACCCAGGACAGGTGACCCAAACTAGCCAAAGGGGTATTCCATACCATCTGACGTCATGCTAAACAATATATAGGGGTGGCTAGCCGGGGGGAGGGGGCCGGACTGCTCGGGGTGAGGCTGGGCATCGGTCAGCGAGTGGTGAGCAATTGCATTGTGCATCACTTGTTTGTACATATTATTATTATTTCCCTACTATCACCATTGTATTATTATTGTTATTATTGTTATTATTATTTTGTTATTATTATTTTCCTGTCTTATTAAACTGTCTTTATCTCAACTCACGGGCTTCACTTTCCATTTCTCTCTCCCGTCCCAGAGAGGGAGGGGGGAGGGTGAGCGAATGGTGTTTAACTGCCGGCCGGGTTAAACCACGACAGTCTTTTTGGCGCCCAACGTGGGGCCCGAAAGGTTGAGATAACGGCAGATCTGACCAGAGTGTGTTAAACTAAAACTGGTGTAAGGATTAGACCTGCATAATAGTCACTTGTCATAATGCTGATTGCTTTAATCTCAACTCTGCTGCGCCTGTTTTCCAAATTGAGTATTATAGTACATTATTTTCCGTATTTGCTCTCTGTCGTGTTGTTTATCCTCTCCGGGCCCTGGTTTCAGATCATTATGGTACTGTGTGTTGTAGCAATGGCTTATGAGACGATGAAATATGTGGTCATGACTCTAACTTGTTATTTGTATTCAGTAACATCGTCGACTCTGTACTTTGGAAACTGTATCTTGGAAACTATTAGCAATTATTCCTATTGTTTTTTTCCATTAGGGAGTCAATCTGTGGAGGGGAAAGGGGAGGATATTTTTCCTTACTTGCTTACTCTCCCTTTCTCCTTCACCACCCCTGTATCCTCCTGGATCACTTTGCCTTCCTCCTTCACCACCCTCTTATCCCCTGAGCTTGTCACAATAGCTCTCCAAGATATTGAATATTCTTGGGATACTCAGACCACCATAGTCTTGTTGTTCTGCCTCCTGAATGCACTTCAGGTTCTGCTTAAAGTTAAACAATTACTTAGGAAGCTCATCCGGAGATCTGCCCGGAGGCAGTATAGTTGTGGGTGGCAGGGAGTATGGGTGGATATGGGCAGGCATCTAGAGCAGTTGGCACCCCCAGTGTGTTGGAAATTCACCCCTGAACAATGGCAAAATCCTCAAAAACTGGCAGAATGCTTGAAAAAAAGGTGTCATGATTCTGGCAGTTCCAAAGTAACACAAATCATTGTAACGTGCTGGGGCCTGGCTCATGCCTATCGAGCTGCCATTGATACTGCTATCAACTTAGTGACAGACCCTGCGGCCACTCCAAGCCCTGTGACAGATCCAACGGCCACTGTGACCCCTACGGTGGACTCTGCAGCTGCTCCAGTCCCAGTTCCTGCAACTGCTCCAGTCCCAGCTCCTGCACCCGCTCCGGCTCCAGCTCCTGCACCCGCTCCAGTTCCAGCTCCGGCTGCTACTCCAGTCCCAGTTCCTGCAGCCGCTCCAGCTCCAGCTCCTGCAGCCGCTCCAGCTCCTGTGGCTGTGTCAGAGAAACGAGCTGTAGCAGTGCAAGTTGACCCTGCAGAGGGTATTCCAACCTCTGTGGCAGACCCTGTAACAAAGTCAGAGAAACGAGCAGTAGCAGTGCAAGCTGCCCCTGTAGAGAAGGTGAAAAAATGGTATAGAGAGTCAGGTCGTTTAGAACGCAGAGAGTCTTCTGCCAATCCAGGTGAGGCTTCTGCCAAAACTAGGTATAGAGATGACGAAGATGACGACGATGCTGGGCCATCAAGGATTCAGGAGGAGGAAGATGAGGATGTCGAAAAATCAACAGTAACTACCCGAAGCCTAAACGAGCGCGAGCTACGAGATGTGCGAAAAGATTTTGGTCGCTGTATAGGTGAGCAGCTTGTCACCTGGCTGCTCCGGTGCTGGGACTCTGGAGCCAATTGTGTGGAATTAGACGGCAGGGAAGCCAAGCGGCTGGGATCCCTTGCTCGAGACGCCGGCATTGACAAAGCAATTGCAGATGGAGCACAATCCACCAGCCTCTGGAGGCGTCTCCTCTCAGCTGTGAGGGAAAGGTATCCCTTCAAGGAAGAACTTTTATGTCTACCAGGCAAGTGGACCACTATGGAGAAGGGAATCCAGTACCTGAGGGAATTAGCCGTACGGGAAGTGATTTATGAGGATCCAGACCTCAGACAAACATCCAAAGACCCAGATGAAGTCAAGTGTACACGACCCATGTGGCGGAAGTTTGTACGGAGTGCACCATCATCATATGCCAGCTCATTGGCAATAATGGCCTGGAAAGAGGATGAGGAACCCACAGTGGATGAAGTGGCTAAACAACTCCGGCAGTACGAAGAAAGTCTCTCCTCTTCCTTACAGGCCTGCGTCTCAGCTGTGGAGAAACTTTCTGAAAAGGTTCACCAACTTGAAGAGAATCTATCTTCCTCCCCACCTGAACCAACCAGTGTCCAACGACCGAAAGAGAACACCTGGGAGAAAACACTTTCTGAAAAGTTTCACCAACTTGAAGAGAGATTATTCTCCTCTGTACCTGTACAGAGCAGTGTCTCAGCTATCAGGGGTAGGCGTTCATCTACACAAGGAAGACGGTATGGTGGGTACTCACCCCGTGCCACCCTGTGGTTTTACTTACGAGACCATGGAGAGGACATGAGAAAATGGGATGGAAATTCTACCGCGACCCTAGAGGCACGGGTACGTGAGTTGCAAAAGAAAACAATCAGGAAAAAGGGATTCTCTGAAAAGTTTGCTGCTCCAACTTCCAGCAGACAGTCCTTCAAACACAGAAACGAAGAAGATTCTGACCAGGATTAGGGGGGCCCTGCCTCCAGCCAGGGGGAGGAAAGGGACAATCGAGTTTATTGGACTGTGTGGATTCGATGGCCTGGCACGTCACACGCACAGAAGTATAAGGCTTTAGTAGACACCGGTGCACAATGTACTATAATGCCATCGAGCTATAAAGGACCAGAGCCCATCTATATTTGTGGAGTGACAGGGGGATCTCAGCAATTGACTGTATTGGAGGCTGAAGTAAGTCTGACTGGGAATGAGTGGGAAAAGCACCGCATTGTGACTGGCCCGGAGGCTCCATGTATCCTTGGCATAGACTATCTTAGAAGAGGATATTGCAAGGACCCAAAAGGGTTCCGGTGGGCTTTTGGTATAGCTGCCTTAGAGACAGAGGGCATTAAACAATTATCTACCTTGCCTGGTCTCTCAGAGGACCCTTCTGTTGTGGGGTTGCTGAGGGTCGAAGAACAGCAAATGCCAATCGCTACCACAACTGTGCACCGGCGGCAATATCACACTAACCGAGACTCCCTGATTCCCATCCATAAGCTAATTCGTCAATTGGAGAGCCAAGGAGTGATCAGCAAGACCCATTCACCTTTCAATAGTCCCATATGGCCAGTGCGAAAGTCTAATGGCGAGTGGAGACTAACAGTGGACTATCGTGGCCTGAACGAAGTGACGCCACCACTGAGTGCTGCAGTGCCGGACATGCTGGAACTTCAGTACGAACTTGAGTCGAAGGCAGCCAAGTGGTACGCCACAATTGATATTGCTAATGCATTTTTCTCCATCCCTCTAGCAGCAGAGTGCAGGCCACAATTTGCCTTCACTTGGAGGGGAGTCCAATATACTTGGAATCGGCTGCCCCAGGGGTGGAAACACAGCCCTATCATTTGCCATGGGCTGATCCAGTCTGCGCTAGAGCAGGGGGAAGCTCCTGAACACCTGCAGTACATCGATGACATTATTGTGTGGGGTGACACAGCAGAAGAAGTTTTCGAGAAAGGGAAGAAAATAATCCAAATTCTCCTGAAAGCTGGTTTTGCCATTAAACAGAGCAAGGTCAAGGGGCCTGCACGAGAGATCCAGTTTTTAGGAATAAAACGGCAAGATGGACGTCGTCAAATCCCAATGGATGTGATCAACAAAATAACAGCTATGTCTCCACCAACTAACAAAAAAGAAACACAGACTTTTCTAGGTGTTGTGGGGTTTTGGAGAATGCACATCCCAAATTACAGTCTGATTGTAAACCCGCTCTACCAAGTAACCCGTAAGAAGAATGAGTTTGAATGGGGCCCTGAACAACGACAAGCCTTTGAACAAATCAAGCAGGAAATAGTCCATGCAGTAGCCCTTGGGCCAGTTCGAACAGGACCAGATGTAAAGAATGTGCTCTACACTGCAGCTGGGGAGAATGGCCCCACCTGGAGCCTCTGGCAGAAAGAACCTGGGGAAACTCGAGGTCGGCCTCTGGGGTTTTGGAGTCGGGGATACAGAGGATCTGAGGCCCGCTATACTCCAACTGAAAAGGAGATATTGGCAGCATATGAAGGAGTTCGATCTGCTTCGGAGGTGGTCGGTACTGAAGCGCAGCTCCTCCTAGCACCCCGATTGCCGGTACTAGGCTGGATGTTCAAGGGAAGGGTCCCCTCTACGCATCATGCAACTGATGCTACATGGAGCAAGTGGGTTGCACTGATTACTCAGCGGGCTCGAATAGGAAACCCCAGTCGCCCAGGAATATTGGAAGTGATCATGGACTGGCCAGAAGGCAAATACTTTGGGATATCATCAGAGGAGGAGGTGGGTCGTGCTGAAGAAGCCCCGCTGTACAACCAGTTACCAGAGAATGAAAAGAAATATGCCCTGTTCACTGATGGGTCCTGTCGTATTGTGGGGAAGCATCGGAGATGGAAGGCTGCTGTATGGAGTCCTACGCGACGAGTTGCAGAAGCTGCTGAGGGAGAAGGTGAATCGAGTCAGTTTGCAGAAGTGAAAGCCATTCAGCTGGCTTTAGACATTGCTGAACGAGAAAAATGGCCAGTTCTCTATCTCTACACTGATTCATGGATGGTAGCAAATGCCCTGTGGGGATGGTTACAGCAATGGAAGCAAAACAACTGGCAGCGTAGGGGCAAACCCATCTGGGCTGCTGCATTGTGGCAAGATATTGCTGCTCGGGTAGAGAACCTGGCTGTGAAAGTACGCCACGTAGATGCTCATGTGCCCAAGAATCGGGCTACTGAAGAACATCAAAACAACCAGCAGGTGGATCAGGCTGCTAAGATTGAAGTAGCTCAGGTGGACCTGGATTGGCAGCATAAAGGTGAGTTATTTATAGCCCGATGGGCCCATGACACCTCAGGCCATCAAGGTAGAGATGCAACATACAGATGGGCTCGTGATCAAGGGGTGGACCTGACCATGGACGCTATAGCACAGGTTATTCATGACTGTGAAACATGTGCTGCAGTCAAGCAAGCCAAACGGTCAAAGCCTCTTTGGTATGGAGGACGGTGGCTGAAATATAAATATGGAGAGGCCTGGCAGATTGATTACATCACACTCCCTCAAACTCGCAATGGCAAGCACCACGTACTTAACAATGGTGGAAGCAACCACCGGATGGCTGGAAACATATCCTGTGCCTCATGCCACCGCCCGGAACACCATCCTGGGCCTTGAAAAGCAAGTCCTATGGCGACATGGCACCCCAGAAAGAATAGAGTCAGACAATGGGACTCACTTCCGAAACAACCTTATAGACACTTGGGCCAAAGAACATGGTATTGAATGGGTGTATCACATCCCCTATCATGCACCAGCCTCCGGGAAAGTTGAACGATACAATGGCCTGTTAAAGACTACCTTGAAAGCAATGGGCGCTGGGACGTTCAAAAACTGGGATACGCATTTGGCAAAGGCCACCTGGTTAGTCAATACTAGGGGATCTACCAACCGAGCTGGACCTGCCCAATCAAACCTGTTACGTACTGTAGATGGGGATAAAGTGCCTGTAGTGCATGTAAAAAATATGCTGGGTAAAACAGTCTGGGCTACTCCTGCCTCAGGAAAAGGCAAACCTATTCGTGGAATTGTTTTCGCTCAGGGACCGGGATACACTTGGTGGGTGATGCAAAAGAACGGAGAGGTCCGGTGTGTACCTCAAGGAGATATAATACTGGGTGAGAATAGCCCATGAACTGAATTGTACCATGTTAATTAGTATATTATACTGTATGTTATCACTACCATGATTACTATAGGTGACTAATTAGAATGTATGGAAAAGAGTGTAACCTGAGCATGACATAAATGGTATGGAATAAGGGGTGGATAGATGTCCTGGTTTCAGTTAGCACAGAATTAATTTTCTTCCTAGTAGCTGGTGGAATGCTGTGTTTTGGCTTAGGATGAGAAGAGTGCTGATAACACCCCGATGCTTTAATTGTTGCAGAGCAGTGCTTATACTAAGCCAAGGACATCTCAGCCTTTTGCTCTGTCCTGCCAACGGGCAGGCTGGGGGTGCAGTAAGAGCTGGGAGGGGACAGACCCAGGACAGGTGACCCAAACTAGCCAAAGGGGTATTCCATACCATCTGACGTCATGCTAAACAATATATAGGGGTGGCTAGCCGGGGGGAGGGGGCCGGACTGCTCGGGGTGAGGCTGGGCATTGGTCAGCGAGTGGTGAGCAATTGCATTGTGCATCACTTGTTTGTACATATTATTATTATTTCCCTATTATCACCATTGTATTATTATTGTTATTATTATTTTGTTATTATTATTTTCCTGTCTTATTAAACTGTCTTTATCTCAACTCACGGGCTTCACTTTCCATTTCTCTCCCCCGTCCCAGAGAGGGAGGGGGGAGGGTGAGCGAACGGCTGCGTGGTGTTTAACTGCCGGCCGGGTTAAACCACGACATTACTTTTACACTGTGAGTGTAAATATATGTGGTTTGATCCTGCTAGGATCTATTTCTTTAGTCATCCTCAAGAACTGAGTTCACAAGTCATCAGAATTCCTTATAACATACACCTGATTGTTTTATACCGTTGAGTTCTGTTCATGCACACCTGTTTTATTTTTCCCTTTTCTATTGAAAATGCAGTTGCTCAGGAATTCCTGATGGTACTGTGTTACCAACTACACGTGTTTGTTTTTTCCTTTTTATACTAGTGACTTACACAGATTTTATGTAATTACATCATAGCAAGCAAAATTTCCTTTCCTGTTTATGGAAAACTGGTTGCTTCAAAACATCTTTCCAGTGTCATCAATAAAGGCTATGTTATTAAGACTTGTATCAGCTCTCTTCAATGAGTGTTTGAGATGGATGGAAAAGCAGCAAGGCAGCCTTTCTTCCCTATGCTTCTACCTGTGCCTATGTAAATACTTCCTTATCCTGATTTAAAGGAGACACACACCTAACCTATGTATGCACTTTAGTTATTAGGTTTAAGACAGAAACTGCAGTTTGCTTCGTAATGAACAACTTGGTTCTTCTGGCTGTTTTCTGAATCGGCACAGTCAGGAGGTTTTCCTAAAGAAAATACCTTGTCTGAGTTTAAAATGCGTACCTTCCTACCACATCTTTCTCTCTTGTTTTCAATGTAATGCGGCTTTCACCTCAAGCCTATAGTTTAGTGCTAGGTAAGGTCTTTTTGATTGTTATTATTTGTTATTATTGTATGTAGTTATTCAGTGCAGTAACAGTTCAGTAGCTGAATGCAGTCCTTACTGTGTTCATGACGAGAAGCCCTCTTCCCCCCCAAAAAAAAGTTTATATAACTAGCCTGATAACACCGTTGGGATTTCGGACTGTGCCATGGGTTCGGGAGACCACTCTCAGCAATACTTCCATTAAATTGTAATTCAGTTCTTCTAGTTTTTTCATGCTCCGCTGACCGTATGCGCAGCCCTACTGTGGGTGGAAACAGCCCCTGACCCCAAGGGGTATGGCCTGCCTTGTGTGGTTATATCCCAGAACGTGGCAGCCTCGTTTGCACCTCCTCCAGGCTCCGCAGTAACCCTGTGGCCCGAACTCCATGGTTTTTGCTGTGTTTCCACGTTCTTGATCATGAAGACTGCGCTATCGTGCAGTAGCACCAAGGTGGTGGTCTCTGTGTCATTAACAGGAGTGTAAGTGTTTCAGACCCCACTACGTAGCACTAAGAGCATCCAAGGGTTCCGGGGTTCAAAGCCTGCTCCGTCACAGAAATATTTCAGAAGGATGGGGCTGCTACAGGCCAGGTAGTCCAAACATTTGCTCAAGGCAGGTCTACCTTCAAAGCTGCCCCAACAGCAAAAGTCATACCCAGCCAAGTTTTGAGTATCTCCAAGGGAGATCTCACAAGCCTCTGTAGGCAATATGTCACAGTGTTCAATCACCCTCCAGGTGTTGGTGGTTTGTTTTTTTTTTCTGTATTCTTATTATTGCAGTCCTGTCTCCAGTGGTGGGTTGCCCAAATTCACACTGCTCCCTCGGGAGTTGTCTTCAGAGTGGACTATCATTGAAATAATACCCATGGAGTTTGTCATCAAGGGCATTATGAAAAGCAGCGCAAAACAGGGAGGGAGCTAGCAATTAGACAATTAACCTGGACAATTGCCGGTCTAGTGTTGAAGCTGACTTCCTGGCCTGTCAGCATTATAAATATTTCACCTAGCTGGACATGCTTTCTTTAAAGAGGCTGAGTTTATTATTGTTGTTTGAACCGTGACCCCTACTAGGTCTCTCAAAGAAGGCTGTGGGCCTGGGATTTCGGAATGGATGCCTCAGCTTTGCCCCCTTCTTACTGCATGGGATCAATCATGCACGAGGAAGAGAGATTCCTTTTGAAGCTCCTGCTTAGAATAACAGTAGGGAGCGCTTCAGAAAGCCCAATGGATGTAGCTGTAGGGGGAAGGAGCTGAGCCTAAAGCCTTCCTGCCTCCAGCAGCGGCAAATCCTGAGCTCAGTTCCCACCAAGGTATCAAAACATGTAGTGAGCCAAGCTGAGTGTGGTCTGGTTGTAAGGTTAGCAATGAATATGGTCAACTGCTGTCCTGCCGGGCGGGCTACCCTCCTGGTGCTGCAACCACTGGGGACAACACGGTGCCAATTCCACAGAGATGCTGACCAGCGTCAAGGCGCTTGACCTGGTCTGCATGAAGGCAATTTCACATCACGAAAAGCAAAGATTTCCTCCAGTGACTCCCGAGCCAGCTCTCAGGTTCTCCTCTGCACCAGCGCTAAGACTTTTAATCCTCAGCCTGGCAGGTGTTGACAAACTTTGTAATCCTCGTCATTTAAAAAGAAGAGGGGAAAAAAATGCTGTTTCTTCTTATGGAATTAAAGCCAATGTGTAAAGAAATCCCCATTAATAGGGCAAATAATAAAACAGAGGGTTAACTCCGGCAGGGTGTCAGGTGGCTGCTGCTTACAGAAATAAGGTGGATACTTTATTATTATTTTTTTTTTTTATAAAGGCGGGAGGAGTTGTGGAGATGTGGGTAGTGCTTAGGTCCAGCAGGAAACTTGTGCATGTCAGTGGGACGCTAGAGACTGAGGAGGGGATGAATTTTTAACGCAGCCTGTCCACAGAGATATCACACCATTTGGGGACAGCCCAGTGGCCTCCATTTGACCAAAGTGCCTGGAACTTGCAGAAAAGCGAGAGGGGCACACCTCCAGCAAGCCGCGGGGCAACCGCCTTACGGCTTACAAAATTAAATCAATCAATCCAAAAGAATAAGTTACAGCTCGTGTCTCAAACTCTGCAGCCTGCGCGTCTTCAGGGCTGCTCCCAGCTACTTTCTGAGGGACCCTTTGCAAACTCAGTTCCTAAAGCCCTGTCAGGGAGCCCCAGCGGCCGCCCCGCGCATGCGTCACAGCCTCGCCCCTCCCCTCCCCGCACTGTGGCAACGGCTCCTGCGCATTCAGCGGGGGCGTGCGCAGTGTGCGCAGTGTGCGCAGTGTGCGTAGCGCGCTGCGTGCGCGGCGTTCCTAGGGCGCGGCCGGTGCCCCGCCTGGAGCTGTTTGTTTGTGCCGCTGCGGCGGCGCGGCGCGGCACGGGAGCGGAGCGGAGCGGAGCGGAGCCCGGCCGGGCTCGGCGCTGCTGCGGTCGCCATGTTGAGGCGCAGCAAGGCCGAGGTGGAGCGCTGTGTCGCCTCCGTGCAGGCCTCTGCGGCTTCTCGGAGAGAGGTGAGCGAGGCCTCGCCGCTTCCCTTGGCCGGCGGGGGGGGAGGCGGAGGGGGTCCCGGTGGGGTCCCGGTGGGGTCCCGGGTGGGGTGGGGGGCTAGGGGGGTGGCCGGCGTCGTGAGGGGAGGGTTGGGGCTGCCCCTGCCCCTGCCCCTGCCCCGCGGCGCCTCACGGACAGGAGGGGTTTTATAGCAGGGCTTTCCTCGGGGCCGGAGCGAGGGAGAGGTACTTTCCTTCACAAACGAAGCACCGCGCCGCCTTCAAGTTTCAGTGTCCTTTCCGTGCGGCGCCGTGGAGGTTTCTGGCCGGCCGCTCGCTGAAGCGACAGCGCCGAGCGAGGGGGGCTGGGGGCGCACAGCTCCGCTCCCTGTCAGCCAGCGGGCCCGGGGGTGACAAACGCCACCCGTGCCCATTTTAGCTGGGAAACGCTCAGCCGCCTGATGCGATTCAGCGGGCCCTAATCCTGAAAGATCCCGGCCTGCCGCTCGGAGTTGCTTTGAAGCGGCGTGAATGTGCCCGAGCTAAGCGTGATCCGGTAGGGACTGCGTGCAGGGGCTGTTCCTTTGGTTGGTGCCTTTCCCAGCAGCAGCAGCAGCAGCAAAGCTGTCCTGTGACTTTGTGGGTTCGACTTGGGCACTGTTTGGGCTAGACAGCGTCAAGTGCATCGCCGCCAGGTGCACAGATACGTTCCCACAGTGTTGATACTCCCCGGTGGCCTCGACACAAAATATTTCCTCTCCTCTTCTTGTGCTCAAGGCCACCGGACGCGTTTAGTTTTGACTTTCGAGCGATGCTTACAGCTGACTGTGTAGCACAGTCCACCGAGGGAATAGTTACTGGTTTCCTTGTTGTGTTGATTTCGGAGGGAAGGGTCTGCCAAGGCTGCAAGCGTTTCTTTTGAGGTTGCTTTTCATCCCTGTCCGCAAGGTGTCAAGCGTGAGTCCGCTCTGGCGTGTCAGTGATACCTGAAAAGATGGACCGAAAACGCGGAGGCCTGTTTTCATTGAAATTCGCTTAAAGTTTTACATAGATCACTTGGGGGTGGGGGAGGGGTGGGGAGTAGCAATTTGAGTGTATTTCGAATGCAGACCGTTGATTCATGTTTTGCGTCGTTGGGCCTAACTACCTCCAGTAGTTTGGAGTTCACAGACAAAACCTGCTTTTTGATCCGATGTTGGGAGCTCGGATTTTAAATACATATTTAAAAATAGCTTCTACCTTGAAGTTTTTGCTTGTGACTTTGTAGTTCTCTAGCTCTTTCCTTTGACTCATTTCCTCCTGCCCGTGCTTCTCCCATCTTGCCCTCTTGCTTGCTCAGTTTTCTGTTTTGCTTTTTCTCGCTTTCGTTTCCTTGTTTTATTCCTCCTTAAATACCTTTCGTCTTTCATCCCCAGAACAAGTGTGTTCAAGCTATCTCAGACTGATGACATCAGAAATAAATTACTGTATTGATGCATTTTGTATATAAACTGAGAGTAGGTGGGATTTCTTAGGTGGGAAGAAAACATTTTACCTATATTGAAACAGTTGTGAGTGATATGTACTAGACCAGGACTAAGTACCATCTTTTTTGTTTACTCTGTCAGATTTTAGGGGTTCTTTTTGCAACATTGTTACATTGGGGGAAAAAAACAGGCTGTACTTTAAATGTAGCAGACTCTCTTCTACTTCTTCTACACTCTTCAGTAAGAAGTGGTTGTGAAATGTCACAAGTATTAAGGCTTGTTGCTTGCTTCACCAGTAACCTCAATTTCACGTTTGTAGCCTTGGCCAGTTACAGGAAAAACATTGTTTTCCAAATCCCACATCTTTCAAAAACAAAACTTTGGTTATGAGGAGCGGACTGGAGCTGATAACTAGTTATCAAATTCAGTCTCTCAAAAAGTATCAGAAGGGTCTTCCTATGCAATTACTTTGAAAGTGTTGTACATCTAAAATGTGCTTGTTGTGTGTTTTCCATTCAGAAATCGTTGAAAGGATTCCAGTTCGCTAAGCTGTATTTTGAAATAAAGGAATATGAACTTGCTAAAAGGTAATACGCGTTGCTGTATTCTGCTATTCTGTTCTCTAAAGTACTTTAGAAAAGCTAAGTGAATATGAAGTAGACTGGAGAAATCAAGATCACTATCATGCTGCTTTACAGTAGCAGTAGATGTGGGTATCAAGTGCTGTTTAAATCTTTATAAAACAGCAACTTAGATAATTAGTTACGTGATATTGAAAAACTTGCTGTTTGAAATGGCTTTTATTCCATTGTATTATGAAGCAATTACAGTTACAGTTTCTTTCTCTTTTTTTTTTTTTTTTTTTTTTTTAATAAATACCAATACTTGGTGGCAAATAAGTAGCGTCTGTACATGTAAAAATAATGTTCTGTACTTTAAGGTCCAGACCAGGTATCTGGAACCAACCATGACTGCATTTCCTGTATCACATGTTAAATTCCTGCCCCGCTTCCATGGACACTGGGGGGGGGCGGGGGAGGACAGAGGGACTCGTATTATTGAGGAATATTGATCCTTTTTTTCCTGCTCCATAGGTATATATTTACATACCTCAGTGTGCAAAAGAGAGATGCGAGAGCACACAGATTTCTTGGACAAATTTATGAAGCTGAGGACAACATAGAAGAAGCTTTTGGATGTTACAGGGTAAGTACTCCACCGACCTCCGATGTCCTGCTTTAATCCATTGTAAAGGGACTTTTAAAATCATTCTGTTCTGGACTTTTCTTAAATGCATAGAAGAAAACATGTTTGTGGAAAAAGTGTAATATGTATGCTTTCTGTTGCCAAAGGTGTATATGACGTACTGCAGAGGGGATTCTTCATTTGATGTGTTTTGCTTCATCAGTATTTTTTTTTAAGATGATTCTTTTGTGACCTAGACTGGGTCTTTGTGCTAGCTGCTACTAAATTCTTTCCATATCTTACATTGCCCTTTGGATTAGGGAATTTGACAGCAGTGACAGATTCTTAGCAAGGGCTCAGGTGACAGCAGTAATCTAGTTGCTACTGGAAGACTAGACCTAGGGTGTTTTCTAGTTGTTCGTATTTATTGCTTTTTTGGGGGGTTTTGTTTGGGGGGGTGTGAGATGGGGCAGGGCGAACATAATTGACATTTATTTATATGATTGCCCAATGAAAAATTCACCATCAGAATGCCTTTGTTCAGGTTTTGGGGAGGGAGAGGATGTGCTCAAAAGTTTTGCTGCCAATACATCCCAGCTTGTCGTAGGGTGTGACTTAATTATATATTTCTTCAAAAATGTCTATATGGAGTTAGACTAAAGGTACGTAAGAGTCCAGCTGCCTGCGTATAGCTGGTGGTGGGGGCAGAGTAGCTGTCTTCTGCGTTTTTTCCCTTGGAAATTCTTTCTTTTCTGAATTTTTGCTCTTTTGAGTTGCAGCAGATGTATCTGGGTGCTGTAGACTAGTGATGCATTTAGCAACTGAGGTCTTTCTTAACTCATTCAAAAAGTATTTACTAATAGATCTGTCTAATTTGAATACCTGTGTCTTTTCAATGACTGTTATAATTTTCTTTCCCATTCTGTGTGGATTGCAAGATCAAGTTACCTTTTTTTTCCTGCCTTTTTTTCCGGTGTGCGTGCATGGGGAAAACTAGCGTTCTGTGGAGTTGAACCCAATGCAGAAAGATCTAGTACTGAAGATAGCGGAGTTACTGTGCAATAATGCCGTCACTGATGAAAGAGCAAAATACTGGGTTGAAAAATCTGCTAAGTTGTTTCCTGGAAGCCCTGCTGTTTACAAGTTGAAGGTAAATGCCAATTTCCAACCTCTGTTCTGTGACGTTCAGAAGCTTCTAGCGTCTGACTGGAGGAGCACTTTTCCCGTGTCATCTTCTGTAAAACTTCCTGGCTAAATTATTTTAGAATCTTGAATATTAAATCTAATGGAATTAATATTCTTTAGATGTAATTCTTCTAGAATTTATTCTATTTTTCTAGATTTCCTATTCTTCTATTTAAAGAAATGTTAATTTCTCTGCCATTTGACACTTCGGTCTAGCTTTCAAGAAAACTGCAACTGCAGGCTTTCGTACACTTGTCAAGGTTTCAGGGTTGACAGTCTTCAAAAATGCAGGAAAATCATGCTAGTAGTCACATCCAAGAAGTTAAGACTAGGTAGGCAGTTCTCTATTTATTGTGTGACTGGCAGGAAGGTATCAGGCCTGAGAACTCAGACTTCCTTGCCCTCTATGCTGCTTGTTTGTTTTCTAAATTTGGATTAAATAGAGCAGAAAGTAAGGAATGCTCTAACTCTCGATTGCTGCGTAAAAGCCTTCAGTCGCACAGTCTGACTTTTGCACAGGTATTAGTTTTGTGTAACACAGCAGCAATGACACTTAGTCTTAAGATGTTTGTTTTAGACAGGCTATTCTGTGGCAGGGTATGCTGCCTTTGAACCAAATGGTTTCACAAGCTGAACATGCCATCCATAAGAGACAAATTCTGATTTTTTTTCCCTATTTTAAATGTTTGAGTGTTTCATTAAGCTTCGTAATAACTGGAAGCTTTTCAGCTTTAATAGTTTAAGTAATGTAGTTTGTGTGGTGGAGGCAAGAGTTGTCTGTTAATGTAGTTGTTGAAAAGGCCCACATGCAAGATGAAATATTAATGCGTTGCCTTCATGTTCAATAGGAGCAGTTGCTGGATTGTAAAGCACCATCGCTAGCGGAACTTCATAAATATGATGTTGGTAAGAGGCGTTACTCTCTGAAACTCAGCATAAACATGACTGTCTGTACCAGAGGTTCTTCTAGAAATACTTCGTATTGCAGTAAGAAGACAGATAGCAACACTGAACAGCTAGTATGGCCCTAATCACTCCAAAAGAGGAGTGAATATGTAAGGAGTTCCAATTTATGCTGTAACATGTTGCTGAGAAGCAGTATTGTTATGCTTGGTTCTTAAGAATCTGTCACATACTTCCCTACTTCTATCCTTTCTGTGTTCTCTAGTCTGTTCTGATCCGTTTTCATTTGCTGCTGCCTGTTTAGCTCTTTGTGTTTGGACATCGGTAAGCGTCAATGGGAAGGCAGGTCTGTCTTCCTATGTGACCTATGAATACAGGCTCCGAATATGTTTCTAACCATCTAAGAATGAATTCAGCTCTGTAATAATGGCAGTGTCGGACTAATACTGGTTTGGAACAATGGGCAGTAATGTTTGTGTTATCGTCATTTGTGCCAAAGATGTACACTTGGGTCTTCAAGACAGAACAAGGGAGGACCAGGAATGACAAAAAGGAATTTGCATTGGGGCTATATGGGTGCTCATGCTCATTGCTAATGTAGTCGGTTAGGTAGGACTAAATATTCGAGCAAGAGGCGTATCTATTAGTATTTTTAGAGTCGAGTGTGAGGCAGCCTTTATCAGAAATGAAAGTGCTCAGGTTCCCTAAATGGTGGACTGGCTTCTCTTTATTCTAAACTAAATTCTTAACAGAGAAACTGTGACTATTGTACATCAATTCTCATTGTATACAACTAAATTCCTCTTAATTTACTCAGTAGCAATTTGTTAAATTGCAGTTCTGAAGTGTTTCACTCAACGGGAAATAGGAGAGGTCCGGGTCTATTCAGCAGTTAATCACTTTCCTGAAGCCATAACAAAAAGGAAACTTTGGCTACCTCATGTTTCAGTCCGTGCATAGATTGATTCAAACAAGTCATGGAACAAAACTTTGAGCATTTCTCCGTAATTCTTTAGGAGATTACTTTTTCATTTCAATATGTCTTGCTTTATGCTGGTCGCTGTAAACGCTTAAAATACACTTTCGCTGGTTTGGATAAGCAGTCTTTATTTATTTAAGACTATATTTTTAATGTAAAGTGTGTTCTTTTTCTCCACAGATAACACCTTACCATCCCATTTAGGTAAAAGTCAGAGTAATAGCGAACTGCAAGTCGCCCGTCAGAATCTCCAGGTAGGAACTGTAATGGCCTCAGACATTTTGTAATGATCAGTAATGTTACAAAGATTCTCACTTTTGACAGAGAATTCAGAAATTACTAACTATATCACTGTCATCATCCACCTCTTCCCCTAAATTAGTTCACTGACTTGGTAATGACATGGGTAGTGGTTAGATCAGATATTTGCTCTGCTGAAGGGAGTTTGAACACAGTGCTATTATTCCAAGAGTTGTGTCTTGTGATGCGGTGTTGGCATGGAGAGAAACACCTGCAAGCACTGCTTTTCCTGACAGCACCTGAAACTATGCTCTTCACTCTGGGCATTCAAGAGCACTTGCCCTCTTGACTTGATCTTCTGTGAAGACCATCCCTTCTGCCTTTACTTTTCTGCTGCTGGTGACTCCCAATAGTTTATCCACCAGCAGGCTTGGGCCACTAACTAAAGAGCTCCCAAACCTGCATTGGTTTTATTCTGTAACAGCTTCTGTGCTTCTGCTAGATTTCCTGCTGGGACTGTCTTTTGCACCATCCAAGATGAAAAGAATTGTGCGTATCTTTTTTCTCACCACTTTCCTAGAGGTGCTTTCCACTAACTGAAGAAACAATACAGCAATCTAGTGTTTAGGGCACTGGACTCTTTTGTCTTACAGATAATAGCATTATCCAAAACTTCTGGAAACAAAATCCTACTTTTAATTGTCTATGCTGTTACTTGAACAGCCATGCAGAGTTGAATTCTGCATTTTGGAAGGCCAAGCAGTCCTGCCGCAAATCCAATTGAATGTAGATGGCCATTAGGATACTTCTAATTAGTCAGCTATTGTGTAACACTATAATTAAAAACAAAACCTAAGCATATCTGCAGAGGAAAGAATTCTAGTTCACTATAAATCGGTAATTTCATGTGTTTCGAAGGCGTTTCAACATTTTTTTTCCTTGGTATAGAGGGAGCGTTCAGCACAGGAGAAATATGCACTGGAACTTGAGAGACGAGAACGTGCTCTAGTTGAGCGAGAAGAATTGCTTCACAGATGTGAAGCAGCTTTCGCTGCAATAAAAGATGCTGATGAAGACGTTTAGGCAGTACTTGGAACTATGAAAAAAGTACAATAACTTACTTAGTGATTCTTATTGCTCCCCATACATTTTAACTTGCTTGTAGTTTTCTTAAGCCATCATATGTTTGCTGGATATAATGCTTATTTCTTTAAAGTGTTTGAAACCCCCAAATGAAAGATTTAGCATAAAAAGTGCCAAACTGTTGTTAGTGAGTTTGGTGTGGTTTCCAGTTCAGAATGGTGCAATGAATTGTGGGATGTGTAGGTACAGATTACTGTTGAAATTTGGGAAAACTAGATTAAAATGAAGCAGTTAACCACTGGGTTAGAGAGGTCAGTAAGACTGGTGCTTCCAGTATTTGCAGGTCTTCGGAACAGACTAGACAAACATTTGGCAGGAATGAAGTGATGCACTTTATTATGATACAGATGGTACCCGATTTGATAATGGAATTGGATGGTTTAGACATCCTGGCACCACCTACAACAGCCCTGTGGTCTGTGAAATTATTGCCAAATCCCTGAAGAACTGTGAAATTATTGTCAAAACCCCAAATATGCAAGCCTTATAAAGCATTGTGTAATGTGGTTTGGAGAAATTGAGAATATTAATTCTTTTTTATTTCCTCTCAAAACCTTTCACTTATAATTCTGCTGTCCCTGACTGTTTTGAAAGTTTATGGTCAATTTCAAGCCACCTTGCTCCTGTTCCATCCCAAGCTGGGCAAGCTTTTCCAAGGCTTGGTTAACTCTAAAGGTTTGGCCTTTTCAATGGAAGTAATTGAGCACTCCGTTTGGAGCCTATCTGTAGCATTTTCTTTGTTGATGAGATCATTTCTATATTTACCGCTTAAGTCCTTTTTGCAGCATGATAACAGTCTGAGAGTGAGGCTTAAGAAAATGTAGTAGATGGTTGAATTCCTAGTGCAGAAGACAACACTTCTGAACAAAAAGCTATTTTCACATAGAAGATTCTCACGGTTTCTGAGAAATGGAATGTTACTTTCTGAAAACATTTGTTTTATACTCGGCTTCAAAGCCTCAGTGTTGTTTTTTTTTTCAGAATCTGCTGGAAAATATTTAATTATATTTCAAATTTCCAGTGAAGGGGAAAAAAGACACATTCCTTGGTTTCTTTTTCAAGGCACGCAGGTTTTTGACTGTTACAAGTAATTGTCGCTTCAATTTTCCTTTGTTGCAGTTTCTTTTGTCTGTTTTTGCTTATATTTTAATGGTATGTACTGGTATTAAATTATATTGTGGACTAATAATAACAACAAATATTAAAAGATTACTATCTTGAGTTTCACAATTATTTTTTTCCAATTCGATGAAATGTAGCACGTATTGGATACATTGCTGGACATTGCAGGACAGGTGTTTAAGTACAGGTGAACTAAAGCGTCTTAACTATCAGCAGTGAATAGTTAGAATATTTGAAAGATTCAAAAAAGGGAGAATTGGGCATATTTGTGGTTAAAATGGATGCTAAAAAAAAAAAAGAGCTAAGTGTAAACAAAAGCTTTGACATTTGTTTTCATTCACAATTCTTTCCCACACCTGACTTAACTGAGGAATGTACAAGAGGATCAATGAGAAGATCTAGGTATTTTCTGGAAAAAAAAAAAAAAAGATCCATAGGCTGTACACCATGGCTCCCATTTTCTTTATATTTCTTCTTAATATGTGGTGTGGATGTTGCTTTCTTCACTACTGGTAGTATGTGCAGATTGGACCATGAAGAATTACAAATTTGATCTTTGAAAGTTTGTCCTGTTTTTTAACACTGAAATGGAACTTAGTTGGGAATTATTTCTAAAAAGACTCTTGTTAATCACGTTTTAAAATTTGATATTTCTCTAGCAGCATGAGACAAAAATGAGCCAACTGAGAGAAACCTTGAGAAAAATGACTGATGAAAATAACGAACTGAGGTCATCGCTTAACTCTCTGAGGGAAAATAACGAATTGCTAAAAACCCAGGCAAGATTAATTATTTCCTGTTACTAGCTTTACGAGTTACAGTCAAGTAGTCAAGCAGTACAGTCAAGTTTATAAGTAGCTTTGCAAGTTACAGTCAACAATTTTAAATGTTTGAACAAGTTGTTTGCAAAATTGCTGATTTTGTTTCTTTAAGACAAGAATTGTGTGAATGGTTGTAAATACTTTCTGCTTCGTTTTCTAGTACATGAAATTTAGTCTCTCAGAGCTTTTGCAGTATTAAAGACTTTAGAGTTAGTTATTTTTGAAAGTGTTAATTAAAGGAGTATTTTCTCTGTTCTTAAAGGCACGCTGAGACAGTGGTTCACAAGAATACAACGTTAAAGTTTTCTTCTCACTTGACTTAAATCTGACCTAAATGCTGACAAGCAAATTGCTGCCTAAACTGTTTTGACCGTTGCTCCTTCAGTGAATTGCAGTTCTGATGGTCTTGAGTATGATTAAAATCATCTGCTTCCTAGTCTCAGTAAAATCTTTCTTTCTCTTTCTCTTTTGTGCAAACTGAAGTATTCATAGAGGACTTACATGATGATCAGGATGCTTGTTGTATCCATAGAGTATGCTACTTATATTTAAATGGCGGTTATAGTTTGCCCCATATTGTTTTCTCACAGGTCATGCTCAGTAACAGTGTTATTTTCTGAAAACATTTGTTTTATACTCAGCTTCAAAGCCTCAGTGTTGTTTTTTTTTTCAGAATCTGCTGGAAAATATTTAATTATATTTCAAATTTCCAGTGAAGGGGAAAAAAGACACATTCCTTGGTTTCTTTTTCAAGGCACGCAGGTTTTTGACTGTTACAAGTAATTGTCGCTTCAATTTTCCTTTGTTGCAGTTTCTTTTGTCTGTTTTTGCTTATATTTTAATGGTATGTACTGGTATTAAATTATACTGTGGACTAATAATAACAACAAATATTAAAAGATTACTATCTTGAGTTTCACAATTATTTTTTTCCAATTCGATGAAATGTAGCACGTATTGGATACATTGCTGGACATTGCAGGACAGGTGTTTAAGTACAGGTGAACTAAAGCGTCTTAACTATCAGCAGTGAATAGTTAGAATATTTGAAAGATTCAAAAAAGGGAGAATTGGGCATATTTGTGGTTAAAATGGATGCTAAAAAAAAAAAAGAGCTAAGTGTAAACAAAAGCTTTGACATTTGTTTTCATTCACAATTCTTTCCCACACCTGACTTAACTGAGGAATGTACAAGAGGATCAATGAGAAGATCTAGGTATTTTCTGGAAAAAAAAAAAAAAAGATCCATAGGCTGTACACCATGGCTCCCATTTTCTTTATATTTCTTCTTAATATGTGGTGTGGATGTTGCTTTCTTCACTACTGGTAGTATGTGCAGATTGGACCATGAAGAATTACAAATTTGATCTTTGAAAGTTTGTCCTGTTTTTTAACACTGAAATGGAACTTAGTTGGGAATTATTTCTAAAAAGACTCTCTTGTTAATCACGTTTTAAAATTTGATATTTCTCTAGCAGCATGAGACAAAAATGAGCCAACTGAGAGAAACCTTGAGAAAAATGACTGATGAAAATAAGCAGCATGAGACAAAAATGAGCCAACTGAGAGAAACCTTGAGAAAAATGACTGATGAAAATAACGAACTGAGGTCATCGCTTAACTCTCTGAGGGAAAATAACGAATTGCTAAAAACCCAGGCAAGATTAATTATTTCCTGTTACTAGCTTTACGAGTTACAGTCAAGTAGTCAAGCAGTACAGTCAAGTTTATAAGTAGCTTTGCAAGTTACAGTCAACAATTTTAAATGTTTGAACAAGTTGTTTGCAAAATTGCTGATTTTGTTTCTTTAAGACAAGAATTGTGTGAATGGTTGTAAATACTTTCTGCTTCGTTTTCTAGTACATGAAATTTAGTCTCTCAGAGCTTTTGCAGTATTAAAGACTTTAGAGTTAGTTATTTTTGAAAGTGTTAATTAAAGGAGTATTTTCTCTGTTCTTAAAGGCACGCTGAGACAGTGGTTCACAAGAATACAACGTTAAAGTTTTCTTCTCACTTGACTTAAATCTGACCTAAATGCTGACAAGCAAATTGCTGCCTAAACTGTTTTGACCGTTGCTCCTTCAGTGAATTGCAGTTCTGATGGTCTTGAGTATGATTAAAATCATCTGCTTCCTAGTCTCAGTAAAATCTTTCTTTCTCTTTCTCTTTTGTGCAAACTGAAGTATTCATAGAGGACTTACATGATGATCAGGATGCTTGTTGTATCCATAGAGTATGCTACTTATATCTAAATGGCGGTTATAGTTTGCCCCATATTGTTTTCTCACAGGTCATGCTCAGTAACAGTGTTATTTTCTGAAAACATTTGTTTTATACTCAGCTTCAAAGCCTCAGTGTTGTTTTTTTTTTCAGAATCTGCTGGAAAATATTTAATTATATTTCAAATTTCCAGTGAAGGGGAAAAAAGACACATTCCTTGGTTTCTTTTTCAAGGCACGCAGGTTTTTGACTGTTACAAGTAATTGTCGCTTCAATTTTCCTTTGTTGCAGTTTCTTTTGTCTGTTTTTGCTTATATTTTAATGGTATGTACTGGTATTAAATTATACTGTGGACTAATAATAACAACAAATATTAAAAGATTACTATCTTGAGTTTCACAATTATTTTTTTCCAATTCGATGAAATGTAGCACGTATTGGATACATTGCTGGACATTGCAGGACAGGTGTTTAAGTACAGGTGAACTAAAGCGTCTTAACTATCAGCAGTGAATAGTTAGAATATTTGAAAGATTCAAAAAAGGGAGAATTGGGCATATTTGTGGTTAAAATGGATGCTAAAAAAAAAAAAGAGCTAAGTGTAAACAAAAGCTTTGACATTTGTTTTCATTCACAATTCTTTCCCACACCTGACTTAACTGAGGAATGTACAAGAGGATCAATGAGAAGATCTAGGTATTTTCTGGAAAAAAAAAAAAAAAGATCCATAGGCTGTACACCATGGCTCCCATTTTCTTTATATTTCTTCTTAATATGTGGTGTGGATGTTGCTTTCTTCACTACTGGTAGTATGTGCAGATTGGACCATGAAGAATTACAAATTTGATCTTTGAAAGTTTGTCCTGTTTTTTAACACTGAAATGGAACTTAGTTGGGAATTATTTCTAAAAAGACTCTCTTGTTAATCACGTTTTAAAATTTGATATTTCTCTAGCAGCATGAGACAAAAATGAGCCAACTGAGAGAAACCTTGAGAAAAATGACTGATGAAAATAAGCAGCATGAGACAAAAATGAGCCAACTGAGAGAAACCTTGAGAAAAATGACTGATGAAAATAACGAACTGAGGTCATCGCTTAACTCTCTGAGGGAAAATAACGAATTGCTAAAAACCCAGGCAAGATTAATTATTTCCTGTTACTAGCTTTACGAGTTACAGTCAAGTAGTCAAGCAGTACAGTCAAGTTTATAAGTAGCTTTGCAAGTTACAGTCAACAATTTTAAATGTTTGAACAAGTTGTTTGCAAAATTGCTGATTTTGTTTCTTTAAGACAAGAATTGTGTGAATGGTTGTAAATACTTTCTGCTTCGTTTTCTAGTACATGAAATTTAGTCTCTCAGAGCTTTTGCAGTATTAAAGACTTTAGAGTTAGTTATTTTTGAAAGTGTTAATTAAAGGAGTATTTTCTCTGTTCTTAAAGGCACGCTGAGACAGTGGTTCACAAGAATACAACGTTAAAGTTTTCTTCTCACTTGACTTAAATCTGACCTAAATGCTGACAAGCAAATTGCTGCCTAAACTGTTTTGACCGTTGCTCCTTCAGTGAATTGCAGTTCTGATGGTCTTGAGTATGATTAAAATCATCTGCTTCCTAGTCTCAGTAAAATCTTTCTTTCTCTTTCTCTTTTGTGCAAACTGAAGTATTCATAGAGGACTTACATGATGATCAGGATGCTTGTTGTATCCATAGAGTATGCTACTTATATTTAAATGGCGGTTATAGTTTGCCCCATATTGTTTTCTCACAGGTCATGCTCAGTAACAGTGTTATTTTCTGAAAACATTTGTTTTATACTCAGCTTCAAAGCCTCAGTGTTGTTTTTTTTTTCAGAATCTGCTGGAAAATATTTAATTATATTTCAAATTTCCAGTGAAGGGGAAAAAAGACACATTCCTTGGTTTCTTTTTCAAGGCACGCAGGTTTTTGACTGTTACAAGTAATTGTCGCTTCAATTTTCCTTTGTTGCAGTTTCTTTTGTCTGTTTTTGCTTATATTTTAATGGTATGTACTGGTATTAAATTATATTGTGGACTAATAATAACAACAAATATTAAAAGATTACTATCTTGAGTTTCACAATTATTTTTTTCCAATTCGATGAAATGTAGCACGTATTGGATACATTGCTGGACATTGCAGGACAGGTGTTTAAGTACAGGTGAACTAAAGCGTCTTAACTATCAGCAGTGAATAGTTAGAATATTTGAAAGATTCAAAAAAGGGAGAATTGGGCATATTTGTGGTTAAAATGGATGCTAAAAAAAAAAAAGAGCTAAGTGTAAACAAAAGCTTTGACATTTGTTTTCATTCACAATTCTTTCCCACACCTGACTTAACTGAGGAATGTACAAGAGGATCAATGAGAAGATCTAGGTATTTTCTGGAAAAAAAAAAAAAAAGATCCATAGGCTGTACACCATGGCTCCCATTTTCTTTATATTTCTTCTTAATATGTGGTGTGGATGTTGCTTTCTTCACTACTGGTAGTATGTGCAGATTGGACCATGAAGAATTACAAATTTGATCTTTGAAAGTTTGTCCTGTTTTTTAACACTGAAATGGAACTTAGTTGGGAATTATTTCTAAAAAGACTCTCTTGTTAATCACGTTTTAAAATTTGATATTTCTCTAGCAGCATGAGACAAAAATGAGCCAACTGAGAGAAACCTTGAGAAAAATGACCGATGAAAATAAGCAGCATGAGACAAAAATGAGCCAACTGAGAGAAACCTTGAGAAAAATGACTGATGAAAATAACGAACTGAGGTCATCGCTTAACTCTCTGAGGGAAAATAACGAATTGCTAAAAACCCAGGCAAGATTAATTATTTCCTGTTACTAGCTTTACGAGTTACAGTCAAGTAGTCAAGCAGTACAGTCAAGTTTATAAGTAGCTTTGCAAGTTACAGTCAACAATTTTAAATGTTTGAACAAGTTGTTTGCAAAATTGCTGATTTTGTTTCTTTAAGACAAGAATTGTGTGAATGGTTGTAAATACTTTCTGCTTCGTTTTCTAGTACATGAAATTTAGTCTCTCAGAGCTTTTGCAGTATTAAAGACTTTAGAGTTAGTTATTTTTGAAAGTGTTAATTAAAGGAGTATTTTCTCTGTTCTTAAAGGCACGCTGAGACAGTGGTTCACAAGAATACAACGTTAAAGTTTTCTTCTCACTTGACTTAAATCTGACCTAAATGCTGACAAGCAAATTGCTGCCTAAACTGTTTTGACCGTTGCTCCTTCAGTGAATTGCAGTTCTGATGGTCTTGAGTATGATTAAAATCATCTGCTTCCTAGTCTCAGTAAAATCTTTCTTTCTCTTTCTCTTTTGTGCAAACTGAAGTATTCATAGAGGACTTACATGATGATCAGGATGCTTGTTGTATCCATAGAGTATGCTACTTATATTTAAATGGCGGTTATAGTTTGCCCCATATTGTTTTCTCACAGGTCATGCTCAGTAACAGTGTTATTTTCTGAAAACATTTGTTTTATACTCAGCTTCAAAGCCTCAGTGTTGTTTTTTTTTTCAGAATCTGCTGGAAAATATTTAATTATATTTCAAATTTCCAGTGAAGGGGAAAAAAGACACATTCCTTGGTTTCTTTTTCAAGGCACGCAGGTTTTTGACTGTTACAAGTAATTGTCGCTTCAATTTTCCTTTGTTGCAGTTTCTTTTGTCTGTTTTTGCTTATATTTTAATGGTATGTACTGGTATTAAATTATACTGTGGACTAATAATAACAACAAATATTAAAAGATTACTATCTTGAGTTTCACAATTATTTTTTTCCAATTCGATGAAATGTAGCACGTATTGGATACATTGCTGGACATTGCAGGACAGGTGTTTAAGTACAGGTGAACTAAAGCGTCTTAACTATCAGCAGTGAATAGTTAGAATATTTGAAAGATTCAAAAAAGGGAGAATTGGGCATATTTGTGGTTAAAATGGATGCTAAAAAAAAAAAAGAGCTAAGTGTAAACAAAAGCTTTGACATTTGTTTTCATTCACAATTCTTTCCCACACCTGACTTAACTGAGGAATGTACAAGAGGATCAATGAGAAGATCTAGGTATTTTCTGGAAAAAAAAAAAAAAAGATCCATAGGCTGTACACCATGGCTCCCATTTTCTTTATATTTCTTCTTAATATGTGGTGTGGATGTTGCTTTCTTCACTACTGGTAGTATGTGCAGATTGGACCATGAAGAATTACAAATTTGATCTTTGAAAGTTTGTCCTGTTTTTTAACACTGAAATGGAACTTAGTTGGGAATTATTTCTAAAAAGACTCTCTTGTTAATCACGTTTTAAAATTTGATATTTCTCTAGCAGCATGAGACAAAAATGAGCCAACTGAGAGAAACCTTGAGAAAAATGACCGATGAAAATAAGCAGCATGAGACAAAAATGAGCCAACTGAGAGAAACCTTGAGAAAAATGACTGATGAAAATAACGAACTGAGGTCATCGCTTAACTCTCTGAGGGAAAATAACGAATTGCTAAAAACCCAGGCAAGATTAATTATTTCCTGTTACTAGCTTTACGAGTTACAGTCAAGTAGTCAAGCAGTACAGTCAAGTTTATAAGTAGCTTTGCAAGTTACAGTCAACAATTTTAAATGTTTGAACAAGTTGTTTGCAAAATTGCTGATTTTGTTTCTTTAAGACAAGAATTGTGTGAATGGTTGTAAATACTTTCTGCTTCGTTTTCTAGTACATGAAATTTAGTCTCTCAGAGCTTTTGCAGTATTAAAGACTTTAGAGTTAGTTATTTTTGAAAGTGTTAATTAAAGGAGTATTTTCTCTGTTCTTAAAGGCACGCTGAGACAGTGGTTCACAAGAATACAACGTTAAAGTTTTCTTCTCACTTGACTTAAATCTGACCTAAATGCTGACAAGCAAATTGCTGCCTAAACTGTTTTGACCGTTGCTCCTTCAGTGAATTGCAGTTCTGATGGTCTTGAGTATGATTAAAATCATCTGCTTCCTAGTCTCAGTAAAATCTTTCTTTCTCTTTCTCTTTTGTGCAAACTGAAGTATTCATAGAGGACTTACATGATGATCAGGATGCTTGTTGTATCCATAGAGTATGCTACTTATATTTAAATGGCGGTTATAGTTTGCCCCATATTGTTTTCTCACAGGTCATGCTCAGTAACAGTGTTATTTTCTGAAAACATTTGTTTTATACTCAGCTTCAAAGCCTCAGTGTTGTTTTTTTTTTCAGAATCTGCTGGAAAATATTTAATTATATTTCAAATTTCCAGTGAAGGGGAAAAAAGACACATTCCTTGGTTTCTTTTTCAAGGCACGCAGGTTTTTGACTGTTACAAGTAATTGTCGCTTCAATTTTCCTTTGTTGCAGTTTCTTTTGTCTGTTTTTGCTTATATTTTAATGGTATGTACTGGTATTAAATTATACTGTGGACTAATAATAACAACAAATATTAAAAGATTACTATCTTGAGTTTCACAATTATTTTTTTCCAATTCGATGAAATGTAGCACGTATTGGATACATTGCTGGACATTGCAGGACAGGTGTTTAAGTACAGGTGAACTAAAGCGTCTTAACTATCAGCAGTGAATAGTTAGAATATTTGAAAGATTCAAAAAAGGGAGAATTGGGCATATTTGTGGTTAAAATGGATGCTAAAAAAAAAAAAGAGCTAAGTGTAAACAAAAGCTTTGACATTTGTTTTCATTCACAATTCTTTCCCACACCTGACTTAACTGAGGAATGTACAAGAGGATCAATGAGAAGATCTAGGTATTTTCTGGAAAAAAAAAAAAAAAGATCCATAGGCTGTACACCATGGCTCCCATTTTCTTTATATTTCTTCTTAATATGTGGTGTGGATGTTGCTTTCTTCACTACTGGTAGTATGTGCAGATTGGACCATGAAGAATTACAAATTTGATCTTTGAAAGTTTGTCCTGTTTTTTAACACTGAAATGGAACTTAGTTGGGAATTATTTCTAAAAAGACTCTCTTGTTAATCACGTTTTAAAATTTGATATTTCTCTAGCAGCATGAGACAAAAATGAGCCAACTGAGAGAAACCTTGAGAAAAATGACCGATGAAAATAAGCAGCATGAGACAAAAATGAGCCAACTGAGAGAAACCTTGAGAAAAATGACTGATGAAAATAACGAACTGAGGTCATCGCTTAACTCTCTGAGGGAAAATAACGAATTGCTAAAAACCCAGGCAAGATTAATTATTTCCTGTTACTAGCTTTACGAGTTACAGTCAAGTAGTCAAGCAGTACAGTCAAGTTTATAAGTAGCTTTGCAAGTTACAGTCAACAATTTTAAATGTTTGAACAAGTTGTTTGCAAAATTGCTGATTTTGTTTCTTTAAGACAAGAATTGTGTGAATGGTTGTAAATACTTTCTGCTTCGTTTTCTAGTACATGAAATTTAGTCTCTCAGAGCTTTTGCAGTATTAAAGACTTTAGAGTTAGTTATTTTTGAAAGTGTTAATTAAAGGAGTATTTTCTCTGTTCTTAAAGGCACGCTGAGACAGTGGTTCACAAGAATACAACGTTAAAGTTTTCTTCTCACTTGACTTAAATCTGACCTAAATGCTGACAAGCAAATTGCTGCCTAAACTGTTTTGACCGTTGCTCCTTCAGTGAATTGCAGTTCTGATGGTCTTGAGTATGATTAAAATCATCTGCTTCCTAGTCTCAGTAAAATCTTTCTTTCTCTTTCTCTTTTGTGCAAACTGAAGTATTCATAGAGGACTTACATGATGATCAGGATGCTTGTTGTATCCATAGAGTATGCTACTTATATTTAAATGGCGGTTATAGTTTGCCCCATATTGTTTTCTCACAGGTCATGCTCAGTAACAGTGTTATTTTCTGAAAACATTTGTTTTATACTCAGCTTCAAAGCCTCAGTGTTGTTTTTTTTTTCAGAATCTGCTGGAAAATATTTAATTATATTTCAAATTTCCAGTGAAGGGGAAAAAAGACACATTCCTTGGTTTCTTTTTCAAGGCACGCAGGTTTTTGACTGTTACAAGTAATTGTCGCTTCAATTTTCCTTTGTTGCAGTTTCTTTTGTCTGTTTTTGCTTATATTTTAATGGTATGTACTGGTATTAAATTATACTGTGGACTAATAATAACAACAAATATTAAAAGATTACTATCTTGAGTTTCACAATTATTTTTTTCCAATTCGATGAAATGTAGCACGTATTGGATACATTGCTGGACATTGCAGGACAGGTGTTTAAGTACAGGTGAACTAAAGCGTCTTAACTATCAGCAGTGAATAGTTAGAATATTTGAAAGATTCAAAAAAGGGAGAATTGGGCATATTTGTGGTTAAAATGGATGCTAAAAAAAAAAAAGAGCTAAGTGTAAACAAAAGCTTTGACATTTGTTTTCATTCACAATTCTTTCCCACACCTGACTTAACTGAGGAATGTACAAGAGGATCAATGAGAAGATCTAGGTATTTTCTGGAAAAAAAAAAAAAAAGATCCATAGGCTGTACACCATGGCTCCCATTTTCTTTATATTTCTTCTTAATATGTGGTGTGGATGTTGCTTTCTTCACTACTGGTAGTATGTGCAGATTGGACCATGAAGAATTACAAATTTGATCTTTGAAAGTTTGTCCTGTTTTTTAACACTGAAATGGAACTTAGTTGGGAATTATTTCTAAAAAGACTCTCTTGTTAATCACGTTTTAAAATTTGATATTTCTCTAGCAGCATGAGACAAAAATGAGCCAACTGAGAGAAACCTTGAGAAAAATGACCGATGAAAATAAGCAGCATGAGACAAAAATGAGCCAACTGAGAGAAACCTTGAGAAAAATGACTGATGAAAATAACGAACTGAGGTCATCGCTTAACTCTCTGAGGGAAAATAACGAATTGCTAAAAACCCAGGCAAGATTAATTATTTCCTGTTACTAGCTTTACGAGTTACAGTCAAGTAGTCAAGCAGTACAGTCAAGTTTATAAGTAGCTTTGCAAGTTACAGTCAACAATTTTAAATGTTTGAACAAGTTGTTTGCAAAATTGCTGATTTTGTTTCTTTAAGACAAGAATTGTGTGAATGGTTGTAAATACTTTCTGCTTCGTTTTCTAGTACATGAAATTTAGTCTCTCAGAGCTTTTGCAGTATTAAAGACTTTAGAGTTAGTTATTTTTGAAAGTGTTAATTAAAGGAGTATTTTCTCTGTTCTTAAAGGCACGCTGAGACAGTGGTTCACAAGAATACAACGTTAAAGTTTTCTTCTCACTTGACTTAAATCTGACCTAAATGCTGACAAGCAAATTGCTGCCTAAACTGTTTTGACCGTTGCTCCTTCAGTGAATTGCAGTTCTGATGGTCTTGAGTATGATTAAAATCATCTGCTTCCTAGTCTCAGTAAAATCTTTCTTTCTCTTTCTCTTTTGTGCAAACTGAAGTATTCATAGAGGACTTACATGATGATCAGGATGCTTGTTGTATCCATAGAGTATGCTACTTATATTTAAATGGCGGTTATAGTTTGCCCCATATTGTTTTCTCACAGGTCATGCTCAGTAACAGTGTTATTTTCTGAAAACATTTGTTTTATACTCAGCTTCAAAGCCTCAGTGTTGTTTTTTTTTTCAGAATCTGCTGGAAAATATTTAATTATATTTCAAATTTCCAGTGAAGGGGAAAAAAGACACATTCCTTGGTTTCTTTTTCAAGGCACGCAGGTTTTTGACTGTTACAAGTAATTGTCGCTTCAATTTTCCTTTGTTGCAGTTTCTTTTGTCTGTTTTTGCTTATATTTTAATGGTATGTACTGGTATTAAATTATACTGTGGACTAATAATAACAACAAATATTAAAAGATTACTATCTTGAGTTTCACAATTATTTTTTTCCAATTCGATGAAATGTAGCACGTATTGGATACATTGCTGGACATTGCAGGACAGGTGTTTAAGTACAGGTGAACTAAAGCGTCTTAACTATCAGCAGTGAATAGTTAGAATATTTGAAAGATTCAAAAAAGGGAGAATTGGGCATATTTGTGGTTAAAATGGATGCTAAAAAAAAAAAAGAGCTAAGTGTAAACAAAAGCTTTGACATTTGTTTTCATTCACAATTCTTTCCCACACCTGACTTAACTGAGGAATGTACAAGAGGATCAATGAGAAGATCTAGGTATTTTCTGGAAAAAAAAAAAAAAAGATCCATAGGCTGTACACCATGGCTCCCATTTTCTTTATATTTCTTCTTAATATGTGGTGTGGATGTTGCTTTCTTCACTACTGGTAGTATGTGCAGATTGGACCATGAAGAATTACAAATTTGATCTTTGAAAGTTTGTCCTGTTTTTTAACACTGAAATGGAACTTAGTTGGGAATTATTTCTAAAAAGACTCTCTTGTTAATCACGTTTTAAAATTTGATATTTCTCTAGCAGCATGAGACAAAAATGAGCCAACTGAGAGAAACCTTGAGAAAAATGACTGATTAAAATAAGCAGCATGAGACAAAAATGAGCCAACTGAGAGAAACCTTGAGAAAAATGACTGATGAAAATAACGAACTGAGGTCATCGCTTAACTCTCTGAGGGAAAATAACGAATTGCTAAAAACCCAGGCAAGATTAATTATTTCCTGTTACTAGCTTTACGAGTTACAGTCAAGTAGTCAAGCAGTACAGTCAAGTTTATAAGTAGCTTTGCAAGTTACAGTCAACAATTTTAAATGTTTGAACAAGTTGTTTGCAAAATTGCTGATTTTGTTTCTTTAAGACAAGAATTGTGTGAATGGTTATAAATACTTTCTGCTTCGTTTTCTAGTACATGAAATTTAGTCTCTCAGAGCTTTTGCAGTATTAAAGACTTTAGAGTTAGTTATTTTTGAAAGTGTTAATTAAAGGAGTATTTTCTCTGTTCTTAAAGGCACGCTGAGACAGTGGTTCACAAGAATACAAAGTTAAAGTTTTCTTCTCACTTGACTTAAATCTGACCTAAATGCTGACAAGCAAATTGCTGCCTAAACTCTTTTGACCGTTGCTCCTTCGGTGAATTGCAGTTCTGATGCTCTTGAGTATGATTAAAATCATCTGCTTCCTAGTCTCAGTAAAATCTTTCTTTCTCTTTCTCTTTTGTGCAAACTGAAGTATTCATAGAGGACTTACATGATGATCAGGATGCTTGTTGTATCCATAGAGTATGCTACTTATATCTAAATGGCGGTTATAGTTTGCCCCATATTGTTTTCTCACAGGTCATGCTCAGTAACAGTGTTATTTTCTGAAAACATTTGTTTTATACTCAGCTTCAAAGCCTCAGTGTTGTTTTTTTTTTCAGAATCTGCTGGAAAATATTTAATTATATTTCAAATTTCCAGTGAAGGGGAAAAAAGACACATTCCTTGGTTTCTTTTTCAAGGCACGCAGGTTTTTGACTGTTACAAGTAATTGTCGCTTCAATTTTCCTTTGTTGCAGTTTCTTTTGTCTGTTTTTGCTTATATTTTAATGGTATGTACTGGTATTAAATTATATTGTGGACTAATAATAACAACAAATATTAAAAGATTACTATCTTGAGTTTCACAATTATTTTTTTCCAATTCAATGAAATGTAGCACGTATTGGATACATTGCTGGACATTGCAGGACAGGTGTTTAAGTACAGGTGAACTAAAGCGTCTTAACTATCAGCAGTGAATAGTTAGAATATTTGAAAGATTCAAAAAAGGGAGAATTGGGCATATTTGTGGTTAAAATGGATGCTAAAAAAAAAAAAGAGCTAAGTGTAAACAAAAGCTTTGACATTTGTTTTCATTCACAATTCTTTCCCACACCTGACTTAACTGAGGAATGTACAAGAGGATCAATGAGAAGATCTAGGTATTTTCTGGAAAAAAAAAAAAAAAGATCCATAGGCTGTACACCATGGCTCCCATTTTCTTTATATTTCTTCTTAATATGTGGTGTGGATGTTGCTTTCTTCACTACTGGTGGTATGTGCAGATTGGACCATGAAGAATTACAAATTTGATCTTTGAAAGTTTGTCCTGTTTTTTAACACTGAAATGGAACTTAGTTGAGAATTATTTCTAAAAAGACTCTCTTGTTAATCACGTTTTAAAATTTGATATTTCTCTAGCAGCATGAGACAAAAATGAGCCAACTGAGAGAAACCTTGAGAAAAATGACTGATGAAAATAACGAACTGAGGTCATCGCTTAACTCTCTGAGGGAAAATAACGAATTGCTAAAAACCCAGGCAAGATTAATTATTTCCTGTTACTAGCTTTACGAGTTACAGTCAAGTAGTCAAGCAGTACAGTCAAGTTTATAAGTAGCTTTGCAAGTTACAGTCAACAATTTTAAATGTTTGAACAAGTTGTTTGCAAAATTGCTGATTTTGTTTCTTTAAGACAAGAATTGTGTGAATGGTTGTAAATACTTTCTGCTTCGTTTTCTAGTACATGAAATTTAGTCTCTCAGAGCTTTTGCAGTATTAAAGACTTTAGAGTTAGTTATTTTTGAAAGTGTTAATTAAAGGAGTATTTTCTCTGTTCTTAAAGGCACGCTGAGACAGTGGTTCACAAGAATACAAAGTTAAAGTTTTCTTCTCACTTGACTTAAATCTGACCTAAATGCTGACAAGCAAATTGCTGCCTAAACTCTTTTGACCATTGCTCCTTCAGTGAATTGCAGTTCTGATGCTCTTGAGTATGATTAAAATCATCTGCTTCCTAGTCTCAGTAAAATCTTTCTTTCTCTTTCTCTTTTGTGCAAACTGAAGTATTCATAGAGGACTTACATGATGATCAGGATGCTTGTTGTATCCATAGAGTATGCTACTTATATCTAAATGGCGGTTATAGTTTGCCCCATATTGTTTTCTCACAGGTCATGCTCAGTAACAGTGTTATTTTCTGAAAACATTTGTTTTATACTCAGCTTCAAAGCCTCAGTGTTGTTTTTTTTTTCAGAATCTGCTGGAAAATATTTAATTATATTTCAAATTTCCAGTGAAGGGGAAAAAAGACACATTCCTTGGTTTCTTTTTCAAGGCACGCAGGTTTTTGACTGTTACAAGTAATTGTCGCTTCAATTTTCCTTTGTTGCAGTTTCTTTTGTCTGTTTTTGCTTATATTTTAATGGTATGTACTGGTATTAAATTATATTGTGGACTAATAATAACAACAAATATTAAAAGATTACTATCTTGAGTTTCACAATTATTTTTTTCCAATTCGATGAAATGTAGCACGTATTGGATACATTGCTGGACATTGCAGGACAGGTGTTTAAGTACAGGTGAACTAAAGCGTCTTAACTATCAGCAGTGAATAGTTAGAATATTTGAAAGATTCAAAAAAGGGAGAATTGGGCATATTTGTGGTTAAAATGGATGCTAAAAAAAAAAAAGAGCTAAGTGTAAACAAAAGCTTTGACATTTGTTTTCATTCACAATTCTTTCCCACACCTGACTTAACTGAGGAATGTACAAGAGGATCAATGAGAAGATCTAGGTATTTTCTGGAAAAAAAAAAAAAAAGATCCATAGGCTGTACACCATGGCTCCCATTTTCTTTATATTTCTTCTTAATATGTGGTGTGGATGTTGCTTTCTTCACTACTGGTGGTATGTGCAGATTGGACCATGAAGAATTACAAATTTGATCTTTGAAAGTTTGTCCTGTTTTTTAACACTGAAATGGAACTTAGTTGGGAATTATTTCTAAAAAGACTCTCTTGTTAATCACGTTTTAAAATTTGATATTTCTCTAGCAGCATGGGACAAAAAGGAGCCAACTGAGACAACCCTTTAGAAAAATGACTGATGAAAATAATGAACTGAGGTCATCGCTTAACTCTCTGAGGGAAAATAACGAATTGCTAAAAACCCAGGCAAGATTAATTATTTCCTGTTACTAGCTTTACGAGTTACAGTCAAGTAGTCAAGCAGTACAGTCAAGTTTATAAGTAGCTTTGCAAGTTACAGTCAACAATTTTAAATGTTTGAACAAGTTGTTTGCAAAATTGCTGATTTTGTTTCTTTAAGACAAGAATTGTGTGAATGGTTGTAAATACTTTCTGCTTCGTTTTCTAGTACATGAAATTTAGTCTCTCAGAGCTTTTGCAGTATTAAAGACTTTAGAGTTAGTTATTTTTGAAAGTGTTAATTAAAGGAGTATTTTCTCTGTTCTTAAAGGCACGCTGAGACAGTGGTTCACAAGAATACAACGTTAAAGTTTTCTTCTCACTTGACTTAAATCTGACCTAAATGCTGACAAGCAAATTGCTGCCTAAACTCTTTTGACCGTTGCTCCTTCAGTGAATTGCAGTTCTGATGGTCTTGAGTATGATTAAAATCATCTGCTTCCTAGTCTCAGTAAAATCTTTCTTTCTCTTTCTCTTTTGTGCAAACTGAAGTATTCATAGAGGACTTACATGATGATCAGGATGCTTGTTGTATCCATAGAGTATGCTACTTATATCTAAATGGCGGTTATAGTTTGCCCCATATTGTTTTCTCACAGGTTATGCTCAGTAACAGTGTTATTTTCTGAAAACATTTGTTTTATACTCAGCTTCAAAGCCTCAGTGTTGGTTTTTTTTTCAGAATCTGCTGGAAAATATTTAATTATATTTCAAATTTCCAGTGAAGGGGAAAAAAGACACATTCCTTGGTTTCTTTTTCAAGGCACGCAGGTTTTTGACTGTTACAAGTAATTGTCGCTTCAATTTTCCTTTGTTGCAGTTTCTTTTGTCTGTTTTTGCTTATATTTTAATGGTATGTACTGGTATTAAATTATATTGTGGACTAATAATAACAACAAATATTAAAAGATTACTATCTTGAGTTTCACAATTTTTTTCCAATTCGATGAAATGTAGCACGTATTGGATACATTGCTGGACATTGCAGGACAGGTGTTTAAGTACAGGTGAACTAAAGCGTCTTAACTATCAGCAGTGAATAGTTAGAATATTTGAAAGATTCAAAAAAGGGAGAATTGGGCATATTTGTGGTTAAAATGGATGCTAAAAGAAAAAAGAGCTAAGTGTAAACAAAAGCTTTGACATTTGTTTTCATTCACAATTCTTTCACACACCTGACTTAACTGAGGAATGTACAAGAGGATCAATGAGAAGATCTAGGTATTTTCTGGAAAAAAAAAAAAAGATCCATAGGCTGTACACCATGGCTCCCATTTTCTTTATATTTCTTCTTAATATGTGGTGTGGATGTTGCTTTCTTCACTACTGGTGGTATGTGCAGATTGGACCATGAAGAATTACAAATTTGATCTTTGAAAGTTTGTCCTGTTTTTTAACACTGAAATGGAACTTAGTTGAGAATTATTTCTAAAAAGACTCTCTTGTTAATCACGTTTTAAAATTTGATATTTCTCTAGCAGCATGAGACAAAAATGAGCCAACTGAGAGAAACCTTGAGAAAAATGACTGATGAAAATAAGCAGCATGAGACAAAAATGAGCCAACTGAGAGAAACCTTGAGAAAAATGACTGATGAAAATAACGAACTGAGGTCATCGCTTAACTCTCTGAGGGAAAATAACGAATTGCTAAAAACCCAGGCAAGATTAATTATTTCCTGTTACTAGCTTTACGAGTTACAGTCAAGTAGTCAAGCAGTACAGTCAAGTTTATAAGTAGCTTTGCAAGTTGATTCAAAGATCGAAGCTGAAATTCCTTTAAGTGGTATATTCTTTATTGCAGCGCTGGATGCACGGGGGATCTCTCCACCTATCGTGCATACCCAAAGCGGAAAGCAGTCTTGAATTTATACAATCAATCTATCAATATTCTACAAGCGCCTATACATATGCATTACCTATCCCCGCCTTCCCTCGCTTCTCATGCTAATTAGCCTTTTGGCACCTTGCGCCTGCGTAGAGCCTCCCAAGAATTGTGGGCAGGGGTCTTTGGGAGGAAGACCCCGAGTCTTCCTCACAGTGTACTTTTCACCTTTGGTCAGGAATCTGCTGAATTGGCACGTTTCTTAATTGCGAGAGCTGGTTGTTGCCAATTCTTCCGTTTGTTGTATCTTTATAATGAATTCCAATGTCCAATTTTGAGATTTATAGTCCTTACATTTGTTTCTCTGTCCGTCTGCCGCTTCCTTATCATGAGTTCCAGTGTCTTGTTTTGAGATATACTGTCCATGTCTGGGGATTGTCCTTGCCTCCCCAATGCCTCCCCAATACCTCCTTAATCAATCCCCCCTTTTCTTTTCCCATGCAAATTCTTTTGCATCAGATACTTTCATTATTTACAGTAACACAATAAAGCAGGCATCTAAACAACATGCACACAAATATTCCTAACACTACTAATGTGATAAGAGCAATGAACACTTGTTCCAACCATTGGAAGTTGGGCAACCAGGAGGTTAACTTATTCCATATTTCACTAAAACTCCATGAAAGATCATCTTTACTGATCTCATGTAGGACCCTTGTCTGCTTCCATATTTCTTCCAGGTCGGTAGAGATCCTTCCACTCTGATCTACATACATACAACAACTTGTATTTATTACTGTACAGACTCCCCCTTGAGCGGCCAGTAACAAGTCTAGGGCCATCCGATTTTGTAATACTACCTGTGATAAACTAGATATCTCTTCTTGTTGAGCCTTTATAGCATCCAGAGTTTTGTTTTCTAACTTCTCTATAATTGCAGAAATATTAACTATCGCCTTTTCCAATTCATTCACTCCTAACCATGGGATAAACCATCGAACAAAACTATGAAAAGCGGTGTGTCTCTCTATCAATGGATTGTTAATTTTTCGTCTAATTCTCCAGATATGATTTCTCAAGTAACCTCGAGGCACTACATCATGTACTGTCATACTGGGGACTACTGCTCCAAGAGTGCAAGTTCCCTTCCAGTTCTCGGGCAAGACCTTACGAGCTGTATCATTGCATAGCCAATACCACCCTTTTCCTTCTGGAACTGGCCAGCTGGTTGAATTTGCCCAACTGCTAGTTGTACTAATATCAATTGTTTGATTACAAGATGTCTGATTTCCCACATAAGTAGTACCCGTATTTATACAATCCTGTTTTCCCATACCCTTAGGCGGGTTACACCTTTGTACACATACATAGTAAGATTCCAATGGCACGAAGCTACTAACTTCTAGTTCCAAAACTTCTTCATATTTTTGACCCCAAGATGTGTTTTCCCACAAATTAGTCCAAGGTAAGTTTGCAGGCAAGGGAATCCTGATTAACGATACACCCTTATTCCCATGCTGTGGCAGATGGGTGCATACCCAACAGTTCGTCTTATTAATTACTTGAGAAATTGTTTGTATCAGGGACAGGTGTAAGTTCTCATCCCAAACTGCCCACCCCGAATCTGAGAACCACACCCCTGCAATCATTAGGATCTGGAAAACCATAATTTTGTTGGTCCAATTGGGGTCATGGTCCATATCCTTGCCAGGGCCTTCTTCACCCTTGAATCGTGGATCCAAGCTGCTTGCTCCTTAATCTTAATGGCGGTGCGTGTTGTCAGTAATACCTGGTATGGTCCCGTCCACTTTCCTTCCGTTTTTCCTCTAGGGGTTGTCCTGAAAAAGTCTTTATATATATAATCCCTGAGCTTAAAAGGGTGGATTGGTTGATCCAACCATCTAGCCCAGGTCCTGAGAACAAATTTATGTACTTTATTTAATTATTTCTGAAGTTCAGTTATATATGCATATAAATATTCTAATCCTAGCTGCATTAGATCCTCTCCACTAAATATAAATTGATATGGCCTTCCATATAAAATTTCAAAGGGACTCAAATTCCCTTATATTCTAGGTTTAACTCAAATTCTAAGTAATGCTAAAGGGAGGGATTGAGGTCATGACAAATTAGATTCTTGTCCAATTTTAGCTATTTGTTGTTTAATTAAATGTTTCATTTTTTCTACCTGTCCACTTGCCTGCGGTCTATAAAGAGTATGCAGTTGTCTTTAGAATATCTTTAGAATCTTATTTATCTGTTGTACCACTTGCACACAAAAATGTGAAACTCTATCAGAAGACATTGCTACTAGAATCCCAAAGCATGGTATTATTTCATTTAACAAGACTTTAACCACTTCTTCTTGCTTTGTTTGTTTGACAGGGAAAGGCTTCAGGCCTTCCTGAAATCATGTCAGTCAGAACCAGTAAATAACAATACCCCCCTTTTCTAGGGAGTTCTGAAAAATCAATTTGCCACAGTTGCCCCGAATAATTCCCTTTATCAATGACACCAAATGTCACCCTATTTCCTGTATTGGGATTATGACGCATACAGGTGTCACATTGTTGGGTTACCTGCCTTATTGTGGTATACAGATTTCTTGCTACCAAGACTCGATTTAATAGTTTATACAGGGCATCGGCTCCCCAGTGGGTTTTGTTGTGTTCCCCCAAAACCATAGGCCACACCAAATTAGAGGGCATAACAACCCTGTTGTCCTTCAAATGAGCCCACCCATCAACATTCAGCTTCCCTTTTAGATCCTCGATCAACTTTAAATCTTCTTTTGAATATTTAGGAGCCTGTCCTTTCTCTAATGTCTGAATTTTACCGTCTGGTATTAAAGCAAGCACTTCCACTTGACCTCTTTCCGGCTCCCTTCTTGCCTCTTTATCAGCCAATCTGTTCCCAATCTCGAAGTCAGTGGATCCTCTTTGATGCCCTCGGCAATGCATAATAGCCACTTTTTCTGGTTGTTTTACAGCCTCTAACAATTTTAAAATTTCTTCAGCATGTTTTATCTGTTTTCCCTGAGCAGTCAGTAATCCACGTTCTTTCCAAATCGCTCCATGAGCATGTACCATGCCGAATGCATATTTAGAATCTGTCCAAATATTTACCCTTCTTTTTCCAGCTGCCAGTTCCAATGCTCTCGTGAGAGCAACTATCTCCGCCTTTTGAGCTGATGTTCCAGGGGGTAAAGGCTTAGACTCAATTACCTGCTGAGTAGTTGTTATAGCATATCCAGCTTTACGTTGTCCTTGTGTAACAAAACTGCTCCCATCCGTGAACCAAGTTTCTTCTGCATCTTCCATGGGCTCCTCCTTAAGGTCTGGTTGGCTGGAATACACAGTCTCCATAGTTTCTAAACAATCGTGAATCACAGGTTCCGCCGGAGCATCACTAAGAAAAGAGGCTGGATTCACAATATTAGTTATCACAATTTCCACATCGTCCTGTTCTACCAATATTGCTTGATATTTCAAAAATCTCTGAGGAGATAACCAATGAGCCCCCTTTTGTTCTAAAACTGCTGACACAGTGTGTGAGACAAACACTGTTATCTTCTGCCCCATTGTAAATTTCCGGGCTTCTTGTATATTCATAATTACGGCTGCCACTGCTCGCAGGCAGCCTGGCCATCCTTTACTTACTTCATCCAATTGTTTAGAGAAATAAGCCACTGCCCTTTCGTAAGGTCCCAACTTTTGTGCTAGTACCCCTAAGGCCATACCCTGTCTTTCATAGGAGTATAACCAAAAGGGTTTAGACAAATCTGGTAAACCAAGAGCTGGGGCTCGCATCAACTCCATCTTAAACTTCTTAAAGGCTGCTCGGGCTTCTCCTGTCCATATTAGTCTTATGCAGTTATCTTTAATTAAATCATACAAAGGCCTTACAATTAATCCATAATTGTTGATCCATAATCTGCACCAACCTGTCATTCCTAGGAAAGTTCGTAATTCTTTAACAGTCTGTGGTTCTGGGGTACGACAGATTGCTTCCTTGCGTTCCGTCCCCAGTTCACGTTGTCCTCCTGAGATCTCAAATCCTAGGTATGTCACGTGGGTTTGAACCAATTGTGCCTTCTGTTGTGAAACCCGGTATCCATTCATTCCTAGGAAATTAAGGAGGCTCACCGTCCACTGTATGCAGCTTCCCCTGTCTTCGGTAGCAATCAAGAGATCATCAACATATTGCAGCAGGACCCCTGCAGAATTGGGGGCTTCCCAGGATTCAAGTTCCTTTGCAAGTTGATTACCAAAAATCGTAGGGCTATTTTTAAACCCCTGAGGAAGCACTGTCCATGTCAACTGGACTTTTCGTCCTGAGTCAGGATTTTCCCATTCAAAGGCAAAGAGGTTTCGGCTTTCTGGGGCCAAGGTTAAACAAAAGAAGGCATCCTTTAAATCCAGTACGGTAAACCAGACCAACTTGTCCCTTAACTTGGTCAATAGCGTATAAGGGTTTGCTACCACAGGGTGTATGTCTTCAGTGATCCTGTTTATTGCTCTCAAGTCCTGTACTAACCTATAACTCTTCCCATCCGGTTTCTTAATTGGTAAGATGGGAGTATTATATTCTGATTCACACTCGACCAGTAACCCATATTTCAAAAACTTATCTATTGTATCTTTTATTCCTCTTCTATCTTCTATTCTAAGGGGGTACTGCTTAACCTTTACTGGCTTCTCTCCTGGTTTTAATTTTACCATTATTGGTGCAGCATTCTTTGCTTTCCCAGGGACATCAGATTCCCACACCCCTGGATAAACCTGATCCTGGATTTCCGGAAGGGTTTCATTAAAAGAATCAGTTTGGATCAATACCAAACTTAGTGCACTTATAAGTCGGTCTTCTTTTACTCTTAACTCTACCCTTCCCTTTTCAAAAACAATTTCAGCTTCTAATTGCTCTAATAAATCCCGTCCCAATAAAGATCTAGGAGATCCCGGCAAATACAAAAACCTATGTATTCCCATTTGCTTCCCCAATTCATATTCTAATGGCTTTAAAAAGAAAGCTTTTTCGTGTCTACCCATTGCCCCCACCACTGTCACAAAATCTTTATCTTCTGGCATCAACTTCTGATTTAACACTGAATATGTAGCTCCTGTATCTACTAAAAATTCTACTTCCCGACCCAATTTCCCTGGCTTAATTTTAACCAGTGGATCTGCTAGGGTAGAGTCCCCCGGTCTCCTTCATTGTTTTGTAGCCATTAATAGCTTATTTTCCTCTTGCCGCTTCGGGCATTCCCTTTTCCAGTGTCCTATCTCTTTACAATAGGCACACTGTTCAGCCCGCAAGGGGAGTCGAATTACCTTCCCCCCCCCTTCTCCTGCCTCGAAAAGATTCTTCCTGCTTTCGCAGGGCTGCCACAGTGGCTGCTGCAATCGTCTCACCTAACTTTTGCCTTTCATTCCCCTCACGATTTCTAAACACTCTCCAGGCTTCTTCTACTAATCTTTCCAAATCCCTTACGTCTGGTTCTTTCATTTTCTGAAGTTTTCGTCTAATATCTTCCGCCGATTGACCCAAAAATAGAGATACTAATTGAAGTCTACCCCCCCTCAGAGGAAGGGTCTATAGTGGTAAACTTCTGCATTGCTGCCCTCAGCCTTTCAAGAAATTCGGATGGGGTTTCTTTTAGACCTTGTTGGAAGCATATTCTCAATTCCCAATTCATCCAGATTTTAGTATTTACTTAGCCGTTCATAATTTTAGGGATGATTAGGGTCTCAGTGGGGTCGGTCAGGGGAATGCAGTTGTCCACAGTTCCCTGAGCGGTCCCATCGGTAATCTGAGCTCGCACATGAACTCAGGTTGTTTTAAGAGTTAACTGTTTTTCTGTTTCCATAACAACTCTCTCTCGGACCCATCATGATCCATTTGCCCCAAAGGGCTAACACCCATGATTTTAAGATCTCTGCCTAGAGCAGAGACAGAACTATTAACATTCCTACATCCTCTTTCCCTGCTCATTCAACTTCAAACACCTTTAACACTTTCAACAACCCTTTTAACACTTCCTTTATCTTTCTCCAGCCTGTACTTCTCTAATGCCAACATCAAAGGCTCAGTCAGGGGCCAACTTAATTCCGTACCTTTTCCCACCAAGATGCTGAAACAACATCAGTATACAACATTTCATCCTATTCTCCTTCTCAAAACCAACATTAACTGTAGCAAAACATTAGAGTTTAAAGTTCCATTTAGGGGCCACTTTTCTCCACATTCCAGCTTACAAAGCGGCCACCATTGATTACAATATTTTATCAATGTTTTCCTGTTCACACTTCCACCGGCAGATCCTCCAATATCCTTCCAGTGACTCAAAACACATCCTAACGCACTTTTCTTAGGAATTTCACTGCTTACTCGCCCCCCCATTTTCCAGTTTACACTTTCAGAATACACGTGTTACTTACAAAAGCGTATCACAAAAACGTATCACTCACAAAATTACAGGCACGCAATATCTTTCAGTAGCGATGTCACAAAGCTACTATTACCAGCAATATTGCTAAAATCACAATAACAATAGTCAGAGTCAAATTCTACATGCGATAAGTCAGAAAACCGAACTGTGTAACACCATAACGATATCTTTCTTATAACAATGCCACGAACCTACTATTACCACCAGAAAAATAGCCAAAATCACAGTAACAATAACCAGAGTTAAATACCGTACTCCATGAGTCAGAAAACCGAAATAAACAACACAATTCCAGATGGACCTTAAAGCGAGCTCTTTCCTTAAGGTCCCCAAATATACTTATGGTGCTTACCACAAAGTATGTACCAAACACTGCCTCGCAGAAGATCACCTTCTGACTTACAGACAGTTCCAGATACAGATGGACCTCAAGGTCCCCAGATATACTTGTGGTACTAACCACAAAGTATATACCAAATACTGTCCTGCAGAAGTCACCTTCCGACTTACTGGACAGTCCCAGATGACCGGTCTACCAGAAAACCAAACCAGAATAAAGAATATACTCACTCACAATGATGGGGTCCTTGTCTGCCTCCGCAGTGATCCGGTGAGTCGAGGAGTCCCTCCGGGAAATCCCGGGGGTACCCTAGGGAGTCCTGTCCCCAGCGGGTCCTGCGGACCGGCAGAGAGGTAGTCCCATCTGGGGTGCCAGATTGATTCAAAGATCGAAGCCGAAATTCCTTTAAGTGGTATATTCTTTATTGCAGCGCTGGATGCACGGGGGATCTCTCCACCTATCGTGCATACCCAAAGCGGAAAGCAGTCTTGAATTTATACAATCAATCTATCAATATTCTACAAGCGCCTATACATATGCATTACCTATCCCCGCCTTCCCTCGCTTCTCATGCTAATTAGCCTTTTGGCACCTTGCGCCTGCGTAGAGCCTCCCAAGAATTGTGGGCAGGGGTCTTTGGGACGTGGGCAGGGGTCTTTGGGAGGAAGACCCCGAGTCTTCCTCACAGTGTACTTTTCACCTTTGGTCAGGAATCTGCTGAATTGGCACGTTTCTTAATTGCGAGAGCTGGTTGTTGCCAATTCTTCCGTTTGTTGTATCTTTATAATGAATTCCAATGTCCAATTTTGAGATTTATAGTCCTTACATTTGTTTCTCTGTCCATCTGCCGCTTCCTTATCATGAGTTCCAGTGTCTTGTTTTGAGATATACTGTCCATGTCTGGGGATTGTCCTTGCCTCCCCAATACCTCCCCAATACCTCCTTAATCAAAGTTACAGTCAACAATTTTAAATGTTTGAACAAATTGTTTGCAAAATTGCTGATTTTGTTTCTTTAAGACAAGAATTGTGTGAATGGTTGTAAATACTTTCTGCTTCGTTTTCTAGTACATGAAATTTAGTCTCTCAGAGCTTTTGCAGTATTAAAGACTTTAGAGTTAGTTATTTTTGAAAGTGTTAATTAAAGGAGTTTTTTCTCTGTTCTTAAAGGCACGCTGAGACAGTGGTTCACAAGAATACAAAGTTAAAGTTTTCTTCTCACTTGACTTAAATCTGACCTAAATGCTGACAAGCAAATTGCTGCCTAAACTCTTTTGACCGTTGCTCCTTCAGTGAATTGCAGTTCTGATGCTCTTGAGTATGATTAAAATCATCTGCTTCCTAGTCTCAGTAAAATCTTTCTTTCTCTTTCTCTTTTGTGCAAACTGAAGTATTCATAGAGGACTTACATGATGATCAGGATGCTTGTTGTATCCATAGAGTATGCTACTTATATTTAAATGGCGGTTATAGTTTGCCCCATATTGTTTTCTCACAGGTCATGCTCAGTAACAGTGTTATTTTCTGAAAACATTTGTTTTATGCTCAGCTTCAAAGCCTCAGTGTTGGTTTTTTTTTCAGAATCTGCTGGAAAATATTTAATTATATTACAAATTTCCAGTGAAGGGGAAAAAAGACACATTCCTTTGGTTCTTTTTCAAGGCAGAGAGGTTTTTGACTGTTACAAGTAATTGTCGCTTCAATTTTCCTTTGTTGCAGTTTCTTTTGTCTGTTTTTGCTTATATTTTAATGGTATGTACTGGTATTAAATTATATTATGGACTAATAATAACAACAAATATTAAAAGATTACTATCTTGAGTTTCACAATTATTTTTTTCCAATTCAATGAAATGTAGCACGTATTGGATACATTGCTGGACATTGCAGGACAGGTGTTTAAGTACAGGTGAACTAAAGCGTCTTAACTATCAGCAGTGAATAGTTAGAATATTTGAAAGATTCAAAAAAGGGAGAATTGGGCATATTTGTGGTTAAAATGGATGCTAAAAAAAAAAAGAGCTAAGTGTAAACAAAAGCTTTGACATTTGTTTTCATTCACAATTCTTTCCCACACCTGACTTAACTGAGGAATGTACAAGAGGATCAATGAGAAGATCTAGGTATTTTCTGGAAAAAAAAAAAAGATCCATAGGCTGTACACCATGGCTCCCATTTTCTTTATATTTCTTCTTAATATGTGGTGTGGATGTTGCTTTCTTCACTACTGGTGGTATGTGCAGATTGGACCATGAAGAATTACAAATTTGATCTTTGAAAGTTTGTCCTATTTTTTAACACTGAAATGGAACTTAGTTGAGAATTATTTCTAAAAAGACTCTCTTGTTAATCACGTTTTAAAATTTGATATTTCTCTAGCAGCATGAGACAAAAATGAGCCAACTGAGAGAAACCTTGAGAAAAATGACTGATGAAACTAACGAACTGAGGTCATCGCTTAACTCTCTGAGGGAAAATATCGAATTGCTAAAAACCCAGGCAAGATTAATTATTTCCTGTTACTAGCTTTACGAGTTACAGTCAAGTAGTCAAGCAGTACAGTCAAGTTTATAAGTAGCTTTGCAAGTTACAGTCAACAATTTTAAATGTTTGAACAAGTTGTTTGCAAAATTGCTGATTTTGTTTCCTTAAGACAAGAATTGTGTGAATGGTTGTAAATACTTTCTGCTTCGTTTTCTAGTACATGAAATTTAGTCTCTCAGAGCTTTTGCAGTATTAAAGACTTTAGAGTTAGTTATTTTTGAAAGTGTTAATTAAAGGAGTATTTTCTCTGTTCTTAAAGGCACGCTGAGACAGTGGTTCACAAGAATACAAAGTTAAAGTTTTCTTCTCACTTGACTTAAATCTGACCTAAATGCTGACAAGCAAATTGCTGCCTAAACTCTTTTGACCATTGCTCCTTCAGTGAATTGCAGTTCTGATGCTCTTGAGTATGATTAAAATCATCTGCTTCCTAGTCTCAGTAAAATCCTTCTTTCTCTTTTGTGCAAACTGAAGTATTCATAGAGGACTTACATGATGATCAGGATGCTTGTTGTATCCATAGAGTATGCTACTTATATTTAAATGGCGGTTATAGTTTGCCCCATATTGTTTTCTCACAGATCATGCTCAGTAACAGTGTTATTTTCTGAAAACATTTGTTTTATGCTCAGCTTCAAAGCCTCAGTGTTGGCTTTTTTTTTCAGAATCTGCTGGAAAATATTTAATTATATTACAAATTTCCAGTGAAGGGGAAAAAAGACACATTCCTTTGGTTCTTTTTCAAGGCACGCAGGTTTTTGACTGTTACAAGTAATTGTCGCTTCAATTTTCCTTTGTTGCAGTTTCTTTTGTCCGTTTTTGCTTATATTTCAATGGTATGTACTGGTATTAAATTATATTGTGGACTAATAATAATAACAAATATTAAAAGATTACTATCTTGAGTTTCACAATTATTTTTTTCCAATTCAATGAAATGTAGCACGTATTGGATACATTGCTGGACATTGCAGGACAGGTGTTTAAGTACAGGTGAACTAAAGCGTCTTAACTATCAGCAGTGAATAGTTAGAATATTTGAAAGATTCAAAAAAGGGAGAATTGGGCATATTTGTGGTTAAAATGGATGCTAAAAAAAAAAAAAGAGCTAAGTGTAAACAAAAGCTTTGACATTTGTTTTCATTCACAATTCTTTCCCACACCTGACTTAACTGAGGAATGTACAAGAGGATCAATGAGAAGATCTAGGTATTTTCTGGAAAAAAAAAAAAAGATCCATAGGCTGTACACCATGGCTCCCATTTTCTTTATATTTCTTCTTAATATGTGGTGTGGATGTTGCTTTCTTCACTACTGGTGGTATGTGCAGATTGGACCATGAAGAATTACAAATTTGATCTTTGAAAGTTTGTCCTGTTTTTTAACACTGAAATGGAACTTAGTTGAGAATTATTTCTAAAAAGACTCTCTTGTTAATCACGTTTTAAAATTTGATATTTCTCTAGCAGCATGAGACAAAAATGAGCCAACTGAGAGAAACCTTGAGAAAAATGACTGATGAAACTAACGAACTGAGGTCATCGCTTAACTCTCTGAGGGAAAATATCGAATTGCTAAAAACCCAGGCAAGATTAATTATTTCCTGTTACTAGCTTTACGAGTTACAGTCAAGTAGTCAAGCAGTACAGTCAAGTTTATAAGTAGCTTTGCAAGTTACAGTCAACAATTTTAAATGTTTGAACAAGTTGTTTGCAAAATTGCTGATTTTGTTTCCTTAAGACAAGAATTGTGTGAATGGTTGTAAATACTTTCTGCTTCGTTTTCTAGTACATGAAATTTAGTCTCTCAGAGCTTTTGCAGTATTAAAGACTTTAGAGTTAGTTATTTTTGAAAGTGTTAATTAAAGGAGTATTTTCTCTGTTCTTAAAGGCACGCTGAGACAGTGGTTCACAAGAATACAAAGTTAAAGTTTTCTTCTCACTTGACTTAAATCTGACCTAAATGCTGACAAGCAAATTGCTGCCTAAACTCTTTTGACCATTGCTCCTTCAGTGAATTGCAGTTCTGATGCTCTTGAGTATGATTAAAATCATCTGCTTCCTAGTCTCAGTAAAATCCTTCTTTCTCTTTTGTGCAAACTGAAGTATTCATAGAGGACTTACATGATGATCAGGATGCTTGTTGTATCCATAGAGTATGCTACTTATATTTAAATGGCGGTTATAGTTTGCCCCATATTGTTTTCTCACAGATCATGCTCAGTAACAGTGTTATTTTCTGAAAACATTTGTTTTATGCTCAGCTTCAAAGCCTCAGTGTTGGCTTTTTTTTTCAGAATCTGCTGGAAAATATTTAATTATATTACAAATTTCCAGTGAAGGGGAAAAAAGACACATTCCTTTGGTTCTTTTTCAAGGCACGCAGGTTTTTGACTGTTACAAGTAATTGTCGCTTCAATTTTCCTTTGTTGCAGTTTCTTTTGTCCGTTTTTGCTTATATTTCAATGGTATGTACTGGTATTAAATTATATTGTGGACTAATAATAATAACAAATATTAAAAGATTACTATCTTGAGTTTCACAATTATTTTTTTCCAATTCAATGAAATGTAGCACGTATTGGATACATTGCTGGACATTGCAGGACAGGTGTTTAAGTACAGGTGAACTAAAGCGTCTTAACTATCAGCAGTGAATAGTTAGAATATTTGAAAGATTCAAAAAAGGGAGAATTGGGCATATTTGTGGTTAAAATGGATGCTAAAAAAAAAAAAAGAGCTAAGTGTAAACAAAAGCTTTGACATTTGTTTTCATTCACAATTCTTTCCCACACCTGACTTAACTGAGGAATGTACAAGAGGATCAATGAGAAGATCTAGGTATTTTCTGGAAAAAAAAAAAAAGATCCATAGGCTGTACACCATGGCTCCCATTTTCTTTATATTTCTTCTTAATATGTGGTGTGGATGTTGCTTTCTTCACTACTGGTGGTATGTGCAGATTGGACCATGAAGAATTACAAATTTGATCTTTGAAAGTTTGTCCTGTTTTTTAACACTGAAATGGAACTTAGTTGAGAATTATTTCTAAAAAGACTCTCTTGTTAATCACGTTTTAAAATTTGATATTTCTCTAGCAGCATGAGACAAAAATGAGCCAACTGAGAGAAACCTTGAGAAAAATGACTGATGAAAATAAGCAGCATGAGACAAAAATGAGCCAACTGAGAGAAACCTTGAGAAAAATGACTGATGAAAATAACGAACTGAGGTCATCGCTTAACTCTCTGAGGGAAAATAACGAATTGCTAAAAACCCAGGCAAGATTAATTATTTCCTGTTACTAGCTTTACGAGTTACAGTCAAGTAGTCAAGCAGTACAGTCAAGTTTATAAGTAGCTTTGCAAGTTACAGTCAACAATTTTAAATGTTTGAACAAGTTGTTTTTAAAATTGCTGATTTTGTTTCTTTAAGACAAGAATTGTGTGAATGGTTGTAAATACTTTCTGCTTCGTTTTCTAGTACATGAAATTTAGTCTCTCAGAGCTTTTGCAGTATTAAAGACTTTAGAGTTAGTTATTTTTGAAAGTGTTAATTAAAGGAGTATTTTCTCTGTTCTTAAAGGCACGCTGAGACAGTGGTTCACACGAATACAAAGTTAAAGTTTTCTTCTCACTTGACTTAAATCTGACCTAAATGCTGACAAGCAAATTGCTGCCTAAACTCTTTTGACCGTTGCTCCTTCAGTGAATTGCAGTTCTGATGCTCTTGAGTATGATTAAAATCATCTGCTTCCTAGTCTCAGTAAAATCTTTCTTTCTCTTTCTCTTTTGTGCAAACTGAAGTATTCATAGAGGACTTACATGATGATCAGGATGCTTGTTGTATCCATAGAGTATGCTACTTATATTTAAATGGCGGTTATAGTTTGCCCCATATTCTTTTCTCACAGTCGCAAGTGATATATGAGCAGTATCAGTAGTTAGAATTCTGAGTGAAGAGAAGAACAGTTGTCTGAAGGTAGATACAAGAAAACTTGTGAAGGTTTTAGAGAGATGTTCGTGTAGTTTGTCTTCAGGAACGTCTGGATACCTTTCACAGAGCTTTTCTGTACAGTTGTAGCAGAGGGACAGAATGACAATTTCACAAAATCTTTATTCTTCCAACAATGCTAGTTACACAGTTAAAATTTAGCCTAAGTAGATTGTATGAAATAAAGCAAAGGAGTGTATTAAATGTATTAAAATGAGGATCATGCACAGATCATTAAATATTTTCTTTCTCCTATGATCCATTTAGTTAGAATTATAAAATAGAGTGATTTTGTATGTGAAAATCTCTTCCCAAGGCTTTCATAAACATTTGTTTAAGCACAAAATAAAGCATGTGCGTATTACTAATGTACTCGTATATTTTAGTCTATTGGTATTGTGGTTTAGAAAATCATAGACTTGAAAACTGAAATAACTGATGTTGTGGATGTGTTACAGTTACTACGGATTTCAAAAGTTTACGACCCCTTAACTATTCTTATGGACTGGATCTCAGACCAACACCTTAGCAAAATAGAAATACAAGAAGAGAGAGAGGGCAGTGAGAAAGCTCAGTGTGCTAAAGAAAACTACACTCTAGAAAATTGTATGAAGGTAAAGGCATTTGAATTTGTTTAGGTTGAAATGTTAAGATTCTTTGTATTATTTCTGAGTGTAACAGGTCTGCCTGTTTTACACACGCTTTGAATACATGAATTAAAAGAAAACAGCAGTTAATCCTTCAGTATTAATTCCAACAGTGAGATGTAATAGATAATTTTTCATACAGATATTTATACAGATCATTTTTAAGGAAATGTGTAGTGTGCAGTCTGACCTTGAGATTCCACCTGTCTTTCTATTTTAAGTCACTTTTCTCAGCTGATAATTTATCTCGTGTTTTATCTGTAATACTGTATGTAATTCCTTTTTCCTAAGGAGATACACACGTCTAATTTAAAGTATTTTAGTGCTGATACTAGGTATTAAAAGTTCAAGTTATGTCTTATAAAAGATGATACCGTGCTATACTTGTAACGCTTTTTTGGGATACCGAGGCTTGGAAATCAGTGAAGCGTTCAGGAAATCTGCTTTTTCTGTTTGTTTGTTTGTTTGTTTAATTATTATTCTATCTAAAATTTGTAGCCCTTGGTATTAGACTTCAGAGCTTGAGCTCACACAATGTCTTTCCACTTTTTGTGTAAACCTGTGTAAAATGTAAATTCAGTATATAATTCTGTTACCTGTACCAGATCTGCCCAGTGAGTATTTGTACATGTAGTCTGTTAAACTCCGGGAATACGTTGATTTTAGTTTGGTTTAGTTTTGCTTAGTTTGCTTTTTACTTGTGGTTAGCTTGTACTGTAAGTTCGTATACTGCACGTAACTTTGCCATTCTGTATTTTTACAGCTTTTGCCTATGGTCACTGGACAGCTCCAGTGGATGCCATTTGTGGATCCTAAACTACATATGTCTGTGATTCAATTTATCTACTGGTCTCTAAGGCAGATAGACACTGGTAGTCAGGTAAATTCCCAAGAGATATTTTGTATTATAAATGAGTATGAAAAGTAGATATTTTCAGGGAGTATATATAAAAGAAACTTTGCTGTCTTTGCAAAGCATACATGCCTACCACAGATACATAGCAAATGAAAAACTAATTCTCACCAAATTAACTTTCTCACATTCGTTGTAATATTTTGCACCGTGTCTGTAAACATATTTTTGCACACATATGTGATCTTTGTTGCAGTAGTGTGTAGCATCTCAGAAATGGTATTTTCCATATGTGCTTACAAAACGTGTGAACTAGGAAAAGAAATATATTTTTGTTCGCTTTATGCATGAGATTTGTTGAAATTGATGGCAACGTGTGGCAAAGTAGCAAAGGTATTTTGATTTCTTTGTTCTCTACTCAGTGTCTAACTGAATAGAACTAAGCTGGTGGTTCCAGTGCTAATGAGAAGGTATTTTAAATGAGCTTGTTATTAAGTTTGATTCTGAAGTAATATTTCTGCACCGGTTTTTGAAAAGTCCAATACATCTTACCTGTACAGTATTCTTAAGGGTCATGTTTAGACCTTAGTTCTGTAAACGCTTTTGTAGGACCTAGCTTCAGGCATCTTCACAAAAGAGGGTAGTGTAGTAGGCAGCACTGATTAAAGCTGAGTTTGAACTGACTTTATTCTGGAACCAGAGGCAAATTAAATAACGTCAGCATATCAGGGGCCCTGACTACCTTGTTTCTTTGTGAAGTGTGTGTTGACTAGGCCCTGTGCTAATGTTGTTCAACTGCTTGTGGAACGCAAAGTAGTATCCCATGTACAGACTATATTGCAATACACGGTCACGACATCTGCTATTTAATATTTAATCCTTAGGGGAACATACGTACTTAGCAGACAGGATTTTCATGTATTTTAATGTTTACGCTAAATGTGCACGTTGTTTGAAACAGGATGCAAGCATGACAGCAACAATGGAGAGACTTGCAGAAGTTATTCTCAAAGGCGCAGTACAAAAGGGAAGCATGCAAAAATGGACTAAAAAGTCTACACGGAGTAAACCAAAAGCTGCACATTTCTTTAAAAGCTCCTCTATGCCTTTGAGGTTTCTGTCAACTTTAGTTGTGCTTAGAACAGCAAAACGAAGTAAGTTCTGGTTTTTATTATGTCTTTTTTAAATTATCTTTTTCTTTTTCTTTTTTTTTTTTTTTTTAAATCTTATTTTCAGGTATGTGCCCAGACAAAAAAACAAATGTACAAAATGCAGCAGTTCAATGATACTGTAGCATCTGTAATGCTTTTGTAGTAAAGGATGTTTTATTTGAATTTTACCACCTGATGAAGCATAATATAGGGAAGCAAGTATGAACCTTGCTATTATTCATGTCATAATTTGTGTGGTCATTTTAATATGCTTTATTTATGTCAGTGAGATCAACATATTTTGTGACAAAGGGGAAAAGAGATGTTGGTAATTCTCTCAAGCAATCACCGTAGCAGTGATTTGTTTGTCAAGATCTGCACTGCATATAATGGTACAGCTAATTGCTCCTCAGTAAACTGAAATCAGTAGCAAATTCAGAACAGTTCTAGAATTTCATTGCTTTGTCAAAGTTTAATGTAAAGCTCATACTCTATCTAGCTCTTACCTCTCTGCTGTCTCCCCTTTTCTCCTACCAAGTCTGTCACTGCAAGTGGCTACCCATAAACATTATCAGCATTGAAGAATGCTACCATATGCTGATGCAGTATAGTAATGTATTTTGTTAACAGGCAAAAGCAAATGAGGTCGTACTTGTCTGGAGATATCGCAGTTCTTAGTGACTTTTGCTTCAGTTCATGAGAGTTACTCCGCTTGTGCAATTTCCAGGATGCCGTAGTATCTCTTCTCAGCAGCAGTTTCTTTAAAAACAAACAGGGCCTGAAAAGACAAAAAACGTTTTCTTTGAAGTGATGACAAAAATACTGACCTGTGCAGTATTTATACTGGTAGTACTTAGAATAAGTAGGATTTAAACATTCTGGAAGACCACCCTGTCACCATTAATAAACAAATACAGTATTTCAGCTGTTGGAGGGAAGAATCAGTGTATTTTCAATTTCAGTATCATATAGTTTCAGTCAGAATATTTTGGTGAAGCATGATTACCCTGAAATTGAAACTCACATTTCTAGAAATGTTTGATGAAAATGATGCAAATGAATTACAATACAAAAAAAGTACTTATTGCAGAGATTAACTATAAGCAGATGAAAGCTGTTGATCAGAATGAATCAGTTTAGCTTCTCATGGTCGGTTTTTACTGCGAGCCTATAGAACATGGAAAAAAATTACCTGTTAAATTTATGTTGAAACTTACCGTGTATGAATTTTCATCACTGACCACATGTCTAATGATCTAGCGATGACAAAGCAGCACATTCAGTTTAAACATATATATCCTGTTCCCTTCAAGATGCTAATATCCAGCAGATGGCACTGTAATTAAACTTTTGCTATGTGATAAATTTTTCCCTTACTCTTAATTTTCTGTGCTCCAGATGATCAATGCTATTCCAAGATATTGAGGAAGATTTGACATCATGAAATTAAGAAAACTGAATTGATTCACTTAATCTAAATTCTCTGAATAATTTAGTGTTCTCCAAAATGGATGCATATATAACGTGGATGCATATATAACTTAAACTACAGCTTTTTATGGAAAGGAATGTGAATAGTTGCTGTCATGGCAGTAATTGCAGTTATTCAGATGAATGAGCCTTTTACTCCTTTATTAGAGGCTTCCCAGATGTTGAAACCAATATAGTCCCAAACTATGCAGCTTGTGATTTCTTTTCTCTCTTAAGGAAGAGATTAGAAAGGTGTTATATTTGCAAATATATTTTGCTCAATTTGTGAGTTGTAACTTGTCTTTTTTTCCACTCACAACAATTTTTGTAAGGAATAAAAATAGGCAGAAGATGCATTTAAACAAATAAGTAAATTAATATTTTCAGCCATTTAATTTTTTTTTTTAATTAGTATATATCTGCAACAGTAACTCTTAGGATAAATATTCATGTATTTGTGATCATCTAATGGAACTGTGATTACATAATTTTTATTCCCTGTTTTCTGTTATCTTTCAGTGGATTACCTGACTCAGGCATTTCATTCCCTTTGCGTGGACTTGAAGACAGATGAAGGAAAGATCTTATTTTTGCAATACCGATGTGTGCCTATCATACTAAGCCACTTAACTATATCCAAAAAATGTCTCCTTTTTATTGCACTTAATACATTAGTTGAGATGGCCATGAACAACGATAAAAGTGAGTAATTGAAAAAAATACATACAAAGTTATGATGAAAGTAGGTGAGGTAAGCATAAATACCAAATCAAAAATAACGTGCTGCTTCTCTATAAATAACCTGATCTAGCATTAGCATTCATTTGTGTCATTTAAATTCATTAGAGATATAAAGTATGTTTCTGAATTGTCCGTCTCTTCTCACTGTCAGCATCCAAGCTTTACATCTTGTCCTGGTTGCTTTCTTAGTGGTGTGATTTTTTTTGATGTTTAGTTTAGCTTTTCTGTTTATTCCACTGGTTTACCTTGCTGATGTTTTGCCAATGAGTAATTTTCTTTTGAAGTAAGGCTGTGCCAGGGCAGCCATTTCATGAAATCCTGTTAGCAGGTGGAGATAAAATAAATAAATAAATAAATAAATAAACTTTTATCTTTTTTTACCCCCCTAATGTGAACAGCTCACCCCTAGCCATTTTTCACTTTAAAGTAATTGGAAATGGCACATCTGTAAGGGATGGTTATGTTTCAATGAGTTGTACTGTGGTGTGGTCCTATAAAAGGGTTAATAGTCTCCTTCACAGTGGTTTTCCAGGTGACACAGGCAAAGAATCAGTTGATAACAATCTGGATGAACACACAAGTAGTGAGCCATTCCAGTGTCATGTGGAACAATCCTTGTTAATTTTCTTAAAATAAAAAGTATTCATTGTTTTTTGGAACAGAAAAGGGAAGGAGAAGGGACTGCTGCTATTTGTGAAATGTATATTGTTGGCTTGGGGTATTTTGTTACCATGTACTATAGGGGCAAAAACAGAAAGCGTGTTTGACTTGGGATGGAACAACGTTGAGTTAGAAGGCATTTTGTAGTGAGATAAGTGGCAGAAAGATTTACCTGATGTTGTTTTCATCCTTTTTAAGACCGTGTGGTTAGTTTATCTATTTATTTTTTTTACACTAAAGTATTTCTAATCATCATAATTTTGATCGGTATAGTAACTGGGAAAGAAAAACCTAAGCAGGGTTGATGGTATCTGACATTACTTTGAAGAAAAATTCCACTAACAGTACATGTTCTGTTATCTAGTAGTAGTCATTTCGATCTGCTGGATGCCTAGATTTGGAAGAATAATGGAGATAAATTGTGACAAGTTCACATTTTGCCATGTTGCTTGTAACCTTGTTGCATGTCAAATGTAACCGTTCAGGTATTGGTACCATCTGTTTCCTATCTATACGTAGTATCTTAATGACAAATTAGAATTAATAGTCTTATTGCTGTTCATCTTTACTGGCACGCAGCTTTTCATGTACCACATCCCTGTTTGGTTCAGGTGTTTCACATCCAGAATCCTGTCAATCTGTCTTGTTATAAAGGTAGTTCCTGGCTTCCAAGGTGTAGGTTTTTGTTCTGGTCTTTTCTGATCTTTGTAAACTTCTGTTCAGTCCAACTTACTTCTGTGACATAAGGAATCCTGTTCTGTTTTTAACCTTTTTTATTGCTTTTTTTTGTGTGTGTATGTTTGTGATGGTCATTTAAGAATGATGGTGGCCTCCCGTACATCCTGTGTCATAGCTGCGTGAAGGTCTTGCACATCTAGGAAGCTGAAGAACAATTGATACCATCCTGAGGTCAACATGTACTGGGTGATGGGCTGGACCTGTCCTTGGGCTCTCTTAACTCGGGGTCACCCACGAAGGCATCCACACTCGAGGGGCCTTGCACTGACTGTTACCTCGCCTGCCCTCCGTTGTGCTATAACCACTGGCTCTTAGCAGGCCCAGCTGTTGACGACGAGAATCAGTTAAACTCAGCAAATGGTTCCAATCTTGCCAGTGACTGTGTAAGAGACAGCAGCTCATCAGCAAGCTGTTCAGTGTAGTTACTGGTTCTTTTTCTGTGGTCCTTATGTAACTTTTCCACGAGCTAACTCTCTATCACTCTGTTGGGTTGGTCCGGTCTCCTGGCAGATCCACATGCAATTAGAAACGAGGCAAAACCGTAATGGTTAATTTGTTAAAACATGAACTTCAAGCTGGTGTTCCTGACAGTCTTCATTTTCTGAGGTGACAGAGCTTTAGCTATAAAACAGAAATTTCTGAATGACAATAGCTGGTGAGACTTGATGCTGTGAGTGACTGATCACTTTGAGGGTAAATTTCAGATGAGTTCTGTCAACAGTGATAAATTGCTCATTGTTCATTACAGTCTACCAATGAAGTTAAGTTAATGTAACTACCAAATGCTGCAATTTTTTATGGCTCCTATGGGAGGCTTTTGCAGATTATTTAAAATTGTGTCAAATCCTAACCGGATAGATTCCAAGTTAGTTTTTCTACAGTAGTTAATAAAAACAAAATCTGTGCAGAGATGATGCAGAAAAATATGTAAAAATACACAGTTTTTATTCTTCTAGTTCATCAGATAGACAGGCATTTAAATTATATGCTTATTTTGTACATTTGTGATGATTTAAAATCTATTCTGCAAAAGCTTATTTGAAATGAATATATAAAATGAATAGATAAACAATGTAGGAAAAATCTCTTTAAATGCATGTCTTTATCAGTTTGCTTTCATGTGATTGAACTTTGTGAAACTTGAGGTATTATTTCCACTTTGGCTCTTCTGCTTTATGGTAAAATTCCCTCAGCGTATTTTTTATATTGTTTTATAAACCTCACAGTTAAAACATTTTACAGTGTATCTGTATGTATATGTGTGTGTATATATATTAATAAAGTTTTCTTCAGATACCTTAAGACCGGTATTTTTAATAATAAAATAATACAGTATTATTGAGACCAGTAAGAACAAGCCAGCAAAGAAATGCCCAAGTAAGCAGAATATGGTATTTGTTTACACCTACAAAAAGGAATTTAAGGCATTTTTAGATATTTATAGGAATAAATTGTAGGACCTCCTTCTTCTACAGTAAAAGTAGAATAATATTACAATAACTATTAATTTAATGGCATATTCTAAGTAACTATATCCTGGGGCATACCAAGTGTGTTTATACGCTAAGGGCAGAGTGCAGTGAATAGTGACTTGTTTTGTTGGATTCCTAACAAATGTGTTCAGTTCTGTGACCTATTAAATCGGTACTTATGTTCTTTATGGTGTTGCTCTAAATCAGTCTGTACTATTAGAATCAAGAGTGAAATAACACAAGGGAACAGATTTTACTTTATTCTGAATTGACTAAGTTTTGGGGAGCAGGATAAATAGAAAAGATTATACTATATGGCCATGTTTAAAAATTATCCAGCATTTTACAGGAATTGTTTTGATATTCAGGTGTTCTTATCCAACTCTGACCTCTCAATTACGATTCTGCCTGTCTTGAAACGGTACGGTGACAGTTTTGATAATGAAAAGCTGTCTAGTCATCAGTGTCTACATGTACTATTTCCGTACGTCATTTTGCAGCAGCTTAAAATATTTCCTTGTCAGTTTTTTTAGCATAGCTTAGTGTTCTCCTCATGTCATCATAAGAAAAGGAGCATTGAATAAACATGTTGAAGATGAGATTTTTTTATCTGAGTTTAAAATTGCTCAGTGTCCTGTTTTCCTTTGTTCTCAAGGGAATAGGCCTTGTTTTAATACCACAAGTGCTGGTAATATCAGAATTCTTAGGAACTTGGGTGAGTTTTGTTCGCGGTTTTACCTGATTTTTGCATCACATGCCTAGAATATACCCAGTTAGTACATTGTTCTCATGGTTGCACAGCATGAGGCGCATATAAAACCCTCAAAAGCTATAAATCAATGATTTAGTTTTCCATGAGCCAAGTGCTGTGATTAAACTTTTTAACTATTTTCTTTTACAGTTTACTTAAAGATTTTCCTGGAAGACTGCAGTAATGAACGCTTTTTCCATACTTTGGCTGCATTGCTTCAGAATCGCGACCTAGACATTTCGATTTTGGAAAGGATTTGTTTTATATTACAGAAAGTCTCTGAAATAAAGTAATCCTTTACTACCGTTTTTCTGTTAATTGCCATTAGATCACTGAACTTGGGGACCTTTCTCTTTTTTTAAAAGCGCATCTCTGTTTTGACGTTCATTTGCTCCAATACAAATAATGCTGGACTTTCATTGTTAGCAATTATGTTTAAAATGTTTGTCACAGATATGTAAGATGAATCTCTCAATTTGCCTATATATCTGTGTAGTTCAGAATATGAACTAAAAAATAACTAGCCTAAAGAACATATATTCCTCATTTATTTAGATGACGAGAATGCTTAGAAGAAAACCCTTCTTTTCTTCCCCCGACCTTCGGTTTTACTGAGTTACTTGGTAAAAATGTCCTCTGAAAATTGTTTTGTATGTGACTTAAATTTCAGTTTTGTCAATTTTCATCTCTATCAAAACAAACAAACAAAACAAACAAAAAAACAACACACGGTTTAAAGTCTTGAGCCATTTAAGACTTTGGGGGAATGTTAACCTTTACAGAATAGGTTTCTGTTGCTTACTGGTTACTAATTTATTATAACAAAGACCTTCAGCATGTCAGTGGTAGAATGCTGCTGAGTTCCGTTGATGTGCATTATTTAATGGGATTGTTTCATTTATAAAAGCAGGTATTTACACTAAACTGTTGCTTACATTAGAGTTAGTTATTTACAAAACTGAGGGTTTTGTTTGATTTTTCTTAGGAACAAAATTGAACTCTGGGGGAAAAAAAAAAAAAACTTCCTGTAAAATACTCTAATTTAAATCATATTTTTCATCGGAAATAAACTAAAAGTGTACTCAGAAATCCAGATTTTTTAATTTGTTTAATTAAAAGACAACCTCACAGGTGGTGCCATAAATCTTAAGAAATGAACCTTGAAATATTCTTTAATTTTTTTATCCTTGGTTTTGTAGTAGTTCATTACTGTATTTGCCTCGATGTTATTGTGGATTTTCTGTACACATCCTGTTTCTGAAATCTTGCTTCTCACTGGGGAAATCCTTTTACAGGTTTTCCTTGATCTTCCACTGTACTACATGTAAATACCATTTAGTCAAGAGAAAGCATAGTTCTTGATGTGAGGAATGTTTTAAGAACTCCAATTCGTGTCCATAAATTCGTGTCCATAAAGAATAATTCTGTTTGAATCCTGTCTGCCTCTGGGCCCTGCACTGGCAATTTAGTTCTTGAACCACAGATGCAGTGTGTCCCAGTCTCCCCCTCATTCCAGTCAATTTATCACGTCTTCAGAAAACACTCCTTAAATTTATGAACCTGTTTGCTTTTGTTATTCCTGACTTCTAGTTCTAACAGTTACAGTTTTTTTTTTCTGTCTTCTTCGAGATTGATTTAACACTGCTATAGATGTTATGTAGATGACTGTAAATAGCTGGGAAAGAATGTTTTAATTGCTCGTGAGTCGTCAACCTGTTTGGGAGTTTCAGAACAACTGATAATAACTGGTGACTGCTGGTGACTGTTATGAGATCCTTGGTATCTGGCCAGGGGGGCCAAGAGATTAAGAGGAAGAGAAAAGAAGCTGAAGGACGGTTGGGAGACAAGACCTGTGGAGAGTGTACAGAGAGTGTTCCATAAACTTGGAATAGTGCCGAGTAAGTACAAAGGGTGAGAGGAAGACTACAAGCCTTCAGCATGAAAGACCCCTAGAGACCCCCAGAGGAGACTGATGCGCATGCTCCAGTAGGAGGAACTGGACCCCGGAAGCTAATTATAATAATCTATTTTTTTTTAGAAGTAGTAATGAATATGTATTAGTCTAGGCGCATGAAAATCAGCTGCTTGATGTAACTGGTGTGCGTCCTGGTGGAGCAGAGACTCCCGGTGCACCCAGCGCTGTTTGCTTACCTCTATTCCTTTATATTCTTTTAATAAATCCTATTTTTTTATTTAATCCTAATTTGAATCCTGAGCCATTTATAACAATTTGGGGGCTCGTCCGGGATGGTTATAGTTCCTGAATTCTGATTTAATCTAGGAGAGGTGCCCCACCATTTGGTGGCTCCTGTTTGAGTCAGATCGGGACTAATGCCATCCTGAACCTGAATAAAGGTAAGCAAAGAATTTGATTTTTTTTGAGCTCCCTTGTTGCCGGCTGTTTTTTGCCCGTAATTCTGCGCGCGAAGATTCGGACGAAGACGACAGAGTCGTTTGGATACCGTTCGGTTGGATTCCGGTGCCCGGAATCGAACCGGATGAAGACGACAGTCGTTTGGATACCGTCTGGTTCGATCCCAGACGAAGACAGCAGAGACGCTGGTGGATACCGTCTGATTGGAGTCTGGACGAAGACGACTGATTCGTAAGATACCGTCCGGTTGGGTAAGGGTACGGTTGCCAGTTTTTGTGTGTGAGAGTGTAACTGAGACTTCTAAAGTCAGCGTGGAGGTCTTTTTGTTTTCTCACTGGTTCTAATCTCCTGTCGGGGGGGCTGGGCTGGTGAGAAGAGGGATACGTGGGTGGGTGATAGGTCCTAAACCCCCTGCAAGACACTCTCACTGGGCAACCAAGGGCTGTGCCACTAGTAAAATTCCCGGATGGGTCAGATAAAATCGAAGACCAAGGACCAGAAAGGGAGCAAATTACCAGATATATGACCAAAAAGTCCAATATGAATAATGATTAGAAATTGGAACAATAGGGGCCCCAGAAAATTAAAGAGTAAATTAAAAATGATCCAGTATTTTATGACAGAATGACCAAAAGAACCCTTAAGACCCCCTGTATTTTGATCCATGGAGGACGGGGTCTGTCAGGCTTTGAACATTAATAGTAGAATACCCGTGGATCCAGAAAAGAGCAAGCTGAAACATTGGAATTAGAAATTAGAGAGCAATTGATTAAGGATGAATAAGTGCTCCATTTGTGCCTGTGCTGCGCTTATACCACCAGATAACAGGAGCCTCTCGGACCCCGAGAACCAGATCAAAAACAACCTCATGGTTCAGACTTTAACCAAGGGGCCTAAGATAAGGAGGACTGTTCACAAAGGGACAGGTTATGTATATGTATAGGAATGTTTATGTATATGTAACTTTTTACTAAAGCAACGTTAGGCCTGCACGACTTTGGGGGGGACTACCCGCCCCGTGCTGCACGGCACTGAGTAAACATACCTACTTTACAATCCTACTGATTGTGGAGTCAGCTTTCTGAGAGTCATTTTGGTGAGCCAGGCAGGAGACACTCTGCTCGGCTGCGGGATCGGCTGCAGCATGGACGCCCCTAGGTGCACCCTGAGTGTTTTTGCTCGGAGGGGACTCCACTCTCAGCTGCTCACCGCAGGAGCAGAGATCTCCTGAAACTGCAGACAAACGGTATGTTTTCGGCTGCTGGAGGGATACTAACTGGAGTGTTAATAATTGTATGTGTTTTTATGTATGTATTTTGTGTTGAAAGTATTTGTGTAAATGTAAGGGTTTGAAACTGATTCAAAGATCGAAGCCGAAATTCCTTTAAGTGGTATATTCTTTATTGCAGCGCTGGATGCACGGGGGATCTCTCCACCTATCGTGCATACCCAAAGCGGAAAGCAGTCTTGAATTTATACAATCAATCTATCAATATTCTACAAGCGCCTATACATATGCATTACCTATCCCCGCCTTCCCTCGCTTCTCATGCTAATTAGCCTTTTGGCACCTTGCGCCTGCGTAGAGCCTCCCAAGAATTGTGGGCAGGGGTCTTTGGGACGTGGGCAGGGGTCTTTGGGAGGAAGACCCCGAGTCTTCCTCACAGTGTACTTTTCACCTTTGGTCAGGAATCTGCTGAATTGGCACGTTTCTTAATTGCGAGAGCTGGTTGTTGCCAATTCTTCCGTTTGTTGTATCTTTATAATGAATTCCAATGTCCAATTTTGAGATTTATAGTCCTTACATTTGTTTCTCTGTCCGTCTGCCGCTTCCTTATCATGAGTTCCAGTGTCTTGTTTTGAGATATATAGTCCATGTCTGGGGATTGTCCTTGCCTCCCCAATGCCTCCCCAATACCTCCTTAATCAATCCCCCCTTTTCTTTTCCCATGCAAATTCTTTTGCATCAGATACTTTCATTATTTACAGTAACAAAACAAAGCAGGCATCTAAACAACATGCACACAAATATTCCTAACACTACTAATGTTATAGACCAATGAACACTTGTTTCAAACATTGGAAATTGGGCAACCAGGAGGTTAACTTATTCCATATTTCACTAAAACTCCATGAAAGATCATCTTTACTGATCTCATGTAGGAACCTTGTCTGCTTCCATATTTCTTCCAGGTCGGTAGAGATCCTTCCACTCTGATCTACATACATACAACAACTTGTATTTATTACTGTACAGACTCCCCCTTGAGCGGCCAGTAACAAGTCTAGGGCCATCGGATTTTGTAATACTACCTGTGATAAACTAGGAATCTCTTCTTGTTGAGCCTTTATAGCATCCAGAGTTTTGTTTTCTAACTTCTCTATAATTGCAGAAATATTAACTATCGCCTTTTCCAATTCACTCACTCCTAACCATGTGATAAACCATCGAACAAAACTATGAAAAGCGGTGTGTCTCTCTATCAATGGATTGTTAATTTTTCGTCTAATTCTCCGGATATGATTTCTCAAATAACCTCGAGGCGCTACATCATGTATGGTCAAATTGGGGACTACTGCTCCAAGAGTGCAAGTTCCCTAGTTCCCTTCCAATTCTCGGGCAAGACCTTACGGGCTGTATCATTGCATAGCCAATACCACCCTTTTCCTTCTGGAACCAGCCAGCTGGTTGAATTTTCCCAACTGCTAGTTGTACTAATATCAATTGTTTGATTACAAGATGTCTGATTTCCCACATAAGTAGTACCCGTATTTATACAATCCTGTTTTCCCATACCCTTAGGCGGGTTACACCTTTGTACACATACATAGTAAGATTCCAATGGCACAAAGCTACTAACTTCTAGTTCCAAAACTTCTTCATATTTTTTTGACCCAAGATGTGTTTTCCCACAAATTAGTCCAAGATAAGTTTGCAGGCAAGGGAATCCCAATTATCGATATACCCTTATTCCCATGCTGTGGCAGATGGGTGCATACCCAACAGTTCGTCTTATTAATCACTTGAGATGCAGTTTGTATTAAGGTCAGGTGTAAGTTCTTGTCCCAAGTTGCCCATCCCAAATCTGACAACCATATCCCCACAATCATTAGGATCTGGAAAAACACAATTTTGCTGGTCCAACTGGGGTCATGGTCCATATCCTCGCCGGGGCCTTTTTCACCTTTGAATCGTGGATCCAAGCTGCTTGCTCCTTAATCTTAATGGCGGTGTGTGTTGTCAGTAATACCTGGTATGGTCCCGTCCACTTTCCTTCCATTTTTCCTCTAGGGGTTGTCCTGAAAAAGTCTTTATATATATAATCCCTGAGCTTAAAAGGGTGGATTGGTTGATCCAACCATCTAGCCCAGGTCCTGAGAACAAATTTATGTACTTTATTTAATTATTTCTGAAGTTCAGTTATATATGCATATAAATATTCTAATCCTAACTGCGTTCGATCCTCTCCACTAAATAGAAATGGATATGGCCTTCCATATAAGATTTCAAAGGGACTCAAATTCCCTTTTTATTCTAGGTTTAACTCAAATTCTAAGTAATGCTAAAGGGAGGGATTGAGGTCATGACAAATTAGATTCTTGTCCGATTTTAGCTATTTGTTGTTTAATTGTTTCATTTTTTCTACCTGTCCACTTGCCTGCGGTCTATAAAGAGTATGCAGTTGTCTTTAGAATATCTTTAGAATCCTACTTATCTGTTGTACCACTTGCACACAAAAATGTGAAACTCTATCAGAAGACATTGCTACTAGAATCCCAAAGCATGGTATTATTTCATTTAACAAGACTTTAACCACTTCTTCTTGCTTTGTTTGTTCGACAGGGAAAGGCTTCAGGCCTTCCTGAAATCATGTCAGTCAGAACCAGTAAATAACAATACCCCCCTTTTCTAGGGAGTTCTGAAAAATCAATTTGCCACAGTTGCCCCGAATAATTCCCTTTACTGATTATTCCAAATTTTATTCTATTCTTGGTATTGGGGTTATTGTGTAAGCAAATGCTACATTGTTGAGTTACTTGTTTTATTGTTGTATATAAATTTTGTTCCACTAATGTCTGACTCAGGCTCTTATGCAATGTGTCAGCTCCCCGATGTGTTTTATTGTGTTCTGTAAGAACTATGGGCCATATCAAATTAGAGGGTATTATTACACAGTTATCTTTTAAATATACTCATCTATCTGGTTTCATTTTACCTTTCAAATCTTCAATTAATTTTAAGTCTTCTTTTGTATAATTTGGCTTTTTGGTTCATATATATAGTTTGGATTTTACCGTCTGGTATTAAAGACAATGCCTTCACCTCAGTTATTTCAGCTGCCTGTTTAGCCTCCTGATCTGCCAATCGATTTCCAATTTCAAAATCAGAGTTTCCCTTTTGGTGTCCTTGACAATGCATCATAGCTACCTTTTCTGATTGTTTTACAGCCTGTAATAATTTTAAAATTTCTTCAGCATGTTTTATCTGTTTTCCCTGAGCAGTCAGTAATCCACGTTCTTTCCAAATCGCTCCATGAGCATGTACCACGCCGAATGCATATTTAGAATCTGTCCAAATATTTACCCTTTTTCCAGCTGCCAGTTCCAATGCTCTCGTGAGAGCAACTATCTCCGCCTTTTGAGCTGATGTTCCAGGGGGTAAAGGCTTAGACTCAATTACCTGCTGAGTAGTTGTTATAGCATATCCAGCTTTACGTTGTCCTTGTGTAACAAAACTGCTCCCATCCGTGAACCAAGTTTCTTCTGCATCTTCCATGGGCTCCTCCTTAAGGTCTGGTCAGCTGGAATACACAGTCTCCATAGTTTCTAAACAATCATGAATCACAGGTTCCGCCGGAGCATCACTAAGAAAAGAGGCTGGATTCACAATATTAGTTATCACAATTTCCACATCGTCCTGTTCTACCAATATTGCTTGATATTTCAAAAATCTCTGAGGAGATAACCAATGAGCCCCCTTTTGTTCTAAAACTGCTGACACAGTGTGTGAGACAAACACTGTTATCTTCTGCCCCATTGTAAATTTCCGGGCTTCTTGTATATTCATAATTACGGCTGCCACTGCTCGCAGGCAGCCTGGCCATCCTTTACTTACTTCATCCAATTGTTTAGAGAAATAAGCCACTGCCCTTTCGTAAGGTCCCAACTTTTGTGCTAGTACCCCTAAGGTCATACCCTGTCTTTCATAGGAGTATAACCAAAAGGGTTTAGACAAATCTGGTAAACCAAGAGCTGGGGCTCGCATCAACTCCATCTTAAACTTCTTAAAGGCTGCTCGGGCTTCTCCTGTCCATATTAGTCTTATGCAGTTATCTTTAATTAAATCATACAAAGGCCTTACAATTAATCCATAATTGTTGATCCATAATCTGCACCAACCTGTCATTCCTAGGAAAGTTCGTAATTCTTTAACAGTCTGTGGTTCTGGGGTACGACAGATTGCTTCCTTGCGTTCCGTCCCCAGTTCACGTTGTCCTCCTGAGATCTCAAATCCTAGGTATGTCACGTGGGTTTGAACCAATTGTGCCTTCTGTTGTGAAACCCGGTATCCATTCATTCCTAGGAAATTAAGGAGGCTCACCGTCCACTGTATGCAGCTTCCCCTGTCTTCGGTAGCAATCAAGAGATCATCAACATATTGCAGCAGGACCCCTGCAGAATTGGGGGCTTCCCAGGATTCAAGTTCCTTTGCAAGTTGATTACCAAAAATCGTAGGGCTATTTTTAAACCCCTGAGGAAGCACTGTCCATGTCAACTGGACTTTTCGTCCTGAGTCAGGATTTTCCCATTCAAAGGCAAAGAGGTTTCGGCTTTCTGGGGCCAAGGTTAAACAAAAGAAGGCATCCTTTAAATCCAGTACGGTAAACCAGACCAACTTGTCCCTTAACTTGGTCAATAGCGTATAAGGGCTTGCTACCACAGGGTGTATGTCTTCAGTGATTTTACTTATGTCCCTCAAATCCTGAACTAACCTATAGCTTTTTTTCATCTGCCTTTTTAATTGGCAATATGGGTGTATTGTATTCTGATTCACATTCAATCAATAATCCATACTGTAAAAATTTATCAATTATCTCTTTAATTCCTTTCCTATCTTCTATCCTCAAAGGATATTACTTAACCTTAACGGGTTTCTCTCCTGGCTTTAATTTAATAATTATTAAGGTCACATTTTTGCTCTTCCAGGGACTTCGGTAGCCCAAACTCCTGGACATATTGATCTGTGATCTCTAAAGGTATTTCACTTTTAGGGTCAGTTTGTATTAGTGCCAAGCTTAACACATTTATTAGTTGTTCTTCTCCTATTCTTAATTTCATTTTCCCTTTTTCAACGACAATTTCTGCTCCTAATTGCTCTAATAAATCTCTACCTAAGAGTGCCCATGAGGAGTTAGGCATATATAAAAATCTGTGTATGCCCCATTGTTTCCCTAACTTGTACTTCAAAGGTTCACAAAAATAAGCCTTTTCGGTTACACCTTGTCCTGGTTTCAGTTAGAACAGAATTAATTTTCTTCCTAGTAGCTGGTGGAATGCTGTGTTTTGGCTTAGGATGAGAAGAGTGCTGATAACACCCCAATGCTTTAATTGTTGCAGAGCAGTGCTTATACCAAGCCAAGGACATCTCAGCTTCTTGCTCTGTCCTGCCAACGGGCAGGCTGGGGGTGCAGTAAGAGCTGGGAAGGGACAGACCCAGGACAGGTGACCCAAACTAGCCAAAGGGGTATTCCATACCATCTGACGTCATGCTAAACAATGTATAGGGGTGGCTAGCCAGGGGGAGGGGGCCGGACTGCTCGGGGTTAGGCTGGGCATTGGTCAGCGGGTGGTGAGCAATTGCATTGTGCATCACTTGTTTGTACACATTATTAGTATTGGTACTATTATCATCATTGTATTATTACTATTATTATTATTATTATTATTATTTTGTCTTATTAAACTGTCTTTATCTCAACTCACGGGCTTCACTTTCCATTTCTCTCCCCCGTCTCAGAGAGGGAGGGGGAGGGGGAGCGAACGGCTGCGTGGTGTTTAGCTGCCAGCCGGGTTAAACCACAACACACCTTTTACCCTAATATAATAATTCTGTGAAGGCATTAATGCTTGATTTAGAACTGAATACGTTGCCCCATATCAATAAGAAATTTCACTTCCATTCCTCCCCTAGCTTCATTATAATCAGTGGAGGATCCGCTAGGGTAGATTCCCCAGGTCCCCGTTATTCCTGTTGAAATCAGGGACCAATGATTACCCTAGAAAAAGGCTAGTCAATTTGTCCTCCGAAGCCAGGTCCAAACCATTTTGTTTTATTTATTTATTTATTTATTTTCATTACATTTCAGAGTTGGTCCAAAAATTCCGTAGGGGTTTCTTTTAGACCTTGTTGGAAGCATATTCTCAATTCCCAATTCATCCAGATTTTAGTATTTACTTAGCCATTCATAATTTTAGGGATGATTCGGGTCTCAGTGGGGTCGGTCAGGGGAATGCAGTTGTCCACAGTTCCCTGAGCGGTCCCATCGGTAATCTGAGCTCGCACATGAACTCAGGTTGTTTTAAGAGTTAACTGTTTTTCTGTTTCCATAACAACTCTCTCTCGGACCCATCATGATCCCTTTGCCCCAAAGGGCTAACACCCATGATTTTAAGATCTCTGCCTAGAGCAGAGACAGAACTATTAACATTCCTACATCCTCTTTCCCTGCTCATTCAACTTCAAACACCTTTAACACTTTCAACAACCCTTTTAACACTTCCTTTATCTTTCTCCAGCCTCTACTTCTCTAATGCCAACATCAAAGGCTCAGTCAGGGGCCAACTTAATTCCGTACCTTTTCCCACCAAGATGCTGAAACAACATCAGTATACAACATTTCATCCTATTCTCCTTCTCAAAACCAACATTAACTGTAGCAAAACATTAGAGTTTAAAGTTCCATTTAGGGGCCACTTTTCTCCACATTCCAGCTTATAAAGCGGCCACCATTGATTACAATATTTTATCAATGTTTTCCTGTTCACACTTCCACCGGCAGATCCTCCAATATCCTTCCAGTGACTCAAAACACATCCTAACGCACTTTTCTTAGGAATTTCACTGCTTACTCGCCCCCCCATTTTCCAGTTTACACTTTCAGAATACACGTGTTACTTACAAAAGCGTATCACAAAAACGTATCACTCACAAAATTACAGGCACGCAATATCTTTCAGTAGCGATGTCACAAAGCTACTATTACCAGCAATATTGCTAAAATCACAATAACAATAGTCAGAGTCAAATTCCACATGCGATAAGTCAGAAAACCGAACTGTGTAACACCATAACGATATCTTTCTTATAACAATGCCACGAACCTACTATTACCACCAGAAAAATAGCCAAAATCACAGTAACAATAACCAGAGTTAAATACCATACTCCATGAGTCAGAAAACCGAAATAAACAACACAATTCCAGATGGACCTTAAAGCGAGCTCTTTCCTTAAGGTCCCCAAACATACTTACGGTGCTTACCACAAAGTATATACCAAACACTGCCTCGCAGAAGATCATCTTCCGACTTACAGACAGTTCCAGATACAGATGGACCTCAAGGTCCCCAGATATACTTGTGGTACTAACCACAAAGTATATACCAAATACTGTCCTGCAGAAGTCACCTTCCGACTTACTGGACAGTCCCAGATGACCGGCCTACCAGAAAACCAAACCAGAATAAAGAATATACTCACTTACAATGATGGGGTCCTTGTCTGCCTCCGCAGTGATCCGGTGAGTCGAGGAGTCCCTCCGGGAAATCCCGGGGGTACCCTAGGGAGTCCTGTCCCCAGCGGGTCCTGCGGACCGGCAGAGAGGTAGTCCCATCTGGGGTGCCAGATTGATTCAAAGATCGAAGCCGAAATTCCTTTAAGTGGTATATTCTTTATTGCAGCGCTGGATGCACGGGGGATCTCTCCACCTATCGTGCATACCCAAAGCGGAAAGCAGTCTTGAATTTATACAATCAATCTATCAATATTCTACAAGCGCCTATACATATGCATTACCTATCCCCGCCTTCCCTCGCTTCTCATGCTAATTAGCCTTTTGGCACCTTGCGCCTGCGTAGAGCCTCCCAAGAATTGTGGGCAGGGGTCTTTGGGAGGAAGACCCCGAGTCTTCCTCACAGTGTACTTTTCACCTTTGGTCAGGAATCTGCTGAATTGGCACGTTTCTTAATTGCGAGAGCTGGTTGTTGCCAATTCTTCCGTTTGTTGTATCTTTATAATGAATTCCAATGTCCAATTTTGAGATTTATAGTCCTTACATTTGTTTCTCTGTCCGTCTGCCGCTTCCTTATCATGAGTTCCAGTGTCTTGTTTTGAGATATACAGTCCATGTCTGGGGATTGTCCTTGCCTCCCCAATGCCTCCCCAATACCTCCTTAATCAAAACAAAGTGTTACAAGTCACTTCACGAAGAACACAGTCAGAGACAATACTTGTTTGGTTAGTTATCATTCTAAATTATATTCCTGTGGTATGAATGAGATGTGCTGGAGGCCTCCATGTGCGATTGTGCTGTGTGAGTGAGACGCAGCGTTGCTGCAAAGCGAGTGCAGAGTTCCGATCTGTTGTTCCGTACTCTCCGCAAGGGGAGTGGGCAGAGACGAACAAAGTGCTTGACAGACTGAAAAGAAGTGCTGTTTTATCCAAGTTTTGAGTGGTGGTGCCTAATATATGGGCCTGGTGTATCTTGTGTATCCTATTTTTGCTCTTAAATGTTTTGACTGTGACAAGAAAAAGGCAGGAGCATGATATGACATGCTTCCTGCAACATATGAGGCCCGCACAGGGCGAGACCTGGACTCGCTGAGACCTGAACAGGCCGAGACCAGAGCAGTGCTGGGAGACCCGAGACACTACGGAGGGACTACCGCTGGACGGAGAGAGCCCTGAGAGACGCTGCGGAGCCACAGATGGCTCTGAGAGACACAGAATAGACCTGACAGAAGCTGCAAAACGCGGGGAAATTGAAGTAATTGCGGAACATCCGAGATCGAGTTGCTACGGGAGACCAGAGGCGTCAGTGGACACCGGTAGCTGACCCTCACCGTGTGGCGAGTCGGCACAGAGCAGAGGGGCGGACATCAGGACCCTGCAGCCTGTCTGACATAACCATGGAGGCAGCGGCAGCAGCGGCTGTGCTGCTTCACTCTGGCATTCTTTTTATAAAAGGTTTATCTTGCAATGCAAAAAAAGACTATTCGTCCCCAGATCGGTGTTATAACTATTACTAATGACGACTTAGCTCTATTGCAGGGCAGGAGTGCAGAGACGCAGATTACACTGCCAAATGACCACCGGCAGGCTCTTTCACAAACCTAAGGTTGCAGCTGGCACTGCCTGCAGCCGTATAGCAGACGTTCCACTCTCTTTCCTAACTAGTAATCATGTGTCTCATCCATTTGTGGTGAATGGTCAGTGGCAAAAAGAAAAGGAGGATGCCACTGACACTAACAGCATGGGTAATAGGAGTAGTATAAGTGACACAGGTGATGGTGCGGGGTGCTGGGTGCTCTGCCTGCTGCTCACCTTCGCCTGACTGTGCACTGCTGCCGACGGTGCTAGAGTAAAATGTGAAGACTGCTCAGATGGCAGTGATGAGAGTGCTTGTGTGAAGAAGATGTGTACTGAATCTGACTTTGTGTGCATAGATATCAATAAAGCGTGTAACCAACAGAGAGACTGCAAGGACTGGGGTGATGAGCCCCTGAAGGAATGCAACAAAAATGAATGTGACTGTCCAGCTGGGAAACTGTGGAGATAGTGATGAATGCCAAAACCCTGGTATCTGTAGTCAAATCTGTATCAACCTGAACGGCTATCAGATGAATCCTGCTACAGGAACCTGGAAAGGGCCATACGGCAAAGCAAATTAGATAACTGTTATTTAACTTGTCAGAAGATAAAAAAGAAAGTGTTTCAACAAGCAGCCACGGGAGGGAAGAATCACTGAACCCTCGGTGTGAGGGACTGTACCTTGTTTTACTGACTACTGAAACAGCTGTGAGAACCGCAGAAAGGGACCCATGCATCCAGAATAAAAGGACCAGTAACTACTGAAACTCGGAGGGTTGAGTCCGCTCCTGGGAAACTGAAACTCAAGCTAAGGAAGAACTAATATTCTGGCAACGAGGCTCTGCAGGCTCTGCATGAATTAAGGATGCCAAATAAAGGGGACAAGCCTGAAGGGAGGAAAGGGAGAAGGCAAGACCAGGGCAGGACCCTCCACTGTGGTGTGTATGGTCTACCGAGGGAGGCAACCCCTATGGGTATTGACTGCCGAGTGAGAGGGCCTCGACTGGACTTCTCCCACACTAAGGTCAGGTTGTCCTGAGAAAATAACATAAGAACCTTTTTTTTAACCTATATAAAATTGTGATTCATTTTCCAGGAGCTGGATCACCCTGACAGGCCGAACGGTAACACAAGCCTGAATCAACCCTGAAGGTGTTTGCCTATTATGATCCAGATACGTGGGCAGAAGACAGATCGTGGGACTATAGGACCCCAGTATATATACTTAATAGAATAATTAGGTTATTAGCTGTAATAGAAATAGTTATAAATGATGAGAACTGCTTTGTATCAAAATTGCCTAGCTTTGGATTATTTACTAGCACAAGAAGGAGAAGTCTGTGGAAAATTTAGCTTTAGTAATTGCTGTTTAAAGATTGATAAAAAGGGTGTTTCTTCCTAGTAGCTGATAGAATGTTATGTTCTGGTTTAGGATGAGAAGAATGTTAATAATATGCTGATGTTTTAATTGTTTTTAATTGTTACAGAGCAGTGCTTACACCAAGCCAAGGACCAAGCCAAATTCAGCTTCTCACTGTCCTGCCAGCAGGCAGGCTGGGAGGAGGGCCGGACTGCTCGGGGTTGGGTTGGGCATCGGACAGCAGGTGGTGAGCAATTGCATTGTGCAACACTTGTTTCGTATACATTATTACTAGTAGTAATATTATCATCATTATTATTGTTATTATTATTATTATTTTCTTGTTATCTCAACTCACAGGCTTCACTTTCCCATTTCTCTCTCCCATCCCAGAGAAGGAGAGGGGGGGAGGTGAGCGAGCAAACACAAACCTGGAAGGATATGGAATGGGATTTATTTTCATGGCTGCCTGGTGGACCATGGGTTAAAAGAGTGTTATTTTTATTGTTATGTGGTGTAATGACGTTATTATTTGTACCTTGTATGATACCTTGTTTTACATTATCAATACGCCGGGTGATAAATAGTACATTGGTAATAACTTCATTAAAAAAGGAAGGGAATATGTCAATTATGATGCTTAAGGATTGGACCCTCCAAGAACAAACTGATGAAATCCAATTATTAATAACAGAAGAGACACGAATTGGGGATAGTAAAAAGAAGATAAGGGATTGTGAGGAATGTTTTAACAATTCCAATTCGTGTCCATAAATTCGTGTCCATAAAGAATAATTCTGTTTGAATCCTGTCTGCCTCTGGGCCCTGCACTGGCAATTTAGTTCTTGAATCCCAGATGCAGTGTGTCCCAGTCTCCCCCTCATTCTAGTCAATTTATCACGTCTTCAGAAAACACTCCTTAAATTTGTGAACCTGTTTGCTTTTGTTATTCCGGACTTCTATTTCTAACAGTTACAGCCTTTTTTCCTGTCTTCTTCGAGATTAACTTAACACTGCTATAGATGTGTCTGTGAATGGCTGGGGAAGAATGTTTTAATTACTCGTGAAGCGTCAAATAAGAAAGCTGTTTGTGTTTGATGTCTGGGAGTTTCAGAACAACTGATAACAACTAGTGACTGTTATGAGATCCTTGGTATCTGGCCAGGGGGTCCAAGAGATTAAGAGGAAGAAAAAAGAAGCTGAAGGACGGTTGGGAGACAAGACCTGTGGAGAGTGTACAGAGAGTGTTCCATAAACTTGGAATAGTGCCGAGTAAGTACAAAGGGTGAGAGGAAGACTACGAGCCTTCAGCATGAAAGACCCCTAGAGACCCCCAGAGGAGACTGGTGCGCATGCTCCAGTAGGAGGAACTGGACCCCGGAAGCTAATTATAATAATCTATTTTTTTTAGAAGTAGTAATGAATATGTATTAGTCTAGGTGCATAAAAATCAGCTGCTTGATGGAACTGGTGTGCGTCCTGGTGGAGCAGAGACTCCCGGTGCACCCAGCGCTGTTTGCTTACCTCTATTCCTTTATATTCTTTTAATAAATCCTATTTTTTTATTTAATCCTAATTTGAATCCTGAGCCATTTATAACAATATTTTCTGCTTTTTAAAAGAAAGTTGCTTGCATAGAACTCTCCTCAAGTTTTCTGTTGATCAATAGCACAAAAGACAGATCTATCAGCTCCTCCAAAGGGGAAAAAAAAAAAAAAAAACGCATCAGATTTTGAAGGACAGGTTTTGGTCAGGAAAAAAGGTGTTCCTGAAGCCAAACGCTATTCCTCTTCAAAGAGAAGTTACCTTCTGTCCTGTATTTCAGTTATTTACAAACTGATTTTTTTTTTTTTTAAATAAATGCCTTTAGAGGTTGATGGTACTTTACATTCAGACGTCTGGTGCTTAGCTTAACAGCTGCATGCAGAAACATCCTCAAGTCTGTTTCCTGTGGCAGCCAGCACCTTCTGTTCTCCCTAGATCAGCAGGAGCTAGAGGCCTGCAGCACTTACAGAATCAGATCTTTAAGATAGCAGGGACTAACAGTCATAATTAGAACACGCAATCTATTATGTCAAACAATAAAAAAGGATCAGGAAGCAAATCATTGATACATCACTACAATATGGCAGTTAAACCTTAGTCATTTAGTGAGAATTAGAAGTTAAAAGCAAGTGTCACCCAGTAACACCTTCAAGTGTGGATGTTTACACCCATTTTCCAACTGGCAGGGTTTGTGGCTGGTAAAGTGCTGAACAATTTCCAATTAGCAATTCAGTAGTATTGCCTTACCCTGATGCTTTAATGCATTCTTCTCCATGGCTCATACAATTTGTATACAAGGGAAAATGCAAAGGAAAATTTTACAAAAAACAAACAATAAAAACCAGACTTTATAAAGAACAAATCGAGATGCTAAGTTCCCACTCTTACCTTTTGTACAAGACTACACCGGTTATCAAAATCACATTCTTCTTTGCAAAAGAAGCCCTTAGGGGAAAAAACAAACACACAGAGTTTTACCTTTGCTGATGGTAGGTATGTGGTACCAGCAGGTAAGGCGGTTTGACCTCTGATACAGTAATGCCCTGTACGATCAGTAGATATAAGACTCCAAATATGTGGCAGCTCTAGGGAGAGAACCCACGGGGAGAACAAGGCCCTGCAAACCCCTAACGAAATAGTCAAGCAAAAAATAGCAGCAGCTCCTGTGTGCTCCTCCATGGAGCGCCACCCAGTTCCTACAGTCCAGGTATCAGCAGAAGCTGAAAACTTGTAGATGATGGACCACCTAAGGAACATTTCCATTCTGGTATCTATACTGAAAATATTTGCTCTTCCTTATGATTTTGTCTGTCTCGTTGCATCATGCCACATTTTGCACAGTTACGTAGTTAAGTATTAAAACAAAACAAAACAAAACAAAACAAAACAAAACAAAAAAACTTTCTAAAAAGCAGCAGTATTAAAAAACAGGTATGTGAATGAATGACAGATACCGGTATCTTTACAGATTAAAGCTTTAGAAACACATCCCACTGGTGACAACTGCCAATCACCCAATCACAGGATACTGGCATGGGATCAGATCCAATTTTTTCAAATACCACACTACCCCCATGACATTTTGGGTGAATTACAAATAATACATTTGTATTTGTAATTTGGGGTGAAATACAATAATTCCACTTAAACATTTTTAACTTATGATATAACGTAAGTTTAAGTAACTTGTCTTTAAGTAACTTTATGTTTGTGACCAAACCTAAAGTAGTGATAGAATAAAACACGTAAACCTGTTTCAGTTCCTTGCTCTGACCATTATAATGCCTCTTGAAAGAAGTAAAAGCTGCTCAGTAAAGAAAACAAAGCGAGCTCCCTACAGTACAGACAGCTCCCCACTTGCCCTAAGATTCTCCATGTAGTTATGTACAAACTACTATGTGTTGATCACAGAAGACAGCTTTGTGATCTTGGTTCTGTTCAAGGAGATGCATTGCTGCCCTTACCAATGTAGAGAGACATTACTTTGAGATAAAGTACATGCATTCCAGATTTCCTGACACTTACTAAAGCTACTGAAGGGTCCAAATTCATGATCTTCATTCTATGTGGGGCTTCCTGGCAGTGGAAACTCTCATCGTCAACCGTGCCATTTTCTTCTGAATCTACAAAGCTTTGAGTGGTGTGAGGGTCCAGATAGATCAGCTCATTGCCTGGATGGGTAAAAGCCGTATGTTAAAAATAAGCAAGTGACATTAATAAGCACTTGGTCCAGAACTGTAAAATAGAAATTAGATTGCCATCGCAGTCAGTATAATCTAGACTTTCCAGCTAGGGATTCTTTAAGAGAATCGGAAGGTTTAGACACAACGTTTCCCACAGGGTATTTAGTATAACTTCCTATTGTGACCTATTACTGTAATTTTTTGGTTGGTTATGTTCTATCTTTGTCACATACTTTTATTTTTCCATGTGAGATCCAGTACTTTTTTTTTTTTTTTTTTTTTTAAATCTCAAGTGTTGTAAACACTAACATTTGACAGATTAAAAGGTACAGGATGTTCACAGATGCAATCTGTAATCCCATTAGGCATTTATTCAGAAATTGGAACAAAAAAGCCTAACTAAAACAGGTTAGGTTTTACAAAAGGACAAAATAGGGTTGCAAAATTTTGGCCCAAAGTGGGGTGAAATCTGAAGGAATGCATTTTAAATTAATTAGAGCAATACTTAATAACAGAAGGTATGCAAAAGGTGAAAAAGATACTGCTATCAGAAACAGTTTTGAAATACAAGAAAATAAAAGTGACATTTGACCAATACACTTGTCAAATGCTATCAGCTATTCTTAGTATGCTGCTCTTGTTGATGTCATCACTTATTTTTACACCTAGCTTTGCTGTTAACTTTCTGCTCCTGTTAAGGATCATCTCATACTGTTTCTAAACTCTTTTAGATATGCTTCTTCATTTATTTTATTCTATTCTCATCTTTCTTTACTTCTAGAGGTTCACGCTTAGACTCCTTACTATTTCCCCTTCAAAAAATGTTCTCTTTTGATCATCTGCACATTTGGAATAAGTTTCTTTTTTCCTTACCTAAAAATCCTATGGAATAATAGGCATTATTTGGTTTCCCTCCTAATGCTCCCAAAGACTGTGGCATCTTAAAGCATTCCTAGGAGTTCAAAAGGAATAAAGGAAATTGTAATTCATTTCTTTACTGACATCACAGATACCCAAACTTATTTGACAGTAACGAGCAATGAATCGAAAGAAAACCTTACTTTAAATGCATCAATATATACGGGATTTATGTGATTTATCCCTAGTCGTAGAGGTATAATAAGCAAGAGGGGTTTCCAGCCTGTGCAGAGTCCTCCTGCGTTCTTGCTTCGGCCAAGAGCACTTCTGTGCAAATGTGCACTGCTGTGGGACGCGCTGCTGCTCTGAGGAGGGGACCAGCACATTTTTTCTGCGGGAATAAAACTAGAAATCAGTCAACGCACAGAGGAACACAAAGCAGATCTTCCTCTCAGTAGTGAATTAAGCTAGTTTGCCTGGGATCTTTATAGGGCACCCAAGACAAAACGAGCCGGGCATGGCAATTACAGCTATTTAGTAGAAGTGATTCTAGCAGACAGTATGTGCTGGCACGTCCAAGTGAGACGTTAGATAAATGATTGGGGGATGACAATTTAAGACTGCAGTGACATGTACTATTAATGTTATTAATAGTGTCAAGCTTTGCCTATAAAACGGCAGAGAAATGAAATGGCAGCAATGATGACAGTAGAAATTCTTCAAGGAGCTCTTCACATCCAGTGATGTGAGCACGAAGTTGGCATCAGGGATCAAAAAAACACAACTGAGTTTGTATGTCCTTCTTCCCTCTTCTTACCCTTGCAAGACAGAGCCATGGCCCCCCAAGTATTTGTTCATGTTTAGATACATGCTGGCAAATGGAGTCAAATCAGAAACTGTTACCAGAAAACTGATGAGGTGTCACTTCCTGATGTCTTCAATGACCACCGTATTGCCCATAGATACATAAACTGCTAATGAATTCCATTCATCAAATAAAGCAAGCTTCCTAGAAAACATTAAGGTACTAATTAATATAAACTAGTTGGATCAAAAGGGTAGCTTTACACTCAGAACCATTTGATTTATTTATTTTTTTTTCTTAAAAAAAAATTTCTTTCTGCATTTTTTAAAGTCTCCATGTAAGAAAAAGAAAACTTTAAACATTAAATGTTTAATATCTTTAGAAAAATAGGTACTGAGTGGTACCAGGAAAAACATATGCGCTGCACCATGTGCAAACTGTTTTGTCTTACTGCTAAGTGCAGTGACAGTAACAGTCCAACTACATCAAGTTTATTACTTTTTATTGCACTCGACAGTCTCTGCAATGGGTTCTTGCCCAGTTGTGTCTTTTCTCATCTGGAAAAGAAAAAAATTCCTATGCCAGTTTTGCAGATTACTTTTTGCTTAAGAAATTCCACTGAATTCAGTGGAATTACTTCTGCCTGAGCCTGCGTGCACAGCAGAAATGGGGCATTAAAAGCTAAATCAGCTAAGGGTTTGGGGCACCAAAACTTCAGTGGGAGACAGCAGCACACAGTTTTATGTCCACTTCTGCAAAATCCAAACCTTTGGGGAAGGGAGCTACACTCTTAAGCTGCACTGGCAGAATTAGCTGTTTCAAATAAGCCAGAAAGAAATGGGGGTGAGCGTTTCACCATGAAAAACTTGGCCATGAAAGATCTGGAGTCCAGGGCATGCTTCAGCTCCCCTCCCTCTTCAGATCATGTGCCTGTTCCAGGGTGTCAAAGACTTGCTGCTGAGCTCGCAGGACCTGTAGCCTAGCCCCTGCCTGAGGTAAGACACCTCCACGTACCCCTGGAGAACTGAGCAGCCTCAGTTCCTTTAAGTGTGGCTCCCAGACTATGAGGAGCTGCCCATCTTTATCCAGTAGCCTTGCTGGCAGAACTGCTGCTCAGAAAGGGAGGAATTGCAGCTCAGTTCCCTCCTCAGCCGAGATGGCTTCTCTCTGATGTTTCACACCACCACTCCGACCTACACGGTGGCACTCTCGACCTGCCAGAGCTGTGCCACTGTGCAGAAAGGAATATACATCTGTGGTGTGACTGGTGAGGGCATGCAGACGGCATAGCAGGAGACTTTCCTGCAGTTTCTTCTCCTCAGGCTCTTCCTTTATTAAAATTTAGAGGTCACCCATTCCCAACTCAGTACCTGCACACCGAGCTGTGGCATGACATTCCATGCTGCACTTGTAAATAGATGGCAAGTACATTCCTGACTGTGGGACAGGGGGAGATGCAGCCTTCAAAACTCTGCCTGGGCCTTCTCTTGGCTGCCCCAGGGGAGTACGTTCTGAATGAGACTGGTATGATCTCACTTACTTTAGTACTTGAGCAACTGTATTTGGTCCAAACCATTCTCCAATTGACTTCCCCTCTCCAACACACACCTGTGCTGTTTTCACAGTGAAAAAAAGACACACGTACACAAAATCAAAGAAAAATGAGACCATAAAGAATGTGGGAACAATATACAGTAAATACCGTGACTGTCAAACATTCTAGAGTAACTGCAATCTGTATTTAGCAATAACAATTATTTTCTCAATCTATGCTCTTTTCAAAACTTAGGGAGTGCCAGTTTCTTTAATAAACAAAAGGCTTCTAAACTATAATGAGAATTACAAGTTAACAAATGTTAGTGCCCCTTATTACAAATTACAGCAATAAGCTACAAGACTGTCTATTCTAGCATTACTGACTCTGGTACCCAAGGCTTACAGAGTTTATCAAGAGCTAGATTCTAGTACATGGCTTTATTTAGGTCTCAGGGAATGTTTCTGTACTACTAGTCTTTGCGCCCATCTGCATACCTTTTTATTTTTGTATAAGCATACACATTGTCTTCACATCCACTTCTTAAAATTATGAATTAACATACTGCAAATTAGTGATTCAACACAGTAGAAATTTCAGTGGAAAAAACCTGAAAGTTTATGTTTGTTCTTACCCATCTGGTGGATTGAATAACAGCAAGCCTTCCTGTCGAGAAAGCATCGTAGGATTCTGTGATATTCTTCTGGTTGTTTTTTGTGTTTTTCCCATTGCCAATCTGAAAGGAAAAATTGATATAGAATAAAAAATGGTGACGTTTTCATTACACTGATCAAATGTCTAGACAGCAGAAAGCTTTATAATGAGATGTTAAAAGACATTTCAATTCATCTCGAATATTTACATTTTGTGTAGAGCTCCTAGAATTCCAAGCTTGTTATTTATCATCAAGCTGCACTTTATCATCATAGGCTAGATTGTAAAAACAGGGAAAATAAAACAAAACAAAAACATCAACTGCAAACATATTCTGACGGATCATGCTGCGTGTTGATAGCCATTCCAGTATCTCTGAGCTTCCAAGATTATTTAAAAGTACAGGCTGTGTTTAGACCTTGTTGGATTTCTAAGCACCCATTAAATAACAACATAAGATCCATACAGAAAGTCCAAACACTCCACTGGCAGCATCCTGGGATGTGACATGCATGCTTAAGAGCTTGCACCAGGGGGGTTTGGACCTCGTGCTGCTGACAAGTGAGTAGTGAAGAGAAGGGTAAGAGCACTGTCCCACGGTGGCAGGTTTTCCCTTGGCCTCAACTTGGGTGTTACACTAAAAGGTTTATAAAATAATGGCGACAGGATTCCCCATTTGTTCTCCTTCTATGCCTATTTCTCTGCTTCAGGCTGGGATGATTACACCCAGCTGAATATGAATCGATTCATTAGGAACTGTTACCAGGGCATCAAAGAAAGTCTCACTAATAAATTCAGGGTTTGTGCTTTTAATGGAGTACTTACGAAGAAGCGTCTGCAGACAATACCGAAGTTCCCTCAGGACCAGCACTCACCTCTCCCTAAGTGTCTGCAGATCAGTGCTTGGGCCAGCATCATCTGCCCGCATCGCAGCATACATCCCCAGCCAGCGTCTGACGAAGGACCCGTGCCTCCTGTTAGGAAAGTTCAGCACAATCAGTGCAGGCTTTCAACTGGGTGCAGCACCACAGAGGACATTTCAGAGTGCTAGAAAACAGATAGGGCTGCTGAAGCCTCCATGAACTGTCCTACAGATAAAAGGCACAGAGCAAGACTTTGGTTCCATGCTGTTGGTCTAATTCTAATCTCTGCATTGCACAAATGAACAAAATTCATTTATTCCTTGTGGAGCTGACTTACTCTTCATTCTTCAAGCAGCATTCACAAACCATTTACTGCATGCTATACAACATGATCACCTGTTTACATACAGACCTAAATAAACACTGATTTTAATAATCTTCATGTTTGCATAAACAGTTAAAATGATGCTCAAAATGCGCTAATACTCTAGAAATATTTTCCCAGCCTACGATGCCATCACTTATCTTGCTATTTAATTTAGAACAATGCAGCAAATCTGCAGTATACTCACCAATAGGCGAAAACTTTCTTCTATACGTAAACCACACGTAAACCACAGTAAACCACACGTGAACACACCTTGGCTTATTGTCTGACTTTGGCTTATGGTGCGTCTGTTGCTGTGTCCAGCACAGTGCAGCCCCTAAATTGCTACCAAAACCTTGCCACAAACCTCAATCCCCCTGTTAAAAGAGACCCTCTTGTTTGTTGCCCTTCTTTCGACACTCTCTAACAGTTTTATGTCTTCATACATAAATATACAACAAAACATCAAAGAGCTCAGCAAGGTCCACCAAGGAGAGGAAGCAATGCAGGAGAAAGAAGACAGGACAACAGGGAGAATGGGCAGCATAAGGGAGGAGGCAGCCAGTGGCCTTAAAAACAAAGCCTAAAAAATAACTTCCACTAGTGGGACATAGTGAATTGGAGCTCTGGGGTCTGCATCTAGAGATGTCTTTTCTATTTATCGTGTTGTTGCGGAGATGGGTCCTCTGGCTTTGGTTGTGTTTTTTCATGTTGGGCAATTATCTCCCAAGAAGAACCCCCTGTTGGACAGAAAGGTAGAGGTGTGCTCCAGAAACACAGTGATGGCAAGGAGTCCTCCACTTCATTCTGGCATTTTTTTCCAGCTGGAAGCATTCCCAGTTGTCAACGGAATTGGTTTTGAGGAGTAGGAAAGACAGCATTGCTGGATTTCTGCTTTCTCCTCCATCCTATCAGACCACATCATGAGAGTTGTCTTTGTTTGATGTTCTTATGTCGCGTTCTGTTATTCTATATTTTTTTCTCTCTTATGTGATTTTATGTTCTTCTGTTATGTTATGTTCTTATGTTCACAACAGGACTCCTTGCCAACACCGCCTCACAGACACCTGGGCCAAAGAGCAGGGCCTTGAGCGGCTAGCTCACCATGACAGAGCTCATTTCCTTCCCAGTAGCTGCCAGGTGCCCTCTGGGGGCATTTCGGGGCTACAGCATGGGAAGACTTCCTTGGGGTGGGAAGCCATTGGGCTAGGAAATGGGCAATGTTCCCTAGGAAGGAAATCCCTGGGAAGCAAAAGCCTTGGGATGGGAAGTCTTGAATGGGGTGGGTACCATTCCCTGGGGAAGGAAGTGCTTGGAGAAGTCCTCCAAGAGAGAGGACTCTCTTTGGGACGAGGTCTCTTTGGCTGAAGAAACGCTTCGTGTTGATGGGGCAGATTTCGTCTGGGTTGCTGGGAATGTGCCATGCGGTGAAATGGCAAGGATGGGCACTGCCGCTGAGGCCGAGAAGCTGGTCCTGGGCTGGGCAAGCCTTGGGCCGGGCAAGTGGTGGTGTGGAAGCGTCCTGGGCATGGCAAGTGCTGCGTGGGAGGGAAAGCCTGCTGGGGATGGCCAAGTCTTGCGCTGGGCAGCCTGCTTGGCTCCAAAGCCTGCAGTCCTCCCCAAGATGTCGGCGAGGGGCTGGTCAGCCGTTGGGACGGAACCCCCGTTGCCCGCGTTCCCCAAGCAACCGCCCCACTCTCCAGCCACCATGGCAGGTCCAGCAGCCGGCTCCCGCTCCTCCCGGGGCTGCGGCCCTGCTGGCGAGCCCAGCGCCCCAGAGCTCAGCCCAGCGCCCTTTTTCCCACAGAGGGTTTCCCCAGACGGCTTCTGCGGGTTGCGCAGACGCAAAACTCCCCCTTCGTCGTCCCAGCCGTGCCGCCAACGGTGGCTGCCTGGCTGCTTCCCTCCCTCCCCGGAGCGATGGCGCTGCCCTTGCAGCCCCCCCAGGTACCCACCCTCCCCTCCGCACTGCCCCAGGCCACCGTCTGGCACGTGGTGCCGGGGGTCCAGGGGCAGGTGCTGCAGCTCCCCGCCAGGGTGCAGCTGCCACCTGGGGGGCACCTCCCAGCCCAGGGGCACCACCTGCAGCTTGGGCAGCTCCCCGCCGCCGCCGTGGGGCAGCTCCCTGCTGTGGGGCAGCTCCCCCACAGCGCTCCTGTGGGTGCCCCCAGTGTCTCCCAGCCCCTGCTGATGTGGACGGGGACGCTGGTGCCCCAGGATGGTGCTCCCCTCTGCTTGGGGCCCAGGGCCGTGCTCCATGGGGAGCTCCTGCACCCCGCAGGCACCTGCCTGCTGCAGGCCCCTGCCTACCCCGGCCCCCCACCACTCCTCATGACAGGGCCTCCGCTGCGGGGGCAGGCGCTCCCCGCGCCCCGCACCCTCAGCAGCAGCCGGGGGCAGCTGCCGGAGCCCTGCTTGCATGCCGTGGGGCTCAGCGAGGACCAGGGGCCCCCGCTGCCCGGCCCCACTCCCCCCGAGCCTGCCCAGGCTCCAGCGACTGCCAGCACCCAGACGGCGACGCCCGACGGTGAGTTTGGGGCTGGCCCAGCCGGCCGCTGGGCGCCCCACACCCAGGAGCCATGGCAAAGCTGGCAGCGGGGGATGCTTGGGGGATTGCATTGGCTTGCTTTTTCCTCAGCGGCGACACTTGCAGAGGTACCTGAGGAGCCCCTGGAGCTGCTGGAGCTGGGCCCCGATGCCTTCGCCGAGGCCTTTCCCCAGCTGGCAGGGGACAGCCAGCAGCTGCAGCACCTGCAGGACCAGCTCCCGGCCGACCTGGACAGCTCCGGCTTGGAGGAGCTGCTCAGCTGCCTCGATGCCGTGGATGCCTTCGCCGCTGTCCCCAGCAGTCCTGTCCTCAAGCGCTTCCTCTCGCAGCTGCCCGACCTCTGCGAGGACATCGAGGAGCCCAGCACACAGGGACTGGCAGCCACCAGAGCGCTGGGTGAGGTCCCCTCAAGCCCTGGGCTGCACCCCGACAAGGTGCAGGCTGGGCGGGCGCTGCAGCCCCCTGCAGCTGCTGTGCCGCCACTCAGCTCCCCCCTCAAGCCTGCAGCCCGGCCCCAGCTCAGGAGAGCCCTGCCCAAAAGGCCCCCCTGCAGGAATTCATCCCTGCCCGCAGGAGAACCCTGCCCCAGCCTCCCTTGGCTCCCCTCAAGAGGCGCCCCGACCCTGACTGCCTCCCTGCCCGCAAGAGACCCCTGCCCCAGCCTCCCCAGGCTCCCGTCCAGAGCCCCCCCGACCCTGACTTCCTCACTGCCCTCAGGAGAGCCCTGCCCAAGCCTCGCCTGAGTCCCCTCCAGAGCCCCCCCGACCCTGCCCGCAGGAGACCCATGCCCAAGCCTCTCCCCAAAAGGCCCCCCCAGCAGGAATTCATCCCTGCCCACAAGAGAACCCTGCCCCAGCCTCCCTTGGCTCCCCTCAAGAGGCCTCAACTTCTCCCAGCCCTCAGGAGAGCCCTGCCCAGTCCCCCTCGCAGTCCCCTCCAGAGCCCCCCGCTCTGGAGGGGACTGCCCACGGCTCTGCCCACGCAGCCGCGCACGCTGCAGCGTCCGGCGCAGCCCCGCGGGGACTACGTGCCCTGCGTGGGGCCCTGGGCGGGCGGCGACGCAGCGCCCACACCGCTGGAGGAGCAGGAGTCGTCGGTGCCCATCACGCCGCAGCAGCGTCCCGAGCGGGAGCGCCTCAAGAAGCTGGCCCAGGAGGAGCGGCAGCGGGCGGCCCACCACATGAGGATCGGCCCCGGGCAATTCTTCGAGCAGCGGCAGAAGGACCATGCCAGAGCCTACTCTTACGGCTACCCGTGACCGACCTCAGGCTTCTCCTCGACGGCCCCCGCAGCACCCAGGCCCGCTCAGCACGCAGGCAGGCACAGAGACCTCTGCAGGCACCTGCTCCAGCTTCAGCCACGCTCCTCAGCCCTTGCCCCTCTCGCTTGCCCTCTCCCCTCTCTCGTGCTGGACCTACGCACTGCTTGCCACTCTCAGGGATGGGCAACGGCAAATGCCAATGGCAAATGCGCGCGCGCCTCACCCAGGAAGGTGGCAATGGCAAGCTGGGGGGATGCTGGCAGCAGCTGGGCTGGGAAAGCTTGCCCATGGCAACTGCTGCTTGGGACACCAAAGGGCTGAGAGACAAGACTTAGCTCTTCTTTCGGGGCATTGCTCTTCTTTGCTGCCTTCTGGATTACATTCCTCTCCTTAGGTGCTCACTCAGCAAGGCCTCTGCCTGCAGCTCTTCTTGCACTGGGACACCGAGGGGATCAGAACTGGGACGTTGTTGGGATAGGAAATGATCAGTGGGATGGGAAGTGATGATGGGGATAGGAACTCATTGGCACGGGAAAAATGGGTTTTATTTGTATTAAATTTACATTTTTAAATTTTATTTAATTTACTGGGTTTTATTTGTATTAAATTTACATTTTTAAATTTTATTTAAATTACTGAGTTTTATTTTTATTAAATTTACATTTTTAAATTTTATTTAATTTACTGGTTGTATTATTTATTTCATTAAATCCACTTTATTGACTGTGTTGTACAGTATGGCATTGTTTCATTATTAGAAAATGATAAGTATTTACTATTATTAATTAAACAATATTTACATATTTTATACATTATAAATTATCAATATTCTCATTTCTAATTTTGTTTGTTTTTATTCCTTTTCTACCCTATTAAACTCTCTTTATCCCAGTGCACTGCTTTGGACTTTAGTTTTCCTTCCGAGTCGTTGTGGATTCACTCCGGATGGGGGGACATTAGCGAACGCCTGTGTGCTTCAGATCCAAGGTCACCTTTGCCCTCAACTCAAGATCCATGTTTGCATCTGTTGTCATGAAGCAATGTTAACAACAGCAACAATTAAGTTACCTTATTTATTATTTCATGTTATTTCATAATTTCATGTTCAGTTATTTCATGCAGCCCGCTTCCGCTGCCCATGCTCAGGCCGGGCATGGATGTGGGCATGGCCAGCACGGACGGCAGAAAATGGGTGCATGGCTGGATGGATGGCTGGGTGGGAGTTGGGAATTCAGCCTTGGGATCAGAACTGGGAGGTTATTGGGATAGGAAATGATCAGTGGGATGGGAAGTGATGATGGGGATAGGAACTCATTGGGATGGGAAAAATGGGTTTTATTTGTATTAAATTTACATTTTTAAATTTTATTTAATTTCCTGGGTTTTATTATTTATTTAATTAAATCCACTTTATTGACTGTGTTGTACAGTATGGCATTGTTTCATTATTATAAAATGATAAGTATTTAATATTATTAATTAAACAATATTTATATATTTTATACTCGTAAGGGGGTGTCGAGAGGCAGGAGACCTTTTCTCCATTAACACCAGCGACAGGACCCACGGGAACGGGGTTAAGCTGAGGCAGGGGAAATTTAGGCTTGACATAAGGAGGGGGTTCTTCACAGAGAGGGTGGTTGCACACTGGAACGGGCTCCCCAGGGAAGTGGTCACTGCACCGAGCCTGTCTGAATTTAAGAAGAGATTGGACTGTGCACTTAGTCACATGGGCTGAACTTTTGGGTAGACCTGTGCGGTGTCAAGAGTTGGACTTGATGATCCTTAAGGGTCCCTTCCAACTCAGGATATTCTATGCTTCTATGATTCTATGATACATTATAAATTATCAATATTCTCATTTCTTATTTTGTTTGTTTTTATTCCTTTTGTACCCTATTAAACTCTCTTTATCACAGTGCACTGGTTTGTTCTTATACTTTTTCTTATACTGTGGAGCCCAAAACTGCACTCAGTACTCAGTACATGGAATAACAAGACAGACTGCCTGTCATTTTCTCTTCTCTGCAGAAGCCCTGTTGCTAACACTGTCCAGAAATCACCACTGTCACAGACAGTAGTAGCATTCCCTCCTCCCACAGTTGGTTCTTCCCCCCCAAGACTTAGACACCATCCAGAAAAATAAGAAGAATAATAGTAATAAAGTAAATAAAATAAAATAAAATAAAATAAAATAAAATAAAATAAAATAAAATAAAATAAAATAAAATAAAATAAAATAAAATAAAATAAAATAAAATAAAATAAAATAAAATAATAAAATTAATTAAAATAGTCAAAAGCCGTCAGGAAGGCAGTGGTGCAGACTGTGGAGAGCCTGGCTTCAAATCCTTCTTCTGTGAGGCTCTGAACCTATGTCTCTGCTAATTTATGGCAGGGAAAGGAGGAAGAAAGAACATATCTCCTGCACTTTCCATTTATTGTTGACTGACAATTCTGTAGAGTTATAAAGCCTCAATCAGTGAGATACAGGGTTCTTCTCACATTGTCTCACTGTGCCCTAAGCGGAACAGCTCTCATTTAATAGATGCTTCACCACAAAATCATGAGTCATCTGCAGTTTTGAACTTTTCTGGGATCAAGTCCCTTCAGATGGTTGAGGAATCTGCTCCAGCACCTATGTAAACTGGTGCTCTACTAAGCTAGTGAGTGAACAAGAGAGAAATCCTCTGCTAGATGGCTTTACAAATTGGGTCTGAAAATAGTGTTGAGGCAGAATAGTCCACGATTTTTGCCTTGGGTGCACAGAGGGATTGGGTGTTGTAGACTTCTTTTATTCTTCATTAAGATAAACATTTTCAAAAATGTGCTTGTTCAACCTTGCTCCCACTGTGTGCATGGGAGGGAGATAACTGAAGGTGGGGAGCGTTGCTTGGATCCTGCAAGTGGCTGAGGTCCAGTGGGGTTGGAGGCTTTCTTCCTCCTTTTGGAAATGCAAAGCAACCCTGCACCTCCCCTGCACTTGCAGGAGGATCATGACAGCCCAAAGCACAGCGGCTTTGTAATTGCTGCATACACTTCGATCGGATTTACGTGGCAAGGGTTTGGTAGCAGGGGCCTGCAGGGATGGCGTCTGTGAGAACAGTCCAGACAACAGCCAGCTCCAGATAGCTCCAAAAGGGCCCCGGCGCCCTTTTGTTCTGTCTGTCTGTCTGTCTGTCTCTCTTTCTCTGGGAGAAAAGCTCTTTTTTCTTTAGGAAGGCTGGGTTTCACTAGAACATTACTAGCCTGTAAGCCTCATGGCATCACCTTCCATCTTGACTGCTAAACCTCCTTGCTCCCTACTATCTTCTTTGCCAAGATACAGCTGTCCACGTTTACTTTTCCTACTTGGCTGGACTGAATATAAGAAGCGATCTTGCAACTCTTCCTCTTGTTGGACACTTAATCATCACACCAAATGAAAACTATTTGCCTTTCACCTCTTTATTTCAGGCCTTCTTTCCTAGTGGTCATGCAAAACTGGGAAAAAAATAGTCTACCAAGTCGGGTTTTTTTTGGATTTGATAATAAACCTGCAGACTGTTAAGTCATCAAGCACTTCAAGACTGTTTGAAATAATCTCTACATTAATAGAAAAGGAGTACTCCAAACTTCTGCTCAGGAAGAAAATCACGGAAAATGTAAACTTTGATTTTAGATGTTGAATTTGTTGCAGATACATCTTCCTCATCGCATGATTCTATTTGGATTTAAACCATAGTATCTATGGACAGACCAAGAGTAGGACAAGAACAGCACAGAGTTCAGCATGAAGCCCATCAGGAGCTCAAGTTTGTATTCTTTGTATTCAAGTTGATCCTTCTCTTGCTGGAAGGACCTGCTTTTTGACTCTCCTTCTCTTCACTAGGAGCATGTTCCCTCTTGCTTTGGTAATGCTCTTTCTCAGTGTTTTTAGTCTTGTCCTTTCTACCTTGGCATCTCTCTGCAATAGATGAGGAGGAAAGCTTTTTAGAGCTACATTCAGTGTCACACTTGAGAGAGGAAGTTTGCCGCAATTTCTCACCAGGCTCAGAAGACTCTTTGCCGTACAAAACGTTTTCTTTTGAAATGAGGTCACTTTCTTTTGATCTTCTTGGTTTCTCCTTGTCTCCACCGTCATCAAATCGGTACTCTGCGAGGTATTCATCATTCCCAGTAGATTTCAGAGGGTCCGTGACACTGCACAAAATAAAATCACATTTCTCACTTCTGCTGAAGGACGTGAAGATTAACAGTAAAACCTTCCAAAGGCAAACAAACAAACAAAAACCTCCGGACTACAGGAACACTCGCAAAGAAAGATATGCCATGTAGAAACCTCTCCTGCGATTAGGACACCTTCTCCAGCTCCCAGAGAAAGTGTTTTTTCCCCTCTTGCTTCTGAAGCCATTGCACTAAAAAAGCAAATACATCTGTCTCCCTCCACATGCTGCTGCTCTGAATAAGAGCCAGAAGATTCAAAACCACCCTATTTGGTCTCCCAACATAGCCGAAAAAGACACCAGTTGAAACAGAGTTTTCTACCTCTCTCCCAAGAATTTACATTCACATATCCTGTGACTGCAAAAATAGAAGGCGGGGCTCAGGAAGAACAGCCAGTGTTGGAAATGAAAAAAAGCAGCCTCTTTCTTCAGAGTCTTAAGCCTATGCTACTAGGAAAACAGAACAAAACAAAACAAGAGGAGAGGAGAACAACAGCGGGAAATTTACCTATTCTCCAGGTGTTCAATTGCAAAGCCTCCTCTGGAGGATCAACAGCTGTGAATTCAGCGTGCTTAGGAGAAATCAGATCTACGTCTGAACCACAACTATTTCAGTAGCATCACTAACTTATGTTACTCTGAAGAAGCAGTCAGCACCCTTTCTATGTTAGGAAATAGCTGAACACAGTCTGTTATTCACAGGAATTATTCAGGCAGGCTTCTTTAGGAAGGCTGGGTTTCACTAGAACATTACTAGCCTGTAAGCCTCATGGCATCACCTTCCATCTTGACTGCTAAACCTCCTTGCTCCCTACTATCTTCTTTGCCAAGATACAGCTGTCCACGTTTACTTTTCCTACTTGGCTGGACTGAATTTAAGAAGGGATCCTGCAACTCTTCCTCTTGTTTGCCACTTAATCATCACACCAAATGAAAACTATTTGCCTTTCACCTCTTTATTTCAGGCCTTCTTTCCTAGTGGTCATTTAAAAACGGAAAGAAAAAGTCCATCAACTTTTTTTTTTTTTTAATATTCAGCAGACTCTTAAGTCATCAAGCACTTCAAGACTGTTTGAAATAATCTCTACATTAATAGAAAAGGAATTCCTCAGACACACTGCGGCCGCTTACCTTTAATACACTCGTTGGATGAGACGGAGCTGTATTTTTTGCTTTCGCCTGCACTGGAAGGCTTCCCTTCCTTGTAAGGTTGTTTACTGCTCTCACTTGTGCATTGCTCACATGAAGAGCCATCTGGAGGATGGGATTCTTCCTTCTTCTCCCGCGTTATCTTCTGGAAACGAGGATCTAAGTGTTCCAAGGAGCCCTTCACTTTCCTGGTGTTTCTCTTTTTTCTTCTTTTTCTTCTCCTTTTTCTTCTTTTTTTACGCTTGCGTTTGGCACTGTCAAAGTGGAGCGCACAGAAACACAAATCGTGAAGTCTGAAAGAAACATGCAAGTTTAAAAGAGAAAAAAAGATGTGGCACTTGTTGCCTATATGAAACTTTATTTATTTTACCACAGGTGATGATTTGCAGCATGTCAGCTATTTTGTGGTGCTTTGTGCACACGCAACTTACTTTAGATGTAGCAAACTTAAGCCCTCAGATTGAAGGACCATAGGTCCTGGTTTGTACACAGATCATTAACAATGGCTAGCTCTGGAATACGTGCAAGCAGAAAAAAACTTTTAACCTAATCCAGAATGGTGTACGGATGTGTTTCCAACTATGTGGTCCAAAGCTAGTGCTCTGACACAATTCAGCAATAGCTTTCCTATCTTCACCGATCAACCTAACAACATGATCCCCAGCCAGCTGATGCTATCTAAGTAACTTAGAAACTACCAGAACAAAAAAAAAAAAAAAAAAAAAAAGAAGAAGAAAATAGAGAAGAAAAAAAAAGGAGAAAAAAAAAAGGAGAAAAAAAAAAAGGAATACATGAGAAGCACCCAGAAAAGAATTAGGATAAAAAATGCGGAGTATGCTGGAATCCTTGCTTACTTGGAATCCTTCTCTCCATGTTTATCCTTAGACTTCTTTTTCTTCTAGAACCTGTGATATTTTTGCATTTTTTTCACCACCTAAAAGCTCCTTTTCTATCTTTCTGTCTTTCCTTTCTATTTCACTTTCACTACCTTCTGCACGGGTACATTTTCTTTTTCTGTTTCCTTCTGTTTCATTTTTCTGGCGACAGTTCTCCAAATGAGCTGACACAGGTGGAAGCGCATGTCTTTCACGAGAATGTCTTCCAGAATGTTGCTGAGATACCGAGCAACGATGCAAGTCTGCTCGGGGTGTGCTAAAGCGACGTACATCTTCATCTCTCAAGAGGGAACCGTGAGGCCATCCACTTTTGTAATGATAATGCTTATGTGACCTGCCGTAGTAAGTTGCAGTCCATTTGTCAAAGGCTGCATCGCCGTGAGAGAACTTTCTCTCTCTACTGTCTCCTGTCGCATGAGGTGAATAGTAATCATTGGAATAGCTACATCTTTCCCATCTCCGTGCTTCATCTCGATAGTATCTTTCTCTGCTCCAACTTCTTTCCCCTTTGGATCGGTAATATCTATTGCTACCTTGTTCTGATCTTCCTCCGCTGCCAGATCTGGACTTTGAATATTTGACTGCTCTTCTGCCATTCTCAGGGCTGTTTCTTTCACCAGGGAAAGATCTGCACCTGCTTCCCTCCCAGTGCTCCTGCTTGTGACGCTTTTGCTCAACAACTTCCACGCTCTGAGAACACCTCCTCTTGCTGGAAGGACCTGCTTTTTGACTCTCCTTCTCTTCACTAGGAGCATGTTCCCTCTTGCTTTGGTAATGCTCTTTCTCAGTGTTTTTAGTCTTGTCCTTTCTACCTTGGCATCTCTCTGCAATAGATGAGGAGGAAAGCTTTTTAGAGCTACATTCAGTGTCACACTTGAGAGAGGAAGTTTGCCGCAATTTCTCACCACGCTCTTTGGCGTACAAAACGTTTTCTTTTGAAATGAGGTCACTTTCTTTTGATCTTCTTGGTTTCTCCTTGTCTCCACCGTCATCAAATCGGTACTCTGCGAGGTATTCATCATTCCCAGTAGATTTCGGAGGGTCCGCGACACTGCACAAAATAAAATCACATTTCTCACTTCTGCTGAAGGATGTGAAGATTAACAGTAAAACCTTCCAAAGGCAAACAAACAAACAAAAACCTCCGGACTACAGGAACACTTGCAAAGATATGCCATTTAGAAACCTCTCCTGTGATTAGGACACCTTCTCCAGCTCCCAGAGAAAGTGTTTTTTCCCCTCGTGCTTCTGAAGCCATTGCACTAAAAAAGCAAATACATCTGTCTCCCTCCACATGCTGCTGCTCTGAATAAGAGCCAGAAGGTTCAAAACCACTCGATTTGGTCTCCCCACATAGCCGAAAAAACCACCAGTTGAAACAGAGTTTTCTACCTCTCTCCCACAAATTTACATTCACATATCCTATGACTGCAAAAATAGAAGGCGGGGCTCAGGAAGAACAGCCAGTGTTGGAAATGAAAAAAAGCAGCCTCTTTCTTCAGAGTCTTAAGCCCTCGCAAAGATATGCCATTTAGAAACCTCTCCTGCGATTAGGACACCTTCTCCAGCTCCCAGAGAAAGTGCTTTTTCCCCTCTTGCTTCTGAAGCCATTGCACTAAAAAAGCAAACACATCCGTCTCCTTATACCTGCTGCTCTGAGAAAAAAGGCATAGGGGCAAGCGGGGAACAGCCAATGTTTCTCTAGACAGTGGAGAAAAATGGAAAAACATTCTATGAAGGAACACGAGTTCTCCTTGAGGCACCAACCTGCATCAGAGTGATATGCTCAGTGCTGATCATTAGTTCTGTTCGTAACGCTGGACATACAGTATGGAATTGTACTAATTTCAATCCTTCCATTAAATACTATTAGTAGACAGATAAAACCGTAACGAACTTCCAAAAGGTCTTGTCTTAATCAGACTGTGCTCATTTTACCTCGTTTCCTCTGACAAGCTGTTCAGCTGGCTGGCTGTGAGGGACTCCGTGATGACTTCTCGATTGACTGAAGGCATAGCTCCAGGCATCTGCAATCAAAACGCACAAGTCAGCAGACAAAAAAATACTATTTGTAGTAGTACTGAGGACCAGTCTTGTCAGAATTTCTCCATTAAATGGTAAGCAAGACCGTTTTGAGTTGTATGCATTATCTACACTTCAAAGATAACCCCAACTCACCTCCCAAAATCTACTTTATGAAACTTAGGAATTTTTATCTCAGCTGAGCTTAAGTTGGCAAGTTCTAATGTAAGCTCAGGTCTGCAAATTCTAATGGAATAATACCACAAAGTCTTACAATCACATTTGTGCTGTGTTTTCTCAGTATTTCACCTGAATTAGGAACACACTAAACACTCCCGAATACATCATAGGTGAGAAATTCTCGATGGAGCGAATCTATGTTTCAAGCAATCCGTTTGTTTTGGAAAAGAACATCTCAGAAGGTTTAACAGGTTCAACTCGGCAAGTGGAATCATCAAGTTTCAGTGCGTTTTCTTTAGATTCATTAACTAACCTAATAGCACCATTTAGTGAATTGGTTTTTGGCAGCTCATGCTGGGATCTTCCTTCGTCAGCATTCTGACAGGAAGAACTGGAATGCTGCAATGTACGGACTACCTTTCCAACCAAAATTCCATTAGAGGACATTGCATTGCAATTCCTTTTAAATAAGCCCTTTGACTCCTCCTCAGATTTTCCTGAAGATTCTGCACCGTAAGGGACTGTGTTATCAGAGCTGAGTTTAGGATTTTCATTCACTGTTGGCTCCACAAAAATCTCATCAGAAACTTTTTTGCTTGTTTGCATTTGCTTCATTTGCATTACCGAATTTGTAATTGTGGATGAAGGAACAGCCTGGTAGAGATCTTCGTCCTCCGCAGCACTGCTAAGACAGTCAGGCTGTGACACAGTCCGACGAGCAGGCAATTTATTGTGAATACTGGTGGTGATCTTCTGTTTTCTTGACGGATCAGTAATTGAAGGCCTGGTAATTGTCTGGTTTTGAACACAGGCCATTGGTGGTGCTGAAGATGGCCTTTTTAGGGTGACACCAGTGGTCTTTGCGTCCTCTTTTATGGATCCATTTCCATTTAAACGGCTTGAATTCTGTATTTAAAAAGAAGAAATGGCAAGATGGATTAACGCAAACACTGCATTTAACATTTTGAAACACACAACTCTCCTACTGAGTATTTCTACAAATGGTCTTAACACCTACAAAGAAAAACACACTGCCCTTTAAAGATAAATGCAAGTCCAATAAGCGTATTCAATTCCTGCTTTTGGTTTACAGCCGATTGGAATCAAATTAACATCATCTTTGAAAACCAGCCAAACAACTTAACATTACCTGCTGCTATTCCCAAATATATTTATTTTCCCCTTTAAACATACCCTGAAAAGCCTGAAGTAATTGTTCTGGTGCTCAGGAATAAGACAATTAGTTTTCCCTGTCTTAGCTAAAGTGACAACGATAGGAAAAACAAGTCCTCTTTTAAATGATTCGAGGATTAGTACACTCTGCTTAAATTGTCAAAGAGCGTAGCTCTCTGTGCTTTAGAAAGCTGTCTTGGAGGTATTAAGTAATGGAGTCGCATGGCTGCACAATTTAGCAGTAACCACTGTTTGAATGACTCTGGCTGTAGCATGAGGGCTGTGGAGAAAGCTGCAGCATGGGAAGGAAAACAAAACTAAGATGCCGAAAACCAAACTAAAAACCCCACACCAAACCCCAAACCCACTAGCAGTTTGGTGCCGTTACCTGCCCTCCCACTTCCCTGAATTACCTTAATCATATGAGAAAGAAGTCGTGGTCCCATAAATCCAGCCTGCTTACTATTAGCCCCCTGCTGACCAGGAGGGAATGAACAGGGATAAGATGGTGCTGGCAAGTAAAACGCACGTTCTCCAAGTGTCAAATCATAGCGCCTTCAGAAAAGAGCAGTGATCGGAGTTTAGTTTTTCTTTCAGCCTACTCTTGGATTAAATCCCATCCTATAATTTTAGAGGAACAGTTCATACGATATGGAAGCCTTCTCTACAGAAGGCTTCGCCAAGACTACAAACTGAAAAGGAGAGAACAGTCTTCCTACTAAGACTATCACTTTCAGAGCAATAATTCATTCTTACACCACAGATGACCTTCATTTCTCTCCTTCTCTAAATTAGCCAGCTACAGGTAACACATAGATAGCAATTTACACAAGTGCTGCAGTTTCAGGCCAAGCAACAAAAGATAATAAATGACACAGAGAATTTCAGGTTAGACAGAACTGAATTAGACAAATAATAATCTTTCCCTGGGATAGCAAGAAAAACACTTGCAAAACAGAAAAATATCAATAACAAGAAAGTAAATCTCTTCTGAACACATGTTAAGATTTGTTATTACCTGATATAAAAAAGTATGTAAGCTTGCTGACCAAGAACTCTCTTAATGTCAGTACGGACTACTTTAGCATCATTCATCTGATACCAAAGTCCATTACCAGCCTGCAAATAAAGACAACCATTTCTTTAGGTGAATTGCACGTGTTCCAAATGAAATCACGGATAGGAACAAAATACACACGTGTCAAATAAAAATATAATGAAATCTTTTTCCCTAGAAACAGTAGCTGCTAGTCACGCTTTCATTGGTTTGCCAGCACAACCTTTACCCTGTTAGAAATGCTGTTGACTTCTACCTTTACATAGCATATATAGTGTCCTGAGTGACAGCTGACACCGTGATGTACCAGCACCGCGTATAAGGCATAGAGCACTGGTTCTCCCATTGACTGTAACATGTAGGCTCTCAGGTCCAAATACTCCGGGTATTTCACCTCCTAAAGAGAGACCAAGAAGATAGAAAAATTATCCCAGAGTACTTCGTGGACTAGCCAGAGAAAAACACTTCCAAAAAACACAGACTAGAATTTATTTCTAGAATATATTTCTAGAAGATATTTCTTGATTCACTACAAATAAGTCTTCCCATAAACAATGTTGAAGACTAGAAGTTGCAGAGAACTGTTTCCTGATGAATCAGCCTTCTCAGAGGAAAGCATATGCTTCTTGTCAAGCGGGAACTTTATTGATAGTAAGAGAAAGAATAAGCCATAGTCGTTAGTCTACAATTATTGTCTGAAAATATTAACAACTTTCAGCTTTGGGGGATGTCCCATTACACGATGATATAGTTGCATTACAGTGGTAAATATACCTTGTTGATCTTTCCACCTGTGAAATCTGCAAATCTTTTCAGTGATATTGTGAGAACCTTGGAAGAACGGTGTATGGTCAATCTCTTGGATGCAGGAACCATCTTTTTACACCTTAAAAACAAGCAGAGATAAGTGTTTGAAGGCATCTTCTTTTTTCGCCCCCAAAACAAACTCGTTTTAATGTCTCACGCATGCCTATGCTATTTGAATGACATTTACTTGCATAATAGGTTGGTCTTTTTTCTTTTCATAAACCCATGCACTGCGTGTCAGGTTTGTTAATACAGTGAAGAAGGTAAATTCTCCCAAAACCCCGGGCATAGCGGGAACAGGAATCTCTCACGAAAGGGTATTACCAGGTTGGATGGCAAGGTACCATTTCTTGGTCTACAAAAGTGGCTATTTGAACTCCAATCCTGAATACATTCTTTCAGCTTTCAAGGGAAATACAAATAATGAAAGTGGAACAAGAAGGCCTTGGTCCCCAGGACTAGAAATTGCAAATAATCTCCAACATGGGTCGTCTATCAACATCAAAAATACAACAGAAGCACGTGGTCATTCTACAGGAGGGAGACATTTAACAGTAGGAAGTCTTCATGTACTGAGCTTGTCTGGAAAGACACTGAAACTGTCTGCCATCCTTTGAAACACAATAGTTCAGTTTGATACATTGCCCGCTCCAAGGTAGGACCTACAGCGTAAGCAGTGAAAATTAGCCGCTAGCCCAGAGAACAACGGAAACTGGGCAGTTTACATCAAGAAAAGTACTGTCGAGAGCTAATAAATAGAAAGAACAAAAGTATCTCTTTTTGAATTCTGATGGCAAAATACGAGCCAGAGAATTGCAAACCCATAGGGAATGCCTCTGAACAAGACTTCCCCCCTCCAAAGAAACAAAAATCCAAGTGTTTTATAAACTTCCACAAAACTCGTAAGTAGATCCAAAGTTTAGAGGTAGTCCAACAGAGTCATGCAACATATAAAACTGACATCTAGGATTAAGACCTAATTCGTCAAAATCTTACTCGCTACATTTATAGCAATTCTCTCCACCCAGCTCTTCAGGTTTCACAAAGAGTTCCAGAGCTCTGGTAACAGATGAAACCGCCTAGAGGAGCGAGAAAGAAGAGCGTAAAGTCACCGTAAATTCAAAATTCCAGAGACGTACTAGTGGTTTATAAGAGAATCTTACTAACATACTCAAGCGATCTACTATGAGCACTGTGAAGAAGGAGGCAGAAAGAGCATGCTCAGCATTGACCTCACCTGGAAGTCATTTGACTTCGGAACAAATACTTTTCCAGTAGCCTAGACAGCATCTATAGTGTGCTTTGTCATCAATACTGGGGACAAATTCATCAGTCTAACAATTAGATGTACATTGGGGTAGAACAACAGAGAAGTATGACAGCATTATAATTTTTGCAGAAAGAGAATTCTTTGCCCTTAAACCCAATGCAAATGTGGAGACTATTTACATGGGTTCCACAGACGGACAAAGTCCAATCCACTTCCTTAGCACCACCAAGCTCTTACGTTTTAACATTATATGTGGTTTGGTTTTTTAAGGTAAACAAGTTTAATTTAGAAAGTTATGCATGTACTTAAACATCATGAATTATATTTAGAAAACATCTTACCTTTATATCCAAAGCGATATCAAGAAATGCCTCATACGTATCCGAAACTGCTTTGCAATTCAAGCACTTCACTGGAAGCAAAATATAAATGCTTAACCTTATGTGAAGGAGACTAACTGTCCAAATTCAAGTTGTTGACAGATACTACTTTAGACAAACTACAGACTGCTTTACTACCGACAAAAGACACAGATCAGTTCTAAGGACAGGAATATTTTTTAAAGTACCTCTCGATCTTAGAAATCCTCCAAATATTTGATGAATGATGGTGGTAGCTTGAGAAGATCTGTCCAATCTGGAAATAAATTAGAATCAGACCTCAGAAGATTTAAGGCGCACAGTTAACTCTTCAAAGAGTTTTATGAAAACTAAGGATGATGTAGACTTTCGTTGCTGATTGTAAATAAGGCACTAAAAGGTGCTAGAGATCATTTTTGATAGTAAATAAAGGACTAGAAGGTGCTAGAGAATGTATGAAAGTGAACTTGTTTATGCTTACTCGGTGCTTCCATTCAAGCACGCTTCCTGCATAGCATCAACAGTATAGCGCAAGAACTCGTGTGCGTCTTCTTGACTGCCAAAACGGAAATGTTGTCCTATTCCTAAAGAAGAAGATGATAGTATTCACCTCATTTAAAAATGAAATCATTCTTCTATTTCTAAAATCTCTCTTCTTTCTAGTGTTAAAACCACTTATACACATCAAATAAGTATTTGAAGATTACAAGCTATCGAAAAGAAACACATCTGAAGCCACTTACGACTGAGATTACTGATAACATGCGTAGGCTCGATGGCATCAACAGTGCAACGCAGGGCCTGGTTAATCTGAGTCTCCATTGTGCACATCATGCAAAAATCTTGTTCACGACCTGAAGAGTGAAAGAAGAAAGCATCCCAGTCCAGCAAAATATCCATAACTACAAACAAACATCTAAGTAAAATTTAAACTATAGATACGATATCCACTCTCCTTGCTACATTCTATTCTCCCAAGATGCCAATGTCCCAACAGTCTTGTAACATTTCATTTCACACAACTTTACAGAATAAAAATATCCACTAAGCCTGTATTCAAATGCATTTTGTGATGAGAAATCTAAAAGACTACTGCAAAGTCACATTTGTAAAGGCTGACAGGAATGTGAACTCCACAGGCTGAAAAATGTATTACTCTCTAAAATTACTACTAAATGCATTACTGTCCAATGCACTTCATTATTCCCACGAAGCAATAAATGATCCTTTAATAAATACATAAATAAATAAATACATAAATAAATTCATTAAACAAACATAGTGCATTAATTGCACTCCATATGCTATTCGGAGCCCACTGCTAATACAGTGCTCAAAGCCAGCTTCTACAGGTAAAATCAGGCAAACAAGTTTGTCTCAGAATCACTGCTGTTCTTTCACCTTCACAGCTGTCCAACAGATTCGAAATACTGTTAGAAAGTACTCACATGACTGGCCGTGCTCGAGAGAAAGCATGTAATTGGCAAGTGGGGGTGTGTAGGTCAAACACTGTAGAGTAGCATTAAGAAAACATGTGTTGCCAAGATTGTACAGGCCAACTCCAACACTTTGTGTTTCTCGCCAATCCATACAAATCTTCTCAGGTGGAAAAAGAATGCTCTGTGGTGGAGCAATTCCATCATTAACGACTGCAAGAAAGTTAAATTTAAAAAGAGATTTTGTTTGTTTGTTTCTAAGAAAGGTATTTAAAAAAATACTATTCTGCAGGAGCACCTAGAGGAGCTAGCTACAATCGCAGCCAGAAAAACTTATTGCAGACAGCTTTAATACCGCCAAATTCAAATTGGCTGGTCAACACAATGTTTTGGGGAAAAAAAAACAAAACAAACAACTTTCGTCAACCATTTTAATTTTTCTAAGGCAAGGCTAACTGCCATTCTGTTTGTAGTACCTAATGCCAAGTTCCTCTCCATCTATAATCTTTAACCTGATTAACTCAACTACTGTTTTTTTCCTTATTATAACTTAAACCACAAGCTTAGACTTGAAATTATACGGAAAAAAGGTAAAAAGTAGTAACTAGGAATGACGGTACCCCTACAGATACCAGATCTTTTCCTGAGCAATGTTATCATTCAAAAAACGTGTGAAAAATGGAAGCTGTGAATAGCAACAATCAAACACTTTTCTTTGCAAAACGGAAAAGACATGGATGAATCTGTGCATTACACAAAGCTCCCCAGATTTCTCTGTTGACTGTAAATATATCAAAATTAATTTCTGTAACATCAGTCACTTCAGCTGCCTCAGGGGATTTGCTTTTGAAGTCTTTGTTCACACTAGTCCCCTTCTCTATCAGTGCAACAAGTAAGAACTGCATTTTCTACTTTTGCTTTGAAGAAAATGGAGTCAGGATAAAGCTCACACTTACTTAGATCTCTTGGGGCAAAAGCCTTAGATTTTTCAGATGATCTACAGTAAAAAGCACCTCCACGTCCTTGGGCCACAGAGACTTGGCTTGAATCTTCTGCAGGCGGTATCTGGCCCCAGTTTGCGGTGCGTGACATCAGTATTTTAGTACTTGGTTTCTTGGATTTGCCAGACCGCCTTGAAGAGGGCTTTTTAGACTTTGAAGATTTGGGCTTCTTAACTACGGTCATTGTTGACATCTGCGACAGAGACAGAAGTTCTGGTTGACGTAAGAATATCAAGAAGCATTCCAAGAAGAAAAGAGTAGCAGAAGTCCTGTCACTTAATCTCAAAGAAACAGCCTTAAGAACTAAATCGCTGGTATGAATGATTTAAAAAGAATCCCCAAACTAAACACACAAAGTGAAAATTTCCATCTAAACTCTATCGGTATTACTTTTAGCTTCTGCAGAACTAGTGGCTGATGCCATTTCTTTCACTTCCGTAGGATTTTAATCCATTACAACTCTGGAGTCTTTTTAATATAAAAATGTAGAAGACATTCTCTGAGGGGAATCAGTTATTTATTGATTTCCAGAGTTGCACAATTATCTGTTAATTATTACCTATGATCTAATAGATAATTGTTGCAATTATCTATTGCTGGCGTTAGTAACGGAACACTATTACTTCACTGCCTGCGTTTTTCTGTTTCGTGTGCACAAAGGTACCCAGAACTCACTGCTCCTTTTCTTCTGTCTTTCCAGGGATCGCCCTCTACCTCACTGTCTACTGCACCAATCATGAGGGGGTTGTTGTTATTCTATAATGAGCCTAGCTTTTAAATACACCTTTTCTGGGCGTCACTTTGTGATAGCAAGTTAATTTGTGAGAGCTCCTCAGTCTACATCATGTGGTCGCTTTTTCCAGGTGAAAAAGCGGAGCCGTAAGTGGCAGTACACTAAAGCCCTGGCATGTTGAGATCCAAGAAGAGAGATGTTTGGCCTTCCTTCTCACTCCTGGGAACCATATACCTCAAAACCCACAGAGGATGGGCTATATCTCAGAGAAATCTTGGGAAAGGAGAGCATGAAGAGCACGTTTGCAAATTTATTTCTCCCTGGGCTTCTTCTGCTTCTCCAAGAAATACAAGTTTGAATAGAACTTTGGCAGCAGTACTTCTGGTGTTTTACTCCTACCACATTTAAAACTCCTACAAAAAACTGAAACGTTAGACTAAAAAGCAGCTCTTTCCGTTCTGCTTTCTAAAGTTGCACGTTTTCCTCATGCAAAACAACAGGGGAATGTAAGCTAGAAACGGAAATGCTGAATGTAAAACAAAACAAAACAAACCTCAGCCCTCCAGGACAAAAGCCAATAACTGCTACAAAGTCCTTTTTAAAATGCTGATTAGGTTTCAAGGTGATACCGCTTTAAATAAGCATAATTGTGTGTCCGTAGGCAGAAGCTGAATAATGACAGGATGAACTTCTATACTTCATGTTTTGTTACTGTCTTACTGTAGCACACAGGGACTTGTTACCTGTAGGGAAACCACTAACCTAATGGAGGGTTTAAAACATAAGCTAGTTTGTTATACCAAAATGACTGAGAGAACAAAGCATAAAGTGCTTTCAGATTTCTAGCACGCCTTGATTGCTATCCATTAAACTTCACACACGTTAAACAAAACACAGTAAATAAGAAAACTCCTAGTCCCACAGCTGGCAAATTGTGTGCAGAGGTTGTAACTAGAACTTTTTTCCCTTGACATTTTACATTTAAGATTGATTTTAAATCCATTCTATACACACTTCCCGTTCCTGAAAAAACAATACGCAAACCTGAAAAATGCATTTACACGAGAAATGAAGTCGTCCTTGTCCGATTGGAAGACTAAGGTGACAGCTCCTGGGCTCAGGGATTTTCAGATAAGCTCCGATCTTCACCAGTGACAGCTCCTTTTTTCGGATTGAAAGAGAAAATGTTTCAGCAACACACTGAAAACACATTTAAGGGACAAGAAACAAAATCAAGACTGCAGTGAGAAGGAGAAAAGAAAAACAATACTGGGGAAGAAGAAAGGAAAAGGAAAAGGAAAAGGAAAAGGAAAAGGAAAAGGAAAAGGAAAAGGAAAAGGAAAAGGAAAAGGAAAAGGAAAAGGAAAAGGAAAAGGAAAAGGAAAAGGAAAAGGAAGAGGAAAAGGAAGAGGAAAAGGAAGAGGAAAAGGAAGAGGAAAAGGAAGAGGAAAAGGAAAAGGAAAAGGAAAAGGAAAAGGAAAAGGAAAAGGAAAAGGAAAAGGAAAAGGAAAAGGAAAAAAGGAAAGGCCTTGATCTTTATACTGACCAATGAGATAAGCCTTACACATTTTTAAGTTTATTTTTGACAACTGATTGAGGCATTACCAGGTATTAAGTACGATTCAAGAGCAAATATTAACACTAGAAAGAAGAAATCCGATCCACCACCACTTTTTCAAAATACATCCATTTCTAATGTGGAGATAACGTCTCTCTGACAAGGTAGTAGAAAAACTGTAAATACCGACAGAGCTTCCTCTCCCGATGTTCCATATACATACCGATGCTGTTCCTACACCTACGCTCTGAGCATAAATTTATGTTGACATGAGTATCGGGTGTTACTCCTCTCTTTGTTTGTCTTGAGAGACACACCTCTTGTCCACTGAAAAGTAAACTCAAGATTCCAGATCAGTTAAGACAGTTGCTATCCCCCCATTCAGAGTTCTGCAGCAGCACTGTTCAGATGTGTTTAGCAGTCTCTTTAGAAAACGTTATCACTTAGGACCTGCTTCTCAGTAGGTACGCGTTTGGCCTCCGCTTAGCGGAGAGTCAATCCCAGCTTAAGCTTTCGTACAAGAGCCCCTTCACGAAACGGACTTGGGCCCTGACATAACTGAGCTTAACCTTTAACCTTGAAGCTTCCTTAAAGAAGGAAGCAGCACCCAGGCCAGGAAATAGAAATTAATCGTCACTTTACCCTGAAACGCAGTGAGCTATTCTGTGCTGGCAGGATTGCTGCCGGGCTGGCCGACGAGGCGGCGGGCAGCTCCCCGGGGCCACAGGGCCTGTCACAGGGAGCCACCGGGGGTCTCCAAGGTCCGGGAACAGTGGCAACAGCGGGGACAGAGGGGACAGCAGCGACAGCAGCAGCCACCTCAGCCAGGGCCGTCTCCACAACCGCCACAACGGCCTCGGAACGCCGCCGAACTCGGAGCTCCAGCGTGACGCCTTTTGAACCTGGCCGCTGGAAGGACCTGCTTTTTGACTCTCCTTCTCTTCACTAGGAGCATGTTCCCTCTTGCTTTGGTAATGCTCTTTCTCAGTGTTTTTAGTCTTGTCCTTTCTACCTTGGCATCTCTCTGCAATAGATGAGGAGGAAAGCTTTTTAGAGCTACATTCAGTGTCACACTTGAGAGAGGAAGTTTGCCGCAATTTCTCACCAGGCTCAGAAGACTCTTTGCCGTACAAAACGTTTTCTTTTGAAATGAGGTCACGTTCTTTTGATCTTCTTGGTTTCTCCTTGTCTCCACCGTCATCACATTGGTACTGTGCGAGGTATTCATCCTTCCCAGTAGATTTCAGAGGGTCCGTGACACTGCACAAAATAAAATCACATTTCTCACTTCTGCTGAAGGATGTGAAGATTAACAGTAAAACCTTCCAAAGGCAAACAAACAAACAAAAACCTCCGGACTACAGGAACACTCGCAAAGATATGCCATTTAGAAACCTCTCCTGTGATTAGGACACCTTCTCCAGCTCCCAGAGAAAGTGTTTTTTCCCCTCGTGCTTCTGAACCCATTGCACTAAAAATGCAAACGCATCTGTCTCCCTCCACATGCTGCTGCTCTGAATAAGAGCCAGAAGATTCAAAACCACCCTATTTGGTCTCCCCACATAGCCGAAAAAAACACCAGTTGAAACAGAGTTTTCTACCTCTCTCCCAAGAATTTACATTCACATATCCTGTGACTGCAAAAATAGAAGGCGGGGCTCAGGAAGAACAGCCAGTGTTGGAAATGAAAAAAAGCAGCCTCTTTCTTCAGAGTCTTAAGCCTATGCTACTAAGAAAAACAAAACAAAACAAAACAAAACAAAACAAAACAAAACAAGAGGAGAGGAGAACAGCAGTGGGAAATTTACCTGTTCTCCAGGTGTTCAATTGCAAAGCCTCCTCTGGAGGATCAACAGCTGTGAATTCAGCGTGCTTAGGAGAAATTAGATCTACGTCTGAACCACAACTATTTCAGTAGCATCACTAACTTATGTTACTCTGAAGAAGCAGTCAGCACCCTTTCTATGTTAGGAAATAGCTGAACACAGTCTGTTATTCACAGGAATTATTCAGGCAGGCTTCTTTAGGAAGGCTGGGTTTCACTAGAACATTACTCCGCAAGTCCCTTCTATTCCTTTTCCCCTTAGAATCTGGGGATGTTTCAGCTAAAAAGGAGGGCAGAAACACTCTCCGTAGGTCTCCACCATGTAGTAAAACAGCGCTGCGTACCTGGTTAACTTCTGCAGCCAGCAAAGCATTGCTATTTGCAGCAGTGCCCTGACCCCAGCCTCTTGCTGAGCTCCGTCCTGTGCTGCTCGGATGCTCCCGCTGCTCAGACACGGGGGCTTAGAGAGCCACCGGGCCAGCACAAGCCCCCGAGCTCACTGTCAAACTTCACTTTTGGCATCTTTCACTTCACCAGCGCCGCCGGACGAGGAGCCCAGCAATGCCTGACGCCGCTCCGGGCTCACCTAAACGCGGGGCAGGAAATTCGGATTCAAAGCTGCGAAGGTTTTTCTTAGTGAAAGCATGGAATGAGTGGCCATCGGTGACTAACCTTACAGGAAGGCATTCACTTTGTGAATGCTGCAGTGAGTGAAGACTGAAGGCGTTTTCTGAGTGACCTAAGGAGAGCCCTCCCCGAAAAGCAGGACGTTTTATTGTCTATGTAACATCTCCTTTGAAGGCTCGAGCACGAGATCCACCAGGTTTAAAGTCTCAAGACACGGATCTGCCACCACAGAAGCAATACATTTCATCTATGTGAGGAATGTTTTAACAATTCCAATTCGTGTCCATAAATTTGTGTCCATAAAGAATAATTCTGTTTGAATCCTGTCTGCCTCTGGGCCCTGCACTGGCAATTTAATTCTTGAACCACAGATGCAGTGTGCCCCAGCCTCCCCCTCATTCCAGTCAATTTATCACGTCTTCAGAAAACACTCCTTAAATTTATGAATCTGTTTGCTTTTGTTATTCCTGACTTCTAGTTCTAACAGTTACAGGGTTTTTTTTCTGTCTTCTTCGAGATTGATTTAACACTGCTATAGATGTTATGTAGATGACTGTAAATAGCTGGGAAAGAATGTTTTAATTGCTCGTGGTCGTCAACCTGTTTGGGAGTTTCAGAACAACTGATAATAACTGGTGACTGCTGGTGACTGTTATGAGATACTATGTGGATCCTTGGTATCTGGCCAGGGGGGGCCAAGAGATTAAGAGGAAGGAAAAAGAAGCTGAAGGACGGTTGGGAGACAAGACCTGTGGAGAGTGTACAGAGAGTGTTCCATAAACTTGGAATAGTGCCGAGTAAGTACAAAGGGTGAGAGGAAGACTACGAGCCTTCAGCATGAAAGACCCCTAGAGACCCCCAGAGGAGACTGATGCGCATGCTCCAGTAGGAGGAACTGGACCCCGGAAGCTAATTATAATAATCTACTTTTTTAGAAGTAGTAATGAATATGTATTAGTCTAGGCGCATAAAAATAAGCTGCTTGATGGAACTGGTGTGCGTCCTGGTGGAGCAGAGACTCCCGGTGCACCCAGCGCTGTTTGCTTACCTCTATTCCTTTATATTCTTTTAATAAATCCTATTTTTTTATTTAATCCTAATTTGAATCCTGAGCCATTTATAACATCTACTAAGCCTAAATACCGTATTTTGCCGCCTCTGTAGGTTTAAAAAAACACGGCCACGCTTGAAGGAATGCATTCTCAGATATTCTACGTATTTACAGTGCTTTAATTAATACCACAGACATGTTGTGCTGTTTAGGGGAATTTGCAATTACATTTGCATTTCCAACCAAACGCAGCCTGACACAAATTGGGAGCAACAGGAACTAATCATCTGGAAGCCGGGATATGCATCATTCGCCATTTTCTAAGAAAATGACAAAAATATAAAACCCCAGCAGTCTGAGAACGTGAGCACTGAGGTAAAGGCCTGATCAAACAAACGCGCACAACTATGATTTGTCCTTTTAACTCAGCAAAAGTCTGCAAACTGCCATGGTAGCAAATGAGGAGAAGGAGCTGGTATTTACAGAAGTTGCAGCTGAAGATTCAGATAAACCATTCGGGTCGATGCTCCCTTCCTGCAGGTTTAAGCTGCGGTCACATCACCTATTTCAAACCCTTTTGATTTCTACCAGTCACCCCACCTATTTTGCACGTTTTCCAATCAATGAATTCGCTACATGATTTATGGGGCACAAGAGCAGGCCTGGTGAAGAGGAGCATGCCTGGGGCCATCATTCAATCAAATCAAAAGCGTCCAGGAGAAGCCCGGGGTGTGGTACTCACAGGGAATGTTTGCGAGCGGCCAAGTTCAGCAGAAGAGAAAAGGCAGGACTGGAAGCCCAGGGGAACGAGATGCATCTGTTGCTGCAGGCAGCCCCAGCAAAATGTTACAGCTTCACTAGCCTGGGGCATGATTCCCCCCTTCCCTTTTCGCAGCCAAGTACAATATTAGCTTGCCTTTTCTTTTTTTTTTTTTTTATTATTATTATTTTTATTTCTTTTTGCCATCGTCAGGCTGAGGCCGGCTGAGAATATTCTGTGTCTAGACTAATAAATGTTTGTGCGGATTTTGCAAGAGCGGCTTATGGGAACAGAATCCACTTTTTGTTTTCTGCTGGAGGAAAAAAAATAAAATAAAAATAAAGGAGGAGCATTAAAAGCAACCAAGCACCCCCGTGCATTTGTTTGAAATTGCATATTACGGTGCTTCTATTTTATGTGCAATCAATACATAATTTGGAAGAAAAAAATGCTTTTAAAATTCAGAGCTATCCCTGAGCAGCTAAGGTTCTCTTGGAAACTGAAGGAGGAGTCTGAAATGATTGTTCTTGTGTTTGCATCCCCCAGTGGGAAAGGCAGCACACAAGTAGAAGCCACTGTGCTTTGAGGCGGCATGAATCATTAAGAATAAAGATCCCCCCCCATTTAAACATGAGATATTAAAACTGAATCTAGGACAAAGGTAAACTAAACAGACTCCTTCCTTCCCGGGCAGTCAGTGGGTTAAATCAAATATCAAAGGGGCAACATCAACCTTATAACTTCCTCTGCCGAAATTAAAAAAAAAAATAAAGGTAACTTCTATTTTGCCTGCCCCGACCCCAATCGCATCGCCCAAATGGGTGCAAACTGCTGGGATATGTGAGGGCCCAAGCCTACATTTTCCCTTTTTCGTATTTGTTGGAGGAGGGCGGGGTATCTCCAGATGAAATGGCTGACCGAGTTTTTTATTTCCTCGCTTTGGGTGGAAATGACTGAATCTTTCCAGGCAGCGGAGCAGTGCTCGACCGACTCCCTCGGCCTCCCCGCGTGGGAAGAGCCCTGCCGGGAGCAGCCCGCGTAACCCTCAGATGCCAGCCCCATCAGGATTAGGTCCGGCAATGGGATGTTGGCTCCTCTAAGTGAGGACGCATCCTCTCGAAACACATACACAGAGATTTAAATGAGATATTCCCAAGAACACCTGCCTATTCTTTCAGCACATGTGCAAAGAGTAAATTCATTTTACTTCATTCCTCTTTTTCTCAACTCTCCCCTCCTTCCTCCGGAAGGAAACAGCCAAGCAATATTAGCAGGGCCTTCCTTTTCCCCTGGTGGAGTCCAAGAACGCGAGAATTGAGAAAAGCGACTTGTCAGGAATCAAGTTTAAGAAGAGTGTTTGTGGACTGCGAGGTAAAATACCGGAAGCTGTAATCAGAAACACAACTTTTAACTAAAAAAAGCTTCTTTCCATTGTAAATTATTCCAGTTATTGAAATAACAAATTAGTTCTCTGCTCAGCCACAGCCTCCTCCACCAAATTTAAGTAGAACCTGCAAAGAAGTTGAAGTTGTAAAACATTTGTCAGATGCAAGGGGCAGCGCTGCGTGGGTTAGCATCACGCTCAGATGCCCACAGTACCAACAGGTGCTTTCTTTCCAGAGGCACCAGCTCCTCCAAGAGTTCCCCGCACGAAGAACTGAAGAAGCTGCAGGCAGGGTGAGCCTTCCTCAGTCCTCATCCTCACAGCGAGGAGTACTGGGGACGGGGAGCTGTGTTTCGGCTTGCTAATGTGAGGAATGTTTTAACAATTCCAATTCGTGTCCATAAATTCGTGTCCATAAAGAATAATTCTGTTTGAATCCTGTCTGCCTGGGCCCTGCACTGGCAATTTAGTTCTTGAACCACAGATGCAGTGTGTCCCAGTCTCCCCCTCATTCCAGTCAATTTATCACGTCTTCAGAAAACACTCCTTAAATTTATGAACCTGTTTGCTTTTGTTATTCCTGACTTCTAGTTCTAACAGTTACAATTTTTCTTTTCTGTCTTCTTCGAGATTGATTTAACACTGCTATAGATGTTATGTAGATGACTGTGAATAGCTGGGAAAGAATGTTTTAATTGCTCGTGAGTCGCCAACCTGTTTGGGAGTTTCAGAAGAACTGATAATAACCGGTGACTGCTGGTGACTGTTATGGGATCCTTGGTATCTGGCCAGGGGGGCCAAGAGATTAAGAGGAAGAGAAAAGAAGCTGAAGGACGGTTGGGAGACAAGACCTGTGGAGAGTGTACAGAGAGTGTTCCATAAACTTGGAATAGTGCCGAGTAAGTACAAAGGGTGAGAGGAAGACTACGAGCCTTCAGCATGAAAGACCCCTAGAGACCCCCAGAGGAGACTGATGCGCATGCTCCAGTAGGAGGAACTGGACCCCGGAAGCTAATTATAATAATCTACTTTTTTAGAAGTAGTAATGAATATGTATTAGTCTAGGTGCATAAAAATCAGCTGCTTGATGTAACTGGTGTGCGTCCTGGTGGAGCGGAGACTCCCAGTGCAACCAGCGCTGTTTGCTTACCTCTATTCCTTTATATTCTTCTAATAAATCCTATTTTTTTTATTTAATCCTAATTTGAATCCTGAGCCATTTATAACACTAAGAAGCAGTAACCCCCCGAGTTTTCAGGCGGGCTCCGCTCAGCTCCCCTTGTGACTGCTGCTCGGGACACGACCCTGCCTTGCTCAGCACCCTCGACTCCAGCAGGTGCTGCTGCTGGCAGCTGCCCTATGTATACAAAAAAAAAAGAAACCAACACAGTATTTTCCTGCTTTTAAAGTATATCCCGAAGATTTACTAGGCATTGTGACGTTCTGCAGAAGCCCACAGCTGTAACTAAGGTTTGTGGGGTGTAGAGGGGCTGGGGGCTAAACAAGGCCAACAAGAGCCACATCTCCTCCCCGGTTGTCTCCCCTGTACTCTTTTTAGGACATCCAACATTCCCAGATCTCGTTTTGTCCCAGTGACCAAACAGGAGCCTGGCACTCATGCACTACGCCTTAAAACCTCTACAAACCGTGCGCCTAAGTCACAGCACTCATTATAAGCCTGTTGAGGGATTTCTTGAAACAGCAAAAATCCCATGGCTTGCTGTAGCTGAGCAAACCAAGCTACCAGGGCAACTATGAGAAGTTCCCATGACAGTGTTCCCACATCGCCCAATTGAGGAATTCAGAAAAATATTGTTACCAGTAGCTGGCTTCAAGGACAAGGTCTATGTGACTGCTAATCACAAGGGGGTTGTTTTCTTGCAGGTGGGGTTGTTTTCTTGCAGTTGTTTGTCTGAGTGCTTTTGACCAATAATCTTGTGTGAAACACTGTCCACCCCTGTTAAGTTCTCTATAAAAGTTAGGCTATTCGGGCAATAAAATGGAGCATGATCTGACTCTACTGTGTGTCTGTCGTGCTTTCGGCCGTGCTTCCTGCAACATAAGCCGGCAGCTCTTTCTGGTCTCACAAACTATATGTGGCTTGAGAGATGCTCTCCAGATTCAGGGCGCTGAACACCTGCAGCCTTTGCCATAACCATGACAAAGTTCAGGAGCTCCCTGCTGGCTCCAAGGCTGGCTCCAGCAGCGGCTTCAAGCTGTGGGTCAAGAAGGCCAAGACACCCAACGAGAACCTGCAACACCAAGTGGCTTTCTGGAACGGCTCCAAACACAACTGGAAGCCTGTTGGTTTTTTTGGAAGTGAGCTCTTCTGGACCTGTTAGGTGCAAGCAGAAGTCAAACTTTCAAAGCATGTTTGCATCATTAAGCTCTCCATGATCCATCTCCAAGGTCTTCTAAGAGCTAGTAGCAACGTGGTCAGAGTTCTTGCCTGTTTTTCCCTTCACGTTCTCCCACGTCAGCAGCCGTGTGCTCCCTTTGGGCTGACTTCCAGAGCTGGGTAGAAAGGATCCCCTGGAAGCAGAGATGCTGCTTTATGCAACACCTTGCAGCTCACTGCACTCTGAAGGGTACACGAAAAGAGGTGAGTGGTCCTGGTGTGGTTCCTTCCAGCTCTCAGAAAGGCAAGAGAACTGGAAATGAACCATCAGCCAAAGGGAGGCACGGCGCAGCGTTACGAAATGCCATCTGGCTGCTACAGGATAAGGAAAGGAGGCATTTTTGGTGGCTCCCATCTCCACAGAAAAAGAAACAACTATTTATGCAGCAGAGTGGTTGGAGTATTTCAGGAGGCCCTGAGCTACCCCAAAAACCAACAACGAAACCACAAACCAAACCGAAACCAAACCAAACTAACATGATGGACTGCAATAAAAGATGAACATCAGAATTAATACTACCAATGACAATAAAGATGTTGAAAACTTGAGTCATCACATCCCTTGTGTAGACTGCAGGAGGAAGCACCTTTAGTGCCTGATGTGACAGTGTCAGAAAGTTAATTAACAACACCACAAAACTGGATTCCTGTGAGCACACACTCGGCAAAGGTGATACAACCGACAGCCGGACTTGAACACTGATACTGGTACCTGACTGGGAAATAGCGAGGAAACAAAGGGAGGAGGGGAAACCGTGCTATCCTGAAAATTGCATCACTTGTTTACAAGTCACCGGCAACTCCGAGGCAAACCATCTCGGGCATTTATGGATCAGTGACCTCACGTCTCTGGCACAGGACGGAGAGGGAATACCGACCGTGAGTTCACAGAAGGGAACAGCGCGTCCAGGCCCTCCTGCACTGCGCCAAATGTGGTCAGAATGTCCCCTCCCCTCATCACCCCAAAACTTATCACGTAGGACTTCTATTAAACAGACCCCAAAGAGCTCGTTCTGTCAATTTTGCAACAGGCTCAGGATTTCTCAGAATTAGAGAGGCTAATTTCATAATATACAAAAAGACTGCATCTGGCACAGGGGAATTCTCAGCTAGACTTCAGCCTTGAGACACAAAGCGAAACTGACCATAGAAATAGAGATTGGCCAGAGCTCAGCCACAAGAGAGTATGCCTCGGTTATATTTATTACCTGCAAGCAGAACTAGAAAAACAGTTTACACTGACTTGCTGCTTTAGAAGTTAGTTCCATAAAGACGGAAGAAATTCTCAACTCAAACTTGAAGAAAGCATCAGACTTCAAAACCAGTCGTAGATCTTTGAAGTAAGACTGTTATGAATTCAGAAGTCACATCCAAACAAAAAGATCATTTATATTAATGGTAACTAGATTAAAAAAAAATTAATCCTGTCCCTCAGGCTTTGTAAGTGACTGGGGAGAAAACAGCGCAAGGATAGTAATAAGCCTAAGTGAAACACCACAAACTGCTAAGGGAAGCAAAAGACCCAAGGAAACAGCCTTTTTGGTACATTAGGAACAAAAGGAATCCTAACAACAGCACAAAGTCCATCACTTGACAGAAATTCTTCAGCGTAGAGAAATTTACAAAAGGCAGAACCGTTCAAAAGCCAGCTCTAACAGGCTCCAGGGACGCGTGGACACGCAGCGATAAACATCGGTTTTCCCAGTAATAACCAGCAGAGATAAATGACGACAATTACGGCTAGCAAACGGAGCGCTGGATGCAGCTGAAGCAGGCACAGGTCATCGAGGGCTTGGCAAGAGAAGAGAGAGCCCAGGAGAGCCACAAGAAGCATTCAAGGAGTAGGAAAGCCTCACAAAGAGAATGCGTGCCCTACCTCCAAGTGTTATGTCTCAAACTTGTCTTTGTTAAACAAGCACAGTGCACAGGTGCTTTACGGAAATGCAGAGGGCTTTTTGGCTGAGGAAAGCTAGTAGGACTGCCAGCCTGAAGTTAGCAGTCACCTCGTTTAGAAAAAATGGCACCTCCTTCTAACGAGCTCCGGGGAACCCAATTAACAGCGTAACTGGAAGAGGCTGCCTTGCTGGCAATGTTTCAAGACGGTAACAAATGGGTTTTCTACTTAATGTCTGCTTGTTCGGGGAGGTTTGGACTTACAGCCTATGGCATTTGGGTCCTGGGGTTTGCCTCATACAGGTTGTTCTCCACAGCTGGACCAGGTTCCTCAGAGCACCCACCAGCTCCTCGTGCGTGAAACCCCTCTGAGCAAACACCAACGCAGCACAGGCTGCTGCTTAACACCAGCAGCGCAGCTTTCCAAACTCCCCTCTCCTTTCCCCCTCCAGCGGGCTGCTCGTGTTCACCTCAGGCCTTCCACAACAAAGCCCCCTTTGCACGGATCGCCGTGCACTTTGACAGCCCCAAGGCGCTCTCTGGGGCGCCTGTCCCGGCTGGGACCGCCACCTCAGCCTTGACTCACCCTTCAACGAAGCCAAACTCCTCCGTCAAGCCTGACGGGGAGCCCCAGCACCTACCGGGCAGCGCTGACAGCCGCAGCCTCTCCGCTCCCTCAGCGCCCCGCCGCCGCCTCCATTAGGCGCCTCGCCCCGCCGGCTGCCGATCTCCAGCGCCGCGCAGCACCTGGGGGACAGCCGGGCGTCAGGGCGGCCCCCGGCACCGCAAAAACCCCCGGCAGGGCTGGGGACATGGCCCCGCTCCCCTCCCACCGCCACACCGAGCGCGTGTGTGTATATAGAGAGGGGGGGGAGCCCGGTCTCGGCTGGCTCCGTCCCGGTTCAAGGCACGGAAAGCGAAGTTGCTCGCCCTGCCCGAGTGCCCCCCATACCCCCGGCTCTGTCACAGCCCAACCGCGCCCCGTTCCCCCCTCACAGAGCCGGGGAAGGGGTGCTCGCAGCCGCCCCTCTCCTCAGGGCCGGCCGGGGGAGCGCCTCGCCTTCTCCCCGGGGGTCTCCCGTGGCCGCTTGGGGTCGCCTCCCGCAGCCGCCTCGCCCCCCTCTCCTCTCAGCCCCGCCACCTGCCTCCTCCTCCGCCGCCGCCGTTTTGTGTCTCTGGGAGTCGTCCGCTGCCGGCGGGGCGGGCGCTGAGCCGTCGCCGAGTCCCAGCTCCGCCGGCCGCCCGGGCCCTCGCCTCGCAGCCCGCGGCGCCCACTCGCATCCTCCCGGCGCCTCGCAGCCTCCCCGCCCCGTCCCCGGGAGGGTTTGAGAGCCGGGCAGGGCCGGGCAGGGCCGGGCAGCGGCGGGCAGCGGCGGGCCGCGGTGCCTCAGCCTCCCCCGGCAGGGAGCGGGGCGGAGCCGCTCCGCCCGGCAGGCGGCGGCCGGCCCGGCCCGGCTCGGCTCGCCTCGGCTCAGGGCATAAAGGCGCTGAGGGCGCCCGGCTCCCCGACCTCGGCTTCTTCTCCAGCCCCGAGTTCCCCTCAGGTGCCCGGTGCTGAGGGAGGAATGCCCTCCGGGGCTGGCTGGGACACCCCCAAAACCTTTGGAGAAAAAACAAACAAACAGCGAACAAACAAAAAACCCACCCCCAACCCCCTTTTTTTCCACCTCCAAGTTGAATAAAGAGGAGCTCTTCCTTCAGTACGTGTCCAGATATCTTAGTCTACGTTTTAACTCCCACTACGTACTTCTCTTCAATACGCTGTGTTTCCACATACCGCTGCTTTTAGCAATGTTTTTACCTCAGACGCTAAAAGTTGATCTTTTCCCCAAGTCAGAAAAAACAGAATGGGGCTTCTGGGAACCCTTAGTTGTGACAGCTGTTCATGTACAACCGAGATTTACGCCTTTATATATATTTAACTGTGAAGGTCTTCTTCTCTCCCGACTAATAACGGGGAGAAGTTTGCCCAAAACTTCGAAGAGCAAAAGTTTTGATGCCAGGAACGCTCCTGCTTCCTCGTTGCCTGTCATTCCCTTTTAAGTATGAAATTTTCCAGTTGCAATGCAATGAGCTGACTGTGGTTCCATAGGTAAAGATGCATTTAGGATACCAGGTTTTCAACATCGTCTTGAAGTGGATAAGAAGAAACACATTTTTGCCTCAGTGATATGTTTTTTTCCTCTCCTTTGCCTGGAGATGCAATGAAAGCTTCCTGTTGTCCGCTCAACACAGGCATCTTCTTCACGGTAGCTTTTTAAATACAGTGCTAACAACACAGCTCTTTGTTCCCTTCTGTACGTCTACTGAAACGCAGATTAGGTGCCAGGCGTAGGTCAGTCTTGGAAAAAGCTGCCACCCCTAATGTTATAAGTTAGACCACACAATTTTCTGGTCTATTGAAATTATTTTATTAATCAAGTAAGCAGACACAAGCAAAACAGTGCTGGGTGGCTGGGGAGTCTCCGCTCCACCACAGCACGCAACTTCCCCTTTCCAGTGTCGCTGTTTTAGAGCATTCAAGTTCTGGCTTGTCGAGACTTGACCTGTCGACTTGTCGACTTGTCGAGACTTGTTCTGAGGCTGCGCAGTCTGTTGTTGGGGGTCGTTATTCTTCCTCCGGTGATCATGCGTTGTGCTTGTGTTCAGGTGGGGGCAAAATAGGATGTCTTGAGGTGGGTGGGTGGTATCTTACAAAATCCTTGTTTTAACAAGGATGTTTACCCAACCCCCCTTCCCCATTTGTCCCCATGTTACAATGCTGTGAGTTGTGAAACCTTATCTCCTCAGTAGATTCTTTAAATTCTCAAGGACAATGAACAAGCCCCTACTAATTTATCACAATCCCTCCTTTTTCTTTTTCTAACATATTTTGTTCATTGAATTTTTGCAATATTTTCTTGCTGAGCATCAAAGTTTCTGCGTCGTCCTCCTCCTGCTCAAGAGATTCATACTTAGCATACACAAGCATAAGATGAGCAGCTTCCAATTGTCTTTTCACAATTGCAATTACTCGATTGAATATACATGGTCCAAAAGTCAGTGTTAATATAAGTAACAACAAGGGCCCCGCTATGGTTGTTAGCAGTGTAGTAAGCTAAGGTGAGTAATTAAACCAGGATTCATACCAATTCTGAGGAGCCTCATTTTCCCTTTTGCGTTTTTCTGATCCTTCCCGCAATTTAGTCATTGTATCTCTTACCACCCCAGTATGATGTTTACCAGATGGTATTCAGCCACTGTGTGATGGGTATACATATACTCTTCAGTGTGGTATAGAATCCTTGGTATAATGACCACCTGTACACAAAAATTGTGAGATGTGTTAAACAATTTTAAAGATAGGCAAGGAGTGACTCTCAACAATGAACATACCCACCTAGTGTTATTTGCAGGAATTAATCATTTGTGTGTTTGGTACTTTTTTTTTTTTTTTCAGTGGCATGGCACAGATCATTTTTATCTCTTGGAACTGTGCCGATACATCTACCTTTTCCCATAACTTGAGTCAAAGTTATCCCAATTTCCTGACCCCAACTGCACTTGGAAGGATTTGACTCGTTTGAATATTCAGACCTCCCCATATCTCCTATAGCTTCATAATATGGGGGCTTAACACTTACACATAGCCAGCACCCTTCAGTTATCTCAAGATTAGTTCGATTTAGTACCTGGAAACTAGCATTTATAACTTTCCACATACTACTCTCGGGTACAACCCCTTTCTTTTTTTTTTTTTTTTTTTTTTTCACAATGCTTGGAAGCAGTGTGGGTAAGGATAACTCTGTTGACTTATTAGAAAACACTGTAGTAGGTTGGGCAGTCCCAGGTATCTTTACAGTCTGGACAACCAAACCTTCCCCTAATAACTCTTTATTAGGCCCGACTACCTTGGAAGTCTCGGGTTTTTCCTTCTTTATTGGTATGAGTCCTCCCCTATCTGTTCCATGTTAGTAAAATCTGACATTTTTCCCTAGTACCCAGCTAGTATCGTCTGAGTTTGTTATATTTATATACAGAACCTTGCAAATTTCTTTATTTCCGTGGAAGGTTCCTGTATACCCTATACCATGCCCTCGCCACCTGTAACAAGGATCCAATTGTCGGTTACAACCTTGCAGCCCATATCCCACTTGTAAGAATTTATCCTGACCAGCCCCGAGTGTCCAGTCTGTAGCAATGGTTTCACACCCCCGGTATGCACAATAATACACATTCAGGCATTTACAGTACCCCTTTCCCAGGTTAGAACTTGGGCAGAAATAAAATCCCATATATTCCCAGCATCAGGGCCTCGAGATCAGCTGACATAGTGTAGAAGTAAAGCTTGGCCCCCCCCCGATGTTATCTGGGTTGCAATAACCTGTTGATCTTCGAATCGACTTAAAGTCCATTAAAAGGTTGGTGGGGGTGGTGTTGAGTCACTATGCAGGATGAAATCACTGCGAGAACCCCCAAATACCGATAGGAATGGCTGAGGCCCATTTCTTTCCCCACTTATTCACTCCTCTGCCTCACTCGTCAGTTGGGTTGCAGCCAACTACGAGGTTTTAGTTCTTCTCGGCAGCAGTAGTGTTCTTCAGGGGAGAGCCTCTACCTTAACCCACGGTACCTATCGAGTTCGTCACAATGTGAGCTTCAGGTCTTTGTTTCCTGGAGCGATCTCCCACTTCTTGTCACAGATGGGTCCTTTAACACGGATGGCATGTGTCCATCCTTTCTCTGCAGTCCGGACGACTGTTTCTGTAGTAAGCAAAACAACATAGGGGCCTTCCCCATCGTGGTGTTAAAAAAAGTCTCTTTCCAAGTCTTAATTAGAATTGAGGGTGATCAAGTGGCAATTCCAAGTCATAGGGCATACCATACAGCATTTCAAAAGGAGAAATTCCTACATCAGTTCTGGGCTGTGTCCATATGTTTAACAGTGCAAGGGGTAAACATTTTACCCAAGAAGACTTAGTTTCCAGCATAAGTTTTGTTAGTTGTTTCTTAATTTCACCATTCATTCGCTCTACATTTCCAGAAGAGAAGGGGTGCCAGGGGCTGTGAAAATCCCACTCAATCTCTAAGGCCTGCTTTAATCCTTGCAGTAAAGCTTTACACCCATTCAGTCACGTGGTCAATTAGGACAAACAAGTAACTCAGTAAAGTCTACCTGTATACTTAGGAAAGGTCAAAGCCCTGGCTCCCGTCCCCCTCTAGATGGGTTACAGAAGACCTTTTTATTTACCTTTTGACATATAGTACATCCTCTGCATGTGTGTTTCCCTAAAGTATATATTCCTACACAGACATGCTTTCTTAGAACAACATCACACATTGCTTGCACCTCCCAATGACTCTTCTGATGTAAAACAGTTAATATTTGCCTCATTATCACTTTATTCAGCATTTCTCTCCCATCAGGGAGTATCGATTTTCCTTAAAATGATCCACATATTTGTAACATTAATACCTCCTTGGGAGGTTGTAATTGCTCCAAAATCTTTTTTTAGAATTTACCCAAATAGATAGGTGGCCCTGTATAGCCCTGAGGTAAAATTGTCCACCTATATTGTTGCTTCTGCCCCCATTTCAGGGTCTTTCCAGTCAGAGGTGAATATACATGTATGTTTGCTCTCAGGGCCAGAGAGCACTCCATTAATAACACTGTTATTCCAGTCTAACAATTTACTATTTGAATGCCCAATTTAATCATCAAATCCCTTCCCATCAAGTTAGTCCCTGCCTTGGATACATACAATAATTGTCCAGTGATCATTTTATCCCCTGGTCTCAGCTTAGTATTCCCCAAAAGTGGCACTGTTATCCCAGTCCCTTCTACCCCCATCACATTTAGGGTTTCATTAGTTAATTTAATCCCTGATACTTTACAAGTCAGTAATCACTTAGCTGCTCCAGTGTATTGGGTTTGATGGCAAGGTTCTGGGGGGGGGGGGGGGGTGATGGGTGTGGGGGTGGGAAACTGCAGTGGCAGCCCCCGTGAGAAAAACCCAGAAACCTCCCCGTGATAGATAAGGGACAATTTCATCTGGCCCCAAAGGGGCCCACTGCTGCCCAGAGCCAAGCCATAAGCAACACAGTCCGTGCCTCTGTGAGAGCACATCCACGAAAACAAACAAAGAAACAAACAAAAGCCTGCTGCTCAACAGCAGTTGGGAGAGCGAGAAACCCTCCCGCAGACACCAAAGTCAGTGCAGAAGGAGGGGGAGGAGGCGCTCCAGGCGCTGGAGCCGAAGCCCCCCTGCGGCCGCTGGAGAGGCCCCTGGTGGAGCAGGCTGTTCCCCCCTCCCCAATGCTTGGGAAACTGAACAAACACCACAGCAAATATACCAAAACTTCTAGACTGTTACTTTTTATAATGCCTACATCACCTTTCCCTGCTCATTCAATTTCAAATAGCTCTGTTAAATACTGCATGCCACACCTTTAACACCTTCAGCAACCCTTTTAACACTTCCTTTATCTTTCTCCAGCCTGTACTTTTCTAATACCAGCACCAAAGGCTCAGTCAGAGTCCAACTTAATTCCATACCTTTTCCCTCCAAGATACTGAAACAACATATCAATCAATATACCATATTTCATCCCATTTTTCTTCTTTCCACAAAAACAACATTGACTGTAATATGGTGTTATAATTAATAGTTCCATTTAGGGGCCACTCTGCTCCATCCTCTAGTTTATAAAGTGGCCACCACTGATTACAATATTTGATAAGAGTTCTTTTACTTTCTGTACCCTTTCACCCCACTATATCCCTCCAATGTGTTAGTATACATCCTAGAGGGCTTTTCCTCGGGATTTCTTTGCTTTGAACTTTTCCTATTGTAATCTACAGTGGTCAATATTCCACTGTTTTCCTAGAAGCTCTTTAGTAGTCAATCCCAATCCCTCCAAAATCCACAATATATAGATACACAAGTAAAATCAGACCACTGTAAATTAACTGCCTCTTGACAATTACACTGAGGACATTTAAACCTGATGAGCCGATAATATGCCTGGGCAAATTTTGTTCCCTTAGACATACACCTCAATGGCAGTCCTTATATTTACATATTTACATATTAACATATGTATAAAAGTGTACTTTAACAAAAATGCCCGGGCTTTTATATATATACAATATACAATGTACAGTTATTATTCCAGTTAGAATTATTCCTCAGCAGCTGCAAACATGCCAGTTGCCATTAAAGCTCGCTTACCCTCCTCCTGTCCTTTTCTTAAAATCTCAGACATCCCCAGAGTTAATGGGGATGGCCACATATTCCATTCCTGGCTGGGATCCCCCCATCACTATTTCTCGTAGGGGATATAATCCCTCCCTTAAAGCAGATTTCTGATTTCTTGCCCTGCTTCTGGTTACCGGCCCCTGTGTTTCATGATCCGATTCCGATTCTCCTGGATTAGCTAATTCGGGGAGTCCATTAAGGACAGGAGCTGTTAGTGCGGGCGGTGGAATGTAGAGTGGGGGCGGTGTTAGGACTTCTAAGTCCTTTCTCTTTTTATCCTGCCCTCCTTTTTCTTTTAGAGATGTAGATGCGTCCTCATATCTGAATTTATCCAGAGGTGCGCATACTCACTTTCGGACAATCTTTTCTACAAATTTCGGACAATCTTTTACTACTAACCAATCTATCACATCAATGGTTGTAATTGCAAGTCGACTGCTCCCAAAGCAGCAGGGAATGACACGATCCTCTTTGTAGGACAGCTGCTGCCACAGCAAAGCCACTGTTGCATTTCATTAGAGAAGCATTGCAGCAGCGCGGGGCACTGTAAAAAGGCTGCAGATCTTGTAGATACAGCTGTGCCAGCTGGAAAAGGAAGCACCCTTAGGTGATTACCTTTACCCACGTGTGCCATGCCTACAACTCTGCTGGCAGAACAGATTGCTCAAACGCCCAGAGCAAAGGTGGATTAGTTTGCTCAATCCTACCTTTAAATTCAGGGGTGGGTAAATAGCAAAGCGACTGCTTGTAGCAATCACCTCTCTCTCACACAGTCATTTCTATTACCAAAGATGCAGAGATGATAATCTCTGGCACAGCAACAGTGACAAGCTAGTGGCAGCACCTTCTTCCACTGCCACAGCTGTCCATTACCTGTGTGAGCCTGCAAGCATGTAGCTTTAGGGAGCAGCCATACCAAATGGAAATACTGCTGCCCCCTGGAAATAATGCTGCTTATCATCTTATCAGCAAACTCTGCCTCCCTCATGTATATATATATATATATACACACACACACACAATATAAGAAATTCTAATACTGCACTTTCAAGGAATTTCAGAAAAGTAGTCACTTCTCCATGGCTAGCTAGTTTACGTCAACCTGCTAACTTCAGGTTTAATATCATCACTGCAAGAAATAAAGATCCTTTTCAGGTTCTTAATACATCAAAGCATGAAAAAAAATCCCCAAATAAAAGCCCTCAAACCCATCATAAGAATTATGAATCATTAAAATGATATCCATAATAGTACTAGCAGGTTGTCAGTGTGGTATTTTAAAATTCAGCAAGGCCTTTTGTCTTAAACATTAGGCAAAGAATCTGTCTCCTAAACTACAGATGACCAGAAGCAAATGGTAGCCTACAGAAATCTCCATGAGGTGTGGAAACTAAACAGTCACAGTGCATTACAGGCTGAATTATTTCACTATCTGTATGTCCTTCCAATTAATTGTTTTAATTGGCATTGGTGAACAATGGGCTTAATTTGCAATTTTACATGACGCAGGAATATGTCCTATTTGAGCATTAAAAAAAAGCTGAAATTAGACATACTTTGAGCTCATAGCGATCCACAATAACTATGTAGTCTGTCTCTGTAGGGACTTGTACAGTGTTCTCATCACTTACCTGTTGTTGGTCTTCTTCCCAAGAACGTTCAGGAGTCACCGCTTGAAATGCCCAGGAATCTGGAAGGACACAGATTTCTTCAGTCAGGTTTTCTGTTTATCTAGAATACAGTCTCAGTGAAGTATCCTGTACCTGCCAAACAGTCTCTTTCTACAAATACAGAGACAGAATTGTTATCGTCTTCACTGAGAAATACTTGGCTTCTCCCTTCTTTCCAGCTAAAGTCACTGCTCCATAAAAATCAGAAACTAAGACAAAAAAAGCAAACAAAAATACCCACAAACAAACCAAAAGCACTAATGAAAAGCTTAATATTGGAAAAAAATAGTCATGTTGCCAATTCAGGGCTCAGAGTCTCAGAGCGCGTGGTGAAAGGTGACCCCCAGCTGGCTGCTGGAGGAAGCTGAGGCAGCGTTCAGCTCTAACCTTTGCCTTCTTGGCTGGCATCTTTGCACTCCTGCTGTCAGTGGGTGTTGAGTGTCCTTCCCCCCAGCCTCAGCACGTGCCCTCAGATGTAGGCAGCGTTTAGCAGCTAGAATTCACTCCAATATAAAGAGTACAAATCATGCGTTTTCTGCTTTTGCTTTGGAACTCTTAGCTTGAGGTTTTCCTGCAGGCCATGAGGTTTCTTGCAGCAGCAGGGATGAGTTCTGTTAGCAAGAGGCTGTTCTGTGCTTCGACTGTGGGAAGACAAATGGTTACCTGTGCACCGTGAAATAGAACTTGACACCTAGCACACCGCACTTGCAGCCTGTGGGGTGCTTTAACAAGCAGGTAAATCAGCAGAGGCTGTTTTGCAGCCGGGGTGATGCTGGGTGATTAAAAAGCAGGGGCAGAACAAGGAGTTTCTAGTGTTTGTTCTTGCTTGTCATCCGACTCTCCACTTCCACTGTTCGTTAGAAAAAAAAACAAAAAACAAACAACAAAAAACAAGGGGTAAGCATCTTAATATCTTTATTGTAAATGGAAGGCACAAAACAGACCAGCAACAGAGACTGTCCAAGAGAAATACTTGGTGCTTTATAAACAAACAAGGAAGTACCCTTAGGTAGGTGTGATAATCCTCCTCTAACGCGTTTTTGGAGTGCAAAAATAGATTTGTTCCTTTCTTGCTCTTCTCTCCAGGACAAAGGCAGAATAGCCAACTGCAAAGTTAGACCAGGGAGGTCAGTTTGTTCCATACTGAGAAAGACAAGCCTGTAAAACAAACTAGACAGATTTTCTTTGTGTTATTTGTCTTCCTTCAGCAAAGGCAAAGCTTATGCCACTTCTTGGTGTGTATTTCCAGAATTTGGGAAAAAGGCTTTGCTCTCTTTGAGAGACTGATAACTTGATTTGATTAACTGAAGAAAGCTGGAAAACTGTTCGTTCCTCATTATTTTTCACTTGTTACTTTCTTTAGGGTTACTTTTAAAAAGAAGATTTCACTGATCACAAGCCAGTAGAAGACTTTCAGCCCAAGCAAGGGTGAAGACAGCTCTCTCCAAGAGCAGAGGAAGTCCCTGTGGAGAGAAGCCGAGCTTGTTAGCAGAACTCGTCGGCATGTCTAAACAAGGAGACGATTGCTACTTCTATTTCTATTCTACCTGTACCAAGGTATGGCTGGCTTTCCTTTGCTTTGCTTTTTTTTCCCATTTTTTTCAGGAAGGAGTAGATTAGGAGGAGGAAGCATGCTGGTCTTTGGTTAACTTGAGAACCAGATAGATTCTGAATTCAGTTGTAGCAACATTAGGCAGCAGCATGGCCATTTTTGAGGCTGTACTCTGTTTTCCTTGTTGGTTTCCTTTTGGTTCCAGGGAGACAAATGTGCCTACCGCCACTGCGAAGCTGCTCTGGGCAATGAGACGGTCTGCAAGCTGTGGCAGGAGGGTCGTTGTTTCAGGAACGTCTGCCGATTCAGACACATGGAAATTGACGTGAGTGCCTAACGATGTGTTCTCAAAATCAATCAACAAAAGCATTTTTCAGTGCCGTAGGTGTACTGATTGTGCTTTTGCAGGATAGATTCGTTTGCTTCAAAATCATACTGGTTTCTGTTACCAAGAGAGGGGGTGGGAGGAAGCAGAGGGAAATAAAATCAATGCCTTAGGTGTGTCTTAGCAAGATATATATATATATATATTTTTATTAGATGCTGACAGTTTTCTCAACAGATGCAGAATAGCTGTTAAATAGACTGCTAAAACCTGCTGGAGCAGGGGGGTAATAAACAGGCTGTTCTATCGTCATGGGAGCAGGCTTGATAATGAACTCTCAGGTCTCTTCTGACCCACAGTCCTTCCGATAACGCTGTTCTAGCTGCCTGGGGTAGGAAGTGGGGAAAGTTAAAGGTGCAGAAGAACTAAGTCTCCAAGAAGTAGTTCTAGACAGGGTTAACCTAGGCAATTTCAGATGTTCTTTTTCCCTCTGAATAATGCTAGTATAATCCTAGGTGTATTAGTTTAACCCACCCTCAACTGGTGTCTGAGAGTGCCTGTCTTCTCTAACTGAATGATGACAAATCTAAATGTGCATAGTGGTTGCAGCTTATGCAAACTTTGTGAATATGCCCAGAAATACTCCACTGAACTGAGAACCTGATCTTTGGAATGATGTTTCAGCACTGTGTTGTGACAGCTGTCATGATCTGGAGCTGCGCATCTCTTTGCAAGCCTCACGTGCATGTTATCACGAGCTTTTCTTTCTTTCTGTCTTCAGAAAAAGCGCAGTGAGATTCCTTGCTACTGGGAGAAGCAGCCGGGAGGCTGTCAGAAAGCCAACTGTGCTTTTCATCATGCAAAGGGATGTTACATCGATGGACAATTCTTCCCACCAAGCAAGAGTGAGTTTAGGTCCTTTTTCTTGAAGCGCTGAAGACTTAATTTGGAGTATTACTTAGTGGGTGCCAATCCTGTAGGGGCCATCAGGTAACTGTTCATTTGTGAGTGCAGGAAAAGGTCTGCAGTCATAGGTGTACTGCACCGAGTGTACTGCTGGTGTTTGTTTTCTGCTTTCGTGCTCAGCTTCTCTTGGCTTTGTGTGATGTTTGCCTTGCAGTTTGCTTCCTGTTGTTTCATCTTTTGCTGGGTGGTAGGGAGATGTGTTGCTGTTCGAAGGGAAGTCATTGTTGACGGTGTAAACAGTGATGGGATGGGCAAAAGGAGATGATGAATTCATTGTCTATGCGGGTTATCTGCCTTTCCTACCACCTCTTTGCTAAATTGTGGTCAAAGTTTTAAACTGCCATATTACCGATGATCCTCCTCTTCCTCTAGCTACACTGCCAAGTCCGCCTGAGTCCGCGGACGATGATTTGAAAGTGGCTCAGATGTCACTGCAGCAAAAGAAACTTTCTGTCCAGTCAAATCCCTCTCCACAGCTAAGGGGGTGATGAAAGTGGAAAACTCTGAAAATGTCCCAAGCCCTACACACCCTTCAGTTGTAATCAATGCTGCAGATGATGATGAAGATGATGATGGTGAGCATGTTTTGGTTCTTGGAAGGAATTTGTGCTGTAAATGATTGTGTAGATCTTTGGTTCTTGAAGGAATCTGTGCTGTAAAGGAATGTAGAAATCACAGATGACCCGAGGTCTGACTAGCGATAGGGCAGGCAGTGTGGCCAGGTCACTGGTGGCTTTGTCCGGCAGTCAGTGGACAGAACCTGAAACGTTGGAGGAAAGCTTAGAACCACTCCTGGCTTTAGCTGGTCTGTTGTGTAAAGTTCTATGTGAAACTAGGAAGGAAATTTCTTTTTTCTGTCTGAAGAGCAATGTGTTGTGTAATAGTTAAAGCTGCAGAGAGAATCTAGAGAGTCCTAGATGTTTTGTCCTAGTGTATTCTACTTAGGAGTCCATCAGGTCAATGTAGCTCTTTAAAAAACAAAACAAAACAAAAGAGCAACAAAGTTTTTTATATGAAGCATGGGCTGAAGTGTCACTGCATGAGCTACGTAATCATGAACAATCTTGTCTATGCATAACTGAATAGATTTTTCCCCTTCAGACCAACTTTCTGAGGAAAAAGAAACTAAAACTCCTGTCCAGCAACCAGCTGCGGAAGGCAAAAATGGATTACGGGTGATTTCCACTCGCAAAGGCAGTTCTACTGCTACTAAACAAGGTATTCCAGCACCTTAGTAGGATAAATCAGAAGAACTTGACAGTTAACTCAAAAGCAGTGTGGTGTAAAAACACAACAAAATGTAGGGGTGCTGAATGGACTCGGTTATTTCCATGATCTCATTTCTGCCATGAATACCATCATGTGCCCATTGGGTCAGAAAGGTGAACTCCTTTTCTTTACTTTTGGAGAACAAAACAGGGCCACAGCATGGAGTTGAAATGGCTGCACGTGCAGCCTTGCAACCACTGTTGATAAGCCATATCTAACGATAGAGGGATCTAATATCGTGTAAATGGATTAAAATTAAAACTACATTTTTAAGCCTGAAGGATGAAAGGAGGGGCAAAATGCCCTTGGTTCTCTGGCTCTTTCACTTGTGAGGAGTGTTGACACGCTTTATTCTAAATACTTCAGAAAGTTGCTGAGCGCTAAGAAGCCTGAGGAGCTGTGGTCCTCAGTGAGTGCCTCTAAGCCAGTCTCATGAACTGTTTCCTATTTTCAGAGGGCAATCTGAATTTTGGAATAAAAACACTTGAGGAAATCAAATCTCAGAAGATGAAGGAAAAAAATAAGAGACACAGTGGTGAGTTAGTACAGTCAGTACTTTAGGTGTTAGCTGAGCATGTGTTTCGATGATAGATGGTGGCAAATAAGCATGTTAGTAATAGACACAAGGAGACAGCGTGTGGGAAGATGCTCTTTTCAAAGTTCTTGGAAATCTGTGGCTTTATTAGTTTAGTTGAAGATGGAAGTGGTTCAAGAGGAACTGAGTTGTGTTTTTGGGCTATTCAGCGTATTTTCCTTGAAACAGTAGATCACCGTATTTAAAGCTATGTGGTTATTCCACAAATGCTTGAAAGTCTGCTCCTAATGTCAGCCTAGAGTCCTAAATTGTGATGTGCTGCTCATTTCTTTGTGGTGTTTGAACATTTGCCAGTTAACTGTAAATTCATGCATGTATACAAAGCTGTACGCAGACCAGGAAGCTGCTGATGCTCCAACTGAGTTTCTGGGTGTGCATTACGCTCCTCTTAACATGTGTGTTGGGGGCTTACAGCAGTGCTTACAGTAGAGCTATTTGACCTGCAGTGTGGGTTAAGGTGGGTAACATAGAAAAGGGATTCGGTGTTACTGAAACACTGGATATGTTACTTTTATCATAGTTAGCTTTGTTACATCATGTCTAAAACTAGACTGAAGCTCTTCAGGGCATTGTCCTGTCTTCTGTTTCTGAGAAGTACTTAAATGCTTTAGGGAACTGAAGCTAGAAATACACCCTTTTGTTTCAGTCATTTCACAGTTTAGCTTTCTAAATGTCTCTTTGTTTATCAAGTCTTTAGGGTGGAGTAAGCTCTGTATACTTACAAATTGCTGCATCAGACATGCTAAAGCAGTGTTCCATGTCATTAGTGGGACCGACTTGTCTTATCTGTTGTTTTAATATAAAAATCTGAAATAATCCATTCACGTATGCTGACATGGTTTGTAGAAAAGCATGACCTACAAATGAGTAAAGCACTAAATAAATAAATAAATAAATTACTACTTGCTAGAAATAACCATTGCTATAATGTTTCCTTAAAATTATATGGTACATGTATATAATGCTCATCTTCTGTTGGTGATGCATGAATCTGAGTAACAGGTACTTTTGGCTGCAGGAGCTGTGTTCACAACTCTTACTGCTTGGAGCAGACTGCACAGAGAGTTGCACTAACAGCCTGCTAGTGATATGCAGATCAGAACGTTTGGGAACTGGGTCATTTATGGGAGCTGTCAATCCATGCCATGATGGTGTTGCAAGTTGGATTATTGAGGGATCTTTTTGTAACGGGGTTACTTACTTCCTTGACACATTAGTGAAAGCCTTCTCTCAAGACTATGGCTCTTGCTAATACATGACACAAATGGAAACAATTTCAAATACTTGCCAGCAGGCTTTGCTTCCTTTTACCTTCATGCGGATTTTTCCTGTAGCCTATGTAGTAGGGAATATTGTGTTCAGATAAATAGGGTTTGGGCAACAGGCTGTTATTTACTTCCAATATTTTACCGCACTTCAAAACTCTTCCTTGAAAACTACTGTAGAAGTTGAAATGATGCTTCAGGTCATAGTTTGATCTGTGGAATTATGAAACTCCTTGTGGTATTTGATTAAGGAGGCATTGGGGAGGCATTGGGGAGGCAAGGACAATCCCCAGACAAGGACTGTATATCTCGAAACAAGACGCTGCAACTCAGGATAAGGAAGCGGTAGACAGACAGAGAAACAAATGGAAGGACTATGAATCTCAAAACTGGACATTGGAATTCATTATAAAGATACAACAACTGGAAGAATTAGCAACAACCAGCGCTTGCAATTAAGAAACATGCCAGCTCAGCAGATTCCTGACCAAAGGTGAAAAGTACACTGTGAGGAAGACTCGGGGTCTTCCTCCCAAAGACCCCTGCCCACATCCCAAAGACCCCTGCCCACAATTCTTGCGAGGCTCTACGCAGGTGCAAGGTGCCAAAAGGCTAATTAGCATGAGAAGCGAGGGAAGGCGGGGATAGGTAATGCATATGTATAGGCGCTTGTAGAATATTGAGAGATTGATTGTATAAATTCAAGACTGCTTTCCGCCTTGGGTATGCACGATAGGTGGAGAGATCCCCTGTGCATCATCCAGCGCTGCAATAAAGACTATACCACTTAAAGGAATTCCGGCTTTGATCTTTGAATCATATTTGAACACTTTCTTTCTGTGATCAAAAAGCTTCCTTAAACACAGCCTCAAGCTCAATTACACCAGTGTGTTTTTAATTTTCTACGGCTGGTTATTTCTATAGCAATACAGAATAACACTGCTCATAATTCCTGAGGTGGGGGGAACTATACCAGCCTCTGAAAGGGTGCTAGCAAGCACCTCTAATTAGCTGAAAGCTTTTGAGGTATCAGCCCATTGTTTTTTCAGGGAGGGGGGAATGGGAGCCATACTTTGAAACTGAAGTGCTAGGTGCTTAATAAAATGGGTCTGCCAGAATTGTAGGTGTGGTGCTAAAATATGAAGCCTGGCATGGTGGTAGGCCTTGGTGAATCACTGGATCCATCTTTAGGTGTTGCAGAAGTGGGATAATTTGATCCTGCTGTAATATGAATAATATTGAAATGTCCTACCAACTGAATTAGCAATGTTAACAACTATCTGCGACTCAACTAGAAAATAACCTGCAATCTCATGTATTTGCAATTCACTTTATAAACTCATTGCCATCCATGATGATGATGATGATGTAGAAACACCGAATTCAGGAATAAGGTTTTGTAAATTGATATCATGTTGTCACTGTAGTATTTCAGTGAATTGGAACAGCAGAATTCCATGGGTAGTACTTGTTAAATGTACTTGTCAGCTGGGCTCTTAATTGCATGCCAACTACGATAAGACAGCAAAGGTATACTTACTGGTGTATTTATATTGGTGTATTTATAGACGAAAGAAGGGAGTTTGCAGCCACTTTATGTACCTGTGTAGAGGTTCAGCTACGTGTAATTGTTTTCAGATTGTATGTGCAAAAAGAAGGATTTGGCAGCATTAGCCACTGCTGCCACTGTACAAATAAAGACTGTTGTGCCGTTGTACTGTTTACATTAACTATAAATACACCACAGTAGAGAGAGACTAGAAATTCCAAGCTTTTACTGAAGAGTCATACTATAGTTCTTTTTTTTTTTTTCTTAAGCCAAGCACAGCAGGGAGTCTGCAGACAAAACTTTGAGTGTTGTCTGCTTTAGAGCAACATCCAGCATCATAAGTTCTTGTGGAACATGACTGAGCACTTTTATCTGGTGCTTTTTCTTGCTGTAAAGATGCACCTGTAATCTTTTCTCTGAGCTTCAAGTTTCAACATATTTTGTGTCCAGCTAGTAAGAGCATGAAGTCTCTCAACTTTAACTGATTTCCTCAGCTGGTTAACTATATAGTTATTTAGCATTAAAATATTTGTCAATGTATGCACACGTGTGCATATGTGCACAGTCTTGTCTGCACAAAGATCCAAATGTATCTGTTGCCGACGGAAGGAAGACCCAGCACATCAATATGAGTGAACAGTGAACTTCAACCTTAATGGATAGCTCAGTCGTCTTTTATCTAGTTCGAACATAATCAACTCATACATATTGCAGAAACTAAGCTCAGGATTGGTTAACACTTCCCGGGCTTTTCAGTCTGGTCCTCCTTCTTTTGGCTACTTGTCCCACCTTAGGGACTTTCCCGATGGCCCAAGGGCATCGTGTCCTTGAGCCTGATTGGCTCTCAGCCAGCGGTGTACGTGCCAAGGCTCATGTGAGTTGAGTACGGTGCTTCACCAGCCCATTGTCTCCCAACTGCTCAACATTCACATGTCCTGCCTCACTTAACGATTCCTCCACAATTCCCCCGTTTTTATTTTGCAGCAACTATAATCAATATAACTATAAGTAGAAAACGAAGTTCCTCTTTGACGAAGAAAAAACCATCCACCCATGTTCCCAAAAACAGATTTAAACCAACCTTCAAACCAACTATCTTGTACTACAATTTTTTGCGTATGATCCCTTAACCATTTCAAACATAATCAACTCATCAACAAAAGGATCAGACGCAGAAGCGAGGAATAGGCAAAATGAACTTTGTCTGGTTTAATTTGCCCAAGTGACCCACATATTGGTTTGAGGATCAATTTTGCTTAGGATGGCACTATTACGTCCAACCGTCATTGTCAAAGGTAATGCAACCAGAATCCGTTGTGCCGTTAGATCAGCCATGGTTGCTGTTATTCGTACTTGATGACTTTTCTTCAATGGCTGGTTTAACACACCGACTAGGCACCCAGGTTGGCCCTGTAGGGGAAGAGATACACACATAACCTCGCCCCATATAAATCACGTCAGCAGGCCCCAGCCATTGTCCCGTTTTCATATCTCGGTATAGTACTCTCATAATACATTTATTATCATTTTCAGACTTAATGTAATGACGTGTTGCGGGTGGTTCCTCATCATCTCCATGCTATGAACCCCTAAACCCTGCTTAGCAGCGTCATTGTAATCACAGGTGTTCTTTGTACTTTTGTACAGGTATGGCCTTTTCCAGGTTCCTGTAGCAGGAATCATCTGATATCCAGGGCTACGTTCACATTTGTAGCCACCTTTCAGGTTGATACATATTTGACTACAGATACCAGGGTTTTGACATTTATCAAAATCTCCACAGTTTCTCTTGTCTACAAACTCAAACCCAGCTGGACAGTCACATTCATTTATGTTGCATTCCCTCAGGGGCTCATCACCCCAGTCCTTGCAGTCTCTCTGCTGGTTACACACTTTATTGATATCTATGCATTCTCCACTTCTGCACTTGAATTTGCCAGGTCCAGAGCACTGAATAACATTGTTACAGTTTGCTTCATCAGTGCCATCCAGACAGTCTCTCACACCACTGCACTGCCTACTCCTATAAACACAGTTCCCATCTTCACATCTGAACTGGTCTGGCCTGCAAGTCTGAGAAGGGCAGTTAATTTCATCACTTCCATCCTTGCAATCAGGATCTCTGTCATAGTCTTTTTCACCTGAGCCGCACTGCACCTCACTCACGTAACACTTCACCAGAGGTGCAGGCTGGCGGCCACACTGCTCCAAAGATACATCCGAGTGGTCGGAGCAGTCACCTTGACCATTGCAGACAAAGCTTTTGGAAATACATTGCCCACTACTGCATGTAAATTCTGCTGCACTACAAGTCACAATGCCGCAATTCTCTTCATCTTCTGCACTGTCACAGTCCTTTTCACCATCACATTTCCAGGACACTGGTGCCTGCCGCCCCGCACCTGTGTCACTTATACTACTGCTATTACCCGTGCCGTCAGTGTCAGTGGCATCCTCCTGGTACCGTTTCTGTCTTTGCCGCCCCTTACTCTCCCCCTTTTCTTTTTGCCACTGACCATTCACCACAAATGGATGAGACACATGATTACTAGTTAGGAAAGAGCATGTAACATCTGCTATACAGCTGCAGGCGATCTGCTGGTTTTGGTAATACTCTAGCTGCCTCTCTGCCAGGTCCATGCGCTGCAGCAGGTTCTCAATGAAGTGCTGGAGCCTGGCTTTTCCCTGCAATTCTTTTTCTGTCTCCTCCTCGAACTTGCTGAGGCGCTGCTTTAAGGCCGCGATCATCTCCACTGCCATGTCCACCTGCCTGCTGAGCACCTGCTCCCTCCGCTGCACCTCCTGCTGCTTCTGCGAGAGCTGCACAAAGGCCTCCCGCACCTCCAGCAGCTCCGCCGTCTTCTGGGCCAGCTCCCCGGTCAGCCTGTCAAGCCGCTTCTCCTTCGTCTTGTCCATGGCCTCCACCATCCTGCTGAACTTCACCCTGACACGTGCACCGCAGTCGAACCGTCCGCGCTCCCCGTGGCGCGGGCGGCAGAACGGCAGCACCGGGCCGCCCACGGGCAGCGGCTCCGGCCACGGGAAGCCGCCCCGCTCCGCGCCGTCCTGCTGCATCCTCCGCCTCCGCCTCGGCAGGGCGGGCTTGGGAAACTTCGGGCACAGGGACCGAGACCGGCCCTGTGGCCGCCCACGGCCGTGCTGCCCCAGCCGGTGCCGGGGTCGGGGCCGGGAGTGGAGCGGCCACGGGAGGCGTTTGCGACTCTTGCCGCTGTTCCGGCCGTTTCCCAGCATGTTGCGTCGACATGCCGCTTCCTTGTGATTGTTCGACTGACAATTTGAGCACCATACTGCCCCAGCTTTGCAGTGTCGTCTCACGTGTCCAAAAGCACCACAACGATAACATCGGCAGCGGTGTGGTAATTGGTTACTAGGGGGTGGTACTGGACCACCGGCGGTTTGCAAAGGAGCAAGAGCTGCAAGGACCTGACTCTGTGTAGACTGAACATGCTCTTTCACAGCCTGTGCCTGTTCTCGCATGCTGTCACCTAATTGTTTTACTGCCTCTACTAACATAGCCTGTGGGCCTACTGGTACCTGAGCCATTCTTTCCAACCCTTCCTCGATTGTCCAAGTTCCCGGTAACGTAGCTAATATACTACGAGTTGAAGGGTTGCAGTTTTGAATTGCACACTGCTTTAGAATAGTGCCCTTTAGATAATCAGGTACCCCAGCCGCTTGTATTGCGTTTGCTACTCGATCAATAAACAACCCAAATGGTTCCTCCCTTCCTTGCTTGATGCCCATATAGGATGGTATCCCCCCTGGCTCTCTAATTTGGTCCAAGGCTCTTCGAGCCAATCTCATTGATTCTTTAGCTTTGTCTGGACCCAGCAACGCTTGTGTCTCTAATCTATAATATGGTCCAAGTCCCATCAATTCCTCCAACGTGACACCATACAACGGATCTCCAGGTGCCCTTATCACAGCTACTGCCTCTTGACAAACACTTTGCCAATGCGCATTAAAAAGAAGCTGTTGATGTTGTGTTAGGATCAGCTTCATTATACCACGTATGTCCCCGGGGAGCAATATATTTGTTCCCCAAATATAATCTAACATTTGCCGAGTAGGTTCCCCCTTTAAACCAGAATCATTTACGGTAGATCGCAATTGAGTTAATAGTTTCCAATCTAAATTTGTCATATTAACGGTCACATTACCCTGTGCATCTGTTGGCGAGTATACTACCGGAAAAGCTTGTGTTAACTGTGCTGCCGTTTCATAATTCCCTTCACGCAGTGCCTCATTTGCTATTTGCCTCCATCGCTCAACAGGGGGCGTAACAGCAAAGGCCTTCGATGGCTGCAGACCTTCTCTTCCCTGCGCCCCCGTTGTGAAGGGATTTATATTTGATAGAAATGAGTTAGCACTGGTCCTTTCACTTGCTCCTTTCTCACTTTCTATTGGAGCAGTTGGAGCTGTTGGTAGTGAAAGCTCCTCCTCTGCTACAGAGGACATTGTCACAGGCATCCCCGAAATTCCCGAGGCCCCCTGTGTAATAGTAGAAGTTCTAACGGAAGGTGGCAACGGGCAATCTGTTCCTTCCATATTTATTTGCTGTGGATTAACATTATTAACCCTGCTTGGTGGTCCTAACCACTCTGTTGCAGCAGCGGCAACTCTTTGTTCATCTTTATGTGTGGCTAATGCATTAGCCACTACTCTCCATGGCCTCATCAAATCTCCCAGTAAACTTAACATCGTTCCTAACATCATCAAACAATTTATTTCCAAATTTACGTCACTCTGTTTGTTCAAAAACTGTATCAGGACTTGTAAAACAACCCTTAGCTATCCCATATACTAATAACCCTGGCAAATCTTTTTCTACAATCTGTATCTAAAATGCTCCGCTTTTCTAAAAAGCATTTGAGCAAATAATACGCCGCTTATCTTTTCATACCTTTATATACGTCGGTTGCAGCCTTTGCAAAGACCTCGGCGGCGCTTTTCCGGCGGGACCCTAAATAGGCTCATCCCGGGTGCGGGGACTCCCTTTCACCTTCGCGCGCACCTTCCCGGCGCGGGTGCGGGGATTCTTGTCCCTTCCACCTCCTGGGCTGCGTTGCAGGACCGGCTTCTCCTTTATTCCGTCCAACCGTGGCCGTGGATCACTGCCAGCAGTGTCCAAATCCTGTTCAGACTGGTCCCTGTTCGGGCGCCAATTTGTTGCCGACGGAAGGAAGACCCAGCACATCAATATGAGTGAACAGTGAACTTCAACCTTAATGGATAGCTCAGTCGTCTTTTATCTAGTTCGAACATAATCAACTCATACATATTGCAGAAACTAAGCTCAGGATTGGTTAACACATCCCGGGCTTTTCAGTCTGGTCCTCCTTCTTTTGGCTACTTGTCCCACCTTAGGGACTTTCCCGATGGCCCAAGGGCATCGTGTCCTTGAGCCTGATTGGCTCTCAGCCAGCGGTGTACGTGCCAAGGCTCATGTGAGTTGAGTACGGTGCTTCACCAGCCCATTGTCTCCCAACTGCTCAACATTCACATGTCCTGCCTCACTTAACGATTCCTCCACATGTATCCTGTTCTGTCATTTAAAGAGTGACAAATATGAATTACTTATGATGTAGATATGATTGACCTGTATTTTCTAGATACATAGTTGTGGTCTGATCAGCTAATCTGAATATCAGCATCAAGTAGATTCACAGCTCAATGGCCGTTTTCTCCTAAGATGACCAGCTTCATTTTCTCTTCTTTTGAGAGAAATGGAGTTGAGTAACTTTGTGTGACGAGAATGCTCTTTTCTGTAACCTTTTTGTCTCCTGTAAACTTAAGAGTAGAGCATGGTTCTTTCATCTCTGAAAAGTGAAATGACATATTCCTTTTAAATCATTATTTTGGGGAATGGTCTCTGCCATGCTATTGTTGCATGTTGACATACCTGAGTATATATGGAGCACCTATACAATTTTGGACTGGAGAAATTCTGGAGTTAAGTGGTAAAGAGAGCCTGTGGAAACTTCTGCAGAGTCTCATGTTCTTTTGTAATAGTACTTAATAAGGAACAGATTTGTAGGTTATCTAAGCAGATAACTCAAGAACTTGTTTCAAACTCTAAAGATTCCTTTTGAACAGTAATTTCAAGAAGTATGTATTATCTCACTACACCTCTGTCATAATATGTCAGCATATCTAGATGTCTGTTTTCTATGAAATTTGTAATCAGAGATGGATATCATCACTTTCAATACTCTGCTAACTGACCAAACTCTGCATGGAAAAACTGCAGTTGGACAAACATAGATATACCCAGGATCTAGCTTTAATGTTAGGTAAATGATTTGATCTTTAGAATGGTGTCCCAGGGATGTACATGTTGCTTTTAGCTACAGGCAACAACAGAAGGCATAAGTGTTGCTTAGTTCCGTCTCCCCCCAGCGTATCCTCTGTGTCTTGCTGTAAGAACAGGTGAACTTGATGTTTGTGGACGGTACCAGCTGAAATGCTGGGTTCACCTCCCTGTGGAGAAAACTGCTTGCTGAATCTCCAGTGCATTGCAAACAAAATTAAACTCCTTGTAAAAGAAGAGATAAGGCTGCTTACCCCAAACTGGAGCTTGCGTATGTGTATTATCTACTTCATTTTTAAATTGTGTTTGTCAGGCTCTGGGGATGGCATCTGAAATAGTTTTTAAGCACTAAATTATTCTATTCTATTCTATTGTGTCTTTTTCCGCCCAGAACATGAAGACCAGCTTCTTTTAGAGCCACCTTTTTTTTCCACAAAATCTCTCAAGAGCGAATGTATTAGCCTAAAATGTGTTTGGTAGATTGTTGTTGTTGTTTTTTTTTTTTTTTTTTTTATGTAATTCTTCTTTATTTACCTAAGGTAATACAGTGTAGTCAGTTACAATATAAATAAATTATACTGTATCTTTTTGATTTCTCCCTCATTCCCCCAATTCCAGCCCTGTCTTATGCTTTTTGAGCCAAAAAAAAAAAAACACTTCTGTGGTTTAATGATATGAATTATTGTTTGTTTGATCAAACAATGTTTTCATTCTACCTTCTGTGCTACTTTCCCAGGAAACTGATAATTAAAAGAAGCCAGCTCAGTAGAATTTCAGACATGGCAACGGAATCTGCTCTAATCAGTTCAGTCCCTACCACTGCATCTCGTTTTGCCTTACTACAACTGGAAAGTGATACTGATTCAGAGCCTGGAAAAGGCAGAAGTGGCCGACGTGCTGGTAAATCTCTAGCTTCAGAGTGTAGATCTACAAATGTGAAGAAAAGAGAGAAAAGAAGAAAAAGGAGAGAACAGCAGCAGAGTGAGGCCAATGATGTAAAGGGATTATATTTTCAACAGTGAGTAAGGTTGTTGTCTCATCAAGAGTTTTTGCTGTCCCTGAAAAGTCATTGGTTTTGGTTTTCCCTGTGAAAGAAGAACTACTTAATCACAGATTACATCTTTACATTGTCCTGTCTTCTGTTTCTGAAAAGTACTTACACGCTTTAGGGAACTGAAGCTGGAAATACACCCTTTTGTTTCAGTCATTTCACAGCTTAGCTTTCTAAATGTCTCTTTGTTTATCAAGTCTTTAGGGTGGAGTAAGCTCTGTGCACTTACAAATTGCTAAAGCAGTGTTCCATGTCATGAATGGGACCGACTCGGTCTTCTCTGTTGTTTTTCATATACAAATCGGACAGAATCCGTTCGCGTTTTGCTCCTTGAGCTCTGTCGGCATTGTGTCTACAGATGTGTCTGTGTGTGGACGTGTGCCTGGGCACTCCCGGCGGCTGCTGGGCCAGCAGCTGCGAGCAGTTGTGAGCGTGGCTCGCCTACTTGGAGACCGCTTGTGTTTGAGGGAAAACTCAGCCTTTACCGCTGAGCTCCACCGGAGCCGTGAGGAGACGCTCTCCTCCATGACGAGCGCGGCGATGGAAGCCGCATTTCGCACCCCTGCTTTGACCACAAGCAGACGGCCCCCTCCACCCTCCCCAGGACTCGAGGGCGAGCTGTGCGCGTCCCTGGGGGCCGGGGGCTGCCCCCCGGTGTCCCCTCACACCCACCCCTCAACCCCCGCTCCGCCCGCGCCCTCCTGCCGCGGGGGGCCGCTGTGCGCGGCGGGGCGGCGCCGCCGAAGGTTGCGGCCGTTGCCTAGCGAGGCGCTGTCACCAGCAGCGCGGGCGGCCCAGGCGCGGCCCGCCGGCCCCTCAGCCCGCCCGGAGGCTGCCTCCCGCCGCCCGGAGCAGGTTTGGAGCGGGGAGCGACGGGGCCGGGGTCGGGGCCGGGGCTGGGGCTGGGGGGAGCCGCCCCACAGCGCCGCTGAGCCGGCATTTTGCTTGGTGTTTGTTTGAGGAAGTAGGAAATGGGATCTCTCCCCTCCTCCGCCCCTCCCCTCCCGCGACTGGTTTGGGTGTCATTTTGGGAGGGGGGGGGAGTCAGTAAGTTTTCAGTATGTGCTCGTGATTGCCGTGCCCTTTCTGAAATGAGCAGGATTTCAGGCTCTTGCAAAGCCTCCTTGACTGAGAATCAGCAAGAGAAGAGCAGAAGATGTGTTTGGGATCCGGCAGCATTTGATACCCATCGAGGCTTTGGAGTGTTTCTGGTAGACATTTGTAAAGAAATCCTATTCGATGCTTCTTCTTGTGCTTCAGAATTAATCCGTGGGGGGCAGTATAAGGAGCCATGGTTGCTGAAATATATAACTAATAAAAAATAGTTCCATATGGGCATAAAGAGACGGATTAAAATCAGAGGAATGCTTGGTGTGTAGTAATCACAACTATTTAAAATCATACCCCCCATGTAAGCAACACGACAGCTTTCTGTGCTTCTGAAATTCTAAATACTTGGCCCTTGTAAGCAGAAGATGGCTTTCAAGCACGTGTGTGTCTATAGGTATTAATTCCGGATAAAAAGGTTTTTTTGAATAATTTCTGTTGCCTATGCATCGGTACTGTAGCAGTGAGAAAATAAGGTTCATTGTAAGTCTATGCTTTATCAAGAGTTCATTAACAAGATCTTACAATATTGTTGCTTCATCCGGCAGTATAACGTCCAAACAGAAAGTCTGACCACTTTCAGACCAAAGGTTAAGTCTGCTAGCTTAGAAGGTAATAGAAGCAAAATTAGTTTCTGCACTGGTTTAACAGTTGTTAACATATCTGCTTTTTTATCACAGTTCCTTTCCAGGGTGTAATGTTGCTTATGTGCATCACTCTTCATGCTGATAAATATTTTAAATTACAAACAAACTTTGATTATCATACTTATCCACTTATCCAAAGCATAGAGAAGCATAACTAGAAACATGGGAAAATGATATGCATAAAAGCAACAGACAAATGCAGCAAGCATAATTTAGGTGATTTAAAATGTAAGGATTTGGACCTAAGAAATATTCTGCCAAAAGTCTGTAAAAGTTGGTTTTATTATTTACTGAACTATAAAATACAAAGTTTAGAAATGTAAATTTTGCACAGTGCAGATGACACACGATGTGAAAGTAAGCAAGTCACTATCACATTCCTTCAGAGACTGATGACGTCTAGTTGCATGATAAATGTGCCTTAGGGAGGCTGTGGTAAGCTCTCATAGGACTAACATGAAGATCAGTGTTTGCCTTGTGGCAAGCAGGTGTTGGAATAATTCGTTAAGTTTTCCTTTAAGAGCACTGTGTAAAAACAATAAGGCTATGCAAAGGAATAGTAAATGTTGTGAAATAAAAGGAAGCTGATTATGCTAGGTGAAAGGCCACAATCTCCTTTAAGCACCTGCAAGAACAACTGCAAAAATGCTGATGTTTATAAAGTAGCCTGCTGGGACTATAATGAAGATGTCAAAACCTCAGGCGGGCAGCCTTTCTTTAGTCCCCTTAAACCATCTGTGGATAATGTGTGGAGGGGGGGATGATCTCACAAACCATGTAATCACAAATTTCGTGTCTTTTAGTCTCTTAAAACAAATATAAAAACAAAGATCAAAGCCACCATCTAGACTGTGCTGATTGACTTTTTGAAGAACAGCCCAAAGCTAGCATAAGCAAGCATTCAGAGTTCTAAACAATCAGTATCAAAAAAGACTAAACAAGAACATGTTTATCTACCAAATATCTTCTTGTATCCTTTTTCTGTTTAAATCTTCAGCCAGCTGGACATTCAATTTATTGAAAGCATGCCTTCATTTACTAAGAACATGAGTATATTCTTATGGATATGAAAATATATATTTATAGACAAAGTAGAGAGAAAATACATATTAAGCTGTACATAAAATGAGGCAAATGGCTGAGAAAATATGTACTCAGGCAATGCATCAGCTGGTTATCTTTATTTTTTCTTTTTTTTCTTTCTTTTTTTTTTTTTTAAATGGGAAGTTTTTATTACAACTTATTACATAGCTTGTAAAGTAATGTAAAATCTCTGATGTAAAGTCTTATATTTCATATTGAAATGCAAAGAACCTGGAATTAAAACTACCACTTAAAGATGATATTTTTATGGAAACTTGAATCCTATCACTGTTTTTGATTCGAAGTGTTCTGAATCATTATTTCTCATAATTACATGCAAATTAACATCTCATATGAACACATGGATTTCTATTTTATTTCATTAAGAGACAGAAAATAGCAATCACAAACAAAAAGTAACTGAACTCTTTCCAAAGTCTGAAAGTCTACAGACAAAATTTGCTTTGGTCTTTCAATAACCCAAGCACTTGCCCAAATTTTTAATCTTTCTGGATCCTGCTTCTCTGCAAGTCTTCCAATGTTTTTGCTAGACATAGCCTGATTTCATATGGCAATAAATATTTAAAACAAGAACAGACCCAAAAGCACAGATTTCCTGCAACAGACACCGAGATTTAACTCTGAGTTTTTCACTAATCCAGGAGCTCCAATCGTCAAAAATAATTTACAGCCTTTTTTGTCTTGGTCCCTCATTAGCTATGCTAAATGTCCTTGGCATCAAGAAATGAAGTAGCCATTTGCTCACTGTAGTATCCTTTGAATGGCTGTAAACCAGTAACATCAGGAAAGGTACTGCTTTGCCTCATTAGATTTATTGAACTAGCAGGGAACCATTCTGTTGCATGACTGAAGTCACTATTTGACTAAGTAAACATTTAATGTATTTTAACTAATGTTTCATGCCTACTCACAGCTTACAACTATTGCAACTATATATTTCAGCCATTTTCCTTTTTTTTCCATAACTGCCTCTGATTTTCTTCAGTCTAAACAAGACAAACTATAAAAAGGTCTTGCTCTGCCAAACTGCCAACCTGCATTGGTAATTTACATATTAATAATTACATACATAAAAGAGTAAAGCATTACTTAGCACAATTCATTAACAAAAAGCAGTTTGCATGTTGCCAGAGTTGAACATCACACAAGAATTGCAAGACCTGTCGCCTTTACATTAATATGCAATGCAGGACTTCAGCAGGTGCTCTACCTCCTGAAATCATTTTCATGAACAATTCGTCATGAAAAGTATTCTGATGGAAATATAATTTGCAATAGAGACCAGTGAAAAAATCAGATGTTGTCTCTGGCAACTGTACCAAAATTTCCAGTCACTTGTATGGGTCAAAAAAAAAATTAAATCCAGTTCCATACCCTCACGTCAAATAAAAAGATAAACTTATTAAGTACTGTCCATAAGGATATGAGTGTTTTTATCTGCTTTTCATGAAAAACAAAGAAAGAAAAACACACGCACCCTATCCCAAAGTATCACCTCTCCTAAGGCTTGAAATTTGCTTTTAATTGAAGTTTTAACACATCTGTGCTCCATTCCTACCTCATCTCTGTGTGCCAATGGTGTCCATACAGAAATACATACTTCATAAGAGAAAAAGAAAGATGATGACAGTTCCCTTGATCAATTTTTAGCAGGCTCCTCTAGGCAGCTGTAGCTTTAATCCCAGAGTCAGAAATTAAGACTAAATCTGTGAAGAAGTGCATTAAACAAATTTCACCCACTATGAGGGTGGTGAGGCAGTGGTACAGGCTGCCCAGAGGAGCTGTGGGTGCCCCATCCCTGGAAGTGCCCAAGGCCAGGCTGGATGGGACTTTGAGCAACCTGGTCTGGTGGGAGGTATCCCTGCCCATGGCAGAAGGGGTGGAACCAGGTGGTTTTAAGGGCCCTTCCAATGCAAACCATTCTGTGATTCTATGAATTGTTGGAACTGTACTGTAGCATTCCAGCCAAGCTTTGTGTACTGGGTACACATGGTAAGGGTTTGGCTGCAGGGGTGAGCAGAGCCCAGCAGCTGCCTCATGTCAGAGCAGAGCTAGCTCCGGCCGGCTCCAAAAGGTTCTGGCTGCTGGCCAGAGCTGAGCCAGAAAGTTTAAATCACGAATTTAAACTTTCCACTTACCACAGCAAACTTCTATGTATGTCACCTCTTGGTTGCTTAGATCTCTTCCTGATGCACAGTAGCGCAAGGCTCAATTTTAAAAAGTCCCTTATTAGGAAACCAGGATGAATGTGACAAGGAGGGAACAGTTTATCACTTCATTCTTTCTCTAACTATCTCCCATTCTTCACTTCTAGGGCAGGACGCTCAATTCACTATAAGCAGTAAAAAAAAAAAAAAAAAAAAAAGGCAACAGGCTGTAGCCACCAGGAAAAAAACAGCTATGATGGAAAGCCTTCAAGGTAAATCATTAGCTCCTAGACCTTTTTAAGTCCAGTCAACTGATCTCGTCATAAAATGAAGATGAAAGACATGGTCAATACAAATTCAGAAAATGGTAGAACAATCTGTTTCTTCAGACACAGAACATCTGCATCCAGCTAGTTTGCAAGTAATCCGATGTGCACAGGAGGATCAGGTGGAGCAGTCAGTTTACTGCAATACCACTTTTCTCAACTTATAACTTTGTAAGTGCCTTGTTTTATCTCTGCTTGTCAAGCCTTTTGTACCAGGTATGTTTTTGTACCGTGCCTTCTGCCTATTCAGGAGAAAGCAGAATGATAAGGACAATATGCTTGCTTGCCTACTGCATGCTACAGTAGACAAATCATGGAAACCTTAAACATGGAAGTTAAAATTTTCATGAACGTCTTAAAAACAATAATAGGAAACTTCTTTAATAGTTGCTATGATCAATCTAAGCACAACTTTTAATTTCCAGACCACTTGTTTTCAATTTTTCATTTCTAGACTATGTCTTTCTAACTGTGGGATGGGAAGTGGACAATAAAATTAAAAAGAATCATGGATGGATTGAAGATAAATTAATACTGATGAAGATATATTTGTATTAACAGGCTATGAGCTGTGTCTATTTTCAGATTAAAGTTTGCTATAAAAATACGAAGCCAGCATAAGTTTAAAGCCTTCAAATATATTTTGGGTATTTGCATAATTACACTTGCAAATTAAAATTCCACTATTAAATACATATATATACAAGCACACCTTTTTATTACTTTTTTTTTTTTTTAATGGATTGGCACTGGACATTTTCTGTAACAAATCTTTAAATGACGTTTAGATGTAGAGCTTAGTGATATGGTTTAGTGGAGGACTTGTTAGTGTTAGGTCAGAGGTTGGAATAGGTGATACTGGAGTCCTCTTCCAACCTAGATGATTCTGTGATTTTGTAAAATATGAATGACCGTGATTTTACCACACTTATTACAAACAATTAAATATCATGCCAAGTTTATTACATCAAGGCACATATCTTTGTTGAAGAAGATAACCACAATGCAATTTTAACATTTAAATGATAGTACCCAGCACCTCAATTAACCTAGTGCTCATGGCACTGAAAGGAAAAAAAAAAGACAAAGAACTCCATATGCATCTGCACATTTCTTAGCAAACAGCAAATTAATTCTGAGTGAGCAGTTTTGAAGTTAGATACATCATGCATTTGTGTCTCTTGGTAAGAAGTCAGTTTCTCTCGTATGCACGGTTGAGCTACAAAATAAGGAATTACCAAGCACCTGACCTGTTGTATGTCCACACAGATATGGAAATCAAGCTGAATTGTTTGCAGTTTCTATCTTTTCTAGAAACCCTAACAGAACGCAATGAGGATAACACAGGTTTAATTCCTATTTTCCAGACAAATGGCAGTCCTCCCTCTAACATAGTCTATACTTACGGGTTTAGCTTTAGACAAGTGTACTTCAGAGAACTGAAAGGATTGGCCATCTTAATGGTAACAAAGGAATTTCTCAGAATTACTGACCACAGAGATTCATAGGAGCAAAGAGTAAGAAAAGATTTTGTAAAGGTTTGTGTACTCTAGGAGACCACAATCTCTTTGTCCCCTCCCCCCCCCACCGCTATAGCCAGAATTGCAAATGGCTCTGTAAATGTTATGGAGAGCTTTTCTGAAATCAATTCTAATAGCTTTGAATATAACTATAATCAGATTTTGTTTAAAGCTCTTGATATGTTCTTTGCACAGGATGGCTATCGGGCACATATAATTGAACATTATATAATAAAGAAAAAATACATTGGCTTTTTGTTCTAGGCACTAGTTTCCATGGACTACTTCTCATTGTATATTACCATTTTCATAAAAGCAGCTCCAAACAGTTGCAAAGACTTATATATGTAGTCATTTTTTTGCAACGCCCACAAGCTTTAACATTTCAGTTGTTCAGAATCTTACTGGCCTATGCCCCTTTCCCCAACAAAGGAAATAAGGGCACAAAAATAATTTCTCTTCTTGTTTTCTAATGTCTTAGAACAACACATATTCTACCTACACCTGAAGAGGCAACAAGTCACCAAATTTCAGGAAGCATAAAGCATTTAAGCAGGGAAGTCATGCATACACTATTTGGCATGTGTGAAAACCATTCAATTTCAAACATTCTTATCTGTATGGAGAATTTAGGCACTTCAGCAATTCCATGCAAATGGTCCAATACTGCTTTCACCATGTTCTCTCTTAAATAATGTTAACCTCATTCATCTCCAGAATCACAAAATTGGTGCAGTTTACTAAAATTTTGAATGAATTCTCCACCTATTTCCAACACTTGCTTGGAAACAGAGCTGAGAGTGACACCTTACCAAATATGTTTCATTTAGAAAAGATTAGAAGACAAAACGTAAGTTTACTGCAAGGAAGTACATAAATTTTAAATTAGTTAGAAATATTAGTACACACAAAAAGCAATATACTATTTTGAATAAATTCCTGGTGCATTACTAAGTAACTTTAGGTAAAATAATGTTTATCTAAGAGAAACACGGAATTGCTTTACAGGCAAGGAGTAACCTAAAGAGGGGAGGCTTAGTTTAGATATAAAGAAGAAATTATTTGCTCTGAGGGTGGAGAGGTACAGCAACAGGTTGCCCAGAGAAGCTGTGGATGCACTTACCCACAGAGAAGATGTGGAACACTTCCCCACCCCTGGAAGTATTCAAGGCCAGGCTGGATGGGTCCTTGGGCAACCTGGTCCTTGGGCACCAGGGAGGTGTCCCTGCCCTTGTCAGGGGGCTTGGAACTCAATTATCTTTAAGGTACCTTCCAAACCAAACCATTCTATGATTCTGGGATTCTCACATCCTCTTTCCTTACTACCCTTTTGGAAGTCAGTACTCTTCAGACAGCTGCAGGCCCTCTTTCAACTTACATTTCTGGGAACAAAAACAAATTTTCATGTTGAATTTATGTCTCACTTTTGAGTATTTGGGCTCCTCAGTGTTGTATTTGTAAATATTTCATTTCTCTGAGTTTGCCCTTTAAAAACCAAGGGCATTAAAGATCTCTTCCTGTTTACCCATTTAAGTTAAAGCAAATCAATGAAGAATCATAGGATCTAAAGTTCTTTTGTTTTTTCCTAAATTTTTTCTTAATCCTCAATATCAGATTTGTCATGGCAAAGAAATCAATGAAGATACTGGTTGAATGTCAGTACCTAGGCTCTTGGATTATTACTACCATTTTTTTCCCCATAATCCATATTTAGAAAGCTAAAATGTCATATATGACTAGAGTGAACACTCCTATCTACTTTTTTCCCTTTAATACTGTTAGAGAGATCTACAGTTTCCAAAAACTACCTCATCAGAAATTCCTTAGTATCTCTTCCAGACTTCACTGACTCAAGAAACAATGTTATTGACCACACATCTTAGCTTCCTTTCTATTTTCTCTGAACATCATCTTAATTTTTGTAATTACTTTCGTTAGTTAACCTATAGAGCTGGGGTTCAAGCAGATCAAGTTCCTATGTCTAGACATATGTTCCTATGTCTATGAGACTTCCCCCATTCCACACGAACACCTCTATAGTGGCATGCTGACCACAACTAATTAATAATCAAATCCATTCTTCAATGGAGTTACATATCTGGTTATCCCTATTATCAGTATTTATATCTTCCTTTTTCCCTTGCCACTTCTCCTATTACTCTTTTGCTATTTTTACTACATTTGCCATTTTCTTTTTTTAATTCTTCTTAAGTACTAAGTTAGTTTAAAAGAATTCATTACTTCTTCCGAAGTCTCATTTTTGACACTTTCTTTTACTATTTTTCCACTCTCAATTTGAAGATTACACTATTGCAGTGGAATCTATCCATCATGAAGAGCTTGATTTCGTTGAATGTTACCTTGTAGTCAGGTATTCTAAATGAATCTTGAAGTGATTTTTGTTTCTTTTTTAACTTTTATTTATTTATTTATTTATTAAGGGGATTAAAATAATTTCACCCATATAGCCCCAGCACCTTTCCTAATCTTGGGCAATTACTCGTTAGAGCAAATAATTGTCATTTGTTCCAAGTACCAGTCTTTGCTAGTAGTGACATTGTTACCAGCTTACCATCCCCCTCCATACTAGACACCCAAAATTTTCTTTTTAAGTGAAAGAATGTCCTTCTAGAGAATGGAAGTTTTTACCCTGACATCTTTTAAGGCACTGATCCTTTATTTCCGTCTTACTATTCTAATCTTACTAATTACTATTTAACCCCCAAACTACTCTTTCCCATTATGTTTTTGTTTGTTTGTTTGTTTTTAACATAATTTGCAAATTGCTTTCAGCAAGACATTAAAGATAATGTTATTTCATTAATTTAAAATTAGTCAAGGTGATTCTCATGATATTTTCTGTTGTTCTTATGCACAAATTGCAAAACACAACTTTTGTTAGCCTCACACTGAATTACTTAATTACAGGATGAAATCATATTCAGTAATAACAACTAAAGCACTTAGCCGTGTTCAAGAATGAAGTGAAAATCATTTAGATTCTTGCAAGTGGGTTCTCAGAGTTCCAATACATTTTTAAAGATACTTTTATATCACATAAAATGCATTCTTTTATATGATAGGACAATCCATAACAGAAGAAAATGAAGATCTTCATCCACTACAGCACTCTTTACTCTGAAAGAGAATGTCATGCTATAACCATTACAAAGAATTTCATTATTCTCTCAACCACAGCAGCCACCCAGTGGCTACTCTTTTTAATACTCAGACACGCATAAAACCAGGAATTTAGGAGATGGTCAGAACTTGCAATTTTCAGTGATAGCCTCTTGCATTAAATATTCCTTTTATGTGAAAGAGGAAATAAAGCCATCAACATTTTTTCTTTGGAAGCAGACTCTACACAAACATTCAGAAGAAGAGGAAGAAGAAAAAAACAAAGATATGGATGTAAATGTTGTGAGGCTCTTTTGTCATTACTGTTTATATATATATATATATAAACATATATATAAACATATATAGTGTCTGTTTGCTTTTCTTTAAATAAGAGACTGTTAATAAGAAGATATATTGTTAATAAAGTTTTAATAGGAAAATATTTCTGTGTGATAGGCTATTTTTTTTCTTTAAACTATAAATCTAGAGAGAAAAAAAAAGTTATTAAATGGAAAAAAAGTTATTAATGGATGTTAAAAGTATCAAGAAATTTAGACCAACAGCACTGACAGATGTTTCTGAACTACATTATAACTCGTTATGAAAGTTTTGCAACAGTTCTCAATCTTGCAGGAACATAAGAGAATTTATTTCATGCCTTATTTAAGTGTCTTTTTGCGTAGGTGCCAGAAAATGGCTTCATATCCAAAAGCTTGCCTGTTTTTTTTTTAACTGTATTGGTCTAGCTAAAAATGTTACTCTCCCTGCCATTTTTGCCTTGAAGATATCCGTAAACCTTCACAGTTTCAATATTAGTGATTATTAGACACTTTAATATTTATAAAGCAATTATATACAGCCAAAGAGGAACTTAAATAATAAAATTCATTTAAGATGACAAGAAGCATGAAGTTCTTCATCCACATTCTTATGATCTTCCAAATACTCTACTTGAAACCACTTCTTTCCATTTTCTAAGTTCCAAGTTTAACAAAATCTGTGTACATAATGTTTCAATAATGAGGAAAACCTCTATAAAATTCAAAAACTATAACAAATATAAATTATTATCAATGAATAATGCATGTTACTACCAGACAAGAAGTGACAGACGATTACAAAGAAAAGAACCAATACACTTTGTTGTAAATGGCATCGGTTTCTGCTGTGCATACCTAAGTATGTTGGAAGATATATACTTATTGTTACAGGAGTTCCCTCCAGCAATCTTAATATTTGGAAACTGCTATAGTGCACTCTCATTTCAATTGAATGAATGCCATTCTTTGATATTCCTGTATAAGAAACAGAATCAGGAATGATTCTTTGAAATATAAACTTGTGTAATAATTTTGCGTTCTTTCACGTTATTACTAGCCTCTACAACTGTATTACTTGTGCTTTCAGTAAACTGATAAAATTTTTTGCCATTTCATCTATAATGATAATGATCTCTAGGAAACAAAATACATAATTAAAAAATCATAAGCTGACCTTCAATGTATGTTTGACCAAAGTCTGGAATTTCTCTTTGAACTGAATCTGATAATTGTGTTCTGTGCTAGGGACGATCACGTACAGTCAGGACTATGCTGCAGCTTCCTTGACACAAAGCTACACAGTCAGTGTCACCAGTCTTCCATACATGTGTAGGACAAGCCCACTTTCTGCATCAAGCTGAGTGAAGGTCTACATGAAGTCTTTTAGCAGCACCTACAGATTCCTGTTTTTTTTTTTTTGTTTGTTTGTTTTGTTTTGTTTTTCTCTCAGAGATAGCCACTTCTTTTTGTCACATTTTCTGCTTACTTAAATTTCTTTTTCTTCTCCATCATTATTAGCCCCCAACTTCAAGATGACCCATTTATTTCTGCCCATTTTTCTTTGTAGAGGGTTCAGAACCTCTAACTGAGAACCCAGGAATCAAACATTTTGACACATCTACTTGTTGGTTTGACACCTGGAATTTGATATATAAGTTCAGGTTGAGGAACTGGTATGTTCTCCAAAGCAGACTGCAGGCAACACACAAAAAGTTAATGGAAATATGTAATTTCTTCATACATCATCCCTTCTCATGGAGGAAAGTAGTTACTAACTTATCTTTGTTCAACTCCTTAACCTGAAACTACTTGCTCTCAATAATTTATATTTGACTTTAATTATGTTTCAGTTCTAAGTTCCAATGAATTCTGATAGACCATATTACTGAAAACATTTGCTTAGTGTTTGCATCATTTAACCAAGGCTAGGGTCGATAAATATTAGCTAGCAGTAGGCCTACAGTCCTAATTTTTATTTTTTTTTAAATTCCTTCTGCTGGACTACAGTACTACCTGAAGCTATGACTTCAGTTTTTCCACTGCAACATGCTTAGCCACTGACAGACTAGGCTGTTGTATGGATAATACCCTTGCCAGAATTTTAAACCCTGCCCAGTGAGATTCAATTTTTATTGGACATTGGAATTAATAATGAAATCAGTTCTTAACTGAATTTAGCAAATCCCAAAGACCTTAAATTCTCTAATACTTGATTTTTTATTTTCCACTTGGAGTTTCTGAAACAAAATGAGAATAATATTAAAAAAGTAGTGGAAGTAAACAAAACCAAGCATTAATATTGGATTAATATTAATGATCCAATTAATGGAGCAGTTTGTCATTCACTGATGGATCATCAGATTAGCCATAAAACATGCAACATGTTACAAAGAAGGGTTCAACATATCCACTATATAGAATAAACAACTGATGTAGTGTATGCCTCTGTACCTGATGTACGTAGTGTATAAGTGAATGAGAAATTTGGAAGAAGCACTAAAGTAGAGTGAGCCAGAGCACAAGACGGTATGAGAGATGAAGAGGGACAATGTGACTGTGTAAGAAAAAGACTTGGGCAACACACAAGACTAAGCATGAAGAAGCACGTGTGAGAAAGACAGAGCAAGAGAGCACGTGCCCATGACTGAACACAAAGGAGCATACAGAAGACTGACGAACAGCAAGTGAAAGGGCAAGAGCCAAGACAATGAGAGACAGCAAGTGAGCCAGAGGTAAAATGAAGAGAGTGCGTAACAGAGGGCACACGGGGGAAGGGGTGCACACCCAATGATGGCATGAGAGCACAACAGAGATACAGAGCACAAGGTCTCTTCTCTGGTATCTCTTTCAAAAATCAGCACATTATAGCATCCAGATATTTTCTCATATTAGGAAAAATCAGGCAATGTTACCCACATGAGTGATCACCACTCAAACACTGTAACTTCACATAGCATTTGGCATGAAAGGCAAATTACTGGTTTGGAAGGTGGGGGGGTTAAATCTGACAGGGAGCTAACACACACACAAGTGAAAGAGGAACTCTTCACACGCTACTTTCGTGTACAAACAAGAATTTCATCACAGTGGAGCAAAAACATATAGTAGCAATAGCACAGGTGTCCTATGATCAGCAATATCAACAATAAAACCACAATCTTACCAAAGACAGGAGAGAATATTTAAGGTTTTAAAAACAGAGTCAAAAGTTAGTAATTATTTTTAAAAAAATGACTCACCCACTCACCTAGTGCATTTTAAATTGGAGAGCAAAGTTAGGAGAAAGACAGCAGCTGTCTCTTTCACCAATTACCTGCCAGTGCTAAAGTACTACATTTGCATCCACAAAATGCAATGCAAAACTAAATTTTACTGCATTAAGAGAACTGCTTAGTCTATCGCTTCACAGTTCAGAGAAAACATAGAAGACCCAGAACAGAATCTTGATGCACTTCTGTTTTAAAATGCAAGTCCTGACAACCTGACAATGTTTCATGTAGCCCCTTTATCTCAAAAAATATATAATAATAATAAAAATTAAAATTAAAAACCTCTCTCTCATATGAAACTTGAGCTATCCCAGAATGTATTGTTTCATTTGCAGCACACATGAAATGTAACAAGATATTGCACTTTGGTTGCCTTTTAAAAACAGAAGCACAGCAGAACTCAACATTATCCATAATCCTTTCATTCACATATTTCCTCTCACCTCTTTCATTTTTTAATCAGAGAATTGAATTATTATTGGCCTTAAAAGGCTGATACTTTACCACATCTTGCAAAGTACAAAAGCAACTTTACCTTTTCCCTGCTGCAGCCTGCCTTTTGTTCTTCTTAGATTAGTCATTTTTAAAATCTTCTCCACTGTGAAATCAAACAGGTCGCGCAGGCAGGGCGAGCAGGAAGGGAGGAGAGCAACCCCCGCCCACACGAACGCCTCTTAACGACGGTCTTTAGCTAGGCGATAATGGTCTCCACAAGGCACGGAGCGCTCTGCAGGAGGTCGGTACACACCCAGACCGACTGCCCGTTAAAGAATGCAGCGGTTCAGGTCACCGGATGCAGGGAGTGTCAGAGCCTGCTGCTGCCGTCGGCGGGAGGCAGAGACACTGCGTGCGTGAGATGTGAGCAAGTGGATGACCTGATCCGCATGGTGGCGGAGCTCAAGGAGGAGGTGGAGAGGCTGAGGGCCATCAGGGAATGTGAGCGGGAGATAGACTTCTGGAGCAACTCCCTGCAGGGCCTCAAGGAGAGGTACCGGGGTGAGACACCCCAAATGGGGGTGGGCCCCCTGCCCTGTCGCCGTCGGGCTGAGGGAGGGGATCTGGGAGTTGAGGAGGAGTGGAGACAGGTCCCTGCGCGACATGGCAGGCGATGCCCTCCCCTTCCGGCCCCACCTTCCCAGGTGCCCTTACAAAACAGGTTTGAGGCCCTGGAGACTGAGAGACCAGCAACTGAGGAAGAGATAGAAAGTGTTCCCAGGAGGATGCCTAGGGTGAGGAGGTCGACTCCACGCATCAGGACTGCCTCCACCAAGAAAGAAAGAAGGGTGATTGTCGTGGGAGACTCTATCCTTAGGGGGACAGAGGGCCCTATTTGTCGGCCTGACCCTACCCGTAGGGAAGTCTGCTGCCTCCCTGGGGCCAGGGTCAGGGACGTTGCCAGGAAGCTCCCCAACCTGGTACGCCCCTCAGACTATTATCCTCTCCTGATAGTCCAGGCGGGCAGTGATGACATTGATGACAGAAGCCTGAAGGCTATCAAAAGAGACTTTAGGGGGCTGGGACGGTTAGTGGACGGAGCAGGAGTGCAGGTAGTATTTTCGTCCATCCCTACGTTGATAGGGAGGGGTACGGAGAGGACAAGGAAAGCCCACTTGTTAAACACGTGGCTCCGGGGCTGGTGCCTACGCAGAAATCTTGGGTTTTTCGACCATGGGGCAGTTTACTCAGCACCTGGCCTGATGGCTGTAGACGGGTCCCTATCCTTTAGGGGAAAAAGGATCCTGGGCCAGGAGCTGGCGGGGCTCATTGATAGGGCTTTAAACTAGGTAAGAAGGGGGATGGGGTTGAAGCAAGGACTGTTGGGGCTGTGCCAGGGGGAGCAATGGCAAGGCCGGAGGATAAGGCAATGGCCCAGCTGAAGTGCATCTACACCAATGCACGCAGCATGGGTAACAAACAGGAGGAGCTGGAAGCCATCGTGCAGCGGGCAGGCTACGACTTGGTTGCCATCACGGAAACGTGGTGGGACCAGTCTCATGACTGGAGTGCTGCGATGCCTGGCTATAGGCTCTTCAGAAGGGACAGGCAGCACAGAGGGTGTGGCTCTCTATATTAGAGAGTCTTTCGATGTTGTAGAACTCGAGGCTAGGAATGACAAGATCGAGTCCCTTTGGGTTAGGATCGGCAGGGACAACAAGGCTAGTGTCCTGGTCGGGGTCTGCTATAGACCGCCGAACCAGGATGAGGAGACGGATGAGGAGTTCTACAGGCAGCTGACAGAAGTTGCGAAATCGTCGGCGCTTGTACTCGTGGGGGACTTCAACTTCCCTGACATATCCTGGAAGCACAACACAGCCCAGAGGAAGCAGTCTAGGAGGTTTCTGGAGAGCGTGGAAGATAGCTTCCTGACGCAGCTGATTAGTGAGCCTACCAGGGGTGGTGCCCTGCTAGACCTTCTCTTCACAAACAGAGAAGGACTGGTGGAGGATGTGATTGTCGGGAACAGTCTTGGGCAGAGTGACCACGAAATGGTGGAGTTCACTATTCTTGGCGGGGCCAGGAAGGGAACCAGTAAAACCACTGTATTGGACTTTCGGAGGGCTGACTTTGGGCTGCTCAGGACACTGGTTGGTGGAGTCCCATGGGAGGCGGTTCTGAAGGGCAGAGGGGTCCAGAAAGGCTGGGCGCTCTTTAAGAGGCAAATCCTAATGGCGCAGGAGCGGTCTATTCCCATGCGCCCAAAGATGAGCCAGCGGGGAAGAAGACCAGCCTGGCTCAACAGAGAATTGTGGCTTGAGCTAAGGAGAAAAAAGAGGGTTTATAATCTTTGGAAAATTGGGCAGGCCACTAAGGAGGACTATAAGGATGTAGCGAGGCTGTGCAGGGACAAGATTAGGAAGGCCAAAGCTCATCTGGAGCTCAATCTGGCTACTGCCGTTAAAGATAACAAAAAACGCTTTTATAAATACATCAACACCAAAAGGAGGACTAGGGAGAATCTCCATCCTTTACTGGATGCGGGGGGAAACTTAGTTACAAGAGATGAGGAAAAGGCGGAGGTGCTTAATGCCTTCTTTGCCTCAGTCTTTAGCGGCAAAACCGGTTGCTCTCTGGATACCCAGTACCCAGAACTGGTGGAAGGGGACGGGGAGCAGGATGTGGCCCTCACCATCCACGAAGAACTAGTTGGTGACCTGCTACGGCACTTGGATGTGCACAAATCGATGGGGCCGGATGGGATCCACCCGAGGGTACTGAGAGAACTGGCAGAGGAGCTGGCCAAGCCCCTATCCATCATTTATCAGCAGTCCTGGCTATCGGGGGAGGTCCCAGCTGACTGGCGACTAGCAAATGTGACGCCCATCTACAAGAAGGGCCGGAGGGCAGACCCGGGGAACTACAGGCCGGTCAGTTTGACCTCAGTACCAGGGAAGCTCATGGAGCAGATCCTCTTGGGAGTCATCATGCAGCACTTGAAGGGCAAGCAGGCGATCAGGCCCAGCCAGCATGGGTTTATGGAAGGCAGGTCCTGCTTGACGAACCTGATCTCCTTCTACGACAAAGTGACGCGCTGGGTGGACGAGGGAAAGGCTGTGGATGTGGTCTACCTTGACTTCAGCAAGGCTTTTGACACCGTCTCCCACAGCATTCTCCTCAAGAAACTGGCTGCTCTTGGCTTGGACTGGCGCACGCTTCGTTGGGTTAGAAACTGGCTGGATAGCCGGGCCCAGAGAGTTGTGGTGAATGGAGCCAAGTCCAGTTGGAGGCCAGTCACTAGTGGCGTCCCCCAGGGCTCGGTGCTGGGGCCGGTCCTCTTTAACATCTTCATCAATGATCTGGATGATGGCATTGAGTGCACCCTCAGTAAGTTCGCAGATGACACCAAGCTAGCTGCGTGTGTCGATCTGCTCGAGGGTAGGAAGGCTCTGCAGGAGGATCTGGATAGGCTGCACCGATGGGCTGAGGTCAACTGTATGAAGTTCAACAAGGCCAAGTGCCGGGTCCTGCACCTGGGGCGCAATAACCCCAAGCAGAGCTACAGGCTGGGAGAGGAATGGTTGGAGAGCTGCCAGGCAGAGAAGGACCTGGGAGTGATGGTGGACAGTCGGCTGAATATGAGCCAGCAGTGTGCTCAGGTGGCCAAGAAGGCCAACGGCATCCTGGCTTGTATCAGAAACACTGTGACCAGCAGGGCTAGGGAGGTGATCGTCCCCCTGTACTCGGCTCTGGTGAGGCCGCACCTCGAGTACTGTGTTCAGTTTTGGGCCCCTCGCTACAAGAAGGACATCGAGGTGCTTGAGCGGGTCCAAAGAAGGGCGACGAAGCTGGTGAGGGGCCTGGAGAGCAAGTCCTATGAGGAGCGGCTGAAGGAGCTGGGCTTGTTCAGCCTAGAGAAGAGGAGGCTCAGGGGTGACCTTATTGCTATGTATAAGTACATTAAAGGAGGCTGTAGAGAGGTGGGGGTTGGCCTGTTCTCTCATGTGCCTGGTGACAGGACGAGGGGGAATGGGCTAAAGTTGCGCCAGGGGAGTTTTAGGTTAGATGTTAGGAAGAATTTCTTTACTGAAAGGGTTGTGAGGCACTGGAACGGGCTGCCCAGGGAGGTGGTGGAGTCACCATCCCTGGAAGTCTTCAAAAGACGTTTAGATGTAGAGCTTAAGGATATGGTTTAGTGGGGACTGTTAGTGTTAGGTTAGAGGTTGGACTCGATGATCTTGAGGTCTCTTCCAACCTAGAAATTCTGTGAAATTCTGTGAAATAGGACCTCAGCAATAGGACCTCAGCAATAGGACCTCAGTATTGTGACCTCAGCAATAGGACCTCAGCATTGTGACCTCAGCTATAGGACCTCAGCAATAAGGCCTCAGCATTTTGACCTCAGCAATAGTACCTCAGCAATAGGACCTCAGCATCGTGATCTCAGCATTGTGACCTCAGCAATAGTACCTCAACAACAGGACATCAACAATAGGACCTCAGCATTGTGACCTCAGCATTGTGACCTCAGCAATAGGACCTCAGCATTGTGACCTCAGCAATAGGACCTCAGAACTGTGACCTCTGCATTGTGACCTCAGCAATAGGACCTCAGTCTTGCGACCTCAGCAATAGGACCTCAGCATAGTGATCTCAGCATTGTGACCTCAGTAATTGGACCTCAGCATTGTGACCTCAGCAACAGGACCTCAGCAACAGGACCTCAGCAACAGGACCTCAGCAACAGGACCTCAGCAACAGGACCTCAGCAACAGGACCTCAGCAATAGGACCTCAGCAATAGGACCTCAGCATTGTCACCTCAGCAATAGGACCTCAGCAATAGGACCTCAGCATTGTGACCTCAGCAATAGGACCTCAGAACTGTGACCTCTGCATTGTGACCTCAGCAATAGGACCTCAGCAATAGGACCTCAGCAATAGGACCTCAGCAATAGGACCTCAGCATTGAGACCTCAGCATTGTGACCTCAGCATTGTGACCTCAGCATTGTGACCTCAGCATTGTGACCTCAGCATTGTGACCTCAGCAATAGGACCTCAGCAATAAGACCTCAGCAATAAGACCTCAGCATTGTGACCTCAGCAATAGGACCTCAGCAATAGGACCGCAGCAATCGTACCTCAGCAATAGGACCTCAGCATTGTGACCTCAGCAATAGGACCTCAGCATTGTGACCTCAGCATTGTGACCTCAGCATTGTGACCTCAGCATTGTGACCTCAGCTATAGGACCTCAGCTATAGGACCTCAGCTATAGGACCTCAGCTATAGGACCTCAGCTATAGGACCTCAGCATTGTGACCTCAGCAATAAGGCCTCAGCATTTTGACCTCAGCAATAGTACCTCAGCAATAGGACCTCAGCAATAGGACCTCAGCATTGTGACCTCAGCAATAGGACCTCAGCAATAGGACTTCAGCAATAGGACCTCAGCGACAGGACCTCAGCATTGTGACCTCAGCATTGTGACCTCAGCATTGTGACCTCAGCATTGTGACCTCAGCATTGTGACCTCAGCATTGTGACCTCAGCAATAGGACCTCAGCAATAGGACCTCAGCATTGTGACCTCAGCACTGTGACCTCAGCACTGTGACCTCAGCACTGTGACCTCAGCACTGTGACCTCAGCAATAGGACCTCAGCATTGTGACCTCAGCATTGTGACCTCAGCATTGTGACCTCAGCATTGTGACCTCAGCATTGTGACCTCAGCAATAGGACCTCAGCATTGTGACCTCAGCATTGTGACCTCAGCAATAGGACCTCAGCAATAGGACCTCAGCAATAAGACCTCCGCATTGTGACCTCAGCAATAGGACCTCAGCATTGTGACCTCAGCAATAGGACCTCAGCAATAGGACCTCAGCAATAGGACCTCAGCATTGTGACCTCAGCATTGTGACCTCAGCATTGTGACCTCAGCATTGTGACCTCAGCAATAGGACCTCAGCAATAGGACCTCAGCAATAAGACCTCAGCAATAGGACCTCAGCAATAGGACCTCAGCATTGTGACCTCAGCAATAGGACCTCAGAATAGTGACCTCTGCATTGTGACCTCTGCATTGTGACCTCTGCATTGTGACCTCTGCATTGTGACCTCTGCATTGTGACCTCTGCAATACGACCTCAGAATTGTGACCTCTGCATTGTGACATCTTCATTGTGACCTCAGCAATAGGACCTCAGCAATAGGACCTCAGCATTGTGACCTCAGCATTGTGACCTCAGCATTGTGACCTCAGCATTGTGACCTCAGCATTGTGACCTCAGCAATAGGACCTCAGCAATAGGACCTCAGCATTGTGACCTCAGAAATAGGACCTCATCAATAGGACCAAAGCAATAAGACCTCAGCATTGTGACCTCAGCAATAGGACCTCAGAATTGTGACCTTAGCAATAGGACCTCAGCATTGTGACCTCAGCATTGTGACCTCAGCATTGTGACCTCAGCATTGTGACCTCAGCATTGTGACCTCAGAATAGTGACATCTGCATTGTGACCTCAGCAATAGGACCTCAGCATTGTGACCTCAGCATTGTGACCTCAGCAATAGGACCTCAGCATTGTTACCTCAGCATAGGAGCTCAGCCATAGGACCTCAGCATTGTGACCTCAGCAATAGGACCTCAGCAATAGGACCTAAGCAATAGGACTCAGCATTGTGACCTCAGCAATAGGACCTCAGCAATAGGACCTCAGCAATAGGACCTCAGCATTGTGACCTCAGCATTGTGACCTCAGCAATAAGGCCTCAGCATTTTGACCTCAGCATTTTGACCTCAGCAATAGGACCTCAGCAATAGGACCTCAGCAATAGGACCTCAGCAATAGGACCTCAGCAATAGGACCTCAGCAATAGGACCTCAGCAATAGGACCTCAGCAATAGGACCTCAGCAACAGGACATCAACAATAGGACCTCAGCATTGTGACCTCAGCAATAGGACCTCAGCATTGTGACCTCAGCATTGTGACCTCAGCAATAGGACCTCAGCAATAGGACTTCAGCAATAGGACCTCAGCATTGTGACCTCAGCATTGTGACCTCAGCATTGTGACCTCAGCATTGTGACCTCAGCATTGTGACCTCAGCAGTAGGACCTCAGCAATAGGACCTCAGCATTGTGACCTCAGCATTGTGACCTCAGCAGTAGGACCTCAGTGTTTTAAATATCTCAGGATTCAAATTAGGATTAAATAAAAAAATAGGATTTATTAAAATAATATAAAGAAATAGAGGTAAGCAAACAGCGCTGCGTGCACCGGGAGTCTGCTCCACCAGGACGCACACCAGTTACATCAAGCAGCTGATTTTTATGCGCCTAGACTAATACATATTCATTACTACTTCTAAAAAAAAATAGATTATTATAATTAGGTTCCAGGGTCCAGTCCCTCCTACTGGAGCATGCGCATCAGTCTCCTCTGGGGGTCTCTAGGGGTCTTTCATGCTGAAGGCTTGTAGTCTTCCTCTCACCCTTTGTACTTACTCGGCACTATTCCAAGTTTATGGAACACTCTCTGTACACTCTCCACAGGTCTTGTCTCCCAACCGTCCTTCAGCTTCTTTTTTCTTCCTCTTAATCTCTTGGCCCCCCTGGCCAGATACCAAGGATCCTCATAGTATCCCATAACAGTCACTAGTTGTTATCAGTTGTTCTGAAACTCCCAGACATCAAACACAAACAGCTTTCTTATTTGACGCTTCACGAGTAATTAAAACTTTCTTCCCCAGCCATTCACAGACACATCTATAGCAGTGTTAAGTTAATCTCGAAGAAGACAGGAAAAAAAGGCTGTAACTGTTAGAAATAGAAGTCCAGAATAACAAAAGCAAACAGGTTCATAAATTTAGGGAGTGTTTTCTGAAGACGTGATAAATTGACTAGAATGAGGGGGAGACTGGGGCACACTGCATCTGTGGTTCAAGAATTAAACTGCCAGTGCAGGGCCCAGAGGCAGACAGGATTCAAACAGAATTATTCTTTATGCACATGAATTTATGGACACGAATTTATGGACACGAATTGGAATTGTTAAAACATTCCTCACAATCCCTTATCTTCTTTTTAATATCCCCAATTCGTGTCTCTTCTGTTATTAATAATTGGATTTCATCAGTTTGTTCTTGGAGGGTCCAGTTCTTAAGCATCATAATTGACATATTCCCTTCCTTTTTTAATGAAGTTATTACCAATGTACTATTTATCACCCGGTGTATTGATAATGTAAGACAAGGTATCATACAAGGTATAGACAATAACATCTTTACACCACATAACAATAAAAATAACACTCTTTTAACCCATGGTCCACCAGGCAGCCATGAAAATAAATCCCATTCCATATCCTTCCAGGTTTGTGTTTGCTCGCTCACCTCCCCCCTCTCCTTCTCTGGGATGGGAGAGAGAAAGGGGAAAGTGAAGCCTGTGAGTTGAGATAACAAGAAAATAATAATAATAATAACAATAATAATGATGATAATATTACTACTAGTAATAATGTATACGAAACAAGTGATGCACAATGCAATTGCTCACCACCTGCTGTCCGATGCCCAACCCAACCCCGAGCAGTCCGGCCCTCCTCCCAGCCTGCCTGCTGGCAGGACAGTGAGAAGCTGAATTTGGCTTGGTCCTTGGCTTGGTGTAAGCACTGCTCTGTAACAATTAAAAACAATTAAAACATCAGCATATTATTAACATTCTTCTCATCCTAAACCAGAACATAACATTCTATCAGCTACTAGGAAGAAACACCCTTTTTATCAATCTTTAAACAGCAATTACTAAAGCTAAATTTTCCACAGACTTCTCCTTCTTGTGCTAGTAAATAATCCAAAGCTAGGCAATTTTGATACAAAGCAGTTCTCATCATTTATAACTATTTCTATTACAGCTAATAACCTAATTATTCTATTAAATATATATACTGGGGTCCTATAGTCCCACGATCTGTCTTCTGCCCACGTATCTGGATCATAATAGGCAAACACCTTCAGGGTTGATTCAGGCTTGTGTTACCGTTCGGCCTGTCAGGGTGATCCAGCTCCTGGAAAACGAATCACAAATTTATATAGGTTAAAATAAAGGTTCTTATGTTATTTTCTCAGGACAACCTGACCTTAGTGTGGGAGAAGTCCAGTCGAGGCCCTCTCACTCGGCAGTCAATACCCATAGGGGTTGCCTCCCTCGGTAGACCATACACACCACAGTGGAGGGTCCTGCCCTGGTCTTGCCTTCTCCCTTCCCTCACTTCAAGCTTGTCCCCTTTATTTGGCATCCTTAATTCATGCAGAGCCTCGTTGCCAGAATATTAGTTCTTCCTTAGCTTGAGTTTCAGTTTCCCAGGAGCGGACTCAACCCTCCGAGTTTCAGTAGTTACTGGTCCTTTTATTCTGGATGCATGGGTCCCTTTCTGCGGTTCTCACAGCTGTTTCAGTAGTCAGTAAAACAAGGTACAGTCCCTCACACCGAGGGTTCAGTGATTCTTCCCTCCCGTGGCTGCTTGTTGAAACACTTTCTTTTTTATCTTCTGACAAGTTAAATAACAGTTATCTAATTTGCTTTGCCGTATGGCCCTTTCCAGGTTCCTGTAGCAGGATTCATCTGATAGCCTTTCAGGTTGATACAGATTTGACTACAGATACCAGGGTTTTGGCATTCATCACTAACTCCACAGTTTCCCAGCTGGACAGTCACATTCATTTATGTTGCATTCCTTCAGGGGCTCATCACTCCAGTCCTTGCAGTCTCTCTGCTGGTTACACACTTTATTGATATCTATGCATTCTCCACTTCTGCACTTGAATTTGCCAGGTCCAGAGCATTGAATAACATTGTTACAGTTTGCTTCATCAGTGCCATCCAGACAGTCTCTCACACCATTGCACTGCCTACTCCCATGGACACAGTTCCCATCTTCACATCTGAACTGGTCTGGTCCACAGGTCCAAGAAGGGCAGTTAATTTCATCACTTCCATCCTTGCAATCAGGATCTCTGTCACATCACCACTTCTTGTGGATACATTCACCTGAGCCGCACTGCACCTCACTCACAGAACACTTCACCGGAGGTGCAGGCTGGCGGCCACACTGCTCCAAAGATTCATCCGAGGGGTCGGAGCAGTCACCTTGACCATTGCAGACAAAATTTTTTTGTCTGCATTGCTTTTGGAAATACATTGTCCACTACTGCATGTGAACTCTGCTGCACTACAAGTCACATTGCCACAATTCTCTTCATCCTCTCCACTGTCACAGTCTCTTTCACCATCACATTTCCATGACACTGTTCTCATATGACACAGCTCAGCACTTTTGTCAGACCCATCTTCACAATCCGGATCCCCATCACACTGCCATCTGTTTAGCACACACTGACCAAAAAAAGCAAACAAAAACAAAAGCAAACAGGTTCATAAATTTAAGGAGTGTTTTCTGAAGACGTGATAAATTGACTGGAATGAGGGGGAGACTGGGACACACTGCATCTGTGGTTCAAGAACTAAATTGCCAGTGCAGGGCCCAGAGGCAGACAGGATTCAAACAGAATTATTCTTTATGGACACGAATTTATGGACACGAATTGGAATTGTTAAAACATTCCTCACATCAAGAACTATGCTTTCTCTTGACTAAATGGTATTTACATGTAGTACAGTGGAAGATCAAGGAAAACCTGTAAAAAGATTTCCCCAGTGAGAAGCAAGATTTCAGAAACAGGATGTGTACAGAAAATCCACAATAACATCGAGGCAAATACAGTAATGAACTACTACAAAACCAAGGATAAAAAAATTAAAGAATATTTCAAGGTTCATTTCTTAAGATTTATGGCACCACCTGTGAGGTTGTCTTTTAATTAAACAAATTAAAAAATCTGGATTTCTGAGTACACCTTTAGTTAATTTAAATCATATTATTCATCGGAAATAAGAGTATTTTACAGGAAGTTTTTTGTTGTTTTTTTTTTTTTTTTTTTTTCCCCCAGAGTTCAATTTTGTTCCTAAGAAAAATCAAACAAAACCCTCAGTTTTGTAAATAACTAACTCTAATGTAAGCAACAGTTTAGTGTAAATACCTGCTTTTATAAATGAAACAATCCCATTAAATAATGCACATCAACGGAACTCAGCAGCATTCTACCACTGACATGCTGAAGGTCTTTGTTATAATAAATTAGTAACCAGTAAGCAACAGAAACCTATTCTGTAAAGGTTAACATTCCCCCAAAGTCTTAAATGGCTCAAGACTTTAAACCGTGTGTTGTTTTTTTGTTTGTTTTGTTTGTTTGTTTTGATAGAGATGAAAATTGACAAAACTGAAATTTAAGTCACATACTAAACAATTTTCAGAGGACATTTTTACCAAGTAACTCAGTAAAACCGAAGGTCGGGGGAAGAAAAGAAGGGTTTTCTTCTAAGCATTCTCGTCATCTAAATAAATGAGGAATATATGTTCTTTAGGCTAGTTATTTTTTAGTTCATATTCTGAACTACACAGATATATAGGCAAATTGAGAGATTCATCTTACATATCTGTGACAAACATTTTAAACATAATTGCTAACAATGAAAGTCCAGCATTATTTGTATTGGAGCAAATGAACGTCAAAACAGAGATGCGCTTTTAAAAAAAGAGAAAGGTCCCCAAGTTCAGTGATCTAATGGCAATTAACAGAAAAACGGTAGTAAAGGATTACTTTATTTCAGAGACTTTCTGTAATATAAAACAAATCCTTTCCAAAATCGAAATGTCTAGGTCGCGATTCTGAAGCAATGCAGCCAAAGTATGGAAAAAGCGTTCATTACTGCAGTCTTCCAGGAAAATCTTTAAGTAAACTGTAAAAGAAAATAGTTAAAAAGTTTAATCACAGCACTTGGCTCATGGAAAACTAAATCATTGATTTATAGCTTTTGAGGGTTTTATATGCGCCTCATGCTGTGCAACCATGAGAACAATGTACTAACTGGGTATATTCTAGGCATGTGATGCAAAAATCAGGTAAAACCGCGAACAAAACTCACCCAAGTTCCTAAGAATTCTGATATTACCAGCACTTGTGGTATTAAAACAAGGCCTATTCCCTTGAGAACAAAGGAAAACAGGACACTGAGCAATTTTAAACTCAGATAAAAAAATCTCATCTTCAACATGTTTATTCAATGCTCCTTTTCTTATGATGACATGAGGAGAACACTAAGCTATGCTAAAAAAACTGACAAGGAAATATTTTAAGCTGCTGCAAAATGACGTACGGAAATAGTACATGTAGACACTGATGACTAGACAGCTTTTCATTATCAAAACTGTCACCGTACCGTTTCAAGACAGGCAGAATCGTAATTGAGAGGTCAGAGTTGGATAAGAACACCTGAATATCAAAACAATTCCTGTAAAATGCTGGATAATTTTTAAACATGGCCATATAGTATAATCTTTTCTATTTATCCTGCTCCCCAAAACTTAGTCAATTCAGAATAAAGTAAAATCTGTTCCCTTGTGTTATTTCACTCTTGATTCTAATAGTACAGGCTGATTTAGAGCAACACCATAAAGAACATAAGTACCGATTTAATAGGTCACAGAACTGAACACATTTGTTAGGAATCCAACAAAACAAGTCACTATTCACTGCACTCTGCCCTTAGCGTATAAACACACTTGGTATGCCCCAGGATATAGTTACTTCGAATATGCCATTAAATTAATAGTTATTGTAATATTATTCTACTTTTACTGTAGAAGAAGGAGGTCCTACAATTTATTCCTATAAATATCCTTAAATATCTAAAAATGCCTTAAATTCCTTTTTGTAGGTGTAAACAAATACCATATTCTGCTTACTTGGGCATTTCTTTGCTGGCTTGTTCTTACTGGTCTCAATAATACTGTATTATTTTATTATTAAAAATACCGGTCTTAAGGTATCTGAAGAAAACTTTATTAATATATATACACACACATATACATACAGATACACTGTAAAATGTTTTAACTGTGAGGTTTATAAAACAATATAAAAAATACGCTGAGGGAATTTTACCATAAAGCAGAAGAGCCAAAGTGGAAATAATACCTCAAGTTTCACAAAGTTCAATCACATGAAAGCAAACTGATAAAGACATGCATTTAAAGAGATTTTTCCTACATTGTTTATCTATTCATTTTATATATTCATTTCAAATAAGCTTTTGCAGAATAGATTTTAAATCATCACAAATGGACAAAATAAGCATATAATTTAAATGCCTGTCTATCTGATGAACTAGAAGAATAAAAACTGTGTATTTTTACATATTTTTCTGCATCATCTCTGCACAGATTTTGTTTTTATTAACTACTGTAGAAAAACTAACTTGGAATCTATCCGGTCAGGATTTGACACAATTTTAAATAATCTGCAAAAGCCTCCCATAGGAGCCATAAAAAATTGCAGCATTTGGTAGTTACATTAACTTAACTTCATTGGTAGACTGTAATGAACAATGAGCAATTTATCACTGTTGACAGAACTCATCTGAAATTTACCCTCAAAGTGATCAGTCACTCACAGCATCAAGTCTCACCAGCTATTGTCATTCAGAAATTTCTGTTTTATAGCTAAAGCTCTGTCACCTCAGAAAATGAAGACTGTCAGGAACACCAGCTTGAAGTTCATGTTTTAACAAATTAACCATTACGGTTTTGCCTCGTTTCTAATTGCATGTGGATCTGCCAGGAGACCGGACCAACCCAACAGAGTGATGGAGAGTTAGCTCGTGGAAAAGTTACATAAGGACCACAGAAAAAGAACCAGTAACTACACTGAACAGCTTGCTGATGAGCTGCTGTCTCTTACACAGTCACTGGCAAGATTGGAACCATTTGCTGAGTTTAACTGATTCTCGTCGTCAACAGCTGGGCCTGCTAAGAGCCAGTGGTTATAGCACAACGGAGGGCAGGCGAGGTAACAGTCAGTGCAAGGCCCCTCGAGTGTGGATGCCTTCGTGGGTGACCCCGAGTTAAGAGAGCCCAAGGACAGGTCCAGCCCATCACCCAGTACATGTTGACCTCAGGATGGTATCAATTGTTCTTCAGCTTCCTAGATGTGCAAGACCTTCACGCAGCTATGACACAGGATGTACGGGAGGCCACCCTCATTCTTAAATGACCATCACAAACATACACACACAAAAAAAAGCAATAAAAAAGGTTAAAAATAGAACAGGATTCCTTATGTCACAGAACTAAGTTGGACTGAACAGAAGTTTACAAAGATCAGAAAAGACCAGAACAAAAACCTACACCTTGGAGGCCAGGAACTACCTTTATAACAAGACAGACTGACAGGATTCTGGATGTGAAACACCTGAACCAAACAGGGATGGGGTACATGAAAAGCTGCGTGCCAGTAAAGATGAACAGCAATAAGACTATTAATTCTAATTTGTCATTAAGATACTACGTATAGATAGGAAACAGATGGTACCAATACCTGAACGGTTACATTTGACATGCAACAAGGTTACAAGCAACATGGCAAAATGTGAACTTGTCACAATTTATCTCCATTATTCTTCCAAATCTAGGCATCCAGCAGATCGAAATGACTACTACTAGATAACAGAACATGTACTGTTAGTGGAATTTTTCTTCAAAGTAATGTCAGATACCATCAACCCTGCTTAGGTTTTTCTTTCCCAGTTACTATACCGATCAAAATTATGATGATTAGAAATACTTTAGTGGAAAAAAAACAAATAGATAAACTAACCACACGGTCTGAAAGGATGAAAACAACATCAGGTAAATCTTTCTGCCACTTATCTCACTACAAAATGCCTTCTAACTCAACGTTGTTCCATCCCAAGTCAAACACGCTTTCTGTTTTTGCCCCTATAGTACATGGTAACAAAATACCCCAAGCCAACAATATACATTTCACAAATAGCAGCAGTCCCTTCTCCTTCCCTTTTCTGTTCCAAAAAACAATGAATACTTTTTATTTTAAGAAAATTAACAAGGATTGTTCCACATGACACTGGAATGGCTCACTACTTGTGTGTTCATCCAGATTGTTATCAACTGATTCTTTGCCTGTGTCACCTGGAAAACCACTGTGAAGGAGACTATTAACCCTTTTATAGGACCACACCACAGTACAACTCATTGAAACATAACCATCCCTTACAGATGTGCCATTTCCAATTACTTTAAAGTGAAAAATGGCTAGGGGTGAGCTGTTCACATTAGGGGGGTAAAAAAAGATAAAAGTTTATTTATTTATTTATTTATTTTATCTCCACCTGCTAACAGGATTTCATGAAATGGCTGCCCTGGCACAGCCTTACTTCAAAAGAAAATTACTCATTGGCAAAACATCAGCAAGGTAAACCAGTGGAATAAACAGAAAAGCTAAACTAAACATCAAAAAAAATCACACCACTAAGAAAGCAACCAGGACAAGATGTAAAGCTTGGATGCTGACAGTGAGAAGAGACGGACAATTCAGAAACATACTTTATATCTCTAATGAATTTAAATGACACAAATGAATGCTAATGCTAGATCAGGTTATTTATAGAGAAGCAGCACGTTATTTTTGATTTGGTATTTATGCTTACCTCACCTACTTTCATCATAACTTTGTATGTATTTTTTTCAATTACTCACTTTTATCGTTGTTCATGGCCATCTCAACTAATGCATTAAGTGCAATAAAAAGGAGACATTTTTTGGATATAGTTAAGTGGCTTAGTATGATAGGCACACATCGGTATTGCAAAAATAAGATCTTTCCTTCATCTGTCTTCAAGTCCACGCAAAGGGAACGAAATGCCTGAGTCAGGTAATTCACTGAAAGATAACAGAAAACAGGGAATAAAAATTATGTAATCACAGTTCCATTAGATGATCACAAATACATGAATATTTATCCTAAGAGTTACTGTTGCAGATATATACTAATTAAAAAAAAAAAATTAAATGGCTGAAAATATTAATTTACTTATTTGTTTAAATGCATCTTCTGCCTATTTTTATTCCTTACAAAAATTGTTGTGAGTGGAAAAAAAGACAAGTTACAACTCACAAATTGAGCAAAATATATTTGCAAATATAACACCTTTCTAATCGCTTCCTTAAGAGAGAAAAGAAATCACAAGCTGCATAGTTTGGGACTATATTGGTTTCAACATCTGGGAAGCCTCTAATAAAGGAGTAAAAGGCTCATTCATCTGAATAACTGCAATTACTGTCATGACAGCAACTATTCACATTCCTTTCCATAAAAAGCTGTAGTTTAAGTTATATATGCATCCACGTTATATATGCATCCATTTTGGAGAACACTAAATTATTCAGAGAATTTAGATTAAGTGAATCAATTCAGTTTTCTTAATTTCATGATGTCAAATCTTCCTCAATATCTTGGAATAGCATTGATCATCTGGAGCACAGAAAATTAAGAGTAAGGGAAAAATTTATCACATAGCAAAAGTTTAATTACAGTGCCATCTGCTGGATATTAGCATCTTGAAGGGAACAGGATATATATGTTTAAACTGAATGTGCTGCTTTGTCATCGCTAGATCATTAGACATGTGGTCAGTGATGAAAATTCATACACGGTAAGTTTCAACATAAATTTAACAGGTAATTTTTTTCCATGTTCTATAGGCTCGCAGTAAAAACCGACCATGAGAAGCTAAACTGATTCATTCTGATCAACAGCTTTCATCTGCTTATAGTTAATCTCTGCAATAAGTACTTTTTTTGTATTGTAATTCATTTGCATCATTTTCATCAAACATTTCTAGAAATGTGAGTTTCAATTTCAGGGTAATCATGCTTCACCAAAATATTCTGACTGAAACTATATGATACTGAAATTGAAAATACACTGATTCTTCCCTCCAACAGCTGAAATACTGTATTTGTTTATTAATGGTGACAGGGTGGTCTTCCAGAATGTTTAAATCCTACTTATTCTAAGTACTACCAGTATAAATACTGCACAGGTCAGTATTTTTGTCATCACTTCAAAGAAAACGTTTTTTGTCTTTTCAGGCCCTGTTTGTTTTTAAAGAAACTGCTGCTGAGAAGAGATACTACGGCATCCTGGAAATTGCACAAGTGGAGTAACTCTCATGAACTGAAGCAAAAGTCACTAAGAACTGCGATATCTCCAGACAAGTACGACCTCGTTTGCTTTTGCCTGTTAACAAAATACATTACTATACTGCATCAGCATATGGTAGCATTCTTCAATGCTGATAATGTTTATGGGTAGCCACTTGCAGTGACAGACTTGGTAGGAGAAAAGGGGAGACAGCAGAGAGGTAAGAGCTAGATAGAGTATGAGCTTTACATTAAACTTTGACAAAGCAATGAAATTCTAGAACTGTTCTGAATTTGCTACTGATTTCAGTTTACTGAGGAGCAATTAGCTGTACCATTATATGCAGTGCAGATCTTGACAAACAAATCACTGCTACGGTGATTGCTTGAGAGAATTACCAACATCTCTTTTCCCCTTTGTCACAAAATACGTTGATCTCACTGACATAAATAAAGCATATTAAAATGACCACACAAATTATGACATGAATAATAGCAAGGTTCATACTTGCTTCCCTATATTATGCTTCATCAGGTGGTAAAATTCAAATAAAACATCCTTTACTACTAAAGCATTACAGATGCTACAGTATCATTGAACTGCTGCATTTTGTACATTTGTTTTTTTGTCTGGGCACATACCTGAAAATAAGATTTAAAAAAAAAAAAAAAAAGAAAAAGAAAAAGATAATTTAAAAAAGACATAATAAAAACCAGAACTTACTTCGTTTTGCTGTTCTAAGCACAACCAAAGTTGACAGAAACCTCAAAGGCATAGAGGAGCTTTTAAAGAAATGTGCAGGTTTTGGTTTACTCCGTGTAGACTTTTTAGTCCATTTTTGCATGCTTCCCTTTTGTACTGCGCCTTTGAGAATAACTTCTGCAAGTCTCTCCATTGTTGCTGTCATGCTTGCATCCTGTTTCAAACAACGTGCACATTTAGCGTAAACATTAAAATACATGAAAATCCTGTCTGCTAAGTACGTATGTTCCCCTAAGGATTAAATATTAAATAGCAGATGTCGTGACCGTGTATTGCAATATAGTCTGTACATGGGATACTACTTTGCGTTCCACAAGCAGTTGAACAACATTAGCACAGGGCCTAGTCAACACACACTTCACAAAGAAACAAGGTAGTCAGGGCCCCTGATATGCTGACGTTATTTAATTTGCCTCTGGTTCCAGAATAAAGTCAGTTCAAACTCAGCTTTAATCAGTGCTGCCTACTACACTACCCTCTTTTGTGAAGATGCCTGAAGCTAGGTCCTACAAAAGCGTTTACAGAACTAAGGTCTAAACATGACCCTTAAGAATACTGTACAGGTAAGATGTATTGGACTTTTCAAAAACCGGTGCAGAAATATTACTTCAGAATCAAACTTAATAACATGCTCATTTAAAATACCTTCTCATTAGCACTGGAACCACCAGCTTAGTTCTATTCAGTTAGACACTGAGTAGAGAACAAAGAAATCAAAATACCTTTGCTACTTTGCCACACGTTGCCATCAATTTCAACAAATCTCATGCATAAAGCGAACAAAAATATATTTCTTTTCCTAGTTCACACGTTTTGTAAGCACATATGGAAAATACCATTTCTGAGATGCTACACACTACTGCAACAAAGATCACATATGTGTGCAAAAATATGTTTACAGACACGGTGCAAAATATTACAATGAATGTGAGAAAGTTAATTTGGTGAGAATTAGTTTTTCATTTGCTATGTATCTGTGGTAGGCATGTATGCTTTGCAAAGACAGCAAAGTTTCTTTTATATATACTCCCTGAAAATATCTACTTTTCATACTCATTTATAATGCAAAATATCTCTTGGGAATTTACCTGACTACCAGTGTCTATCTGCCTTAGAGACCAGTAGATAAATTGAATCACAGACATATGTAGTTTAGGATCCACAAATGGCATCCACTGGAGCTGTCCAGTGACCATAGGCAAAAGCTGTAAAAATACAGAATGGCAAAGTTACGTGCAGTATACGAACTTACAGTACAAGCTAACCACAAGTAAAAAGCAAACTAAGCAAAACTAAACCAAACTAAAATCAACGTATTCCCGGAGTTTAACAGACTACATGTACAAATACTCACTGGGCAGATCTGGTACAGGTAACAGAATTATATACTGAATTTACATTTTACACAGGTTTACACAAAAAGTGGAAAGACATTGTGTGAGCTCAAGCTCTGAAGTCTAATACCAAGGGCTACAAATTTTAGATAGAATAATAATTAAACAAACAAACAAACAAACAGAAAAAGCAGATTTCCTGAACGCTTCACTGATTTCCAAGCCTCGGTATCCCAAAAAAGCGTTACAAGTATAGCACGGTATCATCTTTTATAAGACATAACTTGAACTTTTAATACCTAGTATCAGCACTAAAATACTTTAAATTAGACGTGTGTATCTCCTTAGGAAAAAGGAATTACATACAGTATTACAGATAAAACACGAGATAAATTATCAGCTGAGAAAAGTGACTTAAAATAGAAAGACAGGTGGAATCTCAAGGTCAGACTGCACACTACACATTTCCTTAAAAATGATCTATATAAATATCTGTATGAAAAATTATCTATTACATCTCACTGTTGGAATTAATACTGAAGGATTAACTGCTGTTTTCTTTTAATTCATGTATTCAAAGCGTGTGTAAAACAGGCAGACCTGTTACACTCAGAAATAATACAAAGAATCTTAACATTTCAACCTAAACAAATTCAAATGCCTTTACCTTCATACAATTTTCTAGAGTGTAGTTTTCTTTAGCACACTGAGGTTTCTCACTGCCCTCTCTCTCTTCTTGTATTTCTATTTTGCTAAGGTGTTGGTCTGAGATCCAGTCCATAAGAATAGTTAAGGGGTCGTAAACTTTTGAAATCCGTAGTAACTGTAACACATCCACAACATCAGTTATTTCAGTTTTCAAGTCTATGATTTTCTAAACCACAATACCAATAGACTAAAATATACGAGTACATTAGTAATACGCACATGCTTTATTTTGTGCTTAAACAAATGTTTATGAAAGCCTTGGGAAGAGATTTTCACATACAAAATCACTCTATTTTATAATTCTAACTAAATGGATCATAGGAGAAAGAAAATATTTAATGATCTGTGCATGATCCTCATTTTAATACATTTAATACACTCCTTTGCTTTATTTCATACAATCTACTTAGGCTAAATTTTAACTGTGTAACTAGCATTGTTGGAAGAATAAAGATTTTGTGAAATTGTCATTCTGTCCCTCTGCTACAACTGTACAGAAAAGCTCTGTGAAAGGTATCCAGACGTTCCTGAAGACAAACTACACGAACATCTCTCTAAAACCTTCACAAGTTTTCTTGTATCTACCTTCAGACAACTGTTCTTCTCTTCACTCAGAATTCTAACTACTGATACTGCTCATATATCACTTGCGACTGTGAGAAAAGAATATGGGGCAAACTATAACCGCCATTTAAATATAAGTAGCATACTCTATGGATACAACAAGCATCCTGATCATCATGTAAGTCCTCTATGAATACTTCAGTTTGCACAAAAGAGAAAGAGAAAGAAAGATTTTACTGAGACTAGGAAGCAGATGATTTTAATCATACTCAAGAGCATCAGAACTGCAATTCACTGAAGGAGCAACGGTCAAAAGAGTTTAGGCAGCAATTTGCTTGTCAGCATTTAGGTCAGATTTAAGTCAAGTGAGAAGAAAACTTTAACGTTGTATTCTTGTGAACCACTGTCTCAGCGTGCCTTTAAGAACAGAGAAAATACTCCTTTAATTAACACTTTCAAAAATAACTAACTCTAAAGTCTTTAATACTGCAAAAGCTCTGAGAGACTAAATTTCATGTACTAGAAAACGAAGCAGAAAGTATTTACAACCATTCACACAATTCTTGTCTTAAAGAAACAAAATCAGCAATTTTGCAAACAACTTGTTCAAACATTTAAAATTGTTGACTGTAACTTGCAAAGCTACTTATAAACTTGACTGTACTGCTTGACTACTTGACTGTAACTCGTAAAGCTAGTAACAGGAAATAATTAATCTTGCCTGGGTTTTTAGCAATTCGTTATTTTCCCTCAGAGAGTTAAGCGATGACCTCAGTTCGTTATTTTCATCAGTCATTTTTCTCAAGGTTTCTCTCAGTTGGCTCATTTTTGTCTCATGCTGCTAGAGAAATATCAAATTTTAAAACGTGATTAACAAGAGAGTCTTTTTAGAAATAATTCTCAACTAAGTTCCATTTCAGTGTTAAAAAACAGGACAAACTTTCAAAGATCAAATTTGTAATTCTTCATGGTCCAATCTGCACATACCACCAGTAGTGAAGAAAGCAACATCCACACCACATATTAAGAAGAAATATAAAGAAAATGGGAGCCATGGTGTACAGCCTATGGATCTTGTTTTTTTTTTTTCCAGAAAATACCTAGATCTTCTCATTGATCCTCTTGTACATTCCGCAGTTAAGTCAGGTGTGGGAAAGAATTGTGAATGAAAACAAATGTCAAAGCTTTTGTTTACACTTAGCTCTTTTTTTTTTAACATCCATTTTAACCACAAATATGCCCAATTCTCCCTTTTTTTGAATCTTTCAAATATTCTAACTATTCACTGCTGATAGTTAAGACGCTTTAGTTCACCTGTACTTAAACACCTGTCCTGCAATGTCCAGCAATGTATCCAATACGTGCTACATTTCATCGAATTGGAAAAAAATAATTGTGAAACTCAAGATAGTAATCTTTTAATATTTGTTATTATTATTAGTCCACAATATAATTTAATACCAGTACATACCATTAAAATATAAGCAAAAACAGACAAAAGAAACCGCAACAAAGGAAAATTGAAGTGACAATTACTTGTAACAGTCAAAAACCTGCGTGCCTTGAAAAAGAAACCAAGGAATATGTCTTTTTTCCCCTTCACTGGAAATTTGAAATATAATTAAATATTTTCCAGCAGATTCTGGAAAAAAAAAAAAACCAACACTGAGGCTTTGAAGCCGAGTATAAAACAAATGTTTTCAGAAAATAACATTCCATTTCTCAGAAACCGTGAGAATCTTCTATGTGAAAATAGCTTTTTGTTCAGAAGTGTTGTCTTCTGCACTAGGAATTCAACCATCCACTACATTTTCTTAAGCCTCACTCTCAGACTGTTATCATGCTGCAAAAAGGACTTAAGCGGTAAATATAGAAATGATCTCATCAACAAAGAAAATGCTACAGATAGGCTCCAAACGGAGTGCTCAATTACTTCCATTGAAAAGGCCAAACCTTTAGAGTTAACCAAGCCTAGGAAAAGCTTGCCCAGCTTGGGATGGAACAGGAGCAAGGTGGCTTGAAATTGACCATAAACTTTCAAAACAGTCAGGGACAGCAGAATTATAAGTGAAAGGTTTTGAGAGGAAAAAAAAAAAGAATTAATATTCTCAATTTCTCCAAACCACATTACACAATGCTTTATAAGGCTTGCATATTTGGGGTTTTGACAATAATTTCACAGTTCTTCAGGGATTTGGCAATAATTTCACAGACCACAGGGCTGTTGTAGGTGGTGCCAGGATGTCTAAACCATCCAATTCCATTATCAAATCGGGTACCATCTGTATCATAATAAAGTGCATCACTTCATTCCTGCCAAATGTTTGTCTAGTCTGTTCCGAAGACCTGCAAATACTGGAAGCACCAGTCTTACTGACCTCTCTAACCCAGTGGTTAACTGCTTCATTTTAATCTAGTTTTCCCAAATTTCAACAGTAATCTGTACCTACACATCCCACAATTCATTGCACCATTCTGAACTGGAAACCACACCAAACTCACTAACAACAGTTTGGCACTTTTTATGCTAAATCTTTCATTTGGGGGTTTCAAACACTTTAAAGAAATAAGCATTATATCCAGCAAACATATGATGGCTTAAGAAAACTACAAGCAAGTTAAAATGTATGGGGAGCAATAAGAATCACTAAGTAAGTTATTGTACTTTTTTCATAGTTCCAAGTACTGCCTAAACGTCTTCATCAGCATCTTTTATTGCAGCGAAAGCTGCTTCACATCTGTGAAGCAATTCTTCTCGCTCAACTAGAGCATGTTCTCGTCTCTCAAGTTCCAGTGCATATTTCTCCTGTGCTGAACGCTCCCTCTATACCAAGGAAAAAAAATGTTGAAACGCCTTCGAAACACATGAAATTACCGATTTATAGTGAACTAGAATTCTTTCCTCTGCAGATATGCTTAGGTTTTGTTTTTAATTATAGTGTTACACAATAGCTGACTAATTAGAAGTATCCTAATGGCCATCTACATTCAATTGGATTTGCGGCAGGACTGCTTGGCCTTCCAAAATGCAGAATTCAACTCTGCATGGCTGTTCAAGTAACAGCATAGACAATTAAAAGTAGGATTTTGTTTCCAGAAGTTTTGGATAATGCTATTATCTGTAAGACAAAAGAGTCCAGTGCCCTAAACACTAGATTGCTGTATTGTTTCTTCAGTTAGTGGAAAGCACCTCTAGGAAAGTGGTGAGAAAAAAGATACGCACAATTCTTTTCATCTTGGATGGTGCAAAAGACAGTCCCAGCAGGAAATCTAGCAGAAGCACAGAAGCTGTTACAGAATAAAACCAATGCAGGTTTGGGAGCTCTTTAGTTAGTGGCCCAAGCCTGATGGTGGATAAACTATTGGGAGTCACCAGCAGCAGAAAAGTAAAGGCAGAAGGGATGGTCTTCACAGAAGATCAAGTCAAGAGGGCAAGTGCTCTTGAATGCCCAGAGTGAAGAGCATAGTTTCAGGTGCTGTCAGGAAAAGCAGTGCTTGCAGGTGTTTCTCTCCATGCCAACACCGCATCACAAGACACAACTCTTGGAATAATAGCACTGTGTTCAAACTCCCTTCAGCAGAGCAAATCTCTGATCTAACCACTACCCATGTCATTACCAAGTCAGTGAACTAATTTAGGGGAAGAGGTGGATGATGACAGTGATATAGTTAGTAATTTCTGAATTCTCTGTCAAAAGTGAGAATCTTTGTAACATTACTGATCATTACAAAATGTCTGAGGCCATCACAGTTCCTACCTGGAGATTCTGACGGGCGACTTGCAGTTCGCTATTACTCTGACTTTTACCTAAATGGGATGGTAAGGTGTTATCTGTGGAGAAAAAGAACACACTTTACATTAAAAATATAGTCTTAAATAAATAAAGACTGCTTATCCAAAACAGCGAAAGTGTATTTTAAGCGTTTACAGCGACCAGCATAAAGCAAGACATATTGAAATGAAAAAGTAATCTCCTAAAGAATTACGGAGAAATGCTCAAAGTTTTGTTCCATGACTTGTTTGAATCAATCTATGCACGGACTGAAACATGAGGTAGCCAAAGTTTCCTTTTTGTTATGGCTTCAGGAAAGTGATTAAGTGCTGAATAGACCCGGACCTCTCCTATTTCCCGTTGAGTGAAACACTTCAGAACTGCAATTTAACAAATTGCTACTGAGTAAATTAAGAGGAATTTAGTTGTATACAATGAGAGTTGATGTACAATAGTCACAGTTTCTCTGTTAAGAATTTAGTTTAGAATAAAGAGAAGCCAGTCCACCATTTAGGGAACCTGAGCACTTTCATTTCTGATAAAGGCTGCCTCACACTCGACTCTAAAAATACTAATAGATACGCCTCTTGCTCGAATATTTAGTCCTACCTAACCGACTACATTAGCAATGAGCGTGAGCACCCATATAGCCCCAATGCAAATTCCTTTTTGTCATTCCTGGTCCTCCCTTGTTCTGTCTTGAAGACCCAAGTGTACATCTTTGGCACAAATGACGATAACACAAACATTACTGCCCATTGTTCCAAACCAGTATTAGTCCGACACTGCCATTATTACAGAGCTGAATTCATTCTTAGATGGTTAGAAACATATTCGGAGCCTGTATTCATAGGTCACATAGGAAGACAGACCTGCCTTCCCATTGACGCTTACCGATGTCCAAACACAAAGAGCTAAACAGGCAGCAGCAAATGAAAACGGATCAGAACAGACTAGAGAACACAGAAAGGATAGAAGTAGGGAAGTATGTGACAGATTCTTAAGAACCAAGCATAACAATACTGCTTCTCAGCAACATGTTACAGCATAAATTGGAACTCCTTACATATTCACTCCTCTTTTGGAGTGATTAGGGCCATACTAGCTGTTCAGTGTTGCTATCTGTCTTCTTACTGCAATACGAAGTATTTCTAGAAGAACCTCTGGTACAGACAGTCATGTTTATGCTGAGTTTCAGAGAGTAACGCCTCTTACCAACATCATATTTATGAAGTTCCGCTAGCGATGGTGCTTTACAATCCAGCAACTGCTCCTATTGAACATGAAGGCAACACATTAATATTTCATCTTGCATGTGGGCCTTTTCAACAACTACATTAACAGACAACTCTTGCCTCCACCACACAAACTACATTACTTAAACTATTAAAGCTGAAAAGCTTCCAGTTATTACGAAGCTTAATGAAACACTCAAACATTTAAAATAGGGAAAAAAAATCAGAATTTGTCTCTTATGGATGGCATGTTCAGCTTGTGAAACCATTTGGTTCAAAGGCAGCATACCCTGCCACAGAATAGCCTGTCTAAAACAAACATCTTAAGACTAAGTGTCATTGCTGCTGTGTTACACAAAACTAATACCTGTGCAAAAGTCAGACTGTGCGACTGAAGGCTTTTACGCAGCAATCGAGAGTTAGAGCATTCCTTACTTTCTGCTCTATTTAATCCAAATTTAGAAAACAAACAAGCAGCATAGAGGGCAAGGAAGTCTGAGTTCTCAGGCCTGATACCTTCCTGCCAGTCACACAATAAATAGAGAACTGCCTACCTAGTCTTAACTTCTTGGATGTGACTACTAGCATGATTTTCCTGCATTTTTGAAGACTGTCAACCCTGAAACCTTGACAAGTGTACGAAAGCCTGCAGTTGCAGTTTTCTTGAAAGCTAGACCGAAGTGTCAAATGGCAGAGAAATTAACATTTCTTTAAATAGAAGAATAGGAAATCTAGAAAAATAGAATAAATTCTAGAAGAATTACATCTAAAGAATATTAATTCCATTAGATTTAATACTCAAGATTCTAAAATAATTTAGCCAGGAAGTTTTACAGAAGATGACACGGGAAAAGTGCTCCTCCAGTCAGACGCTAGAAGCTTCTGAACGTCACAGAACAGAGGTTGGAAATTGGCATTTACCTTCAACTTGTAAACAGCAGGGCTTCCAGGAAACAACTTAGCAGATTTTTCAACCCAGTATTTTGCTCTTTCATCAGTGACGGCATTATTGCACAGTAACTCCGCTATCTTCAGTACTAGATCTTTCTGCATTGGGTTCAACTCCACAGAACGCTAGTTTTCCCCATGCACGCACACTGGAAAAAAAGGCAGGAAAAAAAAGGTAACCTGATCTTGCAATCCACACAGAATGGGAAAGAAAATTATAACAGTCATTGAAAAGACACAGGTATTCAAATTAGACAGATCTATTAGTAAATACTTTTTGAATGAGTTAAGAAAGACCTCAGTTGCTAAATGCATCACTAGTCTACAGCACCCAGATACATCTGCTGCAACTCAAAAGAGCAAAAATTCAGAAAAGAAAGAATTTCCAAGGGAAAAAACGCAGAAGCCAGCTACTCTGCCCCCACCACCAGCTATACGCAGGCAGCTGGACTCTTACGTACCTTTAGTCTAACTCCATATAGACATTTTTGAAGAAATATATAATTAAGTCACACCCTACGACAAGCTGGGATGTATTGGCAGCAAAACTTTTGAGCACATCCTCTCCCTCCCCAAAACCTGAACAAAGGCATTCTGATGGTGAATTTTTCATTGGGCAATCATACAAATAAATGTCAATTATGTTCGCCCTGCCCCATCTCACACCCCCCCAAACAAAACCCCCCAAAAAAGCAATAAATACAAACAACTAGAAAACACCCTAGGTCTAGTCTTCCAGTAGCAACTAGATTACTGCTGTCACCTGAGCCCTTGCTAAGAATCTGTCACTGCTGTCAAATTCCCTAATCCAAAGGGCAATGTAAGATATGGAAAGAATTTAGTAGCAGCTAGCACAAAGACCCAGTCTAGGTCACAAAAGAATCATCTTAAAAAAAAATACTGATGAAGCAAAACACATCAAATGAAGAATCCCCTCTGCAGTATGTCATAGACACCTTTGGCAACAGAAAGCATACATATTACACTTTTTCCACAAACATGTTTTCTTCTATGCATTTAAGAAAAGTCCAGAACAGAATGATTTTAAAAGTCCCTTTACAATGGATTAAAGCAGGACATCGGAGGTCGGTGGAGTACTTACCCTGTAACATCCAAAAGCCTTTTCTATGTTGTCCTCAGCTTCATAAATTTGTCCAAGAAATCTGTGTGCTCTCGCATCTCTCTTTTGCACACTGAGGTATGTAGATATATACCTATGGAGCAGGAAAAAAAGGATCAATATTCCTCAATAATACGAGTCCCTCTGTCCTCCCCCGCCCCCCCCCAGTGTCCACGGAAGCGGGGCAGGAATTTAACATGTGATACAGGAAATGCAGTCATGGTTGGTTCCAGATACCTGGTCTGGACCTTAAAGTACAGAACAACATTATTTTTACATGTACAGACGCTACTTATTTGCCACCAAGTATTGGTATTTACTAAAAAAAAAAAAAAAAAAAAAAAAAAAAAGAGAGAAAGAAACTGTAACTGTAATTACTTCATAATACAATGGAATAAAAGCCATTTCAAACAGCAAGTTTTTCAATATCACGCAACTAATTATCTAAGTTGCTGTTTTATAAAGATTTAAACAGCACTTGATACCCACATCTACTGCTACTGTAAAGCAGCATGATAGTGATCTTGATTTCTCCAGTCTACTTCATATTCACTTAGCTTTTCTAAAGTACTTTAGAGAACAGAATAGCAGAATACAGCAACGCGTATTACCTTTTAGCAAGTTCATACTCCTTTACTTCAAAATACAGCTTAGCGAACTGGAATCCTTTCAACGATTTCTGAACGGAAAACACACAACAAGCACATTTTAGATGTACAACACTTTCAAAGTAATTGCATAGGAAGACCCTTCTGATACTTTTTGAGAGACTGAATTTGATAACTAGTTATCAGCTCCAGTCCGCTCCTCATACCCAAAGTTTTGTTTCTGAAAGATGTGGGATTTGGAAAACAATGCTTTTCCAGTAACTGGCCAAGGCTACCAACGTGAAATCGAGGCGGCCGCTGCGCTGAGGGACCGGGGCGGGCGGAGGGGGTTAACGGGAACAACGGCGGGGCCTCGTCCCGTGCTGTGGAGCTGAAACGGGGACGAGCAGGGGAGAGGCTCGCTGTTGGGTTACAGCTCCGTGTAACGCAGGCACGGGTCGAATCTGTGCGCTAGGGGCGTGCAGGGTAATGCTTGTGTAAGCAGCGTTCCCTGGAGAGGCTGAGGGAAGGGTTGCTCTCGCTAGCCTCAGAAGTAAAGCATGATATGAAGATATAGCGCGTGACAGAAACATGTGATGTCTATAGTCATCTCTAACTGCATATATGAACAGCAAGTCGGCTGTTCTGAAAAAAATACTGATAGTCCTGGCGCCGAGCTGTAAGAGAGAAGTTAAAAAGAACTTACCCATGCACGTTCCCCCTCTGCACCACAGCTTCCCAGATAACACTCCAGGAGATGGTTGTCACGAAAAGTTACCAGCCACTTTAACATACCATGTACAAAAACAACGTGGGTCTGGAAGGTAATCTCCCGAGCAAGTATGAACTAAATCCTGTGGCAGACTGCACATAAGAACTGCTCTTTACCTTTCAAAGTACTCAAGTGCCCAAGAGCCTGCAGACAGCACAAAACAGCATCCACCTGACCAGCACCTGCCCAGCTGCCTCAGCTTCCTCACTGCTCATCAGAGGAAGAATGACATTTCAAAGGCCTTCCGTCTACTGACCATCAACATCAATTAGCACGTTCAAAATAAGTACACAACGCGATGCAAATTGCTCTTCAGCAAGCCAAAGTGAAGACAATAGTTATTTTGACAAGACTAAGATTTAATTTGTAAAATTTGACATTCCATACAAATATGTCATAACACAAATACACCCAAAATATGCCAGTGTCTGAACTTATTTAACATGCAAAAAAAATCAATTAGAACACATAAAAAACAACCATAAGCTGCAATTTTACATTTATACATCAGAAGTGTCCTTTTTAAGGAAGTGGAAATAATTAATCAATAACATCTAAATACTGATTTATACTGCTAGAACATCTGTATACTCAAAAGCCAGAATTCTCTATTTGCCCACAGTCTGTAATGACAACTCTTCCACTTACTAACCCGTTGGGAGAACCAAAGGATTCGAGCTTTTTCACAACATCCGTTCCATCTGTCACAAAACCAAACACCACGTGTTTAAAGTCCAAGGCTTCTACTGTTTTGAGTGTTGTGAAGAACTGAGAGTTATTCGTAGCCCGACCCCTATTTGCCATCGACAGCAATCCAGGACCCGTGTGCTTCACTTCAAAGCTCTCTTCTTCAAATGCATCTCCATAAATTGACCGTCCACCTGTTCCATCATGGTTAGTTACATCACCTCCCTTAAAAAAAAAGCACAGCGTTTACTTTCAAGTCCCAAAGAACAAGATCATCACGAACATCGTGATGTTCAAGAACATCGACCAATAGCACAGTTACATTCTTTCCAAAATAAGAGGTTTTGTTCAAAAAACACAGGTAAAACCTCATTCTTAGTTATCACAAGTACTATAGTTACTTGGATATAAGGCTTTCCACCTTCAGCAGATTTGCTCGTGGTAACAAAGCATTACTGGAATGTTCCTCGTTTATCCTGAACACAGCATTTTATCTTTGTTCCACATGGCAACTACTCTAAGCGGGTCATTCCCACTTTCTGCTTCCTGCTTCACTCGGCCCTTACAACTGGCAACCACGATTATCTCTATTCTCACTTAGTCCCTGCAGGCACAAAACTGACCACCCAGAAAAAGTCATGGTACCACTGATCAGAACTTTCCTGCTTTTGTGCAGAAAGTTTAAAGAAAAGAACAAGGAGAGTCATACTTCAGATTCACTTAATACCCAGTCAAGACTGGAGAGTTTTTCACTCTGATGACAAGCCATTTGTATATTGCTATCCATTTCTGAATTTGGAAACGATTGTGCCCTGCCTTGAGGGATGTAGCATTATGCAAAAGCATTCTTGTAGCATGTAAGGAATTCAGTTTATTTTACCTGTTTTAAGTCATTATACCTCCTACTGAATATTTGGAAGACTTTTAGGAACGAAGGGAAGGTATACGTGAGCAGATACCGATCTCCTATGCCTTCAGAAATTATGGGGATACTTTTTGAGAGACTGAATTTGATAACTAGTTATCAGCTCCAGTCCGCTCCTCATAACCAAAGTTTTGTTTTTGAAAGATGTGGGATTTGGAAAACAATGCTTTTCCTGTAACTGGCCAAGGCTACAAACGTGAAATTGAGGTTACTGGTGAAGCAAGCAACAAGCCTTAATACTTGTGACATTTCACAACCACTTCTTACTGAAGAGTGTAGAAGAAGTAGAAGAAGAGAGTCTGCTACATTTAAAGTACAGCCTGTTTTTTTCCCCCAATGTAACAATGTTGCAAAAAGAACCCCTAAAATCTGACAGAGTAAACAAAAAAGATGGTACTTAGTCCTGGTCTAGTACATATCACTCACAACTGTTTCAAGATAGGTAAAATGTTTTCTTCCCACCTAAGAAATCCCACCTACTCTCAGTTTAGAGCGTGGAAACACAGCAAAAACCATGGAGTTCGGGCCACAGGGTTACTGCGGAGCCTGGAGGAGGTGCAAACGAGGCTGCCACGTTCTGGGATATAACCACACAAGGCAGGCCATACCCCTTGGGGTCAGGGGCTGTTTCCACCCACAGTAGGGCTGCGCATACGGTCAGCGGAGCATGAAAAAACTAGAAGAACTGAATTACAATTTAAAGGAAGTATTGCTGAGAGTGGTCTCCCGAACCCACGGCACAGTCCGAAATCCCAACGGTGTTATCAGGCTAGTTATATAAACTTTTTTTTGGGGGGGAAGAGGGCTTCTCGTCATGAACACAGTAAGGACTGCATTCAGCTACTGAACTGTTACTGCACTGAATAACTACATACAATAATAACAAATAATAACAATCAAAAAGACCTTACCTAGCACTAAACTATAGGCTTGAGGTGAAAGCCGCATTACATTGAAAACAAGAGAGAAAGATGTGGTAGGAAGGTACGCATTTTAAACTCAGACAAGGTATTTTCTTTAGGAAAACCTCCTGACTGTGCCGATTCAGAAAACAGCCAGAAGAACCAAGTTGTTCATTACGAAGCAAACTGCAGTTTCTGTCTTAAACCTAATAACTAAAGTGCATACATAGGTTAGGTGTGTGTCTCCTTTAAATCAGGATAAGGAAGTATTTACATAGGCACAGGCAGAAGCATAGGGAAGAAAGGCTGCCTTGCTGCTTTTCCATCCATCTCAAACACTCATTGAAGAGAGCTGATACAAGTCTTAATAACATAGCCTTTATTGATGACACTGGAAAGATGTTTTGAAGCAACCAGTTTTCCATAAACAGGAAAGGAAATTTTGCTTGCTATGATGTAATTACATAAAATCTGTGTAAGTCACTAGTATAAAAAGGAAAAAACAAACACGTGTAGTTGGTAACACAGTACCATCAGGAATTCCTGAGCAACTGCATTTTCAATAGAAAAGGGAAAAATAAAACAGGTGTGCATGAACAGAACTCAACGGTATAAAACAATCAGGTGTATGTTATAAGGAATTCTGATGACTTGTGAACTCAGTTCTTGAGGATGACTAAAGAAATAGATCCTAGCAGGATCAAACCACATATATTTACACTCACAGTGTAAAAGTAATATTGCCAGTTAATTGAAATATGCATTTCCATTACTGTTCTAGACGTTAAAGAAGCTAAATTTAAACCTCAGGTGTTCACATTTGTAACAAAATTCCTCTTGCATCCTGAATAATTAAGGCAAAGTATGTTATCTTTTGAAAATACCTTGTATATAGTTTCTGCATAAAAATATGAAATAAAAATAAAACTATATATATATATTTAATGGAACACTGTTATGTATGGTCCAGCAGAACAAGGCACAAAAAGTGAATACAATGCAAAAGCATATATAAAAGTTAATGAGTTACTCTGAATGGAATATAGCAAAATTCAAGTAGTTCTGAGCATGCTCATTTCCTGCAGTAGGAATATAGACTTCATACAGATATTTCATGCTAAGTCCGATGTACAGATTCATCATGTAAGCACAAACAATCAGAAGCAGGTCATTTGTACAGTGACTGTATCTAGAAATAAGATACTTTTCAAACCATCTGAAACCAGGCTCCTTAATGAGACTATTTGACCTGAAATCTGGGCATGTTTGTTTTGTTTTGTTTTTCCATGAGGTGAGGTATGTTTGGTTTCTTGCCCTAGACACTTGAAGTTTTATATTCATGCTTAATCTGCACATCAATACTTTCATTAATATAAATGACACTCTGTGTCCGTAACATTGGACACATTTGCAAAGTGTGTCTTTGCCGGTATTCACAAGCATATTCTCCATCTAAAATTCCACAGAGATTACTGTGCACAGTGGCACACTTGTACCAATTCTACTGCATTATCAGGGTCTGAAACCTTTCAGGTGAGCTGATATTTAATTTAGTCTATAAGTGTGGTCTATTTATCAACAAATAAGTATACATGTACACGTACAGAGAATGGAAAATTTCAAAATATCTCAGTCTGATTGAAAGGCATGCATCATAATCTATTATCTCATTGCAGCCTCAAAGTCCCTCCCCACGAGTACGATGTATAACATTTCCATAAAGAACAGGGAGAGCAGAAAAGTCTTCACTTCCTTCCCAAAGTTTCAGCTAGTTTCTTCAGTCTTTTCTTCAGCTCTAGAGGAAGCTTCTCATAGCAGGTTTTGCAGACAGGCTTCATATCAAATTCTCATATCAAACTAGAAGCTATTTTTAAATATGTATTTAAAATCCGAGCTCCCAACATCGGATCAAAAAGCAGGTTTTGTCTGTGAACTCCAAACTACTGGAGGTAGTTAGGCCCAACGACGCAAAACATGAATCAACGGTCTGCATTCGAAATACACTCAAATTGCTACTCCCCACCCCTCCCCCACCCCCAAGTGATCTATGTAAAACTTTAAGCGAATTTAAATGAAAACAGGCCTCCGCGTTTTCGGTCCATCTTTTCAGGTATCACTGACACGCCAGAGCGGACTCACGCTTGACACCTTGCGGACAGGGATGAAAAGCAACCTCAAAAGAAACGCTTGCAGCCTTGGCAGACCCTTCCCTCCGAAATCAACACAACAAGGAAACCAGTAACTATTCCCTCGGTGGACTGTGCTACACAGTCAGCTGTAAGCATCGCTCGAAAGTCAAAACTAAACGCGTCCGGTGGCCTTGAGCACAAGAAGAGGAGAGGAAATATTTTGTGTCGAGGCCACCGGGGAGTATCAACACTGTGGGAACGTATCTGTGCACCTGGCGGCGATGCACTTGACGCTGTCTAGCCCAAACAGTGCCCAAGTCGAACCCACAAAGTCACAGGACAGCTTTGCTGCTGCTGCTGCTGCTGGGAAAGGCACCAACCAAAGGCACAGCCCCTGCACGCAGTCCCTACCGGATCACGCTTAGCTCGGGCACATTCACGCCGCTTCAAAGCAACTCCGAGCGGCAGGCCGGGATCTTTCAGGATTAGGGCCCGCTGAATCGCATCAGGCGGCTGAGCGTTTCCCAGCTAAAATGGGCACGGGTGGCGTTTGTCACCCCCGGGCCCGCTGGCTGACAGGGAGCGGAGCTGTGCGCCCCCAGCCCCCCTCGCTCGGCGCTGTCGCTTCAGCGAGCGGCCGGCCAGAAACCTCCACGGCGCCGCACGGAAAGGACACTGAAACTTGAAGGCGGCGCGGTGCTTCGTTTGTGAAGGAAAGTACCTCTCCCTCGCTCCGGCCCCGAGGAAAGCCCTGCTATAAAACCCCTCCTGTCCGTGAGGCGCCGCGGGGCAGGGGCAGGGGCAGGGGCAGGGGCAGGGGCAGGGGCAGCCCCAACCCTCCCCTCACGACGCCGGCCACCCCCCTAGCCCCCCACCCCACCCGGGACCCCACCGGGACCCCACCGGGACCCCCTCCGCCTCCCCCCCCGCCGGCCAAGGGAAGCGGCGAGGCCTCGCTCACCTCTCTCCGAGAAGCCGCAGAGGCCTGCACGGAGGCGACACAGCGCTCCACCTCGGCCTTGCTGCGCCTCAACATGGCGACCGCAGCAGCGCCGAGCCCGGCCGGGCTCCGCTCCGCTCCGCTCCGCTCCCGTGCCGCGCCGCGCCGCCGCAGCGGCACAAACAAACAGCTCCAGGCGGGGCACCGGCCGCGCCCTAGGAACGCCGCGCACGCAGCGCGCTACGCACACTGCGCACACTGCGCACACTGCGCACGCCCCCGCTGAATGCGCAGGAGCCGTTGCCACAGTGCGGGGAGGGGAGGGGCGAGGCTGTGACGCATGCGCGGGGCGGCCGCTGGGGCTCCCTGACAGGGCTTTAGGAACTGAGTTTGCAAAGGGTCCCTCAGAAAGTAGCTGGGAGCAGCCCTGAAGACGCGCAGGCTGCAGAGTTTGAGACACGAGCTGTAACTTATTCTTTTGGATTGATTGATTTAATTTTGTAAGCCGTAAGGCGGTTGCCCCGCGGCTTGCTGGAGGTGTGCCCCTCTCGCTTTTCTGCAAGTTCCAGGCACTTTGGTCAAATGGAGGCCACTGGGCTGTCCCCAAATGGTGTGATATCTCTGTGGACAGGCTGCGTTAAAAATTCATCCCCTCCTCAGTCTCTAGCGTCCCACTGACATGCACAAGTTTCCTGCTGGACCTAAGCACTACCCACATCTCCACAACTCCTCCCGCCTTTATAAAAAAAAAAATAATAATAAAGTATTGATTCAAAGATCGAAGCCGAAATTCCTTTAAGTGGTATATTCTTTATTGCAGCGCTGGATGCACGGGGGATCTCTCCACCTATCGTGCATACCCAAAGCGGAAAGCAGTCTTGAATTTATACAATCAATCTCTCAATATTCTACAAGCGCCTATACATATGCATTACCTATCCCCGCCTTCCCTCGCTTCTCATGCTAATTAGCCTTTTGGCACCTTGCGCCTGCGTAGAGCCTCCCAAGAATTGTGGGCAGGGGTCTTTGGGACGTGGGCAGGGGTCTTTGGGAGGAAGACCCCGAGTCTTCCTCACAGTGTACTTTTCACCTTTGGTCAGGAATCTGATGAATTGGCACGTTTCTTAATTGCGAGAGCTGGTTGTTGCCAATTCTTCCGTTTGTTGTATCTTTATAATGAATTCCAATGCCCAATTTTGAGATTTATAGTCCTTCCATTTGTTTCTCTGTCCGTCTGCCGCTTCCTTATCATGAGTTCCAGTGTCTTGTTTCGAGATATACAGTCCTTGTCTGGGGATTGTCCTTGCCTCCCCAATGCCTCCCCAATACCTCCTTAATCAATCCCCCCTTTTCTTTTCCCATGCAAATTCTTTTGCATCAGATACTTTCATTATTTACAGTAACAAAACAAAGCAGGCATCTAAACAACATGCACACAAATATTCCTAACACTACTAATGTTATAGAGCAATGAACACTTGTTTCAAACATTGGAAATTGGGCAACCAGGAGGTTAACTTATTCCATATTTCACTAAAACTCCATGAAAGATCATCTTTACTGATCTCATGTAGGACCCTTGTCTGCTTCCATATTTCTTCCAGGTCGGTAGAGATCCTTCCACTCTGATCTACATACATACAACAACTTGTATTTATTACTGTACAGACTCCCCCTTGAGCGGCCAGTAACAAGTCTAGGGCCATCCGATTTTGTAATACTACCTGTGATAAACTAGATATCTCTTCTTGTTGAGCCTTTATAGCATCCAGAGGTTTGTTTTCTAACTTCTCTATAATTGCAGAAATATTAACTATCGCCTTTTCCAATTCACTCACTCCTAACCATGGGATAAACCATCGAACAAAACTATGAAAAGCAGTGTGTCTCTCTATCAATGGATTGTTAATTTTTTGTCTAATTCTCCGGATATGATTTCTCAAATAACCTCGAGGCGCTACATCATGTATGGTCAAATTGGGGACTACTGCTCCAAGAGTGCAAGTTCCCTTCCAATTCTCGGGCAAGACCTTACAGGCTGTATCATTGCATAACCAATACCACCCTTTTCCTTCTGGAACCGTCCAGCTGGTTGAATTTGCCCAACTGCTAGTTGTACTAATATCAATTGTTTGATTACAAGATGTCTGATTTCCCACATAAGTAGTACCCGTATTTATACAATCCTGTTTTCCCATACCCTTAGGCGGGTTACGCCTTTGTACACATACATAGTAAGATTCCAATGGCACGAAGCTACTAACTTCTAGTTCCAAAACTTCTTCATATTTTTGACCCCAAGATGTGTTTTCCCACAAATTAGTCCAAGGTAAGTTTGCAGGCAAGGGAATCCTGATTAACGATACACCCTTATTCCCATGCTGTGGCAGATGGGTGCATACCCAACAGTTCGTCTTATTAATCACTTGAGATACAGTTTGTATTAAGGTCAGGTGTAAGTTCTCGTCCCAAACTGCCCACCCCGAATCTGAGAACCACACCCCTGCAATCATTAGGATCTGGAAAACCATAATTTTGTTGGTCCAATTGGAGTGGTGGTCCATATCCTCACCAGGGCCTTCTTCACCCTTGAATCGTGGATCCAAGCTGCTTGCTCCTTAATCTTAATGGCGGTGTGTGTTGTCAGTAATACCTGGTATGGTCCTGTCCACTTTCCTTCCGTTTTTCCTCTAGGGGTTGTCCTGAAAAAGTCTTTATATATATAATCCCTGAGCTTAAAAGGGTGGATTGGTTGATCCAACCGTCTAGCCCAGGTCCTGAGAACAAATTTATGTACTTTATTTAATTATTTCTGAAGTTCAGTTATATATGCATATGAATATTCTAATCCTAACTGTGTTCGATCCTCTCCACTAAATAGAAATGGATACGGCCTTCCATATAAGATTTCAAAGGGACTCAAATTCCCTTTTATTCTAGGTTTAACTCAAATTCTAAGTAATGCTAAAGGGAGGGATTGAGGTCATGACAAATTAGATTCTTGTCCGATTTTAGTGTTTAATTAAATGTTTCATTTTTTCTACCTGTCCACTTGCCTGCGGTCTATAAAGAGTATGCAGTTGTCTTTAGAATATCTTTAGAATCTTACTTATCTGTTGTACCACTTGCACACTGTCCTGGTTTCAGTTAGCACAGAATTAATTTTCTTCCTAGTAGCTGGTGGAATGCTGTGTTTTGGCTTAGGATGAGAAGAGTGCTGATAACACCCCGATGCTTTAATTGTTGCAGAGCAGTGTTTATACTAAGCCAAGGACATCTCAGCCTTTTGCTCTGTCCTGCCAACGGGCAGGCTGGGGGTGCAGTAAGAGCTGGGAGGGGACAGACCCAGGACAGGTGACCCAAACTAGCCAAAGGGGTATTCCATACCATCTGACGTCATGCTAAACAATATATAGGGGTGGCTAGCCGGGGGGAGGGGGCCGGACTGCTCGGGGTGAGGCTGGGCATCGGTCAGCGAGTGGTGAGCAATTGCATTGTGCATCACTTGTTTGTACATACTATTACTTTCGTATTATCACCATTGTATCATTATTATTATTATTGTTATTATTATTTTTGTTATTATTATTTTCCTGTCTTACTAAACTGTCTTTATCTCAACTCACGGGCTTCACTCTCCATTTCTCTCCCCCGTCCCAGAGAGGGAGGGGGGAGGGTGAGCGAACGGCTGCGTGGTATTTAGCTGCCGGCCGGGTTAAACCACGACACACACAAAAATGTGAAACTCTATCAGAAGACATTGCTACTAGAATCCCAAAGCATGGTATTATTTCATTTAACAAGACTTTAACCACTTCTTCTTGCTTTGTTTGTTCGACAGGGAAAGGCTTCAGGCCTTCCTGAAATCATGTCAGTCAGAACCAGTAAGTAACAAAACCCCCCTTTTCTAGGGAGTTCTGAAAAAATCAATTTACCACTGTTGTCCCAGATAATTTCCTTTACCAATTATTCCAAATTTTATTCTATTCCTGGTATTGGGGATATTACGTAAACAGATGCTACATTGTTAAGTTACTTGTTTTATTGTTGTGTATAAATTTCATCCCACTAATATCTGACTCATGCTCTTATGCAATGTGTCAGCTCCCCGATGTGTTTTATTGTGTTCTGTAAGAAGTATGGGCCATATCAAATTAGAGGGTATTATTACACAGTTATCTTTTAAATATACTCATCTATCTGGTTTCATTTTACCTTTCAAATCTTCAATTAATTTTAAGTCTTCTTTTGTATAATTTGGCTTTTTGGTTCATATATATAGTTTGGATTTTACCGTCTGGTATTAAAGACAATGCCTTCACCTCAGTTATTTCAGCTGCCTGTTTAGCCTCCTGATCTGCCAATCGATTTCCAATTTCAAAATCAGAGTTTCCCTTTTGGTGTCCTTGACAATGCATGATAGCTACCTTTTCTGACTGTTTTACAGCCTGTAACAATTTTAAAATTTCTTCAGCATGTTTTCTTTTTGTTTTCCCTGAGCAGTCAGCAATCCACGTTCTTTCCATATCGCTCCATGAGCATGTACCACGCCGAATGCATATTTAGAGTCTGTCCAAATACTTATTTTCCTTCCTGCTGCTAGTTCCAGTGCTCGTGTAAGAGCAATTATCTCTGCTTTCTGGGTGGACGTCCCAGGGGGTAATGGTTTGGACTTGATTACCTGTTGAGTGGTTGTAATGGCGTACCCTGCCTTACGTTGTCCTTGTTTCACAAAGCTGCTCCCATCAGTATACCAAGATTCGTCAGCATCTTCTAAAGGTTCTTCCTTAAGATCGGGTCGACTAGAATACACAGTCTCTATTGTTTCTATACAATCATGAGTTATAGGTTCATCCAGAGTTCCGCTAAGGAAAGAAGCTGGATTTACGACGTTAGTGACCACAATTTCCACATCATCTTGTTCTACTAATATTGCTTGATATTTTAAAAATCTTTGTGGTGAAAGCCAATGATTTCCTTTTTGTTCCAAAACTGTTGAGACCGTATGGGAGACTAACACTGTCATTTTCTGTCCCATTGTAAACTTCCGAGCTTCTTGTATATTGATAACAACAGCTGCAACAGCTCGAAGGCATCCGGGCCATCCTTCACTTACTTCATCTAATTGTTTAGAGAAGTAAGCTACTGCTCGTTTATAGGGACCCAGTCTTTGTGCTAGTACTCCCAAAGCTATCCCTTGTCTCTCATGAGAAAACAACCAAAAGGGTTTCGAGAGATCCGGTAATCCCAAAGCTGGAGCTTGCATCAATTCTTGTTTAAGTTTTTTTAAAGGCGTTTCGTGCTTCTCCAGTCCAGACTAGCTTTGACTGATTACTCTTTATCAATTCATATAGAGGCTTTACCAATCGTCCATAATTATAAATCCAAAGGCGACACCAACCTGTCATTCCTAAAAAGGTTTGTAGCTCCTTTACCGTTTGAGGTTCTGGAGTCCGGCAAATGACTTCCTTATGTTCAGTTCCTAGTTCTCGTTGTCCTCCCGAAATTTCAAATCCCAGATAGGTCACACTTTGTTGAGCCAGCTGGACTTTCTGTCAAGAGACTTGATATCCATTTTAAACCCAGAAAATTAAGAAAACTTATAGTCCATTGAATACAGCTCCCTTTAGTCTCGGTAGCTATTAAGAGATCATCTACATATTGGAACAAAGCACCTTCAGTGTCCGGAGGCATCCATGTTTCGAGTTCCCTTGCTAATTGGTTTCCAAAAATAGTGGGGCTATTCTTGAATCCTTGAGGTAGTAATGTCCACGTAAGCTGCGTCTTTCTGCCTGAATTGGGATTTTCCCATTCAAAGGCAAATAGGTTTTGGCTTTCTGTGGCTAAGCCTAGGCAGAAGAAGGCGTCTTTTAAATCCAGTACGGTAAACCAGACTTGACTATTCTTTAATTTAGTCGGCAAAGTATAAGGGTTTGCCACTACTGGATGTATATCCTCAGTGATTTTACTTATGGCCCTCAAATCCTGAACTAACCTATAGCTTTTTTCATCTGCCTTTTTAATTGGCAATATGGGTGTATTGTATTCTGATTCACATTCAATCAATAATCCATACTGTAAACATTTATCAATTATCTCTTTAATTCCTTTCCTATCTTCTATCCTCAAAGGATATTACTTAACCTTAACGGGTTTCTCTCCTGGCTTTAATTTAATAATTATTAAGGTCACATTTTTTTGCTCTTCCAGGGACTTCGGTAGCCCAAACTCCTGGACATATTGATCTGTGATCTCTAAAGGTATTTCACTTTTAGGGTCAGTTTGTATGAGTGCCAAGCTTAACACATTTGTTAGTTGTTCTTCTCCTATTCTTAATTTCATTTTCCCTTTTTCAACGACAATTTCTGCTCCTAATTGCTCTAATAAATCTCTACCTAAGAGTGCCCATGAAGAGTTAGGCGTATATAAAAATCTGTGTATGCCCCATTGTTTCCCTAACTTGTACTTCAAAGGTTCACAAAAATAAGCCTTTTCGGTTACACCTTGTCCTGGTTTCAGTTAGAATAGAGTTAATTTTTTTCTTAGGATGAGAAGAGTGCTGATAACACCCCGATGTTTTAATTGTTGCAGAGCAGTGCTTATACCAAGCCAAGGACATCTCAGCTTCTTGCTCTGTCCTGCCAACAGGCAGGCTGGGGGTGCAGTAAGAGCTGGGAAGGGACAGACCCAGGACAGGTGACCCAAACTAGCCAAAGGGGTATTCCATACCATCTGACGTCATGCTAAACAATATATAGGGGTGGCTAGCCGGGGGGAGGGGGCCGGACTGCTCGGGGTTAGGCTGGGCATTGGTCAGCGGGTGGTGAGCAATTGCATTGTGCATCACTTGTTTGTACATATTATTAGTAGTGGTACTATTATCATCATTGTATTATTACTATTACTATTATTATTATTATTATTATTATTATTATTATTTTGTCTTATTAAACTGTCTTTATCTCAACTCACGGGCTTCACTTTCCATTTCTCTCCCCCGTCTCAGAGAGGGAGGGGGAGGGGGAGCGAACGGCTGCGTGGTGTTTAGCTGCCAGCCGGGTTAAACCACAACACACCTTTTACCCTAATATAATAATTCTGTGAAGGCATTAATGCTTGATTTAGAACTGAATACGTTGCCCCATATCAATAAGAAATTTCACTTCCATTCCTCCCCTAGCTTCATTATAATCAGTGGAGGATCCGCTAGGGTAGATTCCCCAGGTCCCCGTTATTCCTGTTGAAATCAGGGACCAATGATTACCCTAGAAAAAGGCTAGTCAATTTGTCCTCCGAAGCCAGGTCCAAACCGTTTTGTTTTATTTATTTATTTATTTATTTTCATTACATTTCAGAGTTGGTCCAAAAATTCCATAGGGGTTTCTTTTAGACCTTGTTGGAAGCATATTCTCAATTCCCAATTCATCCAGATTTTAGTATTTACTTAGCCGTTCATAATTTTAGGGATGATTAGGGTCTCAGTGGGGTCGGTCAGGGGAATGCAGTTGTCCACAGTTCCCTGAGCGGTCCCATCGGTAATCTGAGCTCGCACATGAACTCAGGTTGTTTTAAGAGTTAACTGTTTTTCTGTTTCCATAACAACTCTCTCTCGGACCCATCATGATCCATTTGCCCCGAAGGGCTAACACCCATGATTTTAAGATCTCTGCCTAGAGCAGAGGCAGAACTATTAACATTCCTACATCCTCTTTCCCTGCTCATTCAACTTCAAACACCTTTAACACTTTCAACAACCCTTTTAACACTTCCTTTATCTTTCTCCAGCCTCTACTTCTTTACTGAAAGGGTTGTGAGGCACTGGAACGGGCTGCCCAGGGAGGTGGTGGAGTCACCATCCCTGGAAGTCTTCAAAAGACGTTTAGATGTAGAGCTTAGGGATATGGTTTAGTGGGGACTGTTAGTGTTAGGTTAGAGGTTGGACTCGATGATCTTGAGGTCTCTTCCAACCTAGAAATTCTGTGATTCTCTAATGCCAACATCAAAGGCTCAGTCAGGGGCCAACTTAATTCCGTACCTTTTCCCACCAAGATGCTGAAACAACATCAGTATACAACATTTCATCCTATTCTCCTTCTCAAAACCAACATTAACTGTAGCAAAACATTAGAGTTTAAAGTTCCATTTAGGGGCCACTTTTCTCCACATTCCAGCTTATAAAGCGGCCACCATTGATTACAATATTTTATCAATGTTTTCCTGTTCACACTTCCACCGGCAGATCCTCCAATATCCTTCCAGTGATTCAAAACACATCTTAACGCACTTTTCTTAGGAATTTCACTGCTTACTCGCCCCCCCATTTTCCAGTTTACACTTTCAGAATACACGTGTTACTTACAAAAGCGTATCACAAAAACGTATCACTCACAAAATTACAGGCACGCAATATCTTTCAGTAGCGATGTCACAAAGCTACTATTACCAGCAATATTGCTAAAATCACAATAACAATAGTCAGAGTCAAATTCCACATGCGATAAGTCAGAAAACCGAACTGTGTAACACCATAACGATATCTTTCTTATAACAATGCCATGAACCTACTATTACCACCAGAAAAATAGCCAAAATCACAGTAACAATAACCAGAGTTAAATACCATACTCCATGAGTCAGAAAACCGAAATAAACAACACAATTCCAGATGGACCTTAAAGCGAGCTCTTTCCTTAAGGTCCCCAAATATACTTATGGTGCTTACCACAAAGTATATACCAAACACTGCCTCGCAGAAGATCACCTTCCGACTTACAGACAGTTCCAGATACAGATGGACCTCAAGGTCCCCAGATATACTTGTGGTACTAACCACAAAGTATATACCAAATACTGTCCTGCAGAAGTCACCTTCCGACTTACTGGACAGTCCCAGATGACCGGTCTACCAGAAAACCAAACCAGAATAAAGAATATACTCACTTACAATGATGGGGTCCTTGTCTGCCTCCGCAGTGATCCGGTGAGTCGAGGAGTCCCTCCGGGAAATCCCGGGGGTACCCTAGGGAGTCCTGTCCCCAGCGGGTCCTGCGGTCCGGCAGAGAGGTTGTCCCATCTGGGGTGCCAGATTGATTCAAAGATCGAAGCTGAAATTCCTTTAAGTGGTATATTCTTTATTGCAGCGCTGGATGCACGGGGGATCTCTCCACCTATCGTGCATACCCAAAGCGGAAAGCAGTCTTGAATTTATACAATCAATCTCTCAATATTCTACAAGCGCCTATACATATGCATTACCTATCCCCGCCTTCCCTCGCTTCTCATGCTAATTAGCCTTTTGGCACCTTGCGCCTGCGTAGAGCCTCCCAAGAATTGTGGGCAGGGGTCTTTGGGACGTGGGCAGGGGTCTTTGGGAGGAAGACCCCGAGTCTTCCTCCCAGTGTACTTTTCACCTTTGGTCAGGAATCTGCTGAATTGGCACGTTTCTTAATTGCGAGAGCTGGTTGTTGCCAATTCTTCCGTTTGTTGTATCTTTATAATGAATTCCAATGCCCAATTTTGAGATTTATAGTCCTTACGTTTGTTTCTCTGTCCGTCTGCCGCTTCCTTATCATGAGTTCCAGTGTCTTGTTTCGAGATACACAGTCCTTGTCTGGGGATTGTCCTTGCCTCCCCAATACCTCCTTAATCAGTATCCACCTTGTTTCTGTAAGCAGCAGCCACCTGACACCCTGCCGGAGTTAACCCTCTGTTTTATTATTTGCCCTATTAATGGGGATTTCTTTACACATTGGCTTTAATTCCATAAGAAGAAACAGCATTTTTTTCCCCTCTTCTTTTTAAATGACGAGGATTACAAAGTTTGTCAACACCTGCCAGGCTGAGGATTAAAAGTCTTAGCGCTGGTGCAGAGGAGAACCTGAGAGCTGGCTCGGGAGTCACTGGAGGAAATCTTTGCTTTTCGTGATGTGAAATTGCCTTCATGCAGACCAGGTCAAGCGCCTTGACGCTGGTCAGCATCTCTGTGGAACTGGCACCGTGTTGTCCCCACTGGTTGCAGCACCAGGAGGGTAGCCCGCCCGGCAGGACAGCAGTTGACCATATTCATTGCTAACCTTACAACCAGACCACACTCAGCTTGGCTCACTACATGTTTTGATACCTTGGTGGGAACTGAGCTCAGGATTTGCCGCTGCTGGAGGCAGGAAGGCTTTAGGCTCAGCTCCTTCCCCCTACAGCTACATCCATTGGGCTTTCGGAAGCGCTCCCTACTGTTATTCTAAGCAGGAGCTTCAAAAGGAATCTCTCTTCCTCGTGCATGATTGATCCCATGCAGTAATGTCGTGGTTTAACCCGGCCGGCAGTTAAACACCACGCAGCCGTTCGCTCACCCTCCCCCCTCCCTCTCTGGGACGGGGGAGAGAAATGGAAAGTGAAGCCCGTGAGTTGAGATAAAGACAGTTTAATAAGACAGGAAAATAATAATAACAAAATAATAATAACAATAATAATACAATGGTGATAATAGGGAAATAATAATAATATGTACAAACAAGTGATGCACAATGCAATTGCTCACCACTCGCTGACCAATGCCCAGCCTAACCCCGAGCAGTCCGGCCCCCTCCCCCCGGCTAGCCACCCCTATATATTGTTTAGCATGACGTCAGATGGTATGGAATACCCCTTTGGCTAGTTTGGGTCACCTGTCCGGGGTCTGTCCCCTCCCAGCTCTTACTGCACCCCCAGCCTGCCCGTTGGCAGGACAGAGCAAAAGGCTGAGATGTCCTTGGCTTAGTATAAACACTGCTCTGCAACAATTAAAGCATCGGGGTGTTATCAGCACTCTTCTCATCCTAAGCCAAAACACAGCATTCCACCAGCTACTAGGAAGAAAATTAATTCTGTTCTAACTGAAACCAGGACATCTATCCACCCCTTATTCCATACCATTTATGTCATGCTCAGGTTACACTCTTTTCCATACATTCTAATTAGTCACCTATAGTAATCATGGTAGTGATAACATACAGTATAATATACTAATTAACATGGTACAATTCAGTTCATGGGCTATTCTCACCCAGTATTAAATCTCCTTGAGGTACACACCGGACCTCTCCGTTCTTTTGCATCACCCACCAAGTGTATCCCGGTCCCTGAGCGAAAACAATTCCACGAATAGGTTTGCCTTTTCCTGAGGCAGGAGTAGCCCAGACTGTTTTACCCAGCATATTTTTACATGCACTACAGGAACTTTATCCCCATCTACAGTACGTAACAGGTTTGATTGGGCAGGTCCAGCTCGGTTGGTAGATCCCCTAGTATTGACTAACCAGGTGGCCTTTGCCAAATGCGTATCCCAGTTTTTGAACGTCCCAGCGCCCATTGCTTTCAAGGTAGTCTTTAACAGGCCATTGTATCGTTCAACTTTCCCGGAGGCTGGTGCATGATAGGGGATGTGATACACCCATTCAATACCATGTTCTTTGGCCCAAGTGTCTATAAGGTTGTTTCGGAAGTGAGTCCCATTGTCTGACTCTATTCTTTCTGGGGTGCCATGTCGCCATAGGACTTGCTTTTCAAGGCCCAGGATGGTGTTCCGGGCGGTGGCATGAGGCACAGGATATGTTTCCAGCCATCCGGTGGTTGCTTCCACCATTGTAAGTACGTGGCGCTTGCCATTGTGAGTTTGAGGGAGTGTGATGTAATCAATCTGCCAGGCCTCTCCATATTTATATTTCAGCCACCGTCCTCCATACCAAAGAGGCTTTGACCGTTTGGCTTGCTTGATTGCAGCACATGTTTCACAGTCATGAATAACCTGTGCTGTAGCGTCCATGGTCAGGTCCACCCCTCGATCACGAGCCCATCTGTATGTTGCGTCTCTACCTTGATGGCCTGAGGTGTCATGGGCCCATCGGGCTATAAATAATTCACCTTTATGCTGCCAATCCAGGTCCACCTGAGCTACTTCAATCTTAGCAGCCTGATCCACCTGCTGGTTGTTTTGATGTTCTTCAGTAGCCCGATTCTTGGGCACATGAGCATCTACGTGGCGTACTTTCACAGCCAGGTTCTCTACCCGAGCAGCAATATCTTGCCACAATGCAGCAGCCCAGATGGGTTTGCCCCTACGCTGCCAGTTGTTTTGCTTCCATTGCTGTAACCATCCCCACAGGGCATTTGCTACCATCCATGAATCGGTGTAGAGATAGAGAACTGGCCATTTTTCTCGTTCAGCAATGTCTAAAGCCAGCTGAATGGCTTTCACTTCTGCAAACTGACTCGATTCACCTTCTCCCTCAGCAGCTTCTGCAACTCGTCGCGTAGGACTCCATACAGCAGCCTTCCATCTCTGATGCTTCCCCACAATACGACAGGACCCATCAGTGAACAGGGCATATTTCTTTTCATTCTCTGGTAACTGGTTGTACAGCGGGGCTTCTTCAGCACGACCCACCTCCTCCTCTGATGATATCCCAAAGTATTTGCCTTCTGGCCAGTCCATGATCACTTCCAGTATTCCTGGGCGACTGGGGTTTCCTATTCGAGCCCGCTGAGTAATCAGTGCAACCCACTTGCTCCATGTAGCATCAGTTGCATGATGCGTAGAGGGGACCCTTCCCTTGAACATCCAGCCTAGTACCGGCAATCGGGGTGCTAGGAGGAGCTGCGCTTCAGTACCGACCACCTCCGAAGCAGATCGAACTCCTTCATATGCTGCCAATATCTCCTTTTCAGTTGGAGTATAGCGGGCCTCAGATCCTCTGTATCCCCGACTCCAAAACCCCAGAGGCCGACCTCGAGTTTCCCCAGGTTCTTTCTGCCAGAGGCTCCAGGTGGGGCCATTCTCCCCGGCTGCAGTGTAGAGCACATTCTTTACATCTGGTCCTGTTCGAACTGGCCCAAGGGCTACTGCATGGACTATTTCCTGCTTGATTTGTTCAAAGGCTTGTCGTTGTTCAGGGCCCCATTCAAACTCATTCTTCTTACGGGTTACTTGGTAGAGCGGGTTTACAATCAGACTGTAATTTGGGATGTGCATTCTCCAAAACCCCACAACACCTAGAAAAGTCTGTGTTTCTTTTTTGTTAGTTGGTGGAGACATAGCTGTTATTTTGTTGATCACATCCATTGGGATTTGACGACGTCCATCTTGCCATTTTATTCCTAAAAACTGGATCTCTCGTGCAGGTCCTTTGACTTTATTTTGTTTTATGGCAAAACCGGCTTTCAGAAGGATTTGGACTATTTTCTTCCCTTTCTCGAAAACTTCCTCTGCTGTGTCACCCCACACAATAATGTCATCGATGTACTGCAGGTGTTCAGGAGCTTCCCCCTGCTCTAGCGCAGACTGGATCAGCCCATGGCAAATGATAGGGCTGTGTTTCCACCCCTGGGGCAGCCGATTCCAAGTATATTGGACTCCCCTCCAAGTGAAGGCAAATTGTGGCCTGCACTCTGCTGCTAGAGGGATGGAGAAAAATGCATTAGCGATATCAATTGTGGCGTACCACTTGGCTGCCTTCGACTCAAGTTCGTACTGAAGTTCCAGCATGTCCGGCACTGCAGCACTCAGTGGTGGCGTCACTTCGTTCAGGCCACGATAGTCCACTGTTAGTCTCCACTCGCCATTAGACTTTCGCACTGGCCATATGGGACTATTGAAAGGTGAATGGGTCTTGCTGATCACTCCTTGGCTCTCCAATTGACGAATTAGCTTATGGATGGGAATCAGGGAGTCTCGGTTAGTGCGATATTGCCGCCGGTGCACAGTTGTGGTAGCGATTGGCATTTGCTGTTCTTCGACCCTCAGCAACCCCACAACAGAAGGGTCCTCTGAGAGACCAGGCAAGGTAGATAATTGTTTAATGCCCTCTGTCTCTAAGGCAGCTATACCAAAAGCCCACCGGAACCCTTTTGGGTCCTTGCAATATCCTCTTCTAAGATAGTCTATGCCAAGGATACATGGAGCATCCGGGCCAGTCACAATGCGGTGCTTTTCCCACTCATTCCCAGTCAGACTCACTTCAGCCTCCAATACAGTCAACTGCTGAGATCCCCCTGTCACTCCACAAATGTAGATGGGCTCTGGTCCTTTATAGCTCGATGGCATTATAGTACATTGTGCACCGGTGTCTACTAAAGCCTTATACTTCTGTGCGTGTGACGTGCCAGGCCATCGAATCCACACAGTCCAATAAACTCGATTGTCCCTTTCCTCCCCCTGGCTGGAGGCAGGGCCCCCCTAATCCTGGTCAGAATCTTCTTCGTTTCTGTGTTTGAAGGACTGTCTGCTGGAAGTTGGAGCAGCAAACTTTTCAGAGAATCCCTTTTTCCTGATTGTTTTCTTTTGCAACTCATGTACCCGTGCCTCTAGGGTCGCGGTAGAATTTCCATCCCATTTTCTCATGTCCTCTCCATGGTCTCGTAAGTAAAACCACAGGGTGGCACGGGGTGAGTACCCACCATATCGTCTTCCTTGTGTGGGTGAACGCCTACCCCTGATAGCTGAGACACTGCTCTGTACAGGTACAGAGGAGAATAGTCTCTCTTCAAGTTGGTGAAACTTTTCAGAAAGTGTTTTCTCCCAGGTGTTCTCTTTCGGTCGTTGGACACTGGTTGGTTCAGGTGGGGAGGAAGATAGATTCTCTTCAAGTTGGTGAACCTTTTCAGAAAGTTTCTCCACAGCTGAGACGCAGGCCTGTAAGGAAGAGGAGAGACTTTCTTCATACTGCCGGAGTTGTTTAGCCGCTTCATCCACTGTGGGTTCCTCATCCTCTTTCCAGGCCATTATTGCCAATGAGCTGGCATATGATGATGGTGCACTCCGTACAAACTTCCGCCACATGGGTCGTGTACACTTGACTTCATCTGGATCTTTGGATGTTTGTCTGAGGTCTGGATCCTCATAAATCACTTCCCGTACGGCTAATTCCCTCAGGTACTGGATTCCTTTCTCCATAGTGGTCCACTTGCCTGGTAGACATAAAAGTTCTTCCTTGAAGGGATACCTTTCCCTCACAGCTGAGAGGAGACGCCTCCAGAGGCTGGTGGATTGTGCTCCATCTGCAATTGCTTTGTCAATGCCGGCGTCTCGAGCAAGGGATCCCAGCCGCTTGGCTTCCCTGCCGTCTAATTCCACACAATTGGCTCCAGAGTCCCAGCACTGGAGCAGCCAGGTGACAAGCTGCTCACCTATACAGCGACCAAAATCTTTTCGCACATCTCGTAGCTCGCGCTCGTTTAGGCTTCGGGTAGTTACTGTTGATTTTTCGACATCCTCATCTTCCTCCTCCTGAATCCTTGATGGCCCAGCATCGTCGTCATCCTCGTCATCTCTATACTTAGTTTTGGCAGAAGCCTCACCTGGATTGGCAGAAGACTCTCTGCGTTCTAAACGACCTGACTCTCTATACCATTTTTTCACCTTCTCTACAGGGGCAGCTTGCACTGCTACTGCTCGTTTCTCTGACTTTGTTACAGGGTCTGCCACAGAGGTTGGAATACCCTCTGCAGGGTCAACTTGCACTGCTACAGCTCGTTTCTCTGACACAGCCACAGGAGCTGGAGCGGCTGCAGGAGCTGGAGCAGTTGCAGGAACCGGAGCTGTAGCAGCTTCAGGAGCTGGAGCTGGAGCAGTTGCAGGAGCTGGAGCGGCTGCAGGAGCTGGAACTGGAGCAGTTGCAGGAACTGGGACTGGAGTAGCAGCCGGAGCTGGAACTGGAGCGGCTGCAGGAGCTGGAGCTGGAGCGGCTGCAGGAGCTGGGACTGGAGCGGCTGCAGGAGCTGGGACTGGAGCGGCTGCAGGAACTGGGACTGGAGCAGCTGCAGAGTCCACCGTAGGGGTCACAGTGGCCGTTGGATCTGTCACAGGGCTTGGAGTGGCCGCAGGGTCTGTCACTAAGTTGATAGCAGTATCAATGGCAGCTCGATAGGCATGAGCCAGGCCCCAGCACGTTACAATGATTTGTGTTACTTTGGAACTGCCAGAATCATGACACCTTTTTTTCAAGCATTCTGCCAGTTTTTGAGGATTTTGCCATTGTTCAGGGGTGAATTTCCAACACACTGGGGGTGCCAACTGCTCTAGATGCCTGCCCATATCCACCCATACTCCCTGCCACCCACAACTATACTGCCTCCGGGCAGATCTCCGGATGAGCTTCCTAAGTAATTGTTTAACTTTAAGCAGAACCTGAAGTGCATTCAGGAGGCAGAACAACAAGACTATGGTGGTCTGAGTATCCCAAGAATATTCAGTATCTTGGAGAGCTATTGTGACAAGCTCAGGGGATAAGAGGGTGGTGAAGGAGGAAGGCAAAGTGATCCAGGAGGATACAGGGGTGGTGAAGGAGAAAGGGAGAGTAAGCAAGTAAGGAAAAATATCCTTCCCTTTCCCCTCCACAGATTGACTCCCTAATGGAAAAAAACAATAGGAATAATTGCTAATAGTTTCCAAGATACAGTTTCCAAAGTACAGAGTCGACGATGTTACTGAATACAAATAACAAGTTAGAGTCATGACCACATATTTCATCGTCTCATAAGCCATTGCTACAACACACAGCACCATAATGATCTGAAACCAGGGCCCGGAGAGGATAAACAACATGACAGAGAGCAAATACGGAAAATAATGTACTATAATACTCAATTTGGAAAACAGGCGCAGCAGAGTTGAGATTAAAGCAATCAGCATCATGACAGGTGACTATTAAGCAGGTCTAATCCTTACACCAATTTTAGTTTAACACACTCTGGTCAGATCTGCCGTTATCTCAACCTTTCGGGCCCCACGTTGGGCGCCAAAAAGACTGTCGTGGTTTAACCCGGCCGGCAGCTAAACACCACGCAGCCGTTCGCTCACCCTCCCCCCTCCCTCTCTGGGACGGGGGAGAGAAATGGAAAGTGAAGCCCGTGAGTTGAGATAAAGACAGTTTAATAAGACGGAAAATAATAATAACAACAACAATAATAATAATAATAATAATAATAATAATAATAATAATAATAATAATAATAATGATACAATAGTGATAATACGAAAGTAATAATAGTATGTACAAACAACTGATGCACAATGCAACTGCTCACCACCCGCTGACCGATGCCCAGCCTAACCCCGAGCAGTCCGGCCCCCTCCCCCCGGCTAGCCACCCCTATATATTGTTTAGCATGACGTCAGATGGTATGGAATACCCCTTTGGCTAGTTTGGGTCACCTGTCCTGGGTCTGTCCCCTCCCAGCTCTTACTGCACCCCCAGCCTGCCCGTTAGCAGGACAGAGCAAAAGGCTGAAATGTCCTTGGCTTAGTATAAGCACTGCTCTGCAACAATTAAAGCATCGGGGTGTTATCAGCACTCTTCTCATCCTAAGCCAAAACACAGCATTCCACCAGCTACTATGAAAAAAAATAATTCTGTTCTAACTGAAACCAGGACACCTCAGCAATAGGACCTCAGGAATAGGACCTCAGCAATAGGACCTCAGCATTGTGACCTCAGCAATAGGACCTCAGCAATAGGACCTCAGCAATAGGACCTCAGCATTGTGACCTCAGCATTGTGACCTCAGCAACAGGACCTCAGCATTGTGACCTCCGCAATAGGACCACAGCAATAGGACCTCAGCATTGTGACCACAGCATTGTGACCTCAGCAATAGGACCTCAGCATTGTGACCTCAGCAATAGGACCTCAGCAATACGACCTCAGCATTGTGACCTCAGCCTTGTGATCTCAGCAATAGGACCACAGCAATAGGACCTAAGCATTGTGACCTCAGCAATAGGACCTCAGCAATAGGAGCTCAGCAATAGGACCTCAGCAATAAGTCCTCAGCAATAGCACCTCAGCATTGTGACCTCAGCCTTGTGACCTCAGCAACAGGACTTCAGCAATAGGACCTGAGCATTGTGACCTCAGCAATAGGACCTCAGCAATAGGACCTCAGCATTGTGACCTCAGCAATAGGACCTCAGCAATAGGACCTAAGCATTTTGACCTCAGTAATAGGACCTCAGCAATAGGACCTCAGCAATAAGACCTCAGCATTGTGACCTCAGCAATAGGACCTAAGCATTGTGACCTCAGCAATAGGACCTCATCAATAGGACATCAGCAATAGGACCTCAGCATTGTGACCTCAGCAATAGGACCTCAGCAATAGGACTTCAGCAATAGGACCTCAGCATTGTGACCTGAGCAATAGGACCTCAGCAATAGGACCTCAGCTATAGGACCTAAGCATTTTGACCTCAGTAACAGGACCTCAGCAATAGGACCTCAGCAATAAGACCTCAGCATTGTGACCTCAGCAATAGGACATCAGCATTGTGACCTCAGCAATAGGACCTCAGCATTGTGACCTAAGCATTGTGACCTCAGAAATAGGACGTCAACAATAGGACCTCAGCAACAGGACCTCAGCATTGTGACCTCAGCAATAGGACCTCAGCAATAGGACCTCAGCAATAGGACCTCAGCAACAGGACCTCAGCAACAGGACCTCAGCAACAGGACCTCTCAATAGGACCTCAGCAATAGGACCTCATCATTGTGAACTCAGCAACAGGACCTCAGCAATAGGACCTCTGCATTGTGACCTCAGCAATAGGGCCTCATCATTGTGACCTTAGCAATAGGACCTCAGCATTGTGACCTCAGCAATAGGACCTAAGCAATAGGACCTCAGCAATAGGACCTCAGCAATAGGACCTCAGCATTGTGACCTCAGCAATAGGACCTCAGCAATAGGACCTCAGCATTGTGACCTCAGCAAAAGGACCTCAGCATTGTGACCTCAGCAATAGGACCTCAGCATTGTGACCTAAGCATTGTGACCTCAGCAATAGGACGTCAACAATAGGACCTCAGCAACAGGACCTCAGAATTGTGACCTCAGCAATAGCACCTCAGCAATAGGACCTAAGCAATAGGACCTCAGCAACAGGACCTCAGCATTGTGACCTCAGCAATAGGACCTCAGCAATAGGACCTCATCATTGTGAACTCAGGAATAGGACCTCAGCAATAGGACCTCTGCATTGTGACCTCAGCAATAGGGCCTCATCATTGTGACCTTAGCAATAGGACCTCAGCACTGTGACCTCAGCAATAGGACCTCAGCAATAGGACCTCAGCAATAGGACCTCAGCAATAGGACCTCAGCAATGGGACCTCAGCAATGGGACCTCAGCAATAGGAGCTCAGCAATAGGACCTCAGCATTGTGACCTCAGCAATAGGACCTCAGCAATAGGACCTCTGCATTGTGACCTCAGCATTGTGACCTCAGCAATAGGACCTCAGCAATAGGACCTCAGAAATAGCACCTCAGCAATAGGACCTCAGCATTGTGACCTCAGCAATAGGACCTCAGCAATAGGACCTCAGCAATAGGACCTCAGCAATAGGACCTCGGCATTGTGACCTCAGCAAAAGGATATCAGCAATAGGACATCAGCAAAAGGACATCAGCATTGTGACCTAAGAATTGTGACCTCAGCAATAGGACCTCAGCAATAGGACATCAGCAATAGGGCCTCAGCAATAGGACCTCAGCATTGTGACCTCAGCAATAGGACCTCAGCATTGTGACCTCAGCCTTGTGACCTCAGCAATAGTACCTCAGCATTGTGACCTCAGCAATAGGACATCAGCATTGTGATCTCAGCATTGTGACCTCAGCAATAGGACCTCAGAAATAGGACATCAGCAATAAGACCTCAATAATAGGACCTCAGCATTGTTACCTCAGCATTGTGACCTCAGCAATAGGACCTCAGCAATAGGACCTCATCATTGTGACCTCAGCATTGTGACCTCAGCATTGTGACCTCAGCATTGTGACCTCAGCATTGTGACCTCAGCATTGTGACCTCAGCAATAGGACCTCAGCATTGTGACCTCAGCAATAGGACCTCAGCCTTGTGACCTCAGCAATAGGACCTCAGCATTATGACCTCAGAAATAGGACCTCAGCAATAGGACCTCAGCATTGTGACCTCAGCATTGTGACCTCAGCATTGTGACCTCACCAATAGGACCTCAGCAATAGGACCTCAGCAATAGGACCTCAGCAATAGGACCTCAGCAATAGGACCTCAGCAATAGGACCTCAGCATAGTGACCTCAGCATTGTGACCGCAACATTGTGACCTCAGCATTGTGACCTCAGCTAGAGGACATCAACAATAGGACCTCAGCAATGTGACCGCAACATTGTGACCTCTGCATTGTGACCTCAACAATAGGACCTCAGCAATAGGACCTCAGCATTGTGACCTCAGCAATAGGACCTCAGCAATAGGACCTCAGCATTGTGACCTCAGCATTGTGACCTCAGCATTGTGACCTCAGCAATAGGACCTCTGCATTGTGACCTCAGCAAGAGGACTTCAACACTGTGACCTCAGCAATAGGACATCAGCAATAGGACCTCAGCATTCTGACCTCAGCAATAGGACCTCAGCAACAGGACCTCCGCATTGTGACCTCAGCAGTAGGACCTCAGCAGTAGGACCTCAGCACTGTGACCTCAGCAATAGGACCTCAGGAATAGGACCTCAGCAATAGGACCTCAGCAATAGGACCTTAGCATTGTGACCTCAGCAATACGACCTCAGCAATAGGACCTCAGCAATAGGACCTCAGCAATAGGACCTCAGCAATAGGACCTCAGCAATAGGACCTCAGCAATAGGACCTCAGCAATAGGACCTCAGCAATAGGACCTCAGCAATTGGACCTCAGCATTGTGACCTCAGCAATAGGACCTCAGCATTCTGACCTCAGCATTTTGACCTCAGCAATAGGACCTCAGTATTGTGACCTCAGGAATAGGACCTCAGCAACAGGACCTCAGCAATAGGATCTCAGCAATAGGACCTCAGCATTGTGACCTCAGCATTGTGACCTCAGCAATAGGACCTCAGCAATAGGACCTCAGCAATAGGACCTCAGGATTGTGACTTCAGCATGGAGACCTCGGCAATAGGACCTCAGCATTGTGACCTCAGCAATAGGACCTCAGCAATAGGACCTCAGCATTGCGACCTCAACAATAGGACTTCAGCAATAGGACATCAGCCATAGCACCTCAGCAATAGGACATCAGCAACAGGACCTTAGCAATTGGACCTCAGCATTGTGACCTCAGCAATAGGAGCTCAGCAATAGGACCTCAGCAATAGAACCTCAGCAATAGGACCTCAGCAAAAGGACCTAAGCATTGTGACCTCAGCATTGTGACCCCAGCATTGTGACCTCAGCAATAGGACCTCAGCATTGTGACCTCAGCAGTAGGACCTCAGCAATAGGACCTCAGCATTGTGACCTCAGCATTGTGACCTCAGCAATAGGACCTCAGCATTGTGACCTCAGCAATAGCACCTCAGCAATAGCACCTCAGCATTGTCACCTAAGCAATAGGACCTCAGCAATAGGACCTCAGCATTTTGACCTCAGCTATGTGACCTCAGTAATAGGACCTCAGCAATAGGATCTCAGCATTGTGACCTCAGCATTGTGACCTCAGCAATAGGACCTCAGCAATAAGACCTCAGCAATAGGACCTCAGCAATAGGGCTTCAGCAATAGGGCTTCAGCAATAGGGCCTCAGCATTGTGACCTCAGCAATAGGACCTCAGCAATAGGACCTCAGCAATAGGACCTCAGCATTGTGACGTCAGCAATAGGACATAAGCAATAGTACATCAGCAATAGGACCTCAGCAATGGGACCTCAGCATTGTCAAATCAGCATAGTGACCTCAGGAGTAGGACCTCAGCAATAGGACCTCAGCATTGTGACCTCAGCCATAGGACCTCAGCAATAGGACCTCAGCCATACGACCTCAGCAATCGGACCTCAGCATTGTGACCTCAGCAATAGGACCTAAGTAATAGGACCTAAGCAATAGGACCTCAGCATTGTGACCTCAGCAATAGGACCTCAGCATTGTGACCTCAGCAATATGACCTCAGCAATAGCACCTCAGCAATAGGACCTCAGCAATAGCACCTCAGCATTGTGACCTCAGCATTATGACCTCAGCATTGTGACCTCAGCATTGTGACCTCAGCATTGTGACCTCAGCAATAGGACCTCAGCATAGTGACCTCAGCATTGTGACCGCAACATTGTGACCTCAGCATTGTGACCTCAGCAAAAGGACCTCAGCAATAGGACCTCAGCATTGTGACCTCAGCAATAGGACCTCAGCAATAGGACCTCAGGATTGTGACCTCAGCAATAGGACATCAGCATAGTGACCTCAGCATTGTGACCGCAACATTGTGACCTCAGCATTGTGACCTCAGCATTGTGACCTCAGCATTGTGACCTCAGCATTGTGACCTCAGCAATAGGACCTCAGCAATAGGACCTCAGCAATAGGACCTCAGCAATGGGACCTCAGCAATGGGACCTCAGCAATAGGAGCTCAGCAATAGGACCTCAGCATTGTGACCTCAGCAATAGGACCTCAGCAATAGGACCTCTGCATTGTGACCTCAGCATTGTGACCTCAGCAATAGGACCTCAGCAATAGGACCTCAGAAATAGCACCTCAGCAATAGGACCTCAGCATTGTGACCTCAGCAATAGGACCTCAGCAATAGGACCTCAGCAATAGGACCTCAGCAATAGGACCTCGGCATTGTGACCTCAGCAAAAGGATATCAGCAATAGGACATCAGCAAAAGGACATCAGCATTGTGACCTAAGAATTGTGACCTCAGCAATAGGACCTCAGCAATAGGACATCAGCAATAGGGCCTCAGCAATAGGACCTCAGCATTGTGACCTCAGCAATAGGACCTCAGCATTGTGACCTCAGCCTTGTGACCTCAGCAATAGTACCTCAGCATTGTGACCTCAGCAATAGGACATCAGCATTGTGATCTCAGCATTGTGACCTCAGCAATAGGACCTCAGAAATAGGACATCAGCAATAAGACCTCAATAATAGGACCTCAGCATTGTTACCTCAGCATTGTGACCTCAGCAATAGGACCTCAGCAATAGGACCTCATCATTGTGACCTCAGCATTGTGACCTCAGCATTGTGACCTCAGCATTGTGACCTCAGCATTGTGACCTCAGCATTGTGACCTCAGCAATAGGACCTCAGCATTGTGACCTCAGCAATAGGACCTCAGCCTTGTGACCTCAGCAATAGGACCTCAGCATTGTGACCTCAGCAATAGGACCTCAGCCTTGTGACCTCAGCAATAGGACCTCAGCATTATGACCTCAGAAATAGGACCTCAGCAATAGGACCTCAGCATTGTGACCTCAGCATTGTGACCTCAGCATTGTGACCTCACCAATAGGACCTCAGCAATAGGACCTCAGCAATAGGACCTCAGCAATAGGACCTCAGCAATAGGACCTCAGCATAGTGACCTCAGCATTGTGACCGCAACATTGTGACCTCAGCATTGTGACCTCAGCTAGAGGACATCAACAATAGGACCTCAGCAATGTGACCGCAACATTGTGACCTCTGCATTGTGACCTCAACAATAGGACCTCAGCAATAGGACCTCAGCATTGTGACCTCAGCAATAGGACCTCAGCAATAGGACCTCAGCATTGTGACCTCAGCATTGTGACCTCAGCATTGTGACCTCAGCAATAGGACCTCTGCATTGTGACCTCAGCAAGAGGACTTCAACACTGTGACCTCAGCAATAGGACATCAGCAATAGGACCTCAGCATTCTGACCTCAGCAATAGGACCTCAGCAACAGGACCTCCGCATTGTGACCTCAGCAGTAGGACCTCAGCAGTAGGACCTCAGCACTGTGACCTCAGCAATAGGACCTCAGGAATAGGACCTCAGCAATAGGACCTCAGCAATAGGACCTTAGCATTGTGACCTCAGCAATACGACCTCAGCAATAGGACCTCAGCAATAGGACCTCAGCAATAGGACCTCAGCAATAGGACCTCAGCAATAGGACCTCAGCAATAGGACCTCAGCAATAGGACCTCAGCAATTGGACCTCAGCATTGTGACCTCAGCAATAGGACCTCAGCATTCTGACCTCAGCATTTTGACCTCAGCAATAGGACCTCAGTATTGTGACCTCAGGAATAGGACCTCAGCAACAGGACCTCAGCAATAGGATCTCAGCAATAGGACCTCAGCATTGTGACCTCAGCATTGTGACCTCAGCAATAGGACCTCAGCAATAGGACCTCAGCAATAGGACCTCAGGATTGTGACTTCAGCATGGAGACCTCGGCAATAGGACCTCAGCATTGTGACCTCAGCAATAGGACCTCAGCAATAGGACCTCAGCATTGCGACCTCAACAATAGGACTTCAGCAATAGGACATCAGCCATAGCACCTCAGCAATAGGACATCAGCAACAGGACCTTAGCAATTGGACCTCAGCATTGTGACCTCAGCAATAGGAGCTCAGCAATAGGACCTCAGCAATAGAACCTCAGCAATAGGACCTCAGCAAAAGGACCTAAGCATTGTGACCTCAGCATTGTGACCCCAGCATTGTGACCTCAGCAATAGGACCTCAGCATTGTGACCTCAGCAGTAGGACCTCAGCAATAGGACCTCAGCATTGTGACCTCAGCATTGTGACCTCAGCAATAGGACCTCAGCATTGTGACCTCAGCAATAGCACCTCAGCAATAGCACCTCAGCATTGTCACCTAAGCAATAGGACCTCAGCAATAGGACCTCAGCATTTTGACCTCAGCTATGTGACCTCAGTAATAGGACCTCAGCAATAGGATCTCAGCATTGTGACCTCAGCATTGTGACCTCAGCAATAGGACCTCAGCAATAAGACCTCAGCAATAGGACCTCAGCAATAGGGCTTCAGCAATAGGGCTTCAGCAATAGGGCCTCAGCATTGTGACCTCAGCAATAGGACCTCAGCAATAGGACCTCAGCAATAGGACCTCAGCATTGTGACGTCAGCAATAGGACATAAGCAATAGTACATCAGCAATAGGACCTCAGCAATGGGACCTCAGCATTGTCAAATCAGCATAGTGACCTCAGGAGTAGGACCTCAGCAATAGGACCTCAGCATTGTGACCTCAGCCATAGGACCTCAGCAATAGGACCTCAGCCATACGACCTCAGCAATCGGACCTCAGCATTGTGACCTCAGCAATAGGACCTAAGTAATAGGACCTAAGCAATAGGACCTCAGCATTGTGACCTCAGCAATAGGACCTCAGCATTGTGACCTCAGCAATATGACCTCAGCAATAGCACCTCAGCAATAGGACCTCAGCAATAGCACCTCAGCATTGTGACCTCAGCATTATGACCTCAGCATTGTGACCTCAGCATTGTGACCTCAGCATTGTGACCTCAGCAATAGGACCTCAGCATAGTGACCTCAGCATTGTGACCGCAACATTGTGACCTCAGCATTGTGACCTCAGCAAAAGGACCTCAGCAATAGGACCTCAGCATTGTGACCTCAGCAATAGGACCTCAGCAATAGGACCTCAGGATTGTGACCTCAGCAATAGGACATCAGCATAGTGACCTCAGCATTGTGACCGCAACATTGTGACCTCAGCATTGTGACCTCAGCATTGTGACCTCAGCATTGTGACCTCAGCATTGTGACCTCAGCAATAGGACCTCAGCAATAGGACCTCAGCATAGTGACCTCAGCATTGTGACCGCAACATTGTGACCTCAGCAATAGGACCTCAGCAATAGGACCTCAGCATTGTGACCTCAGCATTGTGACCTCAGCATTGTGACCTCAGCAAGAGGACCTCAGTATTGTGATCTCAGCAACAGGACCTTAGCATTGTGACCTCAGCAATAGGACCTCAACAATAGGACCTCAGCAATAGGACCTCAGTATTGTGATCTCAGCAACAGGACCTTAGCATTGTGACCTCAGCAATAGCACCTCAACAATAGGACCTCAGCAATAGGACCTCAGCAATAGGACCTCAGCATTGTAACCTCAGCAATAGGACCTCAGAAATAGGACCTCAGAAATAGGATCTCAGCATTGTGACCTCAGCAATAGGACCTCTGCATTGTGACCTCAGCAATAGGACTTCAACACTGTGACCTCAGCAATAGCACATCAGCAATAGGACCTCAGCATTGTGACCTGAGCAGTAGGACCTCAACAGTAGGACCTCAGCAGTAGGACCTCAGCAATAGGACCTCCGCATTTTGACCTCAGCAATAGGACCTCAGCATTGTGACCTCAGGAATAGGACCTCAGCAATACGACGTCAGCAATAGGACCTCAGCATTGTGACCTCAGCAATAGGACCTCAGCAATAGGACCTCAGCAATAGGACCTCAGCAATAGGACCTCAGCAATAGGACCTCAGCATTGTGACCTCAGCAATAGGAACTCAGCAATAGGACCTCAGCATTGCGACCTCAGCAATAGAACCTCAGCATTGTGACTTCAGCATTGAGACCTCAGAAATAAGACCTCAGCATTGTGACCTCAGCAATAGGACCTCAGCAATAGGACCTCAGCAATAGGACATCAGCCATAGGACCTCAGCAATAGGACATCAGCAATAGGACCTTAGCAATTGGACCTCAGCATTGTGACCTCAGCAGTAGGACCTCAGCAATAGGACCTCAGCAATAGGACCTCAGCATTGTGACCTCAGCATTGTGACCTCAGCAATAGAACCTCAGCAATAGGACCTCAGCAATAGGACCTCAGCAATAGGACCTCAATATTGTGACCTCAGCAATAGGACCTAAGCATTGTGACCTCAGCAATAGGACCTCAGCAATAGGACCTCTGCATTGTGACCTCAGCAATAGGACCTAAGTAATAGGACCTAAGCAATAGGACCTCAGCATTGTGACCTCAGCAATAGGACCTCAGCATTGTGACCTCAGCAATATGACCTCAGCAATAGCACCTCAGCAATAGGACCTCAGCATTCTGACCTCAGCAATAGGACCTCAGCATTGTGATCTCAGCATTATGACCTCAGCATTGTGACCTCAGCATTGTGACCTCAGCAATAGGACCTCAGCATAGTGACCTCAGCATTGTGACCTCAGCAATAGGACCTCAGCAATAGGACCTCAGGATTGTGACCTCAGCAATAGGACATCAGCATAGTGACCTCAGCATTGTGACCGCAACATTGTGACCTCAGCATTGTGACCTCAGCATTGTGACCTCAGCATTGTGACCTCAGCATTGTGACCTAAACATTGTGACCTCAGCATTGTGACCTCAGCATTGTGACCTCAGCAATAGGACCTCAGCAATAGGACCTCAGCATAGTGACCTCAGCATTGTGACCGCAACATTGTGACCTCAGCAATAGGACCTCAGCAATAGGACCTCAGCAATAGGACCTCAGCATTGTGACCTCAGCATTGTGACCTCAGCAAGAGGACCTCAGTATTGTGATCTCAGCAACAGGACCTTAGCATTGTGACCTCAGCAATAGGACCTCAACAATAGGACCTCAGCAATAGGACCTCAGTATTGTGATCTCAGCAACAGGACCTTAGCATTGTGACCTCAGCAATAGGACCTCAACAATAGGACCTCAGCAATAGGACCTCAGCAATAGGACCTCAGCATTGTAACCTCAGCAATAGGACCTCAGAAATAGGACCTCAGAAATAGGATCTCAGCATTGTGACCTCAGCAATAGGACCTCTGCATTGTGACCTCAGCAATAGGACTTCAACACTGTGACCTCAGCAATAGCACATCAGCAATAGGACCTCAGCATTGTGACCTGAGCAGTAGGACCTCAACAGTAGGACCTCAGCAGTAGGACCTCAGCAATAGGACCTCCGCATTTTGACCTCAGCAATAGGACCTCAGCATTGTGACCTCAGGAATAGGACCTCAGCAATACGACGTCAGCAATAGGACCTCAGCATTGTGACCTCAGCATTGTGACCTCAGCAAGAGGACCTCAGCATTGTGACCTCAGCATTGTGACCTCAGCAATAGGACCTCAGCAATAGGACCTCAGCAATAGGACCTCAGCAATAGGACCTCAGCAATAGGACCTCAGCAATAGGACCTCAGCATTGTGACCTCAGCAATAGGAACTCAGCAATAGGACCTCAGCATTGCGACCTCAGCAATAGAACCTCAGCATTGTGACTTCAGCATTGAGACCTCAGAAATAAGACCTCAGCATTGTGACCTCAGCAATAGGACCTCAGCAATAGGACCTCAGCAATAGGACATCAGCCATAGGACCTCAGCAATAGGACATCAGCAATAGGACCTTAGCAATTGGACCTCAGCATTGTGACCTCAGCAGTAGGACCTCAGCAATAGGACCTCAGCAATAGGACCTCAGCATTGTGACCTCAGCATTGTGACCTCAGCAATAGAACCTCAGCAATAGGACCTCAGCAATAGGACCTCAGCAATAGGACCTCAATATTGTGACCTCAGCAATAGGACCTAAGCATTGTGACCTCAGCAATAGGACCTCAGCAATAGGACCTCTGCATTGTGACCTCAGCAATAGGACCTAAGTAATAGGACCTAAGCAATAGGACCTCAGCATTGTGACCTCAGCAATAGGACCTCAGCATTGTGACCTCAGCAATATGACCTCAGCAATAGCACCTCAGCAATAGGACCTCAGCATTCTGACCTCAGCAATATGACCTCAGCATTGTGACCTCAGCAATAGGACCTCAGCATAGTGACCTCAGCATTGTGACCGCAACATTGTGACCTCAGCATTGTGACCTCAGCAAAAGGACCTCAGCAATAGGACCTCAGCATTGTGACCTCAGCAATAGGACCTCAGCAATAGGACCTCAGGATTGTGACCTCAGCAATAGGACATCAGCATAGTGACCTCAGCATTGTGACCGCAACATTGTGACCTCAGCATTGTGACCTCAGCATTGTGACCTCAGCATTGTGACCTCAGCATTGTGACCTAAACATTGTGACCTCAGCATTGTGACCTCAGCATTGTGACCTCAGCAATAGGACCTCAGCAATAGGACCTCAGCATAGTGACCTCAGCATTGTGACCGCAACATTGTGACCTCAGCAATAGGACCTCAGCAATAGGACCTCAGCAATAGGACCTCAGCAATAGGACCTCAGCATTGTGACCTCAGCATTGTGACCTCAGCAAGAGGACCTCAGTATTGTGATCTCAGCAACAGGACCTTAGCATTGTGACCTCAGCAATAGGACCTCAACAATAGGACCTCAGCAATAGGACCTCAGTATTGTGATCTCAGCAACAGGACCTTAGCATTGTGACCTCAGCAATAGCACCTCAACAACAGGACCTCAGCAATAGGACCTCAGCAATAGGACCTCAGCATTGTAACCTCAGCAATAGGACCTCAGAAATAGGACCTCAGAAATAGGATCTCAGCATTGTGACCTCAGCAATAGGACCTCTGCATTGTGACCTCAGCAATAGGACTTCAACACTGTGACCTCAGCAATAGCACATCAGCAATAGGACCTCAGCATTGTGACCTGAGCAGTAGGACCTCAACAGTAGGACCTCAGCAGTAGGACCTCAGCAATAGGACCTCCGCATTTTGACCTCAGCAATAGGACCTCAGCATTGTGACCTCAGGAATAGGACCTCAGCAATACGACGTCAGCAATAGGACCTCAGCATTGTGACCTCAGCATTGTGACCTCAGCAAGAGGACCTCAGCATTGTGACCTCAGCATTGTGACCTCAGCAATAGGACCTCAGCAATAGGACCTCAGCAATAGGACCTCAGCAATAGGACCTCAGCAATAGGACCTCAGCATTGTGACCTCAGCAATAGGAACTCAGCAATAGGACCTCAGCATTGCGACCTCAGCAATAGAACCTCAGCATTGTGACTTCAGCATTGAGACCTCAGAAATAAGACCTCAGCATTGTGACCTCAGCAATAGGACCTCAGCAATAGGACCTCAGCAATAGGACATCAGCCATAGGACCTCAGCAATAGGACATCAGCAATAGGACCTTAGCAATTGGACCTCAGCATTGTGACCTCAGCAATAGGACCTCAGCAATAGGACCTCAGCATTGTGACCTCAGCATTGTGACCTCAGCAATAGAACCTCAGCAATAGGACCTCAGCAATAGGACCTCAGCAATAGGACCTCAATATTGTGACCTCAGCAATAGGACCTAAGCATTGTGACCTCAGCAATAGGACCTCAGCAATAGGACCTCTGCATTGTGACCTCAGCAATAGGACCTCAGCGTTGTGACCTCAGCATGGTGACCTCAGCAATAGGACCTCAGCATTGTGACCGCAGGATTGTGACCTCAGCAATAGGACCTCAGCATTAGGACCTCAGCATTGTGACCTCAGCATTGTGACCTCAGCAATAGGACCTCAGCAATAGCACCTCAGCATTGTCACCTAAGCAATAGGACCTCAGCAATAGGACCTCAGCATTTTGACCTCAGCATTGTGACCTCAGCATTGTGACCTCAGCATTGTGACCTCAGCATTGTGACCTCAGTATTGTGATCTCAGCAACAGGACCTTAGCATTGTGACCTCAGCAATAGGACCTCAACAATAGGACCTCAGCAATAGGACCTCATCATTGTAACCTCAGCAATAGGACCTCAGCAATAGGACCTCAGAAATAGGATCTCAGCATTGTGACCTCAGCAATAGGACCTCTGCATTGTGACCTCAGCATTAGGACTTCAACACTGTGACCTCAGCAATAGGACCTCAGCATTGTGACCTCAGCAATAGGACCTCAGCATTGTGACCTCAGCAATAGGACCTCAGCAATAGGACCTCAGCAATAGGACCTCAGCAATGGGACCTCAGCAATGGGACCTCAGCAATAGGACCTCAGCATTAGGACCTCAGCATTGTGACCTTAGCAATAAGACCTCAGCAATAGGACCTCAGCATTTTGACCTCAGCAATAGGACCTCAGCATTGTGACCTCAGTAATAGGACCTCAGCAATAGCACCTCTGCCTTGTCACCTAAGCAATAGGACCTCAGCAATAGGACCTCAGCATTGTGACCTCAGTAATAGGACTTCAGTAATAGGACCTCAGCAATACGATCTCAGCATTGTGACCTCAGCCATACGACCTCAGCAATAGGACCTCAGCAATAGGACCTACGCAATAGGACCTCAGCATTGTGACCTCAGCAATAGGACCTCAGTAATAGGACCTAAGCAATAGGACCTCAGCATTGTGACCTCAGCATTGTGACCTCAGCAATAGGACCTCAACAATAGGACCTCAGCATTGTGACCTCAGCAATATAACCTCAGCAATAGCACCTCAGCAATAGGACCTCAGCATTGTGACCTCAGCAATAGGACCTCAGCATTGTGACCTCAGCATTGTGACCTAAGCATTGGGACCTCAACAATAGGACCTCAGCATTGTGACCTCAGCAAAAGGACCTCAGCATAGTGACCTCAGCATTGTGACCGCAACATTGTGAGCTCAGCATTGTGACCTCAGCAAAAGGACCTCAGCAATAGGACATCAGCATAGTGGCCTCAGCATTGTGACCTCAGCATTGTGACCTCAGGATTGTGACCTCAGTAAGAGGACCTCAGAAATAGGACCTCAGCATTGTGACCTCAGCATTGTGACCTCAGCATTGTGACCTCAGCAATAGGACCTCAGCATTGTGACCTCAGCATTGTGACCTCAGCATTGTGACCTCAGCATTGTGACCTCAGCATTGTGACCTCAGCAAGAAGACCTCAGCATTGTGACCTCAGGAATAGGACGTCAGCATTGTGACCTCAGCATTGTGACCTCAGCAGTAAGACCTCAGCATTGGGACCTCAGCAGTAGGACCTCAGCAAAAGGACCTCAGCATTGTGACCTCAGCATTGTGACCTCAGCATTGTGACCTCAGCAAGAGGACCTCAACAATAGGACCTCAGCAATAGGACCTCAGCAATAGGACCTCAGCATTGTGACCTCAGCAATAGGAGCTCAGCACTGTGACCTCAGCACTGTGACCTCAGCACTGTGACCTCAGCACTGTGACCTCAGCAATAGGACCTCAGCAATAGGACCTCAGCATTGTGACCTCAGCATTGTGACCTCAGCAATAGGACCTCAGCATTGTGAGCTCAGCATTGTGACCTCAGCATTGTGACCTCAGAATTGTGACCTCAGCATTGTGACCTCAGCAGTAGGACCTCAGCAGTAGGACCTCAGCATTGTGACGTCAGACATGTGACCTCAGCAATAGGAACTCAGCAATAGGACCTCAGCAACAGGACCTCATCAATAGGACCTCAGCATTGTGACCTCAGCATTGTGACCTCAGCAATAGGACCTCAGCAATAGCACCTCAGCATTGTCACCTAAGCAATAGGACCTCAGCAATAGGACCTCAGCATTTTGACCTCAGCATTGTGACCTCAGCATTGTGACCTCAGCATTGTGACCTCAGCAAGAGGACCTCAGTATTGTGATCTCAGCAACAGGACCTTAGCATTGTGACCTCAGCAATAGGACCTCAACAATAGGACCTCAGCAATAGGACCTCATCATTGTAACCTCAGCAATAGGACCTCAGAAATAGGACCTCAGAAATAGGATCTCAGCATTGTGACCTCAGCAATAGGACCTCTGCATTGTGACCTCAGCATTAGGACTTCAACACTGTGACCTCAGCAATAGGACCTCAGCATTGTGACCTCAGCAATAGGACCTCAGCATTGTGACCTCAGCAATAGGACCTCAGCAATAGGACCTCAGCAATAGGACCTCAGCAATGGGACCTCAGCAATGGGACCTCAGCAATAGGACCTCAGCATTAGGACCTCAGCATTGTGACCTTAGCAATAAGACCTCAGCAATAGGACCTCAGCATTTTGACCTCAGCAATAGGACCTCAGCATTGTGACCTCAGTAATAGGACCTCAGCAATAGCACCTCTGCCTTGTCACCTAAGCAATAGGACCTCAGCAATAGGACCTCAGCATTGTGACCTCAGTAATAGGACTTCAGTAATAGGACCTCAGCAATACGATCTCAGCATTGTGACCTCAGCCATACGACCTCAGCAATAGGACCTCAGCAATAGGACCTACGCAATAGGACCTCAGCATTGTGACCTCAGCAATAGGACCTCAGTAATAGGACCTAAGCAATAGGACCTCAGCATTGTGACCTCAGCATTGTGACCTCAGCATTGTGACCTCAGCAATAGGACCTCAACAATAGGACCTCAGCATTGTGACCTCAGCAATATAACCTCAGCAATAGCACCTCAGCAATAGGACCTCAGCATTGTGACCTCAGCAATAGGACCTCAGCATTGTGACCTCAGCATTGTGACCTAAGCATTGTGACCTCAACAATAGGACCTCAGCATTGTGACCTCAGCAAAAGGACCTCAGCATAGTGACCTCAGCATTGTGACCGCAACATTGTGAGCTCAGCATTGTGACCTCAGCAAAAGGACCTCAGCAATAGGACATCAGCATAGTGACCTCAGCATTGTGACCTCAGCATTGTGACCTCAGGATTGTGACCTCAGTAAGAGGACCTCAGAAATAGGACCTCAGAAATAGGACCTCAGCATTGTGACCTCAGCATTGTGACCTCAGCATTGTGACCTTAGCAATAGGACCTCAGAAATAGGACTTCAGCATTGTGACCTCAGCAATAGGACCTCAGCATTGTGACCTCAGCATTGTGACCTCAGCATTGTGACCTCAGCAAGAGGACCTCAGCAAGAGGACCTCAGCATTGTGACCTCAGGAATAGGACGTCAGCATTGTGACCTCAGCATTGTGACCTCAGCAGTAAGACCTCAGCATTGGGACCTCAGCAGTAGGACCTCAGCAAAAGGACCTCAGCATTGTGACCTCAGCATTGTGACCTCAGCAAGAGGACCTCAACAATAGGACCTCAGCAATAGGACCTCAGCAATAGGACCTCAGCATTGTGACCTCAGCAATAGGAGCTCAGCACTGTGACCTCAGCACTGTGACCTCAGCACTGTGACCTCAGCAATAGGACCTCAGCAATAGGACCTCAGCAATAGGACCTCAGCAATAGGACCTCAGCATTGTGACCTCAGCAATAGGACCTCAGCATTGTGAGCTCAGCATTGTGACCTCAGCATTGTGACCTCAGCATTGTGACCTCAGCAGTAGGACCTCAGCAGTAGGACCTCAGCATTGTGACGTCAGACATGTGACCTCAGCAATAGGAACTCAGCAATAGGACCTCAGCAACAGGACCTCATCAATAGGACCTCAGCAATAGGACCTCAGCAATAGGACCTCAGCAATAGGACCTCAGCAGTAGGACCTCAGCAATAGGACCTCAGCAATAGGACCTCTGCATTGGGACCTCAGCAAAAGGACCTCAGCAATAGGACCTCAGCAATAGGACCTCAGCAATAGGACCTCAGCAATAGGACCTCAGCATTGTGACCTCAGTATTGTGACCTCAGCATTGTGACCTCAGCAATAGGACCTCAGCATTGTGACCTCAGCAGTGTAACCTCAGCAATAGGACCACAGCAATAGGACCTCAGAAACACGACCTCAGCATTGTTACCTCAGCAATAGGACCTCAGCAATAAGACCTCATCTTTGGGACCTCAGCAAGAGGACTTCAGCAATAGGACCTCAGCATTGTGACCTCAGCATTGTGACCTCAGCAATAGGACCTCAGCATTTTGACCTCAGCAATAGTACCTCAGCATTGTGACCTCAGCATTGTGACCTCAGCAATAGGACCTCAGCATTGTGACCTCAGCAATAGGACCTCAGCATTGTGACCTCAGCATTGTGACCTCAGAAAAAGGACCTCAGCAACAGGACCTCAGCATTGTGACCTCAGCAATAGGACCTCAGTAATAGGACCTCAGCATTGTGACCTCAGCATTGTAACCTCAGCAATAGGACCTCAGCAATAGGACCACAGCATTGTGACCTCAGCATTGTAACCTCAGCAATAGGACCTCAGCAATAGGACTCCAGCATTGTGACCTCAGCAATAGGACCTCAGCTATAGAACCTCATCAATAGGACCTCAGCATTGTGACTTCAGCAGTAGGACCTCAGCATTGTGACCTCAGCCATAGGACCTCAGCAATAGGACCTCAGCAACAGGACCTCAGCATTGTGATCTCAACAATAGGACCTCAGTATTGTGACCTCAGCATTGTGACCTCAGCATTGTGACCTCAGCATTGTGACCTCAGCATTGTGACCTGAGCAGTAGGACCTCAGCAGTAGGACCTCAGCAGAAGGAGCTCAGCATTGTGACCTCAGCAATAGGAACTCAGCAATAAGACCTCAGCAATAGGACCTCAGCAATTGGACCTCAGCATTGTCACCTCAGCATTGTGACATCAGCAGTAGGACCTCAGCAATAGGACCTCAGTAATAGGACCTCACCATTGTGACCTCAGCAATAGGACCTCAGCAATAGGACCTCAGGATTGTGACCTCAGCAATAGGACCTCAGCATTGAGAACTCAGCATTGTGACCTCAGCATTGTGACCTCAGCAATAAGACCTCAGCATTGGGACCTCAGCATTGTGACCTCAGCAATAGGACCTTTGCAATAGGACCTCAGCATTGAGAACTCAGCATTTTAACCTCAGCAATAGGACCTCAGCAATAGGACCTCAGTATTGTGACCTCAGCGGTAGGACCTCAGCAATAGGACCTCAGCATTGTGACCTCAGCAATAGGACCTCAGCATTGTGACCTCAGCAATAGGACCTCAGCATTGTGACCTCAGTAGTAGGACCTCAGCATTAGGACCTCAGCATTGTGACATCAGCAATAGGACCTCTGCATTGGGACCGCAGCAAGAGGAGTTCAGCAATAGGACCACAGCATTGTGACCTCAGCATTGTGACCTCAGCAATAGGACCTCAGCATTGTGACCTCAGCAATAGGACCTCAGCATTGTGAGCTCAGCATTGAGAACTCAGCATTGTAACCTCAGCAATAGGACCTCAGGAATAGGACCTCAGCAATAGGACCTCAGAAATAGGACCTCCGCATTGTGACCTCAGCAATAGGACCTCAGCAAGAGGACCTCAGCATTGTGACCTCAGGAATAGGACCTCAGCAATAGGACCTCAGTAATAGGACCACAGCTTTGTGACCTCAACATTGTGACCTCAGCAATAGGAGCTCAGCAATTGAACCTCAGCATTGTGACCTCAGCAATAGGACCTCAGCATTTTGACCTCAGCAATAGGACCTCAGCATTGTGACCTTAGCACTGTGACCTCAGCATTGCGACCTCAGCATTGTGACCTCAGCATTGTGACCTCAGCAATAGGACCTCAGCATTGTGACCTCAGCATTGTGACCTCAGCAATAAGACATCAGCTTTGGGACCTCAGCAAGAGGACCTCAGCATTGTGACCTCAGCATTGTGACCTCAACATTGTGACCTCAACATTCTGACCTCAGCAATAGGACCTCCGCATTGTGACCTCAGCAATAGGAGCTCAGCAATAGGACCTCAGCATTGTGACCTCAGCAATAGGACCTCAGTAATAGGACCTCAGCATTGTGACCTCAGCAATAGGACTTCAGCCTTGTGACCTCCGCAATAGCACCTCAGCAATAGGACCTCAGCATTGTGACCTCAGAATTGTGACCTTAGCAATAGGACCTCAGCAACAGCACCTCAGCATTTTGACCTCAGCAATAGGACCTCAGCATTGTGAATTCAGCATTTTGACCTCAGCATTGTGACCTCTGCAATAGGACCTCAGCAATAGGACCACAGCATTTTGACATCAGCATTGTGACCTCAGCATTGTGACCTCACCATTGTGACCTCAGCAATAGGACCTCAGCATTGTGACCTCAACATTGTGACTTCAGCAGTAGGACCTCAGCAATAGGACCTCAGCAATAGGACCTCAGCTTTGTGACCTCAGCAATATGACCTCAGCAATAGAACCTCAGCAATAGGTCCTCAGCAATAGGACCTCAGCATTGTGACCTCAACATTGTGACCTCAGGAATAGGACAGAAGCAATAGGACATCAGCAATAGGACCTCAGCAATAGGACCTCAGCAATGGGACCTTAGCATTGTCACCTCAGCATTGTGACCTCAGCAGTAGGACCTCAGCAATAGGACCTCAGCAAAAGGACCTCAGCAAAAGGACCTCAGCAATAGGACTTCAGCAATAGGACCTCGGCATTGTGACCTCAGCAATAGGACCTCAGCAGTAGGACCTCAGCAGTAGGACCTCAGCAGTAGGACCTCAGCAGTAGGACCTCAGCAGTAGGACCTCAGCAGTAGGACCTCTGCAGTAGGACCTCTGCAGTAGGACCTCTGCAGTAGGACCTCTGCAGTAGGACCTCAGCAATAGGACCTCCGCATTGTGACCTCAGCAGTAGGACCTCAGCATTGTGCCCTCAGCCATAGGACCTCAGCAATAGGACCTCAGCAATAGGACCTCAGCAATAGGACCTCAGCATTGTGACCTCAGCAGTAGGACCTCAGCAGTAGGACCTCAGCATTGTGACCTCAGCCATAGGACCTCAGCAATAGGACCTCAGCAATAGGACCTCAGCAATAGGATATCAGCATTGTGACCTCAGCAGTAGGACCTCAGCAGTAGGACCTCAGCATTGTGACCTCAGCAATAGGACCTCAGCAATAGGACCTCAGCATTGTGACCTCAGCAATAGGACCTCAGCATTGTGACCTCAGCATTGTGATCTCAGCAATAGGACCTCAGCAATAGGACCTCAGCAATAGGACCTCAGCAATAGGACCTCAGCAATAGGACCTCAGCATTGTGAACTCAGCATTGTGACCTCCGCATTGTGACCTCGGCAGTAGGACCTCAGGAATAGGACCTCAGCATTGTGACCGCAGCAGTAGGACCTCAGTAATAGGACCTCAGGAATAGGACCTCAGCATTGTGACCTCCGCATTGTGACCTCCGCATTGTGACCTCAGCAATGGGACCTCAGCAATAGGACCTCAGCAATAGGACCTCAGCAATACTACCTCAGCATTGTGAAGTCAGAATATTGACCTCAGCATTGTGACCTCAGCAATAGGACCTCTGCATTGGGACCTCAGCAATAGGACCTCAGCATTTTGACCTCAGCATTGTGACCTCAGCATTGTGACCTCAGCATTGTGACCTCAGCAATAAGACCTCAGCATTGTGACCTCTGCATTGTGACCTCAGCAATAGGACCTCAGCAATAGGACCTCAGCAATAGGACCTCAGCAATAGGACCTCAGCAATAGGACCTCAGAAATAGCACCTCAGAAATAGCACCTCAGAAATAGCACCTCAGAAATAGGACCTCAGCATTGTGATATCAGCATTTTGACCTCAGTAATAGGACCTCAGCAATAGGACCTCAGTATTGTGACCTCAGCAATAGGACCTCAGCAATAGGACCTCAGCAATAGGACCTCTGCAATAGGACCTCTGAAATAGGAAGTCAGCAAAAGGACCTCAGCAAAAGGACCTCAGCAAAAGGACCTCAGCAATAGGACCTCAGCAATAGGACCTCAGCAATAGGACCTCGGCATTGTGACCTCAGCAATAGGACCTCAGCAATAGGACCTCAGCAATAGGACCTCAGCAGTAGGACCTCAGCAGTAGGACCTCAGCAGTAGGACCTCAGCAGTAGGACCTCAGCAGTAGGACCTCAGCAGTAGGACCTCAGCAGTAGGACCTCCACATTGTGACCTCAGCAATAGGACCTCAGCATTGTGCCCTCAGCATTGTGCCCTCAGCATTGTGACCTCAGAAATAGGACCTCAGCAATAGGACCTCAGCAATAGGACCTCAGCAATGGGACCTCAGCAGTAGGACCTCAGCAAAAGGACCTCAGCAAAAGGACCTCAGCAATAGGACCTCAGCAATAGGACCTCAGCAATAGGACCTCGGCATTGTGACCTCAGCAATAGGACCTCAGCAATATGACCTCAGCAATAGGACCTCAGCAGTAGGACCTCAGCAGTAGGACCTCAGCAGTAGGACCTCAGCAGTAGGACCTCAGCAATAGCACCTCAGCAGTAGGACCTCAGCAATAGCACCTCAGCAATAGGACCTCCACATTGTGACCTCAGCAATAGGAACTCAGCATTGTGCCCTCAGCATTGTGACCTCAGAAATAGGACCTCAGCAATAGGACCTCAGCATTGTGAATTCAGCATTTTGACCTCACCATTGTGACCTCAGGAATAGGACCTCAGCAATAGGACTTCAGCATTGTGACCTCAGCAATAGGACCTCAGCATTGAGAACTCAGCATTGTAACCTCAGCAATAAGACCACAGGAATAGGACCTCAGAAACAGGACATCAGCATTGTGACCTCAGCATTGTGACCTCAGGAATAGGACAGAAGCAATAGGACCTCAGCAATAGGACCTCAGCATTGTGATTTCAGCATTGTGAACTCAGCAATAGGACCACAGCATTGTGACCTCAGCAATAGGACCTCAGCAATTAGACCTCCGCATTCTGACCTCCGCATTCTGACCTCAGCATTGTGACCTCAGCAATAGGACCTCAGCATTGTGACCTCAGTAGTAGGACCTCAGCAATAGGACCTCAGGAAAAGGACCTCAGCAATAGGACCTAAGCATTGTGACATCAGCAATAGGACCTCTGCATTGTGACCTCAGCAATAGGACCTCAGCAATAGGACCTCAGAAATAGGACCTCAGCAGTGTGACCTCAGCAATAGGACCACAGCAATAGGACCTCAGAAACAGGACCTCAACATTGTGACCTCAGCATTGTGACCTCAGAAAGAGGACCTCAGCATTGGGACCTCAGCAAGAGGAGTTCAGCAATAGGACCTCAGCATTGTGACCTCAGCATTGTGACCTCAGCATTGTGACCTCATTAATAGGACCTCAGCAATAGGACCTCAACATTGTGACCTCAGCAAGAGGACCTCAGCATTGTGACCTCAGCATAGTGACCTCCGCAATAGGACCTCAGCAATAGGACCTCAGCATTGTGACCTCAGCAATAGGACCTCAGCAATAGGACCTCAGCAATAGGACCTCAGCATTGTGAATTCAGCATTTTGACCTCAGCATTGTGACCTCAGCAATAGGACCACAGCATTGTGACCTCAGCAATAGGACCTCTGCAATAGGACCCCAGCATTGTGACCTCAGCAATAGGACCTCAGCAGTAAGACCTCAGCAATAGGTCCTCAGCATTGTGACCTCAGCATTGTTACCTCAGCAATAGGACCTCAGCAATAGGACCTCAGCAAAAGGACCTCAGCAAAAGGACCTCGGCATTGTGACCTCAGCAATAGGATCTCAGCAATAGGACCTCAGCAATAGGACCTCAGCAATAGGACCTCAGCAATAGGACCTCAGCAGTAGGACCTCAGCAGTAGGACCTCAGCAGTAGGACCTCAGCAGTAGGACCTCAGCAGTAGGACCTCAGCAGTAGGACCTCAGCAGTAGGACCTCAGCAGTAGGACCTCAGCAATAGGACTTCCACATTGTGACCTCAGCAATAGGACCTCAGCATTGTGCCCTCAGCATTGTGCCCTCAGCAATAGGACCTCAGCAATAGGACCTCAGCAATAGGACCTCAGCATTGTGACCTCAGCATTGTGACCTCAGCATAGTGACCTCAGCATAGTGACCTCAGCATTGTGACCTCAGCAATAGGACCTCAGCAATAGGACCTCAGCAATAGGACCTCAGCAATAGGACGTTAGCAATAGGACCTCAGCATTGTGACCTCAGCGGTAGGACCTCAGCAATAGGACCTCAGCAATAGGACCTCAGCAACAGGACCTGAGCAACAGGACCTTTGCATTGTGACCTCAGCAATAGGACCTAAGCAAGAGGACCTCAGCATTGTGAACTCAGGAATAGGTCCTCAGCAATAGGACCACAGCAATAGGACCTCAGTTTTGTGACATCAGCATTGTGACCTCAGCATTGTGACCTCAGCATTGTGACCTCAGCAATAGGACCTCAGCATTGTGACCTCAGCAATAGGACCTCAGCATTGTGACCTCAGCAATAGGACCTCAGCAATAGGACCTCAGCAATTAGACCTCCGCATTCTGACCTCCGCATTCTGACCTCCGCATTGTGACCTCAGCAATAGGACCTCAGCATTGTGACCTCAGTAGTAGGACCTCAGCAATAGGACCTCAGGAAAAGGACCTCAGCAATAGGACCTAAGCATTGTGACATCAGCAATAGGACCTCTGCATTGTGACCTCAGCAATAGGACCTCAGAAATAGGACCTCAGCAATAGGACCTCAGCAGTGTGACCTCAGCAATAGGACCACAGCAATAGGACCTCAGAAACAGGACCTCAACATTGTGACCTCAGCATTGTGACCTCAGAAAGAGGACCTCAGCATTGGGACCTCAGCAAGAGGAGTTCAGCAATAGGACCTCAGCATTGTGACCTCAGAATTGTGACCTCAGCATTGTGACCTCAACATTGTGACCTCAGCAAGAGGACCTCAGCATTGTGACCTCAGCATTGTGACCTCAGAAATAGGACCTCAGCAACAGGACCTCAGCATTGTGACCTCAGCATTGTGACCTCAGCATTGTGACCTCAGCATTGTGACCTCAGCATTGTGACCTCAGCAATAGGACCTCAGCATTGTGAATTCAGCATTTTGACCTCAGCATTGTGACCTCAGCAATAGGACCCCAGCATTGTGACCTCAGCAATAGGACCTCAGCAGTAGGACCTCAGCAATAGGACCTCAGCATTGTGACCTCAGCATTGTGACCTCAGCAATAGGACCTCAGCAATAGGACCTCAGCAATAGGACCTCAGCAATAGGACCTCAGCAATAGGACCTCAGCAATAGGACCTCAGCAATAGGACCTCAGCAATAGGACCTCAGCAATAGGACATGAGCAGTAGGACCTCAGCAATAGGACCTCAGCATTGTGACCTCAGCCATAGGACCTCAGCAATAGGACCTCAGCAATAAGACCTCAGCAATACGACCTCAGTATTGTGACCTCAGCATTGTGACCTCAGCAATAGGACCTCAGCATTGAGACCTCAGAAATAGGACCTCAGAAATAGGACCTCAGCATTGTGAACTCAGCATTGTAACCTCAGCAAAAGGACCTCAGCAATAGAACCTCAGCAATAGGACCTCAGCATTGTGACCTCAGGAATAGGACCTCAGGAATAGGACATCAGCATTGTGACCTCAGTAATAGGACCTCAGCATTGTGACCTCAGAAATAGGACCTCAGCAATAGGACCTCAGCATTGTGACCTCAGCAATAGGACCTCAGCAATAGGACCTCAGCATTGAGACCTCAGAAATAGGACCTCAGAAATAGGACCTCAGCATTGTGAACTCAGCATTGTAACCTCAGCAAAAGGACCTCAGCAATAGAACCTCAGCAATAGGACCTCAGCATTGTGACCTCAGGAATAGGACCTCAGGAATAGGACATCAGCATTGTGACCTCAGTAATAGGACCTCAGCATTGTGACCTCAGCAATAGGCCCTCAGCAATAGGACCTCAGCATTGTGACCTCAGCATTGTGAACTCAGCATTGTGACCTCAACAGTCTGACCTTAGCAATAGGACCTCAGCATTGTGACCTCAGCATTGTGACCTCAGAAATAGGACCTCAGCAATACGACCTCTGCATTGTGACCTCAGCAATAGGACCTCAGCAATAGGACCTCAGCATTGTGACCTCAGCAATAGGACCTCAGCATTGTGACCTCAGCATTGTGACCTCAGAAATAGGACCTCAGCAATAGGACCTCAGCATTGTGACCTCAGCAATAGGACCTAAGCAATAGGACCTCAGCAATAGGTCTTCAGCATTGTGACCTCAGCAATAGGACCTCAGCAATAGGATCTCAGCATTGTGACCTCAGCAATAGGACCTCCGCAATAGGAATTCAGCATTGTGACCTCAGCAATAGGACCTCAGCAATAGGACCTCAGCATTGTGACCTCAGCATTGTGACCTCAGCATTGTGACCTCAGCAATAGGACCTCAGCAATAGGACCTCAGCATTGTGACCTCAGCAATAGGACCTCAGCAATACGACATCAGCATTGTGACCTCAGCAATAGGACCTCAGCATTGTGACCTCAGCATTGTGACCTCAGCAATAGGACCTCAGATATTGGACCTCAGCAACAGGACCTCAGCATTGTGATCTCAGCATTGTGACCTCAGCAATAGGACCTCAGCATTGTGACCTCAGCATTGTGACCTCAGCAATAGGACCTAAGCAATAGGACCTCCGCAGTAGGACTTCAGCATTGTGACCTCAGCAATAGGACCTCAGCAATAGGACCTAAGCAATAGGACCTCAGCATAGTGACCTGAGCATTGTGACCTCAGCAATAGGGCATCAGCAATATGACCTCATCATTGTGACCTCAGCAATACGACCTCAGAAATAGGAACTCAGCATTGTGACCACCGTAATAGGACCTCAGCAATAGGACCACCGCAATAGGCCCTCAGGAAGAGGACCTCTGCATTGTGACCTCAGCAATAGGACCTCAGCTATAGGACCTCAGCATAGTGACCTGAGCATTGTGACCTCAGCAATAGGACCTCAGCAATAGGACATCAGCATTGTGACCTTAGCAATACGACCTCAGAAATAGGACCTCAGCATTGTGACCACCGCAATAGGACCTCCGCAATAGGACCACCGCAATAGGCCCTCAGGAAGAGGACCTCTGCATTGTGACCTCAGCAATAGGACCTCAGCTATAGGACCTCAGCATTGTGACCTCAGCAATAGGACGTCAGCCATAGGACCTCAGCATTGTGACATCAGCAATAGGACCTCAGCAATAGGACATCAGAAATAGGACCTCAGCATTGTGAACTCAGCAATAGGACCTCAGCAATAGGACATCAGCATTAGGACCTCAGCATTGTGACCTCAGCATTGTGACCTCAGCAATAGGACCTCAGCATTGCGACCTCAACAATAGGACCTCAGCAAAAGGACCTCAGCAAAAGGACCTCAGCAATAGGACCTCAGCAATAGCACCTCAGCATTGTGACCTCAGCAATAGGACCTCAGCAATAGGACCTCAGCAATAGGACCTCAGCAATAGGACCTCAGCAATAGGACCTCAGCAATAGGACCTCAGCAATAGGACCTCAGCAATAGGACCTCAGCAATAGGACCTCAGCAATAGCACCTCAGCAATAGCACCTCAGCAATAGCACCTCAGCAATAGCACCTCAGCAATAGCACCTCAGCAATAGCACCTCAGCAATAGCACCTCAGCATTGTGACCTCAGCATTTTGATCTCAGAATTGTGACCTCAGCAATAGGACCTCAGCAATAGGACCTCAGTATTGTGACCTCAGCAATAGGACCTCTGCATTGTAACCTCAGCAATAGGACCTCAGCAATAGGACCTCAGCATTGTGACCTCAGCATTGTGACCTCAGCAATAGCACCTCAGCAATAGGACCTCAGCATTGTGACCTCAGCATTGTGACCTCAGCAATAGCACCTCAGCAATAGGACCTCAGCAATAGGACCTCAGCAATAGGACCTCAGCAATACGACCTCAGCATTGTGACCTCAACAATACGACCTCAGCATTGTGACCTCAGCATTGTGACCTCATCAATAGGATCTCAGATATTGGACCTCAGCAATAGGACCTCAGCATTGTGATCTCAGCATTGTGATCTCAGCATTGTGACCTCAGCAATAGGACCTCAGCATTGTGACCTCACCAATAGGACCTCAGCAATAGGACCTCAGCATTGTGACCACCGCAATAGGACCTCAGCAATAGGACCACCGCAATAGGCCCTCAGCAATAGGACCTCAGCATTGTGACCACAGCATTGTGACCTCAGCATTGTGACCTCAGCAATAGGACCTCAGCAATAGGACCTCAGCAATAGGACCTCAGCAATAGGACCTCAGCAATAGGACCTCAGCATTGTGACCTCAGCAATAGGACCTCAGCATTGTGACCTCAGCATTGTGACCTCAGCATTGTGACCTCAGCAGTAGGACCTCAGCAATAGGACCTCAGCATTGTGATCTCAGCATTGTGATCTCAGCATTGTGACCTCAGCAATAGGACCTCAGCATTGTGACCTCAGCAACAGGACCTCAGCAATAGGACCTCAGCAATAGGACCTCAGCCTAGTGACCTCAGCATTGTGACCTCAGCAATAGGGCCTCAGCAATAGGACCTCAGCAATACGACCTCAGGAATAGGACCTCAGCAATAGGACATCAGCATTGTGACCTCAGCAATAGGACCTCAGCATTGTGACCACCGCAATAGGACCTCCGCAATAGGCACTCAGGAATAGGACCTCTGCATTGTGACCTCAGCAATTGGACCTCAGCTATAGGACCTCAGCATTGTGACCTCAGCAATAGGACCTCATCAATAGGACATCAGAAATAGGACCTCAGCATTGTGACCACAGCAATAGGACCTCAGCAATAGGACATCAGCATTAGGACCTCAGCATTGTGACCTCAGCATTGTGACCTCAGCAATAGGACCTCAGCATTGTGACCTCAACAATAGGACCTCAGCAATAGGACCTCAGCATTGTGACCTCAATAATAGGACCTCAGCAATAGGACCTCAGCAATAGGACCTCAGCAATAGGACCTCAGCAATAGGACCTCAGCAATAGGACCTCAGCAATAGGACCTCAGCAATAGGACCTCAGCAATAGGACCTCAGCAACAGGACCTCAGCATTGTGACCTCAGCAATAGGACCTAAGCAATAGGACCTCAGCATTGTGACCTCAGCAATAGGACCACCGCAATAAGACTTCAGCATTGTGACCTCAGCAATAGGACCTCAGCAATAGGACATCAGTATTGTGACCTCAGCAATAGGACCTCAGCAATAGGACCTCTGCATTGTGACCTCAGCAATAGGACCTCAGCAATAGGACCTCAGCATTGTGACTTCAGCAATAGCACCTCAGCAATAGCACCTCAGCAATAGGACCTCAGCAATAGGACCTCAGCAATACGACCTCAGCAATACGACCTCAGCATTGTGACCTCAGCAATAGGACCTCAGCAATACGACCTCAGCATTGTGACCTCAGCAATAGGACCTCAGCATTGTGACCTCAGCATTGTGACCTCAGCAATAGGACCTCAGATATTGGACCTCAGCAATAGGACCTCAGCATTGTGATCTCAGCGTTGTGACCTCAGCAATAGGACCTCAGCAATAGGACCTCAGCATTGTGACCTCAGCAATAGGACCTAAGAAATAGGACCTCAGCATTGTGACCTCAGCAATAGGACCTCAGCAATAGGACCTCAGCAATAGGACCTCAGCAATAGGACCTCAGCATTGTGACCTCAGCAATACGACCTCAGAAATAGGACCTCAGCAATAGGACATCAGCATTGTAACCTCAATAATAGGACCTCAGAAATAGGACCTCAGCATTGTGACCACCGCAATAGGACCTCCGCAATAGGACCTCCGCAATAGGCCCTCAGGAATAGGACCTCTGCATTGTGACCTCAGCAATAGGACCTCAGCTATAGGACCTCAGCATTGTGACCTCAGCAATAGGACCTCAGCAATAGGACCTCATCATTGTGACCTCAGCAATACGACCTCAGAAATAGGACCTCAGCAATAGGACATCAGCATTGTGACCTCAGCAATAGGACCTCAGAAATAGGACCTCAGCATTGTGACCACCGCAATAGGACCTCCGCAATAGGACCTCCGCAATAGGACCTCTGCATTGTGACCTCAGCAACAGGACCTCAGCTATAGGACCTCAGCATTGTGACCTCAGCAATAGGACCTTAGCAATAGGACATCAGAAATAGGACCTCAGCATTGTGACCTCAGCAATAGGACCTCAGCAATAGGACATCAGCATTAGGACCTCAGCATTGTGACCTCAGCATTGTGACCTCAGCAATAGGAGCTCAGCATTGTGACTTCAACAATAGGACCTCAGCAATAGGACCTCAGCAATAGGACCTCAGCATTGTGACCTCAGCAATAGGACCTCAGCAATAGGACCTCAGCAATAGGACCTCAGCAATAGGACCTCAGCAATAGGACCTCAGCAATAGGACCTCAGCAATAGGACCTCAGCAATAGGACATCAGCAATAGGACCTCAGAAATAGGACGTCAGCAATAGGACGTCAGCAATAGTACCTCAGCAATAGGACATCAGCATTATGACCTCAGCAATAGGACCTCAGCCTAGTGAACTCAGCATTGTGACCTCAGCAATAGTACCTCAGCAACAGGACCTCAGCATTGTGACCTCAGAAATAGGACAACAGCAATAGGACCTCAGCACTGTGACCTCAGCAATAGGACCTCAGAAGTAGGACGTCAGATATAGGACCTCAGAAATAGGACCTCTGCATTTTGACCTCAGCATTGTGACCTCAGCATTGTGACATCAGCAATAGGACCTCAGCAATAGGACCTAAGCAATAGGACCTCAGCAATAGGACCTCAGCAATAGGACCTCAGACTAGTGACCTCAGCATTGTGACCTCAGCAATAGGACCTCAGCAATACGACCTCAGAAATAGGACCTCAGCAATAGGACATCAGCATTGTGACCTCAGCAATAGGACCTCAGCATTGTGACCACCGCAATAGGACCTCCGCAATAGGCCCTCAGGAATAGGACCTCTGCATTGTGACCTCAGCAATTGGACCTCAGCTAAAGGACCTCAGCATTGTGACCTCAGCAATAGGACCTCAGAAATAGGACCTCAGCATTGTGACCACAGCAATAGGACCTCAGCAATAGGACATCAGCATTAGGACCTCAACATTGTGACCTCAGCATTGTGACCTCAGCAATAGGACCTCAGCATTGTGACCTCAACAATAGGACCTCAGCAATAGGACCTCAGCAATAGGACCTCAGCATTGTGACCTCAATAATAGGACCTCAGCAATAGGACCTCAGCAATAGGACCTCAGCAATAGGACCTCAGCAATAGGACCTCAGCAATAGGACCTCAGCAATAGGACCTAAGCAATAGGACCTCAGCATTGTGACCTCAGCAATAGGACCACCGCAATAAGACTTCAGCATTGTGACCTCAGCAATAGGACCTCAGCAATAGGACCTCAGTATTGTGACCTCAGCAATAGGACCTCAGCAATAGGACCTCTGCATTGTGACCTCAGCAATAGGACCTCAGCAATAGGACCTCAGCATTGTGACCTCAGCAATAGCACCTCAGCAATAGCACCTCAGCAATAGGACCTCAGCAATAGGACCTCAGCAATAGGACCTCAGCATTGTGACCTCAGCAATAGGACCTAAGCAATAGGACCTCAGCAGTAGGACTTCAGCATTGTGACCTCAGCAATAGGACCTCAGCAATAGGACCTCAGCAATAGGACCTCAGCAATAGGACCTCAGCATTGTGACCTCAGCAATACGACCTCAGAAATAGGACCTCAGCAATAGGACATCAGCATTGTAACCTCAATAATAGGACCTCAGAAATAGGACCTCAGCATTGTGACCACCGCAATAGGACCTCCGCAATAGGACCTCCGCAATAGGCCCTCAGGAATAGGACCTCTGCATTGTGACCTCAGCAATAGGACCTCAGCTATAGGACCTCAGCATTGTGACCTCAGCAATAGGACCTCAGCAATAGGACCTCATCATTGTGACCTCAGCAATACGACCTCAGAAATAGGACCTCAGCAATAGGACATCAGCATTGTGACCTCAGCAATAGGACCTCAGAAATAGGACCTCAGCATTGTGACCACCGCAATAGGACCTCCGCAATAGGACCTCCGCAATAGGCCCTCAGGAATAGGACCTCTGCATTGTGACCTCAGCAACAGGACCTCAGCTATAGGACCTCAGCATTGTGACCTCAGCAATAGGACCTTAGCAATAGGACATCAGAAATAGGACCTCAGCATTGTGACCTCAGCAATAGGACCTCAGCAATAGGACATCAGCATTAGGACCTCAGCATTGTGACCTCAGCATTGTGACCTCAGCAATAGGAGCTCAGCATTGTGACTTCAACAATAGGACCTCAGCAATAGGACCTCAGCAATAGGACCTCAGCAATAGGACCTCAGCATTGTGACCTCAGCAATAGGACCTCAGCAATAGGACCTCAGCAATAGGACCTCAGCAATAGGACCTCAGCAATAGGACCTCAGAAATAGGACGTCAGCAATAGGACATCAGCAATAGTACCTCAGCAATAGGACATCAGCATTATGACCTCAGCAATAGGACCTCAGCCTAGTGACCTCAGCATTGTGACCTCAGCAATAGTACCTCAGCAATAGGACCTCAGCATTGTGACCTCAGAAATAGGACAACAGCAATAGGACCTCAGCACTGTGACCTCAGCAATAGGACCTCAGAAGTAGGACGTCAGATATAGGACCTCAGAAATAGGACCTCTGCATTTTGACCTCAGCATTGTGACCTCAGCATTGTGACATCAGCAATAGGACCTCAGCAATAGGACCTCAGCAATAGGACCTCAGCATTGTGACCTCAGCAATACGACCTCAGAAATAGGACCTCAGCAACAGGACATCAGCATTGTAACCTCAATAATAGGACCTCAGCAATACGACCTCAGCATTGTGACCTCAGCAATAGGACCTCAGCATTGTGACCTCAGCATTGTGACCTCTGCAATAGGACCTCAGATATTGGACCTCAGCAATAGGACCTCAGCATTGTGATCTCAGCGTTGTGACCTCAGCAATAGGCCCTCAGGAATAGGACCTCTGCATTGTGACCTCAGCAATAGGACCTCAGCTATAGGACCTCAGCATTGTGACCTCAGCAATAGGACCTCAGCAATAGGACCTCATCATTGTGACCTCAGCAATACGACCTCAGAAATAGGACATCAGCATTGTGACCTCAGCAATAGGACCTCAGAAATAGGACCTCAGCATTGTGACCACCGCAATAGGACCTCCGCAATAGGACCTCCGCAATAGGCCCTCAGGAATAGGACCTCTGCATTGTGACCTCAGCAACAGGACCTCAGCTATAGGACCTCAGCATTGTGACCTCAGCAATAGGACCTTAGCAATAGGACATCAGAAATAGGACCTCAGCATTGTGACCTCAGCAATAGGACCTCAGCAATAGGACATCAGCATTAGGACCTCAGCATTGTGACCTCAGCATTGTGACCTCAGCAATAGGAGCTCAGCATTGTGACCTCAACAATAGGACCTCAGCAATAGGACATCAGCAATAGGACCTCAGAAATAGGACGTCAGCAATAGGACATCAGCAATAGGACCTCAGCAATAGGACATCAGCATTATGACCTCAGCAATAGGACCTCAGCATTGTGACCTCAGCAATAGGACATCAGCAATAGTACCTCAGCAATAGGACCTCAGCATTGTAACCTCAGAAATAGGACAACAGCAATAGGACCTCAGCACTGTGACCTCAGCAATAGGACCTCAGAAGTAGGACGTCAGATATAGGACCTCAGAAATAGGACCTCTGCATTTTGACCTCAGCATTGTGACCTCAGCAATAGGACCTCAGCATTGTGACCTCAGCAACAGGACCTCAGCTGTAGGACCTCAGCATTGTGACCTCAGCAATAGGACCTCAGCATTGTGACCTCAGCAATAGGACCTCAGCATTGTGACCTCAGCAACAGGACCTCAGCATTGTGACCTCAGCAAAAGAACCTCAGCAATAGGACCTCAGCATTGTGATCTCAGCAATAAGACCTCAGCAGTAGGACCTCAGCACTGTGACCTCAGCAATAGGACCATAGCATTGTGACCTCAGCAATAGGACCTCAGCCATAAGACCTCAGCAAAAGGACCTCAGCATTGTGACCTCATCAATAGGACCTCAGCAATAGGACCTCAGCATTGTGACCTCAGCAATAGGACCTCAGCATTGTGACCTCAGCATTGTGACCTCAGCAATAGGACCTCAGCAATAGGACCTCATCATTGTGACCTCAGCATTGTGACCTCAGCATTGTGACCTCAGCAATAGGACCTCAGCATTGTGACCTCAGGAATAGGACCTCAGCTATAGGACCTCAGCATTGTGACCTCAGCAATAGGACCTCAGCATTGGGACCTCAGCATTGGGACCTCAGCATTGGGACCTCAGCATTGGGACCTCAGCATTGGGACCTCAGCATTGGGACCTCAGCATTGGGACCTCAGCATTGGGACCTCAGCAGTAGGACCTCAGCAGTAGGACCTCAGCAGTAGGACCTCAGCAAGAGGACCTCAACAATAGGACCTCAGCATTGTGACCTCAGCATTGTGACCTCAGCATTGTGACCTCAGCACTGTGACCTCAGCAATAGGACGTCAGCATAGTGACCTCAGCATTGTGACCTCAGCATTGTGACATCAGCAATAGGAACTCAGCAATAGGACCTCAGCATTGTGACCTCAGCAAGAGGACCTCAGTATTGTGACCTCAGCATTGTGACCTCAGCACTGTGACCTCAGCAATAGGACCTCAGCAATAGGACCTCAGCAATAGGACCTCAGAAATAGGACGTCAGCAATAGGACATCAGCAATAGTACCTCAGCAATAGGACATCAGCATTATGACCTCAGCAATAGGACCTCAGCCTAGTGACCTCAGCATTGTGACCTCAGCAATAGTACCTCAGCAATAGGACCTCAGCATTGTGACCTCAGAAATAGGACAACAGCAATAGGACCTCAGCACTGTGACCTCAGCAATAGGACCTCAGAAGTAGGACGTCAGATATAGGACCTCAGAAATAGGACCTCTGCATTTTGACCTCAGCATTGTGACCTCAGCATTGTGACATCAGCAATAGGACCTCAGCAATAGGACCTCAGCAATAGGACCTCAGCATTGTGACCTCAGCAATACGACCTCAGAAATAGGACCTCAGCAACAGGACATCAGCATTGTAACCTCAATAATAGGACCTCAGCAATACGACCTCAGCATTGTGACCTCAGCAATAGGACCTCAGCATTGTGACCTCAGCATTGTGACCTCTGCAATAGGACCTCAGATATTGGACCTCAGCAATAGGACCTCAGCATTGTGATCTCAGCGTTGTGACCTCAGCAATAGGCCCTCAGGAATAGGACCTCTGCATTGTGACCTCAGCAATAGGACCTCAGCTATAGGACCTCAGCATTGTGACCTCAGCAATAGGACCTCAGCAATAGGACCTCATCATTGTGACCTCAGCAATACGACCTCAGAAATAGGACATCAGCATTGTGACCTCAGCAATAGGACCTCAGAAATAGGACCTCAGCATTGTGACCACCGCAATAGGACCTCCGCAATAGGACCTCCGCAATAGGCCCTCAGGAATAGGACCTCTGCATTGTGACCTCAGCAACAGGACCTCAGCTATAGGACCTCAGCATTGTGACCTCAGCAATAGGACCTTAGCAATAGGACATCAGAAATAGGACCTCAGCATTGTGACCTCAGCAATAGGACCTCAGCAATAGGACATCAGCATTAGGACCTCAGCATTGTGACCTCAGCATTGTGACCTCAGCAATAGGAGCTCAGCATTGTGACCTCAACAATAGGACCTCAGCAATAGGACATCAGCAATAGGACCTCAGAAATAGGACGTCAGCAATAGGACATCAGCAATAGGACCTCAGCAATAGGACATCAGCATTATGACCTCAGCAATAGGACCTCAGCATTGTGACCTCAGCAATAGGACATCAGCAATAGTACCTCAGCAATAGGACCTCAGCATTGTAACCTCAGAAATAGGACAACAGCAATAGGACCTCAGCACTGTGACCTCAGCAATAGGACCTCAGAAGTAGGACGTCAGATATAGGACCTCAGAAATAGGACCTCTGCATTTTGACCTCAGCATTGTGACCTCAGCAATAGGACCTCAGCATTGTGACCTCAGCAACAGGACCTCAGCTGTAGGACCTCAGCATTGTGACCTCAGCAATAGGACCTCAGCATTGTGACCTCAGCAATAGGACCTCAGCATTGTGACCTCAGCAACAGGACCTCAGCATTGTGACCTCAGCAAAAGAACCTCAGCAATAGGACCTCAGCATTGTGATCTCAGCAATAAGACCTCAGCAGTAGGACCTCAGCACTGTGACCTCAGCAATAGGACCATAGCATTGTGACCTCAGCAATAGGACCTCAGCCATAAGACCTCAGCAAAAGGACCTCAGCATTGTGACCTCATCAATAGGACCTCAGCAATAGGACCTCAGCATTGTGACCTCAGCAATAGGACCTCAGCATTGTGACCTCAGCATTGTGACCTCAGCAATAGGACCTCAGCAATAGGACCTCATCATTGTGACCTCAGCATTGTGACCTCAGCATTGTGACCTCAGCAATAGGACCTCAGCATTGTGACCTCAGGAATAGGACCTCAGCTATAGGACCTCAGCATTGTGACCTCAGCAATAGGACCTCAGCATTGGGACCTCAGCATTGGGACCTCAGCATTGGGACCTCAGCATTGGGACCTCAGCATTGGGACCTCAGCATTGGGACCTCAGCATTGGGACCTCAGCATTGGGACCTCAGCAGTAGGACCTCAGCAGTAGGACCTCAGCAGTAGGACCTCAGCAAGAGGACCTCAACAATAGGACCTCAGCATTGTGACCTCAGCATTGTGACCTCAGCATTGTGACCTCAGCACTGTGACCTCAGCAATAGGACGTCAGCATAGTGACCTCAGCATTGTGACCTCAGCATTGTGACATCAGCAATAGGAACTCAGCAATAGGACCTCAGCATTGTGACCTCAGCAAGAGCACCTCAGTATTGTGACCTCAGCATTGTGACCTCAGCACTGTGACCTCAACAATAGGACCTCAGCAACAGGACCTCAGCAACAGGACCTCAGCATTGTGACCTCAGCAACAGGACCTCAGAAATAGGACCTCAGCATGTGACCTAAGCATTGTGACCTAAGCATTGTGACCTCAGAATTGTGACCTCAGAATTGTGACCTCAGCAGTAGGACCTCAGCAGTAGGACCTCAGCATTGTGACCTCAGCAATAGGACCTCAGCAATAGGACCTCAGCATTGTGACCTCAGCATTAGGACAGAAGCAATAGGACATCAGCAATAGGACCTCAGCAATGGGACCTCAGCATTGTCACCTCAGCATTGTGACATCAGCAGTAGGACCTGAGCATTGAGACCTCAGCAACAGGACCTCAGCAATAGGACCTCAGCAATTGGACCTTAGCAATAGGACCTCAGCAATAGGACCTCAGCATTGTGACCTCAGCAATAGGACCTCTGCAATAGGACATCAGCAATAGGACCTCAGAAATAGGACGTCAGCAATAGGACATCAGCAATAGTACCTCAGCAATAGGACATCAGCATTATGACCTCAGCAATAGGACCTCAGCCTAGTGACCTCAGCATTGTGACCTCAGCAATAGTACCTCAGCAATAGGACATCAGCATTATGACCTCAGCAATAGGACCTCAGCCTAGTGACCTCAGCAATAGTACCTCAGCAATAGGACCTCAGCATTGTGACCTCAGAAATAGGACAACAGCAATAGGACCTCAGCACTGTGACCTCAGCAATAGGACCTCAGAAGTAGGACGTCAGATATAGGACCTCAGAAATAGGACCTCTGCATTTTGACCTCAGCATTGTGACCTCAGCATTGTGACATCAGCAATAGGACCTCAGCAATAGGACCTAAGCAATAGGACCTCAGCAATAGGACCTCAGACTAGTGACCTCAGCATTGTGACCTCAGCAATAGGGCCTCAGCAATAGGACCTCAGCAATAGGACCTCAGAAATAGGACCTCAGCAATAGGACATCAGCATTGTGACCTCAGCAATAGGACCTCAGCATTGTGACCACCGCAATAGGACCTCCGCAATAGGCCCTCAGGAATAGGACCTCTGCATTGTGACCTCAGCAATTGGACCTCAGCTAAAGGACCTCAGCATTGTGACCTCAGCAATAGGACCTCATCAATAGGACATCAGAAATAGGACCTCAGCATTGTGACCACAGCAATAGGACCTCAGCAATAGGACATCAGCATTAGGACCTCAGCATTGTGACCTCAGCATTGTGACCTCAGCATTGTGACCTCAGCATTGTGACCTCAGCAATAGGACCTCAGCAATAGGACCTCAGCAATAGGACCTCAGCATTGTGACCTCAATAATAGGACCTCAGCAATAGGACCTCAGCAATAGGACCTCAGCAATAGGACCTCAGCAATAGGACCTCAGCAATAGGACCTCAGCATAGTGAACTCAGCAATAGGACCTAAGCAATAGGACCTCTGCATTGTGACCTCAGCAATAGGACCACCGCAATAAGACTTCAGCATTGTGACCTCAGCAATAGGACCTCAGCAATAGGACCTCAGTATTGTGACCTCAGCAATAGGACCTCAGCAATAGGACCTCTGCATTGTGACCTCAGCAATAGGACCTCAGCAATAGGACCTCTGCATTGTGACCTCAGCAATAGGACCTCAGCAATAGCACCTCAGCAATAGGACCTCAGCAATAGGACCTCAGCAATACGACCTCAGCATTGTGACCTCAGCAATAGGACATCAGCAATAGTACCTCAGCAATAGGACCTCAGCATTGTAACCTCAGAAATAGGACAACAGCAATAGGACCTCAGCATTGTGATCTCAGCGTTGTGACCTCAGCAATAGGACCTCAGCAATAGGACCTCAGCATTGTGACCTCAGCAATAGGACCTAAGCAATAGGACCTCAGCAGTAGGACTTCAGCATTGTGACCTCAGCAATAGGACCTCAGCAATAGGACCTCAGCAATAGGACCTCAGCAATAGGACCTCAGCATTGTGACCTCAGCAATACGACCTCAGAAATAGGACCTCAGCAATAGGACATCAGCATTGTAACCTCAATAATAGGACCTCAGAAATAGGACCTCAGCATTGTGACCACCGCAATAGGACCTCCGCAATAGGACCTCCGCAATAGGCCCTCAGGAATAGGACCTCTGCATTGTGACCTCAGCAATAGGACCTCAGCTATAGGACCTCAGCATTGTGACCTCAGCAATAGGACCTCAGCAATAGGACCTCATCATTGTGACCTCAGCAATACGACCTCAGAAATAGGACCTCAGCAATAGGACATCAGCATTGTGACCTCAGCAATAGGACCTCAGAAATAGGACCTCAGCATTGTGACCACCGCAATAGGACCTCCGCAATAGGACCTCCGCAATAGGCCCTCAGGAATAGGACCTCTGCATTGTGACCTCAGCAACAGGACCTCAGCTATAGGACCTCAGCATTGTGACCTCAGCAATAGGACCTTAGCAATAGGACATCAGAAATAGGACCTCAGCATTGTGACCTCAGCAATAGGACCTCAGCAATAGGACATCAGCATTAGGACCTCAGCATTGTGACCTCAGCATTGTGACCTCTGCAATAGGAGCTCAGCATTGTGACTTCAACAATAGGACCTCAGCAATAGGACCTCAGCAATAGGACCTCAGCAATAGGACCTCAGCAATAGGACCTCAGCACTGTGACCTCAGCAATAGGACCTCAGCAATAGGACCTCAGCAATAGGACCTCAGCAATAGGACCTCAGCAATAGGACCTCAGCAATAGGACCTCAGAAATAGGACGTCAGCAATAGGACATCAGCAATAGTACCTCAGCAATAGGACATCAGCATTATGACCTCAGCAATAGGACCTCAGCCTAGTGACCTCAGCATTGTGACCTCAGCAATAGGACCTCAGCAATAGGACCTCAGCATTGTGACCTCAGAAATAGGACAACAGCAATAGGACCTCAGCACTGTGACCTCAGCAATAGGACCTCAGAAGTAGGACGTCAGATATAGGACCTCAGAAATAGGACCTCTGCATTTTGACCTCAGCATTGTGACCTCAGCATTGTGACATCAGCAATAGGACCTCAGCAATAGGACCTCAGCAATAGGACCTCAGCATTGTGACCTCAGCAATACGACCTCAGAAATAGGACCTCAGCAATAGGACATCAGCATTGTAACCTCAATAATAGGACCTCAGCAATACGACCTCAGCATTGTGACCTCAGCAATAGGACCTCAGCATTGTGACCTCAGCATTGTGACCTCAGCAATAGGACCTCAGATATTGGACCTCAGCAATAGGACCTCAGCATTGTGATCTCAGCGTTGTGACCTCAGCAATAGGCCCTCAGGAATAGGACCTCTGCATTGTGACCTCAGCAATAGGACCTCAGCTATAGGACCTCAGCATTGTGACCTCAGCAATAGGACCTCAGCAATAGGACCTCATCATTGTGACCTCAGCAATACGACCTCAGAAATAGGACATCAGCATTGTGACCTCAGCAATAGGACCTCAGAAATAGGACCTCAGCATTGTGACCACCGCAATAGGACCTCCGCAATAGGACCTCCGCAATAGGCCCTCAGGAATAGGACCTCTGCATTGTGACCTCAGCAACAGGACCTCAGCTATAGGACCTCAGCATTGTGACCTCAGCAATAGGACCTTAGCAATAGGACATCAGAAATAGGACCTCAGCATTGTGACCTCAGCAATAGGACCTCAGCAATAGGACATCAGCATTAGGACCTCAGCATTGTGACCTCAGCATTGTGACCTCAGCAATAGGAGCTCAGCATTGTGACCTCAACAATAGGACCTCAGCAATAGGACCTCAGCAATAGGACCTCAGCAATAGGACCTCAGCAATAGGACCTCAGCAATAGGACCTCAGCAATAGGACCTCAGCAATAGGACCTCAGAAATAGGACGTCAGCAATAGGACGTCAGCAATAGGACCTCAGCAATAGGACCTCAGCAATAGGACATCAGCATTATGACCTCAGCAATAGGACCTCAGCAATAGGACATCAGCAATAGTACCTCAGCAATAGGACCTCAGCATTGTAACCTCAGAAATAGGACAACAGCAATAGGACCTCAGCACTGTGACCTCAGCAATAGGACCTCAGCAATAGGACATCAGCATTAGGACCTCAGCATTGTGACCTCAGCATTGTGACCTCAGCAATAGGAGCTCAGCATTGTGACCTCAACAATAGGACCTCAGCAATAGGACCTCAGCAATAGGACCTCAGCAATAGGACCTCAGCAATAGGACCTCAGCAATAGGACCTCAGCAATAGGACCTCAGCAATAGGACCTCAGAAATAGGACGTCAGCAATAGGACGTCAGCAATAGGACCTCAGCAATAGGACCTCAGCAATAGGACATCAGCAATAGGACCTCAGCAATAGGACATCAGCAATAGTACCTCAGCAATAGGACCTCAGCATTGTAACCTCAGAAATAGGACAACAGCAATAGGACCTCAGCACTGTGACCTCAGCAATAGGACCTCAGAAGTAGGACGTCAGATATAGGACCTCAGAAATAGGACCTCTGCATTTTGACCTCAGCATTGTGACCTCAGCAATAGGACCTCAGCATTGTGACCTCAGCAACAGGACCTCAGCTGTAGGACCTCAGCATTGTGACCTCAGCAATAGGACCTCAGCAATAGGACCTCAGCATTGTGACCTCAGCAACAGGACCTCAGCAGTAGGACCTCAGCATTGTGACCTCAGCAAAAGAACCTCAGCAATAGGACCTCAGCATTGTGATCTCAGCAATAAGACCTCAGCAGTAGGACCTCAGCACTGTGACCTCAGCAATAGGACCATAGCATTGTGACCTCAGCAATAGGACCTCAGCCATAAGACCTCAGCAAAAGGACCTCAGCATTGTGACCTCATCAATAGGACCTCAGCAATAGGACCTCAGCATTGTGACCTCAGCAATAGGACCTCAGCATTGTGACCTCAGCATTGTGACCTCAGCAATAGGACCTCATCATTGTGACCTCAGCATTGTGACCTCAGCATTGTGACCTCAGCATTGTGACCTCAGCATTGTGACCTCAGCATTGTGACCTCAGCAATAAGACCTCAGCAATAGGACCTCAGCAATAGGACCTCAGCAATAGGACCTCAGCTATAGGACCTCAGCATTGTGACCTCAGCAATAGGACCTCAGCATAAGGACCTCAGCATTGTGACCTCAGCATTGTGACCTCAGCATTGGGACCTCAGCATTGGGACCTCAGCATTGGGACCTCAGCATTGGGACCTCAGCATTGGGACCACAGCATTGGGACCTCAGCAGTAGGACCTCAGCATTGTGACCTCAGCAAGAGGACCTCAACAATAGGACCTCAGCATTGTGACCTCAGCATTGTGACCTCAGCATTGTGACCTCAGCACTGTGACCTCAGCATTGTGACCTCAGCAACAGGACGTCAGCATAGTGACCTCAGCATTGTGACCTCAGCATTGTGACATCAGCAATAGGAACTCAGCAATAGGACCTCAGCATTGTGACCTCAGCAAGAGGACCTCAGTATTGTGACCTCAGCACTGTGACCTCAACAATAGGACCTCAGCAACAGGACCTCAGCAACAGGACCTCAGCATTGTGACCTCAGCAACAGGACCTCAGAAATAGGACCTCAGCATGTGACCTAAGCATTGTGACCTAAGCATTGTGACCTAAGCATTGTGACCTCAGAATTGTGACCTCAGCAGTAGGACCTCAGCAGTAGGACCTCAGCATTGTGACCTCAGCATTGTGACCTCAGCAATAGGACCTCAGCAATAGGACCTCAGCATTGTGACCTCAGCATTAGGACAGAAGCAATAGGACATCAGCAATAGGACCTCAGCAATGGGACCTCAGCATTGTCACCTCAGCATTGTGACATCAGCAGTAGGACCTGAGCATTGAGACCTCAGCCATAGGACCTCAGCAACAGGACCTCAGCAATAGGACCTCAGCAATTGGACCTCAGGAATAGGACCTCAGCAATAGGACCTCAGCATTGTGACCTCAGCAATAGGACCTCTGCAATAGGACCTCAGCATTGAGAACTCAGCATTGTAACCTCAGCAATATGACCTCAGCAATAGGACCTTAGCAATAGGACCTCAGCATTGTGACCTCAGCATTGTGACCTCAGCGGTAAGACCTCAGCAATAGGACCCAAGCAATAGGACCTCAGCAATAGGACCTCAGCAACAGGACCTTTGCATTGTGACCTCAGCAATAGGACCTAAGCAAGAGGACGTCAGCATTGTGAACTCAGGAATAGATCCTCAGCAATAGGACCTCAGCATTGTGACCTCAGCATTGTGACCTCAGCAATAGGACCTCAGCATTGTGACCTCAGCCATAGGACCTCAGCCATAGGACCTCAGCCATAGGACCTCAGCCATAGGACCTCAGCAATAGGACCTCAGCATTGTGACCTCAGCATTGTGACCTCAGCATTGTGACCTCAGCATTGTGACCTCAGCATTGTGACCTCAGCAATAGGACCTCAGCATTGTGACCTCAGCATTGTGACCTCAGCAATAGGACCTCAGCAATAGGACCTCAGCATTGTGACCTCAGCAATAAGACCACAGGTATAGGACCTCAGAAAGAGGACCTCAGCATTGTGACCTCAGCATTGTGACCTCAGCAGTAAGACCTCAGCATTGGGACCTCAGCAAGAGGACCTCAGCAATAGGACCTCAGCATTGTGACCTCAGCATTGTGACCTCAGCAATAGGACCTCAGCATTGTGACCTCAGTAGTAGGACCTCAGCAATAAGACCTCAGCAAGAGGACCTCAGCAATAGGACCTCAGCATTGTGACATCAGCAATAGGACCTCTGCATTGTGACCTCAGCAGTGTGACCTCAGCAATAGGACCACAGCAATAGGACCTCAGAAACAGGACCTCAACATTTTGACCTCAGCATTGTGACCTCAGAAAGAGGACCTCAGCATTGGGACCTCAGCAAGAGGAGTTCAGCAATATGACCTCAGCATTGTGACCTCAGCATTGTGACCTCAGAAATAGGACCTCAGCAATAGGACCTCAGCATTGTGACCTCAGCAAGACGATCTCAGGAATAGGACCTCAGCATTGTGACCTCAGCATTGTGACCTCAGAAATAGGACCTCAGCAACAGGACCTCAGCAATAGGACCTCAGCATTGTGACCTCAGCAATAGGACCTCAGCAATAGGACCTCAGCATTGTGAATTCAGCATTTTGACCTCAGCATTGTGACCTCAGAAATAGGACCTCAGCATTGTGACGTCAGCATTTTGACCTCAGCAATAGGACCCCAGCATTGTGACCTCAGCAATAGGACCACAGCTGTAGGACCTCAGCAATAGGACCTCAGCATTGTGACCTCAGGCATAGGACCTCAGCAATAGGACCTCTGCAATAGGACCTCAGCATTGTGACCTCAAAAATAAGACCTCAGTAATAGGACCTCAGCAATAGGATATCAGCATTGTGACCTCAGCAGTAGGACCTCAGCAATAGGACCTCAGCATTGTGACCTCAGCCATAGGACCTCAGCAATAGGACCTCAGCATTGTGACCTCAGCAATAGGACCTCAGCAATAGGACCTCAGCAATAGGACCTCAGCATTGAGACCTCAGAAATAGGACCTCAGAAATAGTACCTCAGAAATAGGACCTCAGCATTGTGAACTCAGCATTGTAACCTCAGCAAAAGGACCTCGGCAGTAGGACCTCAGCAATAGGACCTCAGCATTGTGACCGCAGCAGTAGGACCTCAGGAATAGGACCTCAGCATTGTGACCTCAGCATTGTGACCTCCGCATTGTGACCTCCGCATTGTGACCTCAGCAATAGGACCTCAGCATTGTGAACTCAGCAATAGGACCTCAGCAATAGGACCTCAGCATTTGGACCTCAACTTTGTGACCTCAGCATTGAGACGTCAGCATTGAGACCTCAGAATTGTGACCTCAGCAATAGGACCTCAGAAATAGGACCTCAGCATTGTGACCACCGCAATAGGACCTCCGCAATAGGACCTCCGCAATAGGACCTCCGCAATAGGACCTCCGCAATAGGACCTCTGCATTGTGACCTCAGCAACAGGACCTCAGCTATAGGACCTCAGCATTGTGACCTCAGCAATAGGACCTTAGCAATAGGACATCAGAAATAGGACCTCAGCATTGTGACCTCAGCAATAGGACCTCAGCAATAGGACATCAGCATTAGGACCTCAGCATTGTGACCTCAGCATTGTGACCTCAGCAATAGGAGCTCAGCATTGTGACTTCAACAATAGGACCTCAGCAATAGGACCTCAGCAATAGGACCTCAGCATTGTGACCTCAGCAATAGGACCTCAGCAATAGGACCTCAGCAATAGGACCTCAGCAATAGGACCTCAGCAATAGGACCTCAGCAATAGGACCTCAGCAATAGGACCTCAGCAATAGGACATCAGCAATAGGACCTCAGAAATAGGACCTCAGAAATAGGACATCAGCAATAGTACCTCAGCAATAGGACATCAGCATTATGACCTCAGCAATAGGACCTCAGCCTAGTGACCTCAGCATTGTGACCTCAGCAATAGTACCTCAGCAACAGGACCTCAGCATTGTGACCTCAGAAATAGGACAACAGCAATAGGACCTCAGCACTGTGACCTCAGCAATAGGACCTCAGAAGTAGGACGTCAGATATAGGACCTCAGAAATAGGACCTCTGCATTTTGACCTCAGCATTGTGACCTCAGCATTGTGACATCAGCAATAGGACCTCAGCAATAGGACCTAAGCAATAGGACCTCAGCAATAGGACCTCAGACTAGTGACCTCAGCATTGTGACCTCAGCAATAGGACCTCAGCAATACGACCTCAGAAATAGGACCTCAGCAATAGGACATCAGCATTGTGACCTCAGCAATAGGACCTCAGCATTGTGACCACCGCAATAGGACCTCCGCAATAGGCCCTCAGGAATAGGACATCTGCATTGTGACCTCAGCAATTGGACCTCAGCTATAGGACCTCAGCATTGTGACCTCAGCAATAGGACCTCAGAAATAGGACCTCAGCATTGTGACCACAGCAATAGGACCTCAGCAATAGGACATCAGCATTAGGACCTCAACATTGTGACCTCAGCATTGTGACCTCAGCAATAGGACCTCAGCATTGTGACCTCAACAATAGGACCTCAGCAATAGGACCTCAGCAATAGGACCTCAGCATTGTGACCTCAATAATAGGACCTCAGCAATAGGACCTCAGCAATAGGACCTCAGCAATAGGACCTCAGCAATAGGACCTCAGCAATAGGACATCAGCAATAGGACCTCAGCAATAGGACCTCAGCAATAGGACCTCAGCATAGTGAACTCAGCAATAGGACCTAAGCAATAGGACCTCAGCATTGTGACCTCAGCAATAGGACCACCGCAATAAGACTTCAGCATTGTGACCTCAGCAATAGGACCTCAGCAATAGGACCTCAGTATTGTGACCTCAGCAATAGGACCTCAGCAATAGGACCTCTGCATTGTGACCTCAGCAATAGGACCTCAGCAATAGGACCTCAGCATTGTGACCTCAGCAATAGCACCTCAGCAATAGCACCTCAGCAATAGGACCTCAGCAATAGGACCTCAGCAATAGGATCTCAGCATTGTGACCTCAGCAATAGGACCTCAGCATTGTGACCTCAGCATTGTGACCTCTGCAATAGGACCTCAGATATTGGACCTCAGCAATAGGACCTCAGCATTGTGATCTCAGCGTTGTGACCTCAGCAATAGGACCTCAGCAATAGGACCTCAGCATTGTGACCTCAGCAATACGACCTCAGAAATAGGACCTCAGCAATAGGACATCAGCATTGTAACCTCAATAATAGGACCTCAGAAATAGGACCTCAGCATTGTGACCACCGCAATAGGACCTCCGCAATAGGACCTCCGCAATAGGCCCTCAGGAATAGGACCTCTGCATTGTGACCTCAGCAATAGGACCTCAGCTATAGGACCTCAGCATTGTGACCTCAGCAATAGGACCTCAGCAATAGGACCTCATCATTGTGACCTCAGCAATACGACCTCAGAAATAGGACCTCAGCAATAGGACATCAGCATTGTGACCTCAGCAATAGGACCTCAGAAATAGGACCTCAGCATTGTGACCACCGCAATAGGACCTCCGCAATAGGACCTCCGCAATAGGCCCTCAGGAATAGGACCTCTGCATTGTGACCTCAGCAACAGGACCTCAGCTATAGGACCTCAGCATTGTGACCTCAGCAATAGGACCTTAGCAATAGGACATCAGAAATAGGACCTCAGCATTGTGACCTCAGCAATAGGACCTCAGCAATAGGACATCAGCATTAGGACCTCAGCATTGTGACCTCAGCATTGTGACCTCAGCAATAGGAGCTCAGCATTGTGACTTCAACAATAGGACCTCAGCAATAGGACCTCAGTAATAGGACCTCAGCAATAGGACCTCAGCATTGTGACCTCAGCAATAGGACCTCAGCAATAGGACCTCAGCAATAGGACCTCAGCAATAGGACATCAGCAATAGGACCTCAGAAATAGGACGTCAGCAATAGGACATCAGCAATAGTACCTCAGCAATAGGACATCAGCATTATGACCTCAGCAATAGGACCTCAGCCTAGTGACCTCAGCATTGTGACCTCAGCAATAGTACCTCAGCAATAGGACCTCAGCATTGTGACCTCAGAAATAGGACAACAGCAATAGGACCTCAGCACTGTGACCTCAGCAATAGGACCTCAGAAGTAGGACGTCAGATATAGGACCTCAGAAATAGGACCTCTGCATTTTGACCTCAGCATTGTGACCTCAGCATTGTGACATCAGCAATAGGACCTCAGCAATAGGACCTCAGCAATAGGACCTCAGCATTGTGACCTCAGCAATACGACCTCAGAAATAGGACCTCAGCAACAGGACATCAGCATTGTAACCTCAATAATAGGACCTCAGCAATACGACCTCAGCATTTTGACCTCAGCAATAGGACCTCAGCATTGTGACCTCAGCATTGTGACCTCAGCAATAGGACCTCAGATATTGGACCTCAGCAATAGGACCTCAGCATTGTGATCTCAGCGTTGTGACCTCAGCAATAGGCCCTCAGGAATAGGACCTCTGCATTGTGACCTCAGCAATAGGACCTCAGCTATAGGACCTCAGCATTGTGACCTCAGCAATAGGACCTCAGCAATAGGACCTCATCATTGTGACCTCAGCAATACGACCTCAGAAATAGGACATCAGCATTGTGACCTCAGCAATAGGACCTCAGAAATAGGACCTCAGCATTGTGACCACCGCAATAGGACCTCCGCAATAGGACCTCCGCAATAGGCCCTCAGGAATAGGACCTCTGCATTGTGACCTCAGCAACAGGACCTCAGCTATAGGACCTCAGCATTGTGACCTCAGCAATAGGACCTTAGCAATAGGACATCAGAAATAGGACCTCAGCATTGTGACCTCAGCAATAGGACCTCAGCAATAGGACATCAGCATTAGGACCTCAGCATTGTGACCTCAGCATTGTGACCTCAGCAATAGGAGCTCAGCATTGTGACCTCAACAATAGGACCTCAGCAATAGGACATCAGCAATAGGACCTCAGAAATAGGACGTCAGCAATAGGACATCAGCAATAGGACCTCAGCAATAGGACATCAGCATTATGACCTCAGCAATAGGACCTCAGCATTGTGACCTCAGCAATAGGACATCAGCAATAGTACCTCAGCAATAGGACCTCAGCATTGTAACCTCAGAAATAGGACAACAGCAATAGGACCTCAGCACTGTGACCTCAGCAATAGGACCTCAGAAGTAGGACGTCAGATATAGGACCTCAGAAATAGGACCTCTGCATTTTGACCTCAGCATTGTGACCTCAGCAATAGGACCTCAGCATTGTGACCTCAGCAACAGGACCTCAGCTGTAGGACCTCAGCATTGTGACCTCAGCAATAGGACCTCAGCATTGTGACCTCAGCAATAGGACCTCAGCATTGTGACCTCAGCAACAGGACCTCAGCATTGTGACCTCAGCAAAAGAACCTCAGCAATAGGACCTCAGCATTGTGATCTCAGCAATAAGACCTCAGCAGTAGGACCTCAGCACTGTGACCTCAGCAATAGGACCATAGCATTGTGACCTCAGCAATAGGACCTCAGCCATAAGACCTCAGCAAAAGGACCTCAGCATTGTGACCTCATCAATAGGACCTCAGCAATAGGACCTCAGCATTGTGACCTCAGCAATAGGACCTCAGCATTGTGACCTCAGCATTGTGACCTCAGCAATAGGACCTCAGCAATAGGACCTCATCATTGTGACCTCAGCATTGTGACCTCAGCATTGTGACCTCAGCAATAGGACCTCAGCAATAGGACCTCAGCATTGTAACCTCAGGAATAGGACCTCAGCATTGTGACCTCAGCAATAGGACCTCAGCATTGGGACCTCAGCATTGGGACCTCAGCATTGGGACCTCAGCATTGGGACCTCAGCATTGGGACCTCAGCATTGGGACCTCAGCAGTAGGACCTCAGCAGTAGGACCTCAGCATTGTGACCTCAGCAAGAGGACCTCAACAATAGGACCTCAGCATTGTGACCTCAGCATTGTGACCTCAGCATTGTGACCTCAGCACTGTGACCTCAGCAATAGGACGTCAGCATAGTGACCTCAGCATTGTGACCTCAGCATTGTGACATCAGCAATAGGAACTCAGCAATAGGACCTCAGCATTGTGACCTCAGCAAGAGGACCTCAGAATTGTGACCTCAGCATTGTGACCTCAGCACTGTGACCTCAACAATAGGACCTCAGCAACAGGACCTCAGCAACAGGACCTCAGCATTGTGACCTCAGCAACAGGACCTCAGAAATAGGACCTCAGCATGTGACCTAAGCATTGTGACCTAAGCATTGTGACCTCAGAATTGTGACCTCAGAATTGTGACCTCAGCAGTAGGACCTCAGCAGTAGGACCTCAGCATTGTGACCTCAGCATTGTGACCTCAGCAATAGGACCTCAGCAATAGGACCTCAGCATTGTGACCTCAGCATTAGGACAGAAGCAATAGGACATCAGCAATAGGACCTCAGCAATGGGACCTCAGCATTGTCACCTCAGCATTGTGACATCAGCAGTAGGACCTGAGAGTTGAGACCTCAGCAACAGGACCTCAGCAATAGGACCTCAGCAATTGGACCTTAGCAATAGGACCTCAGCAATAGGACCTCAGCATTGTGACCTCAGCAATAGGACCGCTGCAATAGGACATCAGCAATAGGACCTCAGAAATAGGACGTCAGCAATAGGACATCAGCAATAGTACCTCAGCAATAGGACATCAGCATTATGACCTCAGCAATAGGACCTCAGCCTAGTGACCTCAGCATTGTGACCTCAGCAATAGTACCTCAGCAATAGGACATCAGCATTATGACCTCAGCAATAGGACCTCAGCCTAGTGACCTCAGCAATAGTACCTCAGCAATAGGACCTCAGAAATAGGACAACAGCAATAGGACCTCAGCACTGTGACCTCAGCAATAGGACCTCAGAAGTAGGACGTCAGATATAGGACCTCAGAAATAGGACCTCTGCATTTTGACCTCAGCATTGTGACCTCAGCATTGTGACATCAGCAATAGGACCTCAGCAATAGGACCTAAGCAATAGGACCTCAGACTAGTGACCTCAGCATTGTGACCTCAGCAATAGGACCTCAGCAATAGGACCTCAGAAATAGGACCTCAGCAATAGGACATCAGCATTGTGACCTCAGCAATAGGACCTCAGCATTGTGACCACCGCAATAGGACCTCCGCAATAGGCCCTCAGGAATAGGACCTCTGCATTGTGACCTCAGCAATTGGACCTCAGCTAAAGGACCTCAGCATTGTGACCTCAGCAATAGGACCTCATCAATAGGACATCAGAAATAGGACCTCAGCATTGTGACCACAGCAATAGGACCTCAGCATTAGGACCTCAGCATTGTGACCTCAGCATTGTGACCTCAGCAATAGGACCTCAGCAATAGGACCTCAGCAATAGGACCTCAGCATTGTGACCTCAATAATAGGACCTCAGCAATAGGACCTCAGCAATAGGACCTCAGCAATAGGACCTCAGCAATAGGACCTCAGCAATAGGACCTCAGCAATAGGACCTCAGCATAGTGAACTCAGCAATAGGACCTAAGCAATAGGACCTCTGCATTGTGACCTCAGCAATAGGACCACCGCAATAAGACTTCAGCATTGTGACCTCAGCAATAGGACCTCAGCAATAGGACCTCAGTATTGTGACCTCAGCAATAGGACCTCAGCAATAGGACCTCTGCATTGTGACCTCAGCAATAGGACCTCAGCAATAGGACCTCTGCATTGTGACCTCAGCAATAGGACCTCAGCAATAGCACCTCAGCAATAGGACCTCAGCAATAGGACCTCAGCAATACGACCTCAGCATTGTGACCTCAGCAATAGGACCTCAGCATTGTGACCTCAGCATTGTGACCTCAGCAATAGGACCTCAGATATTGGACCTCAGCAATAGGACCTCAGCATTGTGATCTCAGCGTTGTGACCTCAGCAATAGGACCTCAGCAATAGGACCTCAGCATTGTGACCTCAGCAATAGGACCTAAGCAATAGGACCTCAGCAGTAGGACTTCAGCATTGTGACCTCAGCAATAGGACCTCAGCAATAGGACCTCAGCAACAGGACCTCAGCATTGTGACCTCAGCAATACGACCTCAGAAATAGGACCTCAGCAATAGGACATCAGCATTGTAACCTCAATAATAGGACCTCAGAAATAGGACCTCAGCATTGTGACCACCGCAATAGGACCTCCGCAATAGGACCTCCGCAATAGGCCCTCAGGAATAGGACCTCTGCATTGTGACCTCAGCAATAGGACCTCAGCTATAGGACCTCAGCATTGTGACCTCAGCAATAGGACCTCAGCAATAGGACCTCATCATTGTGACCTCAGCAATACGACCTCAGAAATAGGACCTCAGCAATAGGACATCAGCATTGTGACCTCAGCAATAGGACCTCAGAAATAGGACCTCAGCATTGTGACCACCGCAATAGGACCTCCGCAATAGGACCTCCGCAATAGGCCCTCAGGAATAGGACCTCTGCATTGTGACCTCAGCAACAGGACCTCAGCTATAGGACCTCAGCATTGTGACCTCAGCAATAGGACCTTAGCAATAGGACATCAGAAATAGGACCTCAGCATTGTGACCTCAGCAATAGGACCTCAGCAATAGGACATCAGCATTAGGACCTCAGCATTGTGACCTCAGCATTGTGACCTCTGCAATAGGAGCTCAGCATTGTGACTTCAACAATAGGACCTCAGCAATAGGACCTCAGCAATAGGACCTCAGCAATAGGACCTCAGCATTGTGACCTCAGCAATAGGACCTCAGCAATAGGACCTCAGCAATAGGACCTCAGCAATAGGACCTCAGCAATAGGACCTCAGAAATAGGACGTCAGCAATAGGACATCAGCAATAGTACCTCAGCAATAGGACATCAGCATTATGACCTCAGCAATAGGACCTCAGCCTAGTGACCTCAGCATTGTGACCTCAGCAATAGGACCTCAGCAATAGGACCTCAGCAATAGGACCTCAGCAATAGGACCTCAGCAATAGGACAACAGCAATAGGACCTCAGCACTGTGACCTCAGCAATAGGACCTCAGAAGTAGGACGTCAGATATAGGACCTCAGAAATAGGACCTCTGCATTTTGACCTCAGCATTGTGACCTCAGCAATAGGACCTCAGCATTGTGACCTCAGCAACAGGACCTCAGCTGTAGGACCTCAGCATTGTGACCTCAGCAATAGGACCTCAGCATTGTGACCTCAGCAATAGGACCTCAGCATTGTGACCTCAGCAACAGGACCTCAGCAATAGGACCTCAGCATAGTGAACTCAGCAATAGGACCTAAGCAATAGGACCTCAGCATAGTGAACTCAGCAATAGGACCTAAGCAATAGGACCTCTGCATTGTGACCTCAGCAATAGGACCACCGCAATAAGACTTCAGCATTGTGACCTCAGCAATAGGACCTCAGCAATAGGACCTCAGTATTGTGACCTCAGCAATAGGACCTCAGCAATAGGACCTCTGCATTGTGACCTCAGCAATAGGACCTCAGCAATAGGACCTCTGCATTGTGACCTCAGCAATAGGACCTCAGCAATAGCACCTCAGCAATAGGACCTCAGCAATAGGATCTCAGCAATACGACCTCAGCATTGTGACCTCAGCAATAGGACCTCAGCATTGTGACCTCAGCATTGTGACCTCAGCAATAGGACCTCAGATATTGGACCTCAGCAATAGGACCTCAGCATTGTGATCTCAGCGTTGTGACCTCAGCAATAGGACCTCAGCAATAGGACCTCAGCATTGTGACCTCAGCAATAGGACCTAAGCAATAGGACCTCAGCAGTAGGACTTCAGCATTGTGACCTCAGCAATAGGACCTCAGCAATAGGACCTCAGCAACAGGACCTCAGCAATAGGACCTCAGCATTGTGACCTCAGCAATACGACCTCAGAAATAGGACCTCAGCAATAGGACATCAGCATTGTAACCTCAATAATAGGACCTCAGAAATAGGACCTCAGCATTGTGACCACCGCAATAGGACCTCCGCAATAGGACCTCCGCAATAGGCCCTCAGGAATAGGACCTCTGCATTGTGACCTCAGCAATAGGACCTCAGCTATAGGACCTCAGCATTGTGACCTCAGCAATAGGACCTCAGCAATAGGACCTCATCATTGTGACCTCAGCAATACGACCTCAGAAATAGGACCTCAGCAATAGGACATCAGCATTGTGACCTCAGCAATAGGACCTCAGAAATAGGACCTCAGCATTGTGACCACCGCAATAGGACCTCCGCAATAGGACCTCCGCAATAGGCCCTCAGGAATAGGACCTCTGCATTGTGACCTCAGCAACAGGACCTCAGCTATAGGACCTCAGCATTGTGACCTCAGCAATAGGACCTTAGCAATAGGACATCAGAAATAGGACCTCAGCATTGTGACCTCAGCAATAGGACCTCAGCAATAGGACATCAGCATTAGGACCTCAGCATTGTGACCTCAGCATTGTGACCTCTGCAATAGGAGCTCAGCATTGTGACTTCAACAATAGGACCTCAGCAATAGGACCTCAGCAATAGGACCTCAGCAATAGGACCTCAGCATTGTGACCTCAGCATTGTGACCTCAGCAATAGGACCTCAGCAATAGGACCTCAGCAATAGGACCTCAGCAATAGGACCTCAGAAATAGGACGTCAGCAATAGGACGTCAGCAATAGTACCTCAGCAATAGGACATCAGCATTATGACCTCAGCAATAGGACCTCAGCCTAGTGACCTCAGCATTGTGACCTCAGCAATAGGACCTCAGCAATAGGACCTCAGCAATAGGACCTCAGCAATAGGACCTCAGCAATAGGACAACAGCAATAGGACCTCAGCACTGTGACCTCAGCAATAGGACCTCAGAAGTAGGACGTCAGATATAGGACCTCAGAAATAGGACCTCTGCATTTTGACCTCAGCATTGTGACCTCAGCAATAGGACCTCAGCATTGTGACCTCAGCAACAGGACCTCAGCTGTAGGACCTCAGCATTGTGACCTCAGCAATAGGACCTCAGCATTGTGACCTCAGCAATAGGACCTCAGCATTGTGACCTCAGCAACAGGACCTCAGCAGTAGGACCTCAGCATTGTGACCTCAGCAAAAGAACCTCAGCAATAGGACCTCAGCATTGTGATCTCAGCAATAAGACCTCAGCAGTAGGACCTCAGCACTGTGACCTCAGCAATAGGACCATAGCATTGTGACCTCAGCAATAGGACCTCAGCCATAAGACCTCAGCAAAAGGACCTCAGCATTGTGACCTCATCAATAGGACCTCAGCAACAGGACCTCAGCTATAGGACCTCAGCATTGTGACCTCAGCAATAGGACCTTAGCAATAGGACATCAGAAATAGGACCTCAGCATTGTGACCTCAGCAATAGGACCTCAGCAATAGGACCTCAGCATTGTGACCTCAGCATTGTGACCTCAGCATTGTGACCTCAGCAATAGGACCTCAGCAATAGGACCTCAGCATTGTGACCTCAGCATTGTGACCTCAGCATTGTGACCTCAGCATTGTGACCTCAGCAATAAGACCTCAGCAATAGGACCTCAGCAATAGGACCTCAGCAATAGGACCTCAGCAATAGGACCTCAGCATTGTGACCTCAGGAATAGGACCTCAGCTATAGGACCTCAGCATTGTGACCTCAGCAATAGGACCTCAGCATAAGGACCTCAGCATTGTGACCTCAGCATTGTGACCTCAGCATTGGGACCTCAGCATTGGGACCTCAGCATTGGGACCACAGCATTGGGACCTCAGCAGTAGGACCTCAGCAGTAGGACCTCAGCATTGTGACCTCAGCAAGAGGACCTCAACAATAGGACCTCAGCATTGTGACCTCAGCATTGTGACCTCAGCATTGTGACCTCAGCACTGTGACCTCAGCATAGTGACCTCAGCATAGTGACCTCAGCATTGTGACCTCAGCATTGTGACATCAGCAATAGGAACTCAGCAATAGGACCTCAGCATTGTGACCTCAGCAAGAGGACCTCAGTATTGTGACCTCAGCACTGTGACCTCAACAATAGGACCTCAGCAACAGGACCTCAGCAACAGGACCTCAGCATTGTGACCTCAGCAACAGGACCTCAGAAATAGGACCTCAGCATGTGACCTAAGCATTGTGACCTAAGCATTGTGACCTCAGAATTGTGACCTCAGAATTGTGACCTCAGCAGTAGGACCTCAGCATTGTGACCTCAGCATTGTGACCTCAGCAATAGGACCTCAGCAATAGGACCTCAGCATTGTGACCTCAGCATTAGGACAGAAGCAATAGGACATCAGCAATAGGACCTCAGCAATGGGACCTCAGCATTGTCACCTCAGCATTGTGACATCAGCAGTAGGACCTGAGCATTGAGACCTCAGCCATAGGACCTCAGCAACAGGACCTCAGCAATAGGACCTCAGCAATTGGACCTCAGGAATAGGACCTCAGCAATAGGACCTCAGCATTGTGACCTCAGCAATAGGACCTCTGCAATAGGACCTCAGCATTGAGAACTCAGCATTGTAACCTCAGCAATATGACCTCAGCAATAGGACCTTAGCAATAGGACCTCAGCATTGTGACCTCAGCGGTAAGACCTCAGCAATAGGACCCAAGCAATAGGACCTCAGCAATAGGACCTCAGCAACAGGACCTTTGCATTGTGACCTCAGCAATAGGACCTAAGCAAGAGGACGTCAGCATTGTGAACTCAGGAATAGATCCTCAGCAATAGGACCTCAGCATTGTGACCTCAGCATTGTGACCTCAGCAATAGGACCTCAGCATTGTGACCTCAGCCATAGGACCTCAGCCATAGGACCTCAGCCATAGGACCTCAGCAATAGGACCTCAGCATTGTGACCTCAGCATTGTGACCTCAGCATTGTGACCTCAGCATTGTGACCTCAGCATTGTGACCTCAGCAATAGGACCTCAGCATTGTGACCTCAGCATTGTGACCTCAGCAATAGGACCTCAGCAATAGGACCTCAGCAATAGGACCTCAGCATTGTGACCTCAGCAATAAGACCACAGGTATAGGACCTCAGAAAGAGGACCTCAGCATTGTGACCTCAGCAGTAAGACCTCAGCAGTAAGACCTCAGCATTGGGACCTCAGCAAGAGGACCTCAGCAATAGGACCTCAGCATTGTGACCTCAGCATTGTGACCTCAGCAATAGGACCTCAGCATTGTGACCTCAGTAGTAGGACCTCAGCAATAAGACCTCAGCAAGAGGACCTCAGCAATAGGACCTCAGCATTGTGACATCAGCAATAGGACCTCTGCATTGTGACCTCAGCATTGTGACCTCAGCAGTGTGACCTCAGCAATAGGACCACAGCAATAGGACCTCAGAAACAGGACCTCAACATTTTGACCTCAGCATTGTGACCTCAGAAAGAGGACCTCAGCATTGGGACCTCAGCAAGAGGAGTTCAGCAATATGACCTCAGCATTGTGACCTCAGCATTGTGACCTCAGAAATAGGACCTCAGCAATAGGACCTCAGCATTGTGACCTCAGCAAGACGATCTCAGGAATAGGACCTCAGCATTGTGACCTCAGCATTGTGACCTCAGAAATAGGACCTCAGCAACAGGACCTCAGCAATAGGACCTCAGCAATAGGACCTCAGCAATAGGACCTCAGCATTGTGAATTCAGCATTTTGACCTCAGCATTGTGACCTCAGAAATAGGACCTCAGCATTGTGACGTCAGCATTTTGACCTCAGCAATAGGACCCCAGCATTGTGACCTCAGCAATAGGACCACAGCTGTAGGACCTCAGCAATAGGACCTCAGCATTGTGACCTCAGGCATAGGACCTCAGCAATAGGACCTCTGCAATAGGACCTCAGCATTGTGACCTCAAAAATAAGACCTCAGTAATAGGACCTCAGCAATAGGATATCAGCATTGTGACCTCAGCAGTAGGACCTCAGCAATAGGACCTCAGCATTGTGACCTCAGCCATAGGACCTCAGCAATAGGACCTCAGCAATAGGACCTCAGCATTGTGACCTCAGCATTGTGACCTCAGCAATAGGACCTCAGCATTGAGACCTCAGAAATAGGACCTCAGAAATAGTACCTCAGAAATAGGACCTCAGCATTGTGAACTCAGCATTGTAACCTCAGCAAAAGGACCTCGGCAGTAGGACCTCAGCAATAGGACCTCAGCATTGTGACCGCAGCAGTAGGACCTCAGGAATAGGACCTCAGCATTGTGACCTCAGCATTGTGACCTCCGCATTGTGACCTCCGCATTGTGACCTCAGCAATAGGACCTCAGCATTGTGAACTCAGCAATAGGACCTCAGCAATAGGACCTCAGCATTTGGACCTCAACTTTGTGACCTCAGCATTGAGACGTCAGCATTGAGACCTCAGAATTGTGACCTCAGCAATAGGACCTCAGCATTGTGACCTCAGCAATAGGACCTCAGCAATAGGACCTCAACATTGGGACCTCATCATTAGGACCTCAGAAATAGGCCCTCAGCAGTAGGACCTCAGCAATGGGACCTCAGCAATGTGACCTCAGCCATAGGACCTCAGCAATAGGACCTCAGCATTGTGACCTCAGAAATACTACCTCAGCATTGTGAAGTCAGAATAGTGACCTCAGCATTGTGACCTCAGCAAAAGGACCTCAGCAATAGGACCTCAGCAATAGTTCCTCAACATTGGGACCTCATCATTAGGACCTCAGAAATAGGCCCTCAGCAGTAGGACCTCAGCAATGGGACCTCAGCATTGTGACCACAGCATTGTGACCTCAGCATTGTGACCTCAGAAATACTACCTCAGCATTGTGAAGTTAGAATAGTGACCTGAGCATTGTGACCTCAGCAAAGGACCTCAGCAATAGAACCTCAGCAATAGGACCTCTGCATTGGGACCTCAGCAATAGGACCTCAGCATTTTGACCTCAGCATTGTGACCTCAGTAATAGGACCTCAGCATTGTGACCTCAGAAATAGGACCTCAGCAATAGGACCACAGCATTGTGATCTCAGCAATAGGCCCTCAGCAATCGGACCTCAGCATTGTGACCTCAGCATTGTGACCTCAGCAATAGGACCTCAGCATTGTGACCTCAGCATTGTGACCTCAGCATTGTGACCTCAGCATTGTGACGTCAGCATTGTGACCTCAGCATTTTGACCTCAGCATTTTGACCTCAGCATTGTGACCTCAGCATTGTGACCTCAGCATTGTGACCTCAGCATTGTGACCTCAGCAATAGGACCTCAGCAATAGGACCTCAGCATTCTGACCTCAGCATTGTGACCTCAGCATTGTGACCTCAGCAATAGGACCTCAGCAATAGGACCTCAGCAATAGGACCTCAGCAATAGGACCTCAGCAATAGGACCTCAGCATTGTGACCTCAGCAATAGGACCTAAGCAATAGGACTTCAGCATTGTGACCTCAGCAATAGGTCTTCAGCATTGTGACCTCTACATTGGGACCTCTGCATTGTGACCTCAGCAATAGGACCTCAGCAATAGGACCTCAGCAATAGGACCTCAGCATTTTGACCTCAGCATTGTGACCTCAGTAATAGGACCTCAGCATTGTGACCTCAGAAATAGGACCTCAGCAATAGGACCACAGCATTGTGATCTCAGCAATAGGACCTCAGCAATAGGCCCTCAGCATTGTGACCTCAGCATTGTGACCTCAGCATTGTGACCTCAGCATTGTGACCTCAGCAATAGGACCTCAGCATTGTGACCTCAGCATTGTGACCTCAGCATTGTGACCTCAGCATTGTGACCTCAGCATTGCGACCTCAGCATTGTGACCTCAGCATTGTGACCTCAGCAATAGGACCTCAGCATTGTGACCTCAGCAATAGGACCTAAGCAATAGGACCTCAGCAATAGGACCTCAGCAATAGGACCTCAGCATTCTGACCTCAGCAATAGGACCTCAGCAATAGGACCTCAGCATTCTGACCTCAGCATTTTGACCTCAGCATTGTGACCTCAGCATTGCGACCTCAGCATTGTGACCTCAGCAATAGGACCTCAGCAATAGGACCTCAGCATTGTGACCTCAGCAATAGGACTTCAGCATTGTGACCTCAGCAATAAGACCTCAGCAATAGGTCTTCAGCATTGTGACCTCTGCATTGTGACCTCAGCATTGTGACCTCAGCAATAGGACCTCAGCATTGTGTCCTCAGTAATAGGACCTCAGCAATAGGACCTCAGCAATAGGACCTCAGTATTGTTACCTCAGCAATAGGACCTCAGCAATTGGACCTCAGCAATAGGACCTCTGCATAGTGACCTCAGCAATAGGACCTCAGCAATAGGACCTCAGCAATAGGACCTTAGCAATAGGACCTCAGCAATAGGACCTCAGCATTGTGACCTCAGCATTGTGACCTCAGCAATAGGACCTCAGCAACAGGACCTCAGCATTGTAACCTCAGCAATAGGACCTCAGCAATAGGACCTCAGCAATAGGACCTCAGCATTGTGAACTCAGCAATAGGACCTCAGCAATAGGACCTCAGTAGTAGGACCTCAGCTTTGTGACCTCAGCATTGAGACCTCAGCATTGAGACCTCAGCATTGAGACCTCAGCATTGAGACCTCAGCATTGAGACCTCAGCATTGTGACCTCACCAATAGGACCTCAGCAATAGGACCTCAGCAATAGTTCCTCAACATTGGGACCTCATCATTAGGACCTCAGAAATAGGCCCTAAGCAGTAGGACCTCAGCAATGGGACGTCAGCAATGTGACCTCAGCCATAGGTCCTCAGCAATAGGACCTCAGCATTGTGACCTCAGCAATACTACCTCAGCATTGTGAAGTCAGAATAGTGACCTCAGCATTGTGACCTCAGTAATAGGACCTCAGCATTGTGACCTCAGAAATAGGACCTCAGCAATAGGCCTTCAGCGCAAGGACCTCAGCATTGTGACCTCAGCATTGTGACCTCAGCAATAGAACCTCAGCATTGTGACCTCAGCATTGTGACGTCAGCACTGTGACCTCAGCATTGTGACCTCAGCATTGTGACCTCTGCATTGTGACCTCTGCATTGTGACCTCAGAAATAGGACCTCAGCAATAGGACCTCAGCATTGTGACCTCAGCAACAGGACCTCAGCAATAGCACCTCAGCAATAGGACCTCAGCATTGTGACCTCAGCATTGTGACCTCAGCATTGTGACCTCAGCAATAGGACCTCAGCAATAGGACCTCAGCAATACGACCTCAGCAATACGACCTCAGCAATACGACCTCAGCAATACGACCTCAGCATTGTGACCTCAGCAATAGGACCTCAGATATTGGACCTCAGCAATAGGACCTCAGCATTGTGATCTCAGCATTGTGACCTCAGGAATAGGACCTCAGCATTGTGACCTCAGCATTGTGACCTCAGCAATAGGACCTCAGCATTGAGAACTCAGCATTGTAACCTCAGCAATAGGACCTCAGGAATAGGACCTCAGCAATAGGACCTCAGCATTGTGACCTCAGCATTGTGACCTAAGCGGTAGGACCTCAGCAATAGGACCTCAGCAAGAGGACCTCAGCATTGTGACCTCAGGAATAGGACCTCAGCAATAGGACCTCAGTAATAGGACCACAGCTTTGTGACCTCAACATTGTGACCTCAGCAATAGGAGCTCAGCAATTGAACCTCAGCATTGTGACCTCAGCAATAGGACCTCAGCATTTTGACCTCAGCAATAGGACCTCAGCATTGTGACCTCAGCATTGTGACCTCAGCATTGCGAACTCAGCATTGTGACCTCAGCATTGTGACCTCAGCAATAGGACCTCAGCAACAGGACCTCAGCAATAGGACCTCAGCATTGTGACCTCAGCATTGTGACCTCAGCAATAAGACCTCAGCTTTGGGACCTCAGCAAGAGGACCTCAGCAATAGGACCTCAGCATTGTGACCTCAGCATTGTGACCTCAGCATTGTGACCTCAACATTCTGACCTCAGCAATAGGACCTCCGCATTGTGACCTCAGCAATAGGAGCTCAGCAATAGTACCTCAGCATTGTGACCTCAGCAATAGGACCTCAGCATTTTGACCTCAGCAATAGGACCTCAGCATTGTGACCTCAGCAATAGGACCTCAGTAATAGGACCTCAGCATTGTGACCTCAGCCTTGTGACCTCCGCAATAGGACCTCAGCAATAGGACCTCAGCATTGTGACCTCAGAATTGTGACCTTAGCAATAGGACCTCAGCAACAGCACCTCAGCATTTTGACCTCAGCAATAGGACCTCAGCATTGTGAATTCAGCATTTTGACCTCAGCATTGTGACCTCAGCAGTAGGACCTCAGCAATAGGACCACAGCATTTTGACCTCAGCATTGTGACCTCAGCATTGTGACCTCACCATTGTGACCTCAGCAATAGGACCTCAGCATTGTGACCTCAACATTGTGACCTCAGGAATAGGACAGAAGCAATAGGACATCAGCAATAGGACCTCAGCAATGGGACCTCAGCATTGTCACCTCAGCATTGTGACCTCAGCAGTAGGACCTCAGCAATAGGACATCAGCAATAGGACCTCAGCAAAAGGACATCAGCAATAGGACCTCAGCAATAGGACCTCGGCATTGTGACCTCAGCAATAGGACCTCAGCAATAGGACCTCAGCAGTAGGACCTCAGCAGTAGGACCTCAGCAGTAGGACCTCAGCAGTAGGACCTCAGCAGTAGGACCTCAGCAGTAGGACCTCAGCAGTAGGACCTCAGCAGTAGGACCTCTGCAGTAGGACCTCAGCAGTAGGACCTCTGCAGTAGGACCTCCGCATTGTGACCTCAGCAGTAGGACCTCAGCATTGTGCCCTCAGCAATAGGACCTCAGCATTGTGACCTCAGCATTGTGACCTCAGCATTGTGACCTCAACATTCTGACATCAGCAATAGGACCTCAGCATTGTGACCTCAGCAATAGGAGCTCAGCAATAGTACCTCAGCATTGTGACCTCAGCAATAGGACCTCAGCATTTTGACCTCAGCATTGTGACCTCAGCAATAGGACCTCAGTAATAGGACCTCAGCATTGTGACCTCAGCAATAGGACTTCAGCCTTGTGACCTCCGCAATAGGACCTCAGCAATAGGACCTCAGCATTGTGACCTCAGAATTGTGACCTTAGCAATAGGACCTCAGCAACAGCACCTCAGCATTGTGACCTCAAAAATAGGACCTCAGCATTTTGACCTCAGCATTGTGACCTCTGCAATAGGACCTCAGCAATAGGACCTCAGCATTGTGACCTCAGCAACAGGACCTCAGATATTGGACCTCAGCAATAGGACCGCAGCATTGTGACCTCAGCATTGTGACCTCAGCATTGTGACCTCAGAAATAGGACCTCAGCATTGTGACCTCAGCATTGTGACCTCAGCATTGTGACCTCAGCATTGTGACCTCAGCATTGTGACCTCAGCAATAGGACAACAGCATTGTGACCTCAGCATTGTGACGTCAGCATTGTGACCTCAGCAATAGGACCTCAGCAGTAGGACCTCATCAATAGGACCTTAGCATTGTGACCTCAGCCATAGGACCTCAGCATTAGGACCTCAGCAATAGGACCTCAGCAATAGGACCTCAGCAATAGGACCTCAGCAATAGGACCTCAGCATTGTGACCTCAAAAATAGGACCTCAGCAATAGGACGTCAGCAATAGGACCTCAGCATTGTGACCTCAGCAGTAGGACCTCAGCAATAGGACCTCAGCATTGTGACCTCAGCAATAGGACCTCAGCAATAGGACCTCAGCAATAGGACATCAGCATTGTGACCTCAGCAGTAGGACCTCAGCAATAGGACCTCAGCATTGTGACCTCAGCCATAGGACCTCAGCAATAGGACCTCAGCAATAGGACCTCAGCAATAGGACATCAGCATTGTGACCTCAGCAGTAGGATCTCAGCAATAGGACCTCAGCATTGTGACCTCAAAAAAAGGACCTCAGCAATAGGACCTCAGCAATAGGATATCAGCATTGTGACCTCAGCAGTAGGACCTCAGCAATAGGACCTCAGCATTGTGACCTCAGCAATAGGACCTCAGCAATAGGACCTCAGCATTGTGACCTCAGCATTGTGACCTCAGCAATAGGACCTCAGCAATAGGACCTCAGCAATAGGACCTCAGCAATTGGACCTCAGCAATAGGACCTCAGCATTGTGAACTCAGCATTGTGACCTCCGCATTGTGACCTCATTAATGGGACCTCGGCAGTAGGACCTCAGGAATAGGACCTCAGCATTGTGACCGCAGCAGTAGGACCTCAGTAATAGGACCTCAGGAATAGGACCTCAGCATTGTGACCTCCGCATTGTGACCTCTGCATTGTGACCTCAGCAATGGGACCTCAGCCATAGGACCTCAGCAATAGGACCTCAGCATTGTGACCTCAGCATTGTGACCTCAGCAATACTACCTCAGCATTGTGAAGTCAGAATATTGACCTCAGCATTGTGACCTCAGCAATAGGACCTCTGCATTGGGACCTCAGCAATAGGACCTCAGCATTTTGACCTCAGCATTGTGACCTCAGCATTGTGACCTCAGAAATAGGACCTCAGCATTGTGATCTCAGCAATAGGACCTCAGCAATAGGCCCTCAGCAATAGGACCTCAGCATTGTGACCTCAGCATTGTGACCTCAGCATTGTGACCTCAGCATTGTGACCTCAGCATTGTGACCTCAGCAATAAGACCTCAGCATTGTGACCTCAGCATTGTGACCTCAGCATTGTGACCTCTGCATTGTGACCTCTGCATTGTGACCTCTGCATTGTGACCTCAGCAATAGGACCTCAGCACTGTGACCTCAGCAATAGGACCTAAGCAATAGGACCTCAGCAATAGGACTTCAGCATTGTGACCTCAGCAATAGGACCTCAGCAACAGGACCTCAGCATTGTGACCTCAACAATAAGACTTCCGCAATAGGTCTTCAGAATTGTGACCTTACATTGTGACCTCAGCAATAGGACCTCAGCAATAGGACCTCAGCAATAGGACCTCAGCAATAGGACCTCAGCAATAGGACCTCAGCAATAGGACCTCAGCAATAGGACCTCAGCAATAGGACCTCAGCAATAGGACCTCAGCAATAGGACCTCAGCAATAGGACCTCAGCAATAGGACCTCAGCAATAGGACCTCAGCAATAGGACCTCAGCAATAGGACCTCAGCAATAGGACCTCAGCAATAGGACCTCAGCAATAGGACCTCAGCAATAGGACCTCAGCAATAGGACCTCAGCAATAGGACCTCAGCAATAGGACCTCAGCAATAGGACCTCAGCAATAGGACCTCAGCAATAGGACCTCAGCAATAGGACCTCAGCAATAGGACCTCAGCAATAGGACCTCAGCAATAGGACCTCAGCAATAGGACCTCAGCAATAGGACCTCAGCAATAGGACCTCAGCAATAGGACCTCAGCAATAGGACCTCAGCAATAGGACCTCAGCAATAGGACCTCAGCAATAGGACCTCAGCAATAGGACCTCAGCAATAGGACCTCAGCAATAGGACCTCAGCAATAGGACCTCAGCAATAGGACCTCAGCAATAGGACCTCAGAAATAGGACCTCAGAAATAGGACCTCAGAAATAGGACCTCAGTATTGTGACCTCAGCAATAGGACCTCAGCAATAGGACCTCAGCAATAGGACCTCAGCAATAGGACCTCAGCAAAAGGACCTCGGCATTGTGACCTCAGCAATAGGACCTCAGCAATAGGACCTCAGCAGTAGGACCTCAGCAGTAGGACCTCAGCAGTAGGACCTCCACATTGTGACCTCAGCAATAGGACCTCAGCATTGTGCCCTCAGCATTGTGCCCTCAGCATTGTGACCTCAGAAATAGGACCTCAGCAATAGGACCTCAGCAGAAGGACCTCAGTAATAGCACCTCAGCAATAGGACCTCCACATTGTGACATCAGCAATACGACCTCAGCATTGTGCCCTCAGCATTGTGCCCTAAGCATTGTGACCTCAGAAATAGGACCTCAGCAATAGGACCTCAGCAATAGGACCACAGCAATAGGACCACAGCAATAGGACCTCAGCAAAAGGACCTCAGCAAAAGGACCTCAGCAAAAGGACCTCAGCAAAAGGACCTCGGCATTGTGACCTCAGCAATAGGACCTCAGCAATAGGACCTCAGCAGTAGGACCTCAGCAGTAGGACCTCAGTAGTAGGACCTCAGCAGTAGGACCTCAGCAGTAGGACCTCAGCAGTAGGACCTCAGCAGTAGGACCTCAGCAGTAGGACCTCAGCAATAGCACCTCAGCAATAGGACCTCCACATTGTGACCTCAGCAATAGGACCTCAGCATTGTGCCCTCAGCATTGTGACCTCAGAAATAGGACCTCAGCAATAGGACCTCAGCATTGTGAATTCAGCATTTTGACCTCACCATTGTGACCTCAGCAATAGGACCTCAGCATTGTGACCTCAGCATTGTGACCTCAGCAATAGGACCTCAGCATTGAGAACTCAGCAATAAGACCACAGGAATAGGACCTCAGAAACAGGACATCAGCATTGTGACCTCAGCATTGTGACCTCAGGAATAGGACAGAAGCAATAGGACCTCAGCAATAGGACCTCAGCATTGTGATTTCAGCATTGTGAACTCAGCAATAGGACCTCAGCAATTAGACCTCCGCATTCTGACCTCCGCATTCTGACCTCAGCAATAGGACCTCAGCATTGTGACCTCAGTAGTAGGACCTCAGCAATAGGACCTCAGGAAAAGGACCTCAGCAATAGGACCTAAGCATTGTGACATCAGCAATAGGACCTCTGCATTGTGACCTCAGCAATAGGACCTCAGCAATAGGACCTCAGAAATAGGACCTCAGCAGTGTGACCTCAGCAATAGGACCACAGCAATAGGACCTCAGAAACAGGACCTCAACATTGTGACCTCAGCATTGTGACGTCAGAAAGAGGACCTCAGCATTGGGACCTCAGCAAGAGGAGTTCAGCAATAGGACCTCAGCATTGTGACCTCAGAATTGTGACCTCAGCATTGTGACATCAGCATTGTGACCTCATTAATAGGACCTCAGCAGTAGGACCTCAGCAATAGGACCTCAACATTGTGACCTCAGCAAGAGGACCTCAGCATTGTGACCTCAGCATTGTGACCTCAGAAATAGGACCTCAGCAACAGGACCTCAGCATTGTGACCTCAGCATTGTGACCTCAGCAATAGGACCTCAGCAATAGGACCTCAGCATTGTGAATTCAGCATTTTGACCTCAGCATTGTGACCTCAGCAATAGGACCACAGCATTGTGACCTCAGCAATAGGACCTCTGAAATAGGACCCCAGCATTGTGACCTCAGCGATAGGACCTCAGCAGTAGGACCTCACCAATAGGTCCTCAGCATTGTGACCTCAGCATTGTTACCTCAGCAATAGGACCTCAGCAAAAGGACCTCAGCAATACGACCTCGGCATTGTGACCTCAGCAATAGGACCTCAGCAATAGGACCTCAGCAATAGGACCTCAGCAATAGGACCTCAGCAATAGGACCTCAGCAATAGGACCTCAGCAATAGGACCTCAGCATAGTGACCTCAGCATTGTGACCTCAGCGGTAGGACCTCAGCAATAGGATCTCAGCAATAGGACCTCAGCAACAGGACCTGAGCAACAGGACCTTTGCATTGTGACCTCAGCAATAGGACCTAAGCAAGAGGACCTCAGCATTGTGAACTCAGGAATAGGTCCTCAGCAATAGGACCACAGCAATAGGACCTCAGCAATTAGACCTCCGCATTCTGACCTCCGCATTCTGACCTCCGCATTGTGACCTCAGCAATAGGACCTCAGCATTGTGACATCAGTAGTAGGACCTCAGCAATAGGACCTCAGGAAAAGGACCTCAGCAATAGGACCTAAGCATTGTGACATCAGCAATAGGACCTCTGCATTGTGACCTCAGCAATAGGACCTCAGCAATAGGACCTCAGCAATAGGACCTCAGCAATAGGACCTCAGCAGTGTGACCTCAGCAATAGGACCACAGCAATAGGACCTCAGAAACAGGACCTCAACATTGTGACCTCAGCATTGTGACCTCAGAAAGAGGACCTCAGCATTGGGACCTCAGCAAGAGGAGTTCAGCAATAGGACCTCAGCATTGTGACCTCAGAATTGTGACCTCAGCATTGTGACCTCAGCATTGTGACCTCATTAATAGGACCTCAGCAATAGGACCTCAACATTGTGACCTCAGCAAGAGGACCTCAGCATTGTGACCTCAGCATTGTGACCTCAGAAATAGGACCTCAGCAACAGGACCTCAGCATTGTGACCTCAGCATTGTGACCTCAGCATTGTGACCTCAGCATTGTGTCCTCAGCATTGTGACCTCAGCAATAGGACCTCAGCAATAGGACCTCAGCATTGTGAATTCAGCATTTTGACCTCAGCATTGTGACCTCAGCAATAGGACCTCAGCATTGTGACCTCAGAATTGTGACGTCAGCATTTTGACCTCAGCAATAGGACCTCTGCAATAGGACCCCAGCATTGTGACCTCAGCAATAGGACCTCAGCAGTAGGACCTCAGCAATAGGACCTCAGCAATAGGACCTCAGCAATAGGACCTCAGCAATAGGACCTCAGCAATAGGACCTCAGCAGTAGGACCTCAGTAGTAGGACCTCAGCAGTAGGACCTCAGCAGTAGGACCTCAGCAGTAGGACCTCAGCATTGTGACCTCAGCCATAGGACCTCAGCCATAGGACCTCAGCAATAAGACCTCAGCAATACGACCTCAGCAATACGACCTCAGCAATACGACCTCAGCATTGTGACCTCAGCAATAGGACCTCAGAAATAGGACCTCAGCACTGAGACCTCAGAAATAGGACCTCAGAAATAGGACCTCAGCATTGTGAACTCAGCATTGTAACCTCAGCAAAAGGACCTCAGCAATAGGACCTCAGCAATAGGACCTCAGCAATAGGACCTCAGCAATAGGACCTCAGCAATAGGACATCAGCATTGTGACCTCAGTAATAGGACGTCAGCATTGTGACCTCAGAAATAGGACCTCAGCAATAGGACCTCAGCATTGTGATCTCAGCAACAGGACCTCAGCAATAGGCCCTCAGCAATAGGACCTCAGCATTGTGACCTCAGCATTGTGAACTCAGCATTGTGAACTCAGCAACAGGACCTCAGCATTGTGACCTCAGCATTGTGACCTCAGAAATAGGACCTCAGCAATACGACCTCTGCATTGTGACCTCAGCAATAGGACCTCAGCAATAGGACCTCAGCAATAGGACCTCAGCAATAGGACCTCAGCAATAGGACCTCAGCAATAGGACCTAAGCAATAGGACCTCAGCATTGTGACCTCAGCATTGTGACCTCAGAAATAGGACCTCAGCAATAGGACCTCAGCATTGTGACCTCAGCAATAGGACCTAAGCAATAGGACCTCAGCAATAGGTCTTCAGCATTGTGACCTCAGCAATAGGACCTCAGCATTGTGACCTCAGCAATAGGACCTCCGCAATAGGAATTCAGCATTGTGACCTCAGCAATAGGACCTCAGCAATAGGACCTCAGCATTGTGACCTCAGCATTGTGACCTCAGCATTGTGACCTCAGCATTGTGACCTCAGCAATAGGACCTCAGCATTGTGACCTCAGCAATAGGACCTCAGCAATACGACATCAGCATTGTGACCTCAGCAATAGGACCTCAGCATTGTGACCTCAGCATTGTGACCTCAGCAATAGGACCTCAGATATTGGACCTCAGCAACAGGACCTCAGCATTGTGATCTCAGCATTGTGACCTCAGCAATAGGACCTCAGCATTGTGACCTCAGCATTGTGACCTCAGCAATAGGACCTAAGCAATAGGACCTCAGCAGTAGGACTTCAGCATTGTGACCTCAGCAATAGGACCTCAGCAATAGGACCTAAGCAATAGGACCTCAGCAATAGGACCTCAGCATAGTGACCTGAGCATTGTGACCTCAGCAATAGGGCATCAGCAATATGACCTCATCATTGTGACCTCAGCAATACGACCTCAGAAATAGGACCTCAGCATTGTGACCACCGCAATAGGACCTCAGCAATAGGACCACCGCAATAGGCCCTCAGGAAGAGGACCTCTGCATTGTGACCTCAGCAATAGGACCTCAGCTATAGGACCTCAGCATAGTGACCTGAGCATTGTGACCTCAGCAATAGGACCTCAGCAATAGGACATCAGCATTGTGACCTCAGCAATACGACCTCAGAAATAGGACCTCAGCATTGTGACCACCGCAATAGGACCTCCGCAATAGGACCACCGCAATAGGCCCTCAGGAAGAGGACCTCTGCATTGTGACCTCAGCAATAGGACCTCAGCAATAGGACATCAGCATTAGGACCTCAGCATTGTGACCTCAGCATTGTGACCTCAGGAATAGGACCTCAGCATTGCGACCTCAACAGTAGGACCTCAGCAAAAGGACCTCAGCAAAAGGACCTAAGCAATAGGACCTCAGCAATAGGACCTCAGCAATAGGACCTCAGCATTGTGACCTCAGCAATAGGACCTCAGCAATAGGACCTCAGCAATAGGACCTCAGCAACAGGACATCAGCAATAGGACATCAGCAATAGGACCTCAGCAATAGCACCTCAGCAATAGCACCTCAGCATTGTGACCTCAGCATTTTGATCTCAGAATTGTGACCTCAGCAATAGGACCTCAGCAATAGGACCTCAGCAATAGGACCTCAGCAATAGGACCTCTGCATTGTAACCTCAGCAATAGGACCTCAGCATTGTGACCTCAGCATTGTGACCTCAGCATTGTGACCTCAGCAATAGGACCTCAGCAATAGGACCTCAGCAATACGACCTCAGCATTGTGACCTCAGCAATACGACCTCAGCATTGTGACCTCAGCATTGTTACCTCAGCAATAGGACCTCAGATATTGGACCTCAGCAATAGGACCTCAGCATTGTGATCTCAGCATTGTGACCTCAGCAATAGGACCCCAGCATTGTGACCTCACCAATAGGACCTCAGCAATAGGACCTCAGCAATAGGACCTCAGCAATAGGACCTCAGCCTAGTGACCTCAGCAATAGGACCTCAGCAATAGGACCTCAGCATTGTGACCTCAGCAATAGGACCTCAGCAATAGGACCTCAGCAATACGACCTCAGCATTGTGACCTCAGCAATAGGACCTCAGCATTGTGACCTCAGCATTGTGACCTCAGCATTGTGACCTCAGCAGTAGGACCTCAGCAATAGGACCTCAGCATTGTGATCTCAGCATTGTGACCTCAGCAATAGGACCTCAGCATTGTGACCTCAGCAATAGGACCTCAGCAGTAGGACCTCAGCAGTAGGACCTCAGCAATAGGACCTCAGCAATAGGACCTCAGCCTAGTGACCTCAGCATTGTGACCTCAGCAATAGGGCCTCAGCAATAGGACCTCAGCAATACGACCTCAGAAATAGGACCTCAGCAATAGGACATCAGCATTGTGACCTCAGCATTGTGACCACCGCAATAGGACCTCCGCAATAGGACCTCCGCAATAGGCCCTCAGGAATAGGACCTCTGCATTGTGACCTCAGCAACTGGACCTCAGCTATAGGACCTCAGCATTGTGACCTCAGCAATAGGACCTCATCAATAGGACATCAGAAATAGGACCTCAGCATTGTGACCTCAGCAATAGGACCTCAGCAATAGGACATCAGCATTAGGACCTCAGCATTGTGACCTCAGCATTGTGACCTCAGCAATAGGACCTCAGCATTGTGACCTCAACAATAGGACCTCAGCAATAGGACCTCAGCAATAGGACCTCAGCAATAGGACCTCAGCAATAGGACCTCAGCAATAGGACCTCAGCATTGTGACCTCAGCAATAGGACCTCAGCAATAGGACCTCAGCAATAGGACCTCAGCAATAGGACCTCAGCAATAGGACCTCAGCAATAGGACCTCAGCAATAGGACCTCAGCAATAGGACCTCAGCATTGTGACCTCAGCAATAGGACCTAAGCAATAGGACCTCAGCAATAGGACCACCGCAATAAGACTTCAGCATTGTGACCTCAGCAATAGGACCTCAGCAATAGGACCTCAGTATTGTGACCTCAGCAATAGGACCTCAGCAATAGGACCTCTGCATTGTGACCTCAGCAATAGGACCTCAGCAATAGGACCTCAGCATTGTGACCTCAGCAATAGCACCTCAGCATTGTGACCTCAGCAATAGCACCTCAGCAATAGGACCTCAGCAATACGACCTCAGCATTGTGACCTCAGCAATAGGACCTCAGCATTGTGACCTCAGCATTGTGACCTCAGCAATAGGACCTCAGATATTGGACCTCAGCAATAGGACCTCAGCATTGTGATCTCAGCGTTGTGACCTCAGCAATAGGACCTCAGCATTGTGACCTCAGCAATAGGACCTAAGCAATAGGACCTCAGCAGTAGGACTTCAGCATTGTGACCTCAGCAATAGGACCTCAGCAATAGGACCTCAGCAATAGGACCTCAGCAATAGGACCTCAGCAATAGGACCTCAGCAATAGGACCTCAGCATTGTGACCTCAGCAATACGACCTCAGCAATAGGACATCAGCATTGTAACCTCAATAATAGGACCTCAGAAATAGGACCTCAGCATTGTGACCACCGCAATAGGACCTCCGCAATAGGACCTCCGCAATAGGCCCTCAGGAATAGGACCTCTGCATTGTGACCTCAGCAATAGGACCTCAGCTATAGGACCTCAGCATTGTGACCTCAGCAATAGGACCTCAGCAATAGGACCTCATCATTGTGACCTCAGCAATACGACCTCAGAAATAGGACCTCAGCAATAGGACATCAGCATTGTGACCTCAGCAATAGGACCTCAGAAATAGGACCTCAGCATTGTGACCACCGCAATAGGACCTCCGCAATAGGACCTCCGCAATAGGCCCTCAGGAATAGGACCTCTGCATTGTGACCTCAGCAACAGGACCTCAGCTATAGGACCTCAGCATTGTGACCTCAGCAATAGGACCTTAGCAATAGGACATCAGAAATAGGACCTCAGCATTGTGACCTCAGCAATAGGACCTCAGCAATAGGACATCAGCATTAGGACCTCAGCATTGTGACCTCAGCATTGTGACCTCAGCAATAGGAGCTCAGCATTGTGACCTCAGCAATAGGACCTCAGCAATAGGACCTCAGCATTGTGACCTCAGCAATAGGACCTCAGCAATAGGACCTCAGCAATAGGACCTCAGCAATAGGACCTCAGCAATAGGACCTCAGCAATAGGACCTCAGCAATAGGACCTCAGCAATAGGACCTCAGCAATAGGACCTCAGCAATAGGACCTCAGCAATAGGACCTCAGCAATAGGACCTCAGCAATAGGACCTCAGCAATAGGACGTCAGCATTATGACCTCAGCAATAGGACCTCAGCATTGTGACCTCAGCAATAGGACATCAGCAATAGTACCTCAGCAATAGGACCTCAGCATTGTGACCTCAGAAATAGGACAACAGCAATAGGACCTCAGCACTGTGACCTCAGCAATAGGACCTCAGAAGTAGGACGTCAGATATAGGACCTCAGAAATAGGACCTCTGCATTTTGACCTCAGCATTGTGACCTCAGCAATAGGACCTCAGCATTGTGACCTCAGCAGTAGGACCTCAGCATTGTGACCTCAGGAATAGGACCTCAGCATTGTGACCTCAGCAATAGGACCTCAGCAACAGGACCTCAGCAGTAGGACCTCAGCATTGTGACCTCAGCAAAAGAACCTCAGCAATAGGACCACAGCATTGTGATCTCAGCAATAAGACCTCAGCAGTAGGACCTCAGCACTGTGACCTCAGCAATAGGACCATAGCATTGTGACCTCAGCAATAGGACCTCAGCCATAAGACCTCAGCAAAAGGACCTCAGCATTGTGACCTCATCAATAGGACCTCAGCAATAGGACCTCAGCATTGTGACCTCAGCAATAGGACCTCAGCAATTGGACCTCAGCAATAGGACCTCAGCATTGCGACCTCAGCATTGTGACCTCAGCAATAGGACCTCAGAATTGTTACCTCTGCATTGTGACCTCTGCATTGTGACCTCAACAATAGGACCTCAGCAATAGGACCTCAGCAATAGCACCTCAGCATTGTGACATCAGCATTGTGACCTCAGCATTGTGACCTCAGCATTGTGACCTCAGCAATAGGACCTTAGCAATAGGACCTCAGCATTGTGACATCAGCAATAGGGCCTCAGCAATAGGACCTCAGCAATAGGACCACAGCAATAGGACCTCAGCGATAGACCTCAGCATTGTGACATCAGCAATAGGACCTCAGCAATAGGACCTCAGCAATAGGACCTCAGCATTGTGACCTCAGCATTGTGACCTCAGCATTGTGACCTCAGCATTGTGACCTCAGCATTGTGACCTCAGCAATAGGACCTCAGCAATAGGACCTCAGCAATAGGACCTCAGCAATAGGACCTCAGCAATAGGACCTCAGCAATAGGACCTCAGCAATAGGACCTCAGCAATAGGACCTCAGCAATAGGACCTGAGCAGTAGGACCTCAGCATTGTGACCTCAGCAAAAGAACCTCAGCAATAGGACCTCAGCATTGTGATCTCAGCAATAAGACCTCAGCAGTAGGACCTCAGCACTGTGACCTCAGCAATAGGACCATAGCATTGTGACCTCAGCAATAGGACCTCAGCCATAAGACCTCAGCAAAAGGACCTCAGCATTGTGACCTCATCAATAGGACCTCATCAATAGGACCTCAGCATTGTGACCTCAGCAATAGGACCTCAGCAATAGGACATCAGCAATTGGACCTCAGCAATAGGACCTCAGCATTGCGACCTCATCATTGTGACCTCAGCATTGTGACCTCAGCAATAGGACCTCTGAAATAGGACCTCAGAATTGTTACCTCTGCATTGTGACCTCTGCATTGTGACCTCTGCATTGTGACCTCTGCATTGTGACCTCAGCAAAGGGACCTCAACAATAGGACCTCAGCAATAGCACCTCAGCAATAGCACCTCAGCATTGTGACATCAGCATTGTGACCTCAGCATCGTGACCTCAGCATCGTGACCTCAGCATTGTGACCTCAGCATTGTGACCTCAGCATTGTGACCTCAGCAATAGGACCTCAGCAATAGGACCTCAGCATTGTGACATCAGCATTGTGACATCAGCAATAGGGCCTCAGCAATAGGACCTCAGCAATAGGACCACAGCAATAGGACCTCAGCGATAGACCTCAGCATTGTGACATCAGCAATAGGACCTCAGCAATAGGACCTCAGCAATAGGACCTCAGCAATAGGACCTCAGCATTGTGACCTCAGCATTGTGACCTCAGCAATAGGACCTCAGCAGTAGGACCTCAGCATTGTGACCTCAGCAATAGTAACTAAGCAATAGGACCTCAGCATTGTGACCTCAGCACTAGGACCTCAGCATTGTGACCTCAGCAATAGGACCTCAGCAATAGGACCTCAGCAATAGGACCTCAGCATTGTGACCTCAGCAATAGGACCTCAGCATTGTGACCTCAGCAATAGGACCTCAGCATTGTGATCTCATCATTGTGACCTCAGCAAAAGGACCTCAGCAATAGGACCTAAGCATTGTGATCTCAGCATTATGACCTCAGCAATAAGACCTCAGCAGTAGGACCTCAGCATTGTGACCTCCGCAATAGGATCACAGCCATAAGACCTCAGCAAAAGGACCTCAGCATTGTGACCACAGCAATAGGACCTCAGCTATAGGACCTCAGCATTGTGACCTCAGCAATAGGACCTCAGCATTGTGACCTCAGCAATAGGACCTCAGCATTGTGACCTCAGCATTGTGACCTCAGCAATAGGACCTCAGCAATTTGCCCTCAGCAATAGGACATCAGCATTGTGACCTCAGCATTGTGACCTCAGCAATAGGACCTCAGCATTGTGACCTCAGCATTGTGATGTCAGCATTGCGACCTCAGCATTGTGACCTCAGCAATAGGACCTCAGCATTGTGACCTCAGCAATACGACCTCAGCATTGTGACCTCAGCATTGTGACCTCTGCATTGTGACCTCAGCAATAGGACCTCAGCAATAGGGCCTCATCATTGTGACCTCAGCATTGTGACCTCAGAAATAGGACCTCAGCAATAGGACATCAGCATTGTGACCTCAGCAATAGGACCTCAGAAATAGGACCTCAGCATTGTGACCTCCGCAATAGGACCTCCGCAATAGGACCTCAGCAATAGGACCTCAGCATTGTGACCTCAGCAATAGGACCTCAGCAATAGGACCTCAGCATTGTGACCTCAGCAATAGGACCTCAGCATTGTGACCTCAGCAATAGGACCTCAGCAATAGGACCTCAGCAATAGGACCTCAGCAATAGGACCTCAGCAATAGGACCTCAGCATTGTGACCTCAGCATTGTGACCTCAGCAATAAGACCTCAGCAATAGGACCTCAGCATTGAGACCTCAGAAATAGGACCTCAGAAATAGGACCTCAGCAACAGGACCTCAACATTGTGAACTCAGCATTGTAACCTCAGCAAAAGGACCTCGGCAGTAGGACCTCAGCAATAGGACCTCAGCATTGTGACCGCAGCAGTAGGACCTCAGTAATAGGACCTCAGGAATAGGACCTCAGCATTGTGACCTCCGCATTGTGACCTCAGCAATAGGACCTCAGCAATAGGACCTCAGCATTGTGACCTCAGCAGTAGGACGTCAGCAATAGGACCTCAACATTGGGACCTCATCATTAGGACCTCAGAAATAGGACCTCAGCATTGGGACCTCAGGAATGTGACCTCAGCCATAGGACCTCAGCAATAGGACCTCAGCATTGTGACCTCAGCATTGTGACCTCAGCAATACTACCTCATCATTGTGAAGTCAGAATAGTGACCTCAACATTGTGACCTCAGCAAAAGGACCTCAGGAATAGAACCTCAGCAATAGGACCTCTGCATTGGGCCCTCAGCTATAGGACCTCAGCATTTTGACCTCAGCATTGTGACCTCAGTAATAGGACCTCAGCCTTGTGACCTCAGAAATAGGACCTCAGCATTGTGAACTCAGCAATAGGACCTCAGCAATAGGCCCTCAGCAACAAGACCTCAGCATTGTGACCTCAGCATTGTGACCTCAGCATTGTGAACTCAGCAATAGGACCTCAGCAATACGACCTCAGCATTGTGACCTCTGCATTGTGACCTCAGCAATAGGACCTCAGCAATAGGACCTCAGCTATAGGACTTCAGCTATAGGACTTCAGCATTGTGACCTCAGCATTGTGACCTCAGCAATAGGACCTCAGCAATAGGATCTCAGCAATAGGACCTCAGCATTGTGACCTCAGCATTGTGACCTCAGCAATAGGACCTCAGCAATAGGACATCAGCATTGTGACCTCAGCATTGTGACCTCAGCAATAGGACCTCAGCAATAGGACCTCAGCAATAGGACCTCAGCAATAGGACCTCAGCAATAGGACCTCAGCAATAGGACCTCAGCAATAGGACCTCAGGAATAGGACCTCAGCAGTAGGACCTCAGCAGTAGGACCTCAGCAGTAGGACCTCAGCAGTAGGACCTCAGCAGTAGGACCTCAGCAGTAGGACCTCAGCAGTAGGACCTCAGCATTGTGACCTCAGCATTGTGACCTCAGCATTGTGACCTCAGCAATAGGACCTCAGCAATAGGACCTCAGCAATAGGACCTCAGCAATAGGACCTCAGCATTGTGACATCAGCATTGTGACATCAGCAATAGGGCCTCAGCAATAGGACCTCAGCAATAGGACCTCAGCGATAGACCTCAGCATTGTGACATCAGCAATAGGACCTCAGCAATAGGACCTCAGCAATAGGACCTCAGCAATAGGACCTCAGCATTGTGACCTCAGCAATAGGACCTCAGCAGTAGGACCTCAGCAGTAGGACCTCAGCAGTAGGACCTCAGCAGTAGGACCTCAGCAATAGTAACTAAGCAATAGGACCTCAGCATTGTGACCTCAGCACTAGGACCTCAGCATTGTGACCTCAGCAATAGGACCTCAGCAATAGGACCTCAGCAATAGGACCTCAGCAATAGGACCTCAGCAATAGGACCTCAGCATTGTGACCTCAGCAATAGGACCTCAGCATTGTGATCTCATCATTGTGACCTCAGCAAAAGGACCTCAGCAATAGGACCTAAGCATTGTGATCTCAGCATTATGACCTCAGCAATAAGACCTCAGCAGTAGGACCTCAGCATTGTGACCTCCGCAATAGGATCACAGCCATAAGACCTCAGCAAAAGGACCTCAGCATTGTGACCACAGCAATAGGACCTCAGCTATAGGACCTCAGCATTGTGACCTCAGCAATAGGACCTCAGCATTGTGACCTCAGCATTGTGACCTCAGCAATAGGACCTCAGCAATTTGCCCTCAGCAATAGGACATCAGCATTGTGACCTCAGCATTGTGACCTCAGCAATAGGACCTCAGCATTGTGACCTCAGCATTGTGATGTCAGCATTGCGACCTCAGCATTGTGACCTCAGCAATAGGACCTCAGCATTGTGACCTCAGCAATACGACCTCAGCATTGTGACCTCAGCATTGTGACTTCTGCATTGTGACCTCAGCAATAGGACCTCAGCAATAGGGCCTCATCATTGTGACCTCAGCATTGTGACCTCAGAAATAGGACCTCAGCAATAGGACATCAGCATTGTGACCTCAGCAATAGGACCTCAGAAATAGGACCTCAGCATTGTGACCTCCGCAATAGGACCTCAGCAATAGGACCTCAGCATTGTGACCTCAGCAATAGGACCTCAGCATTGTGACCTCAGCAATAGGACCTCAGCAATAGGACCTCAGCAATAGGACCTCAGCAATAGGACCTCAGCAATAGGACCTCAGCAATAGGACCTCAGCAATAGGACCTCAGCATTGTGACCTCAGCATTGTGACCTCAGCATTGTGACCTCAGCAATAGGACCTCAGCAATAGGACCTCAGCCACAGGACCTCAGCCATAGGACCTCAGCATTGTGACCTCAGCATTGTGACCTCAGCAATAGGACCTCAGCAATAGGACCTCAGCATTGAGACCTCAGAAATAGGACCTCAGAAATAGGACCTCAGGAACAGGACCTCAACATTGTGAACTCAGCATTGTAACCTCAGCAAAAGGACCTCGGCAGTAGGACCTCAGCAATAGGACCTCAGCATTGTGACCGCAGCAGTAGGACCTCAGTAATAGGACCTCAGGAATAGGACCTCAGCATTGTGACCTCCGCATTGTGACCTCAGCAATAGGACCTCAGCAATAGGACCTCAGCATTGTGACCTCAGCAGTAGGACGTCAGCAATAGGACCTCAACATTGGGACCTCATCATTAGGACCTCAGAAATAGGACCTCAGCATTGGGACCTCAGCAATGTGACCTCAGCCATAGGACCTCAGCAATAGGACCTCAGCATTGTGACCTCAGCATTGTGACCTCAGCAATACTACCTCATCATTGTGAAGTCAGAATAGTGACCTCAGCATTGTGACCTCAGCAAAAGGACCTCAGGAATAGAACCTCAGCAATAGGACCTCTGCATTGGGCCCTCAGCTATAGGACCTCAGCATTTTGACCTCAGCATTGTGACCTCAGTAATAGGACCTCAGCCTTGTGACCTCAGAAATAGGACCTCAGCATTGTGACCTCAGCAATAGGACCTCAGCAATAGGACCTCATCATTGTGACCTCAGCAATACGACCTCAGAAATAGGACCTCAGCAATAGGACATCAGCATTGTGACCTCAGCAATAGGACCTCAGAAATAGGACCTCAGCATTGTGACCACCGCAATAGGACCTCCGCAATAGGACCTCCGCAATAGGCCCTCAGGAATAGGACCTCTGCATTGTGACCTCAGCAACAGGACCTCAGCTATAGGACCTCAGCATTGTGACCTCAGCAATAGGACCTTAGCAATAGGACATCAGAAATAGGACCTCAGCATTGTGACCTCAGCAATAGGACCTCAGCAATAGGACATCAGCATTAGGACCTCAGCATTGTGACCTCAGCATTGTGACCTCAGCAATAGGAGCTCAGCATTGTGACCTCAGCAATAGGACCTCAGCAATAGGACCTCAGCATTGTGACCTCAGCAATAGGACCTCAGCAATAGGACCTCAGCAATAGGACCTCAGCAATAGGACCTCAGCAATAGGACCTCAGCAATAGGACCTCAGCAATAGGACCTCAGCAATAGGACCTCAGCAATAGGACCTCAGCAATAGGACCTCAGCAATAGGACCTCAGCAATAGGACCTCAGCAATAGGACCTCAGCAATAGGACCTCAGCAATAGGACCTCAGCAATAGGACCTCAGCAATAGGACCTCAGCAATAGGACCTCAGCAATAGGACCTCAGCAATAGGACCTCAGCAATAGGACCTCAGCAATAGGACCTCAGCAATAGGACGTCAGCATTATGACCTCAGCAATAGGACCTCAGCATTGTGACCTCAGCAATAGGACATCAGCAATAGTACCTCAGCAATAGGACCTCAGCATTGTGACCTCAGAAATAGGACAACAGCAATAGGACCTCAGCACTGTGACCTCAGCAATAGGACCTCAGAAGTAGGACGTCAGATATAGGACCTCAGAAATAGGACCTCTGCATTTTGACCTCAGCATTGTGACCTCAGCAATAGGACCTCAGCATTGTGACCTCAGCAGTAGGACCTCAGCATTGTGACCTCAGGAATAGGACCTCAGCATTGTGACCTCAGCAATAGGACCTCAGCAACAGGACCTCAGCAGTAGGACCTCAGCATTGTGACCTCAGCAAAAGAACCTCAGCAATAGGACCACAGCATTGTGATCTCAGCAATAAGACCTCAGCAGTAGGACCTCAGCACTGTGACCTCAGCAATAGGACCATAGCATTGTGACCTCAGCAATAGGACCTCAGCCATAAGACCTCAGCAAAAGGACCTCAGCATTGTGACCTCATCAATAGGACCTCAGCATTGTGACCTCAGCAATAGGACCTCAGCAATTGGACCTCAGCAATAGGACCTCAGCATTGCGACCTCAGCATTGTGACCTCAGCAATAGGACCTCAGCAATAGGACCTCAGAATTGTTACCTCTGCATTGTGACCTCTGCATTGTGACCTCTGCATTGTGACCTCAACAATAGGACCTCAGCAATAGGACCTCAGCAATAGCACCTCAGCATTGTGACATCAGCATTGTGACCTCAGCATTGTGACCTCAGCATTGTGACCTCAGCAATAGGACCTTAGCAATAGGACCTCAGCATTGTGACATCAGCAATAGGGCCTCAGCAATAGGACCTCAGCAATAGGACCACAGCAATAGGACCTCAGCGATAGACCTCAGCATTGTGACATCAGCAATAGGACCTCAGCAATAGGACCTCAGCAATAGGACCTCAGCATTGTGACCTCAGCATTGTGACCTCAGCATTGTGACCTCAGCATTGTGACCTCAGCATTGTGACCTCAGCAATAGGACCTCAGCAATAGGACCTCAGCAATAGGACCTCAGCAATAGGACCTCAGCAATAGGACCTCAGCAATAGGACCTCAGCAATAGGACCTCAGCAATAGGACCTCAGCAATAGGACCTCAGCAATAGGACCTCAGCAATAGGACCTCAGCATTGTGACCTCAGCAAAAGAACCTCAGCAATAGGACCTCAGCATTGTGATCTCAGCAATAAGACCTCAGCAGTAGGACCTCAGCACTGTGACCTCAGCAATAGGACCATAGCATTGTGACCTCAGCAATAGGACCTCAGCCATAAGACCTCAGCAAAAGGACCTCAGCATTGTGACCTCATCAATAGGACCTCATCAATAGGACCTCAGCATTGTGACCTCAGCAATAGGACCTCAGCAATAGGACATCAGCAATTGGACCTCAGCAATAGGACCTCAGCATTGCGACCTCATCATTGTGACCTCAGCATTGTGACCTCAGCAATAGGACCTCGGAAATAGGACCTCAGAATTGTTACCTCTGCATTGTGACCTCTGCATTGTGACCTCTGCATTGTGACCTCTGCATTGTGACCTCAGCAAAGGGACCTCAACAATAGGACCTCAGCAATAGCACCTCAGCAATAGCACCTCAGCATTGTGACATCAGCATTGTGACCTCAGCATCGTGACCTCAGCATCGTGACCTCAGCATTGTGACCTCAGCATTGTGACCTCAGCATTGTGACCTCAGCAATAGGACCTCAGCAATAGGACCTCAGCATTGTGACATCAGCATTGTGACATCAGCAATAGGGCCTCAGCAATAGGACCTCAGCAATAGGACCACAGCAATAGGACCTCAGCGATAGACCTCAGCATTGTGACATCAGCAATAGGACCTCAGCAATAGGACCTCAGCAATAGGACCTCAGCAATAGGACCTCAGCATTGTGACCTCAGCATTGTGACCTCAGCAATAGGACCTCAGCAGTAGGACCTCAGCATTGTGACCTCAGCAATAGTAACTAAGCAATAGGACCTCAGCATTGTGACCTCAGCACTAGGACCTCAGCATTGTGACCTCAGCAATAGGACCTCAGCAATAGGACCTCAGCAATAGGACCTCAGCATTGTGACCTCAGCATTGTGACCTCAGCATTGTGACCTCAGCAATAGGACCTCAGCATTGTGATCTCATCATTGTGACCTCAGCAAAAGGACCTCAGCAATAGGACCTAAGCATTGTGATCTCAGCATTATGACCTCAGCAATAAGACCTCAGCAGTAGGACCTCAGCATTGTGACCTCCGCAATAGGATCACAGCCATAAGACCTCAGCAAAAGGACCTCAGCATTGTGACCACAGCAATAGGACCTCAGCTATAGGACCTCAGCATTGTGACCTCAGCAATAGGACCTCAGCATTGTGACCTCAGCAATAGGACCTCAGCATTGTGACCTCAGCATTGTGACCTCAGCAATAGGACCTCAGCAATTTGCCCTCAGCAATAGGACATCAGCATTGTGACCTCAGCATTGTGACCTCAGCAATAGGACCTCAGCATTGTGACCTCAGCATTGTGATGTCAGCATTGCGACCTCAGCATTGTGACCTCAGCAATAGGACCTCAGCATTGTGACCTCAGCAATACGACCTCAGCATTGTGACCTCAGCATTGTGACCTCTGCATTGTGACCTCAGCAATAGGACCTCAGCAATAGGGCCTCATCATTGTGACCTCAGCATTGTGACCTCAGAAATAGGACCTCAGCAATAGGACATCAGCATTGTGACCTCAGCAATAGGACCTCAGAAATAGGACCTCAGCATTGTGACCTCCGCAATAGGACCTCCGCAATAGGACCTCAGCAATAGGACCTCAGCATTGTGACCTCAGCAATAGGACCTCAGCAATAGGACCTCAGCATTGTGACCTCAGCAATAGGACCTCAGCATTGTGACCTCAGCAATAGGACCTCAGCAATAGGACCTCAGCAATAGGACCTCAGCAATAGGACCTCAGCAATAGGACCTCAGCATTGTGACCTCAGCATTGTGACCTCAGCAATAAGACCTCAGCAATAGGACCTCAGCATTGAGACCTCAGAAATAGGACCTCAGAAATAGGACCTCAGCAACAGGACCTCAACATTGTGAACTCAGCATTGTAACCTCAGCAAAAGGACCTCGGCAGTAGGACCTCAGCAATAGGACCTCAGCATTGTGACCGCAGCAGTAGGACCTCAGTAATAGGACCTCAGGAATAGGACCTCAGCATTGTGACCTCCGCATTGTGACCTCAGCAATAGGACCTCAGCAATAGGACCTCAGCATTGTGACCTCAGCAGTAGGACGTCAGCAATAGGACCTCAACATTGGGACCTCATCATTAGGACCTCAGAAATAGGACCTCAGCATTGGGACCTCAGGAATGTGACCTCAGCCATAGGACCTCAGCAATAGGACCTCAGCATTGTGACCTCAGCATTGTGACCTCAGCAATACTACCTCATCATTGTGAAGTCAGAATAGTGACCTCAACATTGTGACCTCAGCAAAAGGACCTCAGGAATAGAACCTCAGCAATAGGACCTCTGCATTGGGCCCTCAGCTATAGGACCTCAGCATTTTGACCTCAGCATTGTGACCTCAGTAATAGGACCTCAGCCTTGTGACCTCAGAAATAGGACCTCAGCATTGTGAACTCAGCAATAGGACCTCAGCAATAGGCCCTCAGCAACAAGACCTCAGCATTGTGACCTCAGCATTGTGACCTCAGCATTGTGAACTCAGCAATAGGACCTCAGCAATACGACCTCAGCATTGTGACCTCTGCATTGTGACCTCAGCAATAGGACCTCAGCAATAGGACCTCAGCTATAGGACTTCAGCTATAGGACTTCAGCATTGTGACCTCAGCATTGTGACCTCAGCAATAGGACCTCAGCAATAGGATCTCAGCAATAGGACCTCAGCATTGTGACCTCAGCATTGTGACCTCAGCAATAGGACCTCAGCAATAGGACATCAGCATTGTGACCTCAGCATTGTGACCTCAGCAATAGGACCTCAGCAATAGGACCTCAGCAATAGGACCTCAGCAATAGGACCTCAGTATTGTGACCTCAGCAATAGGACCTCAGCAATAGGACCTCAGGAATAGGACCTCAGCAGTAGGACCTCAGCAGTAGGACCTCAGCAGTAGGACCTCAGCAGTAGGACCTCAGCAGTAGGACCTCAGCAGTAGGACCTCAGCATTGTGACCTCAGCAATAGGACCTCAGCAATAGGACCTCAGCAATAGGACCTCAGCAATAGGACCTCAGCAATAGGACCTCAGCATTGTGACATCAGCAATAGGGCCTCAGCAATAGGACCTCAGCAATAGGACCTCAGCAATAGACCTCAGCATTGTGACATCAGCAATAGGACCTCAGCAATAGGACCTCAGCAATAGGACCTCAGCAATAGGACCTCAGCATTGTGACCTCAGCAATAGGACCTCAGCAGTAGGACCTCAGCAGTAGGACCTCAGCAGTAGGACCTCAGCAGTAGGACCTCAGCAGTAGGACCTCAGCAGTAGGACCTCAGCAGTAGGACCTCAGCAGTAGGACCTCAGCAATAGTAACTAAGCAATAGGACCTCAGCATTGTGACCTCAGCACTAGGACCTCAGCATTGTGACCTCAGCAATAGGACCTCAGCAATAGGACCTCAGCAATAGGACCTCAGCAATAGGACCTCAGCATTGTGATCTCATCATTGTGACCTCAGCAAAAGGACCTCAGCAATAGGACCTAAGCATTGTGATCTCAGCATTATGACCTCAGCAATAAGACCTCAGCAGTAGGACCTCAGCATTGTGACCTCCGCAATAGGATCACAGCCATAAGACCTCAGCAAAAGGACCTCAGCATTGTGACCACAGCAATAGGACCTCAGCTATAGGACCTCAGCATTGTGACCTCAGCAATAGGACCTCAGCATTGTGACCTCAGCATTGTGACCTCAGCAATAGGACCTCAGCAATTTGCCCTCAGCAATAGGACATCAGCATTGTGACCTCAGCATTGTGACCTCAGCAATAGGACCTCAGCATTGTGACCTCAGCATTGTGATGTCAGCATTGCGACCTCAGCATTGTGACCTCAGCAATAGGACCTCAGCATTGTGACCTCAGCAATACGACCTCAGCATTGTGACCTCAGCATTGTGACTTCTGCATTGTGACCTCAGCAATAGGACCTCAGCAATAGGGCCTCATCATTGTGACCTCAGCATTGTGACCTCAGAAATAGGACCTCAGCAATAGGACATCAGCATTGTGACCTCAGCAATAGGACCTCAGAAATAGGACCTCAGCATTGTGACCTCCGCAATAGGACCTCAGCAATAGGACCTCAGCATTGTGACCTCAGCAATAGGACCTCAGCATTGTGACCTCAGCAATAGGACCTCAGCAATAGGACCTCAGCAATAGGACCTCAGCAATAGGACCTCAGCAATAGGACCTCAGCAATAGGACCTCAGCAATAGGACCTCAGCATTGTGACCTCAGCATTGTGACCTCAGCATTGTGACCTCAGCAATAGGACCTCAGCAATAGGACCTCAGCAATAGGACCTCAGCCACAGGACCTCAGCCATAGGACCTCAGCATTGTGACCTCAGCATTGTGACCTCAGCAATAGGACCTCAGCAATAGGACCTCAGCATTGAGACCTCAGAAATAGGACCTCAGAAATAGGACCTCAGGAACAGGACCTCAACATTGTGAACTCAGCATTGTAACCTCAGCAAAAGGACCTCGGCAGTAGGACCTCAGCAATAGGACCTCAGCATTGTGACCGCAGCAGTAGGACCTCAGTAATAGGACCTCAGGAATAGGACCTCAGCATTGTGACCTCCGCATTGTGACCTCAGCAATAGGACCTCAGCAATAGGACCTCAGCATTGTGACCTCAGCAGTAGGACGTCAGCAATAGGACCTCAACATTGGGACCTCATCATTAGGACCTCAGAAATAGGACCTCAGCATTGGGACCTCAGCAATGTGACCTCAGCCATAGGACCTCAGCAATAGGACCTCAGCATTGTGACCTCAGCAATACTACCTCATCATTGTGAAGTCAGAATAGTGACCTCAGCATTGTGACCTCAGCAAAAGGACCTCAGGAATAGAACCTCAGCAATAGGACCTCTGCATTGGGCCCTCAGCTATAGGACCTCAGCATTTTGACCTCAGCATTGTGACCTCAGTAATAGGACCTCAGCCTTGTGACCTCAGAAATAGGACCTCAGCATTGTGAACTCAGCAATAGGACCTCAGCAATAGGCCCTCAGCATTGTGACCTCAGCATTGTGACCTCAGCATTGTGACCTCAGCATTGTGAACTCAGCAATACGACCTCAGCATTGTGACCTCTGCATTGTGACCTCAGCAATAGGACCTCAGCAATAGGACCTCAGCAATAGGACCTCAGCTATAGGACTTCAGCTATAGGACTTCAGCATTGTGACCTCAGCATTGTGACCTCAGCATTGTGACCTCAGCATTGTGACCTCAGCAATAGGACCTCAGCAATAGGACCTCAGCAATAGGACCTCAGCAATAGGACCTCAGCAATAGGACCTCAGCAATAGGACCTCAGCATTGTGACCTCAGCATTGTGACCTCAGCATTGTGACCTCAGCAATAGGACCTCAGCAATAGGACCTCAGCAATAGGACCTCAGCAATAGGACCTCAGCAATAGGACCTCAGCAATAGGACCTCAGCAATAGGACCTCAGCAATAGGACCTCAGCAATAGGACCTCAGCAATAGGACCTCAGCAGTAGGACCTCAGCAGTAGGACCTCAGCAGTAGGACCTCAGCAGTAGGACCTCAGCAGTAGGACCTCAGCAGTAGGACCTCAGCAGTAGGACCTCAGCATTGTGACCTCAGCAATAGGACCTCAGCAATAGGACCTCAGCATTGTGACATCAGCATTGTGACATCAGCAATAGGGCCTCAGCAATAGGACCTCAGCAATAGGACCTCAGCGATAGACCTCAGCATTGTGACATCAGCAATAGGACCTCACCAATAGGACCTCAGCAATAGGACCTCAGCAATAGGACCTCAGCAATAGGACCTCAGCAATAGGACCTCAGCAATAGGACCTCAGCAATAGGACCTCAGCAATAGGACCTCAGCATTGTGACCTCAGCATTGTGACCTCAGCAATAGGACCTCAGCAGTAGGACCTCAGCAGTAGGACCTCAGCAATAGTAACTAAGCAATAGGACCTCAGCATTGTGACCTCAGCACTAGGACCTCAGCATTGTGACCTCAGCATTGTGACCTCAGCATTGTGACCTCAGCATTGTGACCTCAGCATTGTGACCTCAGCAATAGGACCTCAGCAATAGGACCTCAGCAATAGGACCTCAGCAATAGGACCTCAGCAATAGGACCTCAGCAATAGGACCTCAGCAATAGGACCTCAGCAATAGGACCTCAGCAATAGGACCTCAGCAATAGGACCTCAGCAATAGGACCTCAGCAATAGGACCTCAGCAATAGGACCTCAGCAATAGGACCTCAGCAATAGGACCTCAGCAATAGGACCTCAGCAATAGGACCTCAGCAATAGGACCTCAGCAATAGGACCTCAGCATTGTGATCTCAGCATTATGACCTCAGCAATAAGACCTCAGCAGTAGGACCTCAGCATTGTGACCTCAGCAATAGGACCTCAGCAATAGGACCTCCGCAATAGGATCACAGCCATAAGACCTCAGCAAAAGGACCTCAGCATTGTGACCACAGCAATAGGACCTCAGCTATAGGACCTCAGCATTGTGACCTCAGCAATAGGACCTCAGCATTGTGACCTCAGCATTGTGACCTCAGCAATAGGACCTCAGCAATTTGCCCTCAGCAATAGGACATCAGCATTGTGACCTCAGCATTGTGACCTCAGCAATAGGACCTCAGCATTGTGACCTCAGCATTGTGACCTCAGCATTGCGACCTCAGCATTGTGACCTCAGCAATAGGACCTCAGCATTGTGACCTCAGCAATACGACCTCAGCATTGTGACCTCAGCATTGTGACCTCAGCATTGTGACCTCTGCATTGTGACCTCTGCATTGTGACCTCTGCATTGTGACCTCATCATTGTGACCTCAGCATTGTGACCTCAGAAATAGGACCTCAGCAATAGGACATCAGCATTGTGACCTCAGCAATAGGACCTCAGAAATAGGACCTCAGCATTGTGACCTCCGCAATAGGACCTCCGCAATAGGACCTCGGCATTGTGACCACAGCAATAGGACCTCAGCAATAGGACCTCAGCATTGTGACCGCAGCAGTAGGACCTCAGTAATAGGACCTCAGGAATAGGACCTCAGCATTGTGACCTCCGCATTGTGACCTCAGCAATAGGACCTCAGCAATAGGACCTCAGCATTGTGACCTCAGCAGTAGGACGTCAGCAATAGGACCTCAACATTGGGACCTCATCATTAGGACCTCAGAAATAGGACCTCAGCATTGGGACCTCAGCAATGTGACCTCAGCCATAGGACCTCAGCAATAGGACCTCAGCATTGTGACCTCAGCATTTTGACCTCAGCAATACTACCTCATCATTGTGAAGTCAGAATAGTGACCTCAGCATTGTGACCTCAGCAAAAGGACCTCAGGAATAGAACCTCAGCAATAGGACCTCTGCATTGGGCCCTCAGCTATAGGACCTCAGCATTTTGACCTCAGCATTGTGACCTCAGTAATAGGACCTCAACCTTGTGACCTCAGAAATAGGACCTCAGCATTGTGAACTCAGCAATAGGACCTCAGCAATAGGCCCTCAGCAACAAGACCTCAGCATTGTGACCTCAGCATTGTGAACTCAGCATTGTGACCTCAGCAATAGGACCTCAGCAATACGACCTCAGAATTCTGACCTCAGCATTGTGACCTCTGCATTGTGACCTCAGCCATAGGACCTCAGCCATAGGACCTCAGCCATAGGACCTCAGCCATAGGACCTCAGCCATTGGACCTCAGCCATAGGACCTCAGCCATAGGACCTCAGCCATAGGACCTCAGCCATAGGACCTCAGCCATAGGACCTCAGCAATAGGACCTCAAGTATAGGACCTCAGCCATAGGACCTCAGCATTGTGACCTCAGAAATACTACCTCAGCATTGTGAAGTCAGAATAGTGACCTCAGCATTGTGACCTCAGCAAAAGGACCTCAGCAATAGAACCTCAGCAATAGGACCTCTGCATTGGGCCCTCAGCTTTGTGACATCAGCATGGTGACCTCAGCATTGTGACCTCAGCAATAGGACCTCAGCCTTGTGACCTCGGAAATAGGACCTCAGCAATAGGACCTCAGCATTGTGAGCTCAGCAATAGGCCCTCAGCAACAGGACCTCAGGATTGTGACCTCAGCATTGTGAACTCAGCATTGTGACCTCAGGAATAGGACCTCAGCAATACGACCTCAGAATTCTGACCTCAGAATTCTGACCTCTGCATTGTGACCTCTGCATTGTGACCTCAGCAATAGGACCTCAGCTATAGGACTTCAGCTATAGGACTTCAGCACTGTGACCTCAGCATTGTGACCTCAGCAATAGGACCTCAGCAATAGGACCTCAGCAATAGGACCTCAGCATTGTGACCTCTGCATTGTGACCTCAGCAATAGGACCTCAGCAATAGGACCTCAGCATTGTGACCTCAGCATTGTGACCTCAGCATTGTGATCTCAGCAAGAGGACCTCAGCAATAGGACCTCAGTATTGTGACCTCAGCAATAGGACCTCAGCAATAGGACCTCAGCAATAGGACCTCAGTATTGTGACCTCAGCAATAGGACCTCAGCAATAGGACCTCAGCAATAGGACCTCAGCAATAGGACCTCAGCATTGTGACCTCAGCAATAGGACCTCAGCATTGTGACCTCAGCAATAGGACCTCAGCAATTGGACCTCAGCATTGTGATCTCAGCATTGTGACCTCAACAATAGGACCTCAGCAACAGGACCTCATCATTGTGACCTCAGCAATAGGACCTAAGCAATAGGACCTCAGCAATAGGACTTCAGCATTGTGACCTCAGCAATAGGACCTCCGCAATAGGTCCTCAGCAATAGGACCTAAGCAATAGGACCTCAGCAATAGGACCTCAGCATTGTGACCTGAGCAATAGGACCTCATCATTGTGACCTGAGCAATAAGACCTCAGAAATAGGACCTCAGCATTGTGACCACCGCAATAGGACCTCAGCAATAGGACCTCAGCATTGTGACCTCAGCAATCGGACCTCAGAAATAGGACCTCAGCAATCGGACCTCAGAAATAGGACCTCAGCATTGTGACCACCGCAATAGGACCTCAGCATTGTGACCACCGCAATAGGACCTCAGCATTGTGACCACCGCAATAGGACCTCAGCAATAGGACCTCAGCAATAGGACCTCAGCAATAGGACCTCAGCAATAGGACCTCAGCAATAGGACCTCAGCAATAGGACCTCAGCAATAGGACCTCAGCAATAGGACCTCAGCAATAGGACCTCAGCAATAGGACCTCAGCAATAGGACCTCAGCAATAGGACCTCAGCAATAGGACCTCAGCAATAGGACCTCAGCAATAGGACCTCAGCAATAGGACCTCAGCAATAGGACCTCAGCAATAGGACCTCAGCAATAGGACCTCAGCAATAGGACCTCAGCAATAGGACCTCAGCAATAGGACCTCAGCAATAGGACCTCAGCAATAGGACCTCAGCAATAGGACCTCAGCAATAGGACCTCAGCAATAGGACCTCAGCAATAGGACCTCAGCAATAGGACCTCAGCAATAGGACCTCAGCAATAGGACCTCAGCAATAGGACCTCAGCAATAGGACCTCAGCAATAGGACCTCAGCAATAGGACCTCAGCAATAGGACCTCAGCAATAGGACCTCAGCAATAGGACCTCAGCAATAGGACCTCAGCAATAGGACCTCAGCAATAGGACCTCAGCAATAGGACCTCAGCAATAGGACCTCAGCAATAGGACCTCAGCAATAGGACCTCAGCAATAGGACCTCAGCAATAGGACCTCAGCAATAGGACCTCAGCAATAGGACCTCAGCAATAGGACCTCAGCAATAGGACCTCAGCAATAGGACCTCAGCAATAGGACCTCAGCAATAGGACCTCAGCAATAGGACCTCAGCAATAGGACCTCAGCAATAGGACCTCAGCAATAGGACCTCAGCAATAGGACCTCAGCAATAGGACCTCAGCAATAGGACCTCAGCAATAGGACCTCAGCAATAGGACCTCAGCAATAGGACCTCAGCAATAGGACCTCAGCATCGTGACCTCAGCATCGTGACCTCAGCATCGTGACCTCAGCAATAGGACCTCAGCATTGTGATCTCAGCAATAGGACCTCAGCAATAGGACCTCAGCAATAGGACCTCAGCGTTGTGACATCAGCAATAGGACCTCAGCAATAGGACCTCAGCAATAGGACCTCAGCAATAGGACCTCAGCATTGTGACCTCAGCAATAGGACCTCAGCAATAGGACCTCAGCCATAGGACCTCAGCATTGTGATCTCAGCATTGTGACCTCAGCAATAGGACCTCAGCAATAGGACCTCAGTGTTATACATGTCTCAGGATTCAAATTAGGATTAAATAAAAAAATAGGATTTATTAAAATAATATAAAGGAATAGAGGTAAGCAAACAGCGCTGGGTGCACCGGGAGTCTCTGCTCCACCAGGATGCACACCAGTTACATCAAGCAGCTGATTTTTATGCACCTAGACTAATACATATTCATTACTACTTCTAAAAAAAAATAGATTATTATAATTATGTTCCAGGGTCCAGTCCCTCCTACTGGAGCATGCGCATCAGTCTCCTCTGGGAGTCTCTAGGGGTCTTTCATGCTGAAGGCTTGTAGTCTTCCTCTCACCCTTTGTACTTACTCGGCACTATTCCAAGTTTATGGAACACTCTCTGTACACTCTCCACAGGTCTTGTCTCCCAACCGTCCTTCAGCTTCTTTTTTCTTCCTCTTAATCTCTTGGCCCCCCTGGCCAGATACCAAGGATCCTCATAGTATCCCATAACGGTCACTAGTTGTTATCAGTTGTTCTGAAACTCCCAGACATCAAACACAAACAGCTTTCTTATTTGACGCTTCACAAGTAATTAAAACTTTCTTCCCCAGCCATTCACAGACACATCTATAGCAGTGTTAAGTTAATCTCGAAGAAGACAGGAAAAAAAGGCTGTAACTGTTAGAAATAGAAGTCCGGAATAACAAAAGCAAACAGGTTCATAAATTTAGGGAGTGTTTTCTGAAGACGTGATAAATTGACTGGAATGAGGGGGAGACTGGGATACACTGCATCTGTGGTTCAAGAATTAAATTGCCAGTGCAGGGCCCAGAGGCAGACAGGATTCAAACAGAATTGTTCTTTATGGACACGAATTTATGGACACGAATTGGAATTGTTAAAACATTCCTCACAATCCCTTATCTTCTTTTTACTATCCCCAATTCGTGTCTCTTCTGTTATTAATAATTGGATTTCATCAGTTTGTTCTTGGAGGGTCCAATCCTTAAGCATCATAATTGACATATTCCCTTCCTTTTTTAATGAAGTTATTACCAATGTACTATTTATCACCCGGTGTATTGATAATGTAAAACAAGGTATCATACAAGGTACAAATAATAACGTCATTACACCACATAACAATAAAAATAACACTCTTTTAACCCATGGTCCACCAGGCAGCCATGAAAATAAATCCCATTCCATATCCTTCCAGGTTTGTGTTTGCTCGCTCACCTCCCCCCCTCTCCTTCTCTGGGATGGGAGAGAGAAATGGGAAAGTGAAGCCTGTGAGTTGAGATAACAAGAAAATAATAATAATAATAACAATAATAATGATGATAATATTACTACTAGTAATAATGTATACGAAACAAGTGTTGCACAATGCAATTGCTCACCACCTGCTGTCCGATGCCCAACCTAACCCCGAGCAGTCCGGCCCTCCTCCCAGCCTGCCTGCTGGCAGGACAGTGAGAAGCTGAATTTGGCTTGGTCCTTGGCTTGGTGTAAGCACTGCTCTGTAACAATTAAAAACAATTGAAACATCAGCATATTATTAACATTCTTCTCATCCTAAACCAGAACATAACATTCTATCAGCTACTAGGAAGAAACACCCTTTTTATCAATCTTTAAACAGCAATTACTAAAGCTAAATTTTCCACAGACTTCTCCTTCTTGTGCTAGTAAATAATCCAAAGCTAGGCAATTTTGATACAAAGCAGTTCTCATCATTTATAACTATTTCTATTACAGCTAATAACCTAATTATTCTATTAAGTATATATACTGGGGTCCTATAGTCCCAGGATCTGTCTTCTGCCCACGTATCTGGATCATAATAGGCAAACACCTTCAGGGTTGATTCAGGCTTGTGTTACCGTTCGGCCTGTCAGGGTGATCCAGCTCCTGGAAAACGAATCACAAATTTATATAGGTTAAAATAAAGGTTCTTATGTTATTTTCTCAGGACAACCTAACCTTAGTGTGGGAGAAGTCCAGTCGAGGCCCTCTCACTCGGCAGTCAATACCCATAGGGGTTGCCTCCCTCGTGAGACCATACACACTGCAGTGGAGGGTCCTGCCCTGGTCTTGCCTTCTCCCTTTCCTCACTTCAAGCTTGTCCCCTTTATTTGGCATCCTTAATTCATGCAGAGCCTCGTTGCCAGAATATTAGTTCTTCCTTAGCTTGAGTTTCAGTTTCCCAGGAGCAGACTCAACCCTCCAAGTTTCAGTAGTTACTGGTCCTTTTATTCTGGATGCATGGGTCCCTTTCTGCGGTTCTCACAGCTGTTTCAGTAGTCAGTAAAACAAGGTACAGTCCCTCACACCGAGGGTTCAGTGATTCTTCCCTCCCGTGGCTGCTTGTTGAAACACTTTCTTTTTTATCTTCTGACAAGTTAAATAACAGTTATCTAATTTGCTTTGCCGTATGGCCCTTTCCAGGTTCCTGTAGCAGGATTCATCTGATAGCCTTTCAGGTTGATACAGATTTGACTACAGATACCAGGGTTTTGGCATTCATCACTAACTCCACAGTTTCCCAGCTGGACAGTCACATTCATTTATGTTGCATTCCTTCAGGGGCTTATCACTCCAGTCCTTGCAGTCTCTCTGCTGGTTACACACTTTATTGATATCTATGCATTCTCCACTTCTGCACTTGAATTTGCCAGGTCCAGAGCATTGAATAACATTGTTACAGTTTGCTTCATCAGTGCCATCCAGACAGTCTCTCACACCATTGCACTGCCTACTCCCATGGACACAGTTCCCATCTTCACATCTGAACTGGTCTGGTCCACAGGTCCAAGAAGGGCAGTTAATTTCATCACTTCCATCCTTGCAATCAGGATCTCTGTCACATCACCACTTCTTGTGGATACATTCACCTGAGCCGCACTGCACCTCACTCACAGAACACTTCACCGGAGGTGCAGGCTGGCGGCCACACTGCTCCAAAGATTCATCCGAGTGGTCGGAGCAGTCACCTTGACCATTGCAGACAAAGCTTTTGGAAATACATTGTCCACTACTGCATGTGAACTCTGCTGCACTACAAGTCACATTGCCACAATTCTCTTCATCCTCTCCACTGTCACAGTCTCTTTCACCATCACATTTCCATGACACTGTTCTCATATGACACAGCTCAGCACTTTTGTCAGACCCATCTTCACAATCCGGATCCCCATCACACTGCCATCTGTTTAGCACACACTGACCACTGTTGCACAAAAAATCAGATTCAGCACACATCTTTTTCACATATCTTCTTCACACAAGCACTCTCATCAGTGCCATCCAGACAGTCTTCACATTTTACTCTAGCACCGTTGGCAGCAGTGCACAGTCAGGCGAAGGCGAGCAGCAGGCAGAGCACCCAGCACCCCGCACCATCACCTGTGTCACTTATACTACTCCTATTACCCATGCTGTTAGTGTCAGTGGCATCCTCCTTTTCTTTTTGCCACTGACCATTCACCACAAATGGATGAGACACATGATTACTAGTTAGGAAAGAGAGTGGAACGTCTGCTATACGGCTGCAGGCAGTGCCAGCTGCAACCTTAGGTTTGTGAAAGAGCCTGCCGGTGGTCATTTGGCAGTGTGATCTGCGTCTCTGCACTCCCGCCCTGCAATAGAGCTAAGTCGTCATTAGCAATAGTTATAACACCGATCTGGGGACGAATAGTCTTTTTTGCATTGCAAGATAAACCTTTTATAAAAAGAATGCCAGAGTGAAGCAGCACAGCCGCTGCTGCCGCTGCCTCCATGGTTATGTCAGACAGGCTGCAGGGTCCTGATGTCCGCCCCTCTGCTCTGTGCTGACTCGCTACACGCTGAGGGTCAGCTACCGGTGTCCACTGACGCCTCTGGTCTCCCGTAGCAACTCGATCTCGGATGTTCCGCAATTACTTCAATTTCCCCGCGTTTTGCAGCTTCTGTCAGGTCTATTCTGTGTCTCTCAGAGCCGTCCGTGGCTCTGCAGCGTCTCTCAGGGCTCTCTCCGTCCAGCGGTAGTCCCTCCGTAGTGTCTCGGGTCTCCCAGCACTGCTCTGGTCTCGGCCTGTTCAGGTCTCAGCGAGTCCAGGTCTCGCCCTGTGCGGGCCTCATATGTTGCAGGAAGCATGTCATGTCATGCTCCTGCCTTTTTCTTGTCACAGTCAAAACATTTAAGAGCAAAAATAGGATACACAAGATACACAAGATACACCGGGCCCATATATTAGGCACCACCACTCAAAACTTGGATAAAACAGCACTTCTTTTCAGTCTGTCAAGCACTTCGTTCGTCTCTGCCCACTCCCCTTGCGGAGAGTACGGAACAACGGATCGGAACTCTGCACTCGCTTTGCAGCAACGCTGCGTCTCACTCACACAGCACCATCGCACACGGAGGCCTCCAGCACATCTCATTCATACCACAGGAATATAATTTAGAATGATAACCAACCAAACAAGTATTGTCTCTGACTGTGTTCTTCGTGAAGTGACTTGTAACACTTTGTTTCAAACCCTTACATTTACACAAATACTTTCAACACAAAATACATACATAAAAACACATACAATTATTAACACTCCAGTTAGTATCCCTCCAGCAGCCGAAAACATACCGTTTGTCTGCAGTTTCAGGAGTTTCTTTGCTCCTGCGGTGAGCAGCTGAGAGTGGAGTCCCCTCCGAGCAAAAACGCTCAGGGTGCACCTAGGGGCGTCCACGCTGCAGCCGATCCCGCAGCCGAGCAGAGTGTCTCCTGCCTGGCTCACCAAAATGACTCTCAGAAAGCTGACTCCACAATCAGTAGGATTGTAAAGTAGGTATGTTTACTCAGTGCCGTGCAGCACGGGGCGGGTAGTCCCCCCCAAAGTCGTGCAGGCCTAACGTTGCTTTAGTAAAAAGTTACATATACATAAACATTCCTATACACACACATAACCTGTCCCTTTGTGAACACTCCTCCTTATCTTAGACCCCTTGGTTAAAGTCTGAACCATGAGGTTGTTTTTGATCTGGTTCTCGGGGTCCGAGAGGCTCCTGTTATCTGGTGGTATAAGCGCAGCACAGCACAGTAGCACATATTCATTCTTAATCAATTGCTCTCTAATTTCTAATTCCAATGTTTCAGCTTGCTCTTTTCTGGATCCACGGGTATTCTACTATTAGTGTTCAAAGCCTGACAGACCCCGTCCTCCGTGGATCAAAATACAGGGGGTCTTAAGGGTTCTTTTGGTCATTCTGTCATAAAATACTGGATCATTTTTAATTTACTCTTTAATTTTCTGGGGCCCTTATTGTTCCAATTTCTAATCATTATTCATATTGGACCTTTTGGTCATATATCTGGTAATTTTCTCCCTTTCTGGTCCTCGGTCTTCGATTTTATCTGACCCATCCGGGAATTTTACTAGTGGCAATTCCCACAGCCCTTGGTTGCCCAGTGAGAGTGTCTTGCAGGGGGTTTAGGACCTATCACCCACCCACGTATCCCTCTTCTCACCAGTCCAGCCCCCCCGACAGGAGATTAGAACCAGTGAGAAAACAAAAAGACCTCCACGCTGACTTTAGAAGTCTCAGTTACACTCTCACACACAAAAACTGGCAACCGTACCCTTACCCAACCGGACGGTATCTTACGAATCAGTCGTCTTCGTCCAGACTCCAATCGGACGGTATCCACCAGCGTCTCTGCTGTCTTCGTCTGGGATCGAACCAGACGGTATCCAAACGACTGTCGTCTTCATCCGGTTCGATTCCGGGCACCGGAATCCAACCGAACGGTATCCAAACGACTCTGTCGTCTTCGTCCGGATCTTCGCGCGCAGAATTACGGGCAAAAAACAGCCGGCAACAAGGGAGCTCAAAAAAAATCAAATTCTTTGCTTACCTTTATTCAGGTTCAGGATGGCATTAGTCCCGATCTGACTCAAACAGGAGCCACCAAATGGTGGGGCACCTCTCCTAGATTAAATCAGAATTCAGGAACTATAACCATCCCAGACGAGCCCCCAAATTGTTATAAATGGCTCAGGATTCAAATTAGGATTAAATAAAAAAATAGGACTTATTAAAAGAATATAAAGTAATAGAGGTAAGCAAACAGCGCTGGGTGCACCGGGAGTCTCTGCTCCACCAGGACGCACACCAGTTACATCAAGCAGCTGATTTTTATGCACCTAGACTAATACATATTCATTACTACTTCTAAAAAAAAATAGATTATTATAATTATGTTCCAGGGTCCAGTTCCTCCTACTGGAGCATGCGCATCAGTCTCCTCTGGGGGTCTCTAGGGGTCTTTCATGCTGAAGGCTCGTAGTCTTCCTCTCACCCTTTGTACTTACTCGGCACTATTCCAAGTTTATGGAACACTCTCTGTACACTCTCCACAGGTCTTGTCTCCCAACCGTCCTTCAGCTTCTTTTGTCTTCCTCTTAATCTCTTGGCCCCCCTGGCCAGATACCAAGGATCTCATAACAGTCACTAAGACTCAGTCACTAAGGATCTCATCACACCGCTAAGAAAGCAACCAGGACAAGATGTAAAGCTTGGATGCTGACAGTGAGAAGAGACGGACAATTCAGAAACATACTTTATATCTCTAATGAATTTAAATGACACAAATGAATGCTAATGCTAGATCAGGTTATTTATAGAGAAGCAGCACGTTATTTTTGATTTGGTATTTATGCTTACCTCACCTACTTTCATCATAACTTTGTATGTATTTTTTTCAATTACTCACTTTTATCGTTGTTCATGGCCATCTCAACTAATGCATTAAGTGCAATAAAAAGGAGACATTTTTTGGATATAGTTAAGTGGCTTAGTATGATAGGCACACATCGGTATTGCAAAAATAAGATCTTTCCTTCATCTGTCTTCAAGTCCACGCAAAGGGAACGAAATGCCTGAGTCAGGTAATTCACTGAAAGATAACAGAAAACAGGGAATAAAAATTATGTAATCACAGTTCCATTAGATGATCACAAATACATGAATATTTATCCTAAGAGCTACTGTTGCAGATATATACTAATTAAAAAAAAAAAAAATTAAATGGCTGAAAATATTAATTTACTTATTTGTTTAAATGCATCTTCTGCCTATTTTTATTCCTTACAAAAATTGTTGTGAGTGGAAAAAAAGACAAGTTACAACTCACAAATTGAGCAAAATATATTTGCAAATATAACACCTTTCTAATCTCTTCCTTAAGAGAGAAAAGAAATCACAAGCTGCATAGTTTGGGACTATATTGGTTTCAACATCTGGGAAGCCTCTAATAAAGGAGTAAAAGGCTCATTCATCTGAATAACTGCAATTACTGTCATGACAGCAACTATTCACATTCCTTTCCATAAAAAGCTGTAGTTTAAGTTATATATGCATCCACGTTATATATGCATCCACGTTATATATGCATCCATTTTGGAGAACACTAAATTATTCAGAGAATTTAGATTAAGTGAATCAATTCAGTTTTCTTAATTTCATGATGTCAAATCTTCCTCAGTATCTTGGAATAGCATTGATCATCTGGAGCACAGAAAATTAAGAGTAAGGGAAAAATTTATCACATAGCAAAAGTTTAATTACAGTGCCATCTGCTGGATATTAGCATCTTGAAGGGAACAGGATATATATGTTTAAACTGAATGTGCTGCTTTGTCATCGCTAGATCATTAGACATGTGGTCAGTGATGAAAATTCATACACGGTAAGTTTCAACATAAATTTAACAGGTAATTTTTTTCCATGTTCTATAGGCTCGCAGTAAAAACCGACCATGAGAAGCTAAACTGATTCATTCTGATCAACAGCTTTCATCTGCTTATAGTTAATCTCTGCAATAAGTACTTTTTTTGTATTGTAATTCATTTGCATCATTTTCATCAAACATTTCTAGAAATGTGAGTTTCAATTTCAGGGTAATCATGCTTCACCAAAATATTCTGACTGAAACTATATGATACTGAAATTGAAAATACACTGATTCTTCCCTCCAACAGCTGAAATACTGTATTTGTTTATTAATGGTGACAGGGTGGTCTTCCAGAATGTTTAAATCCTACTTATTCTAAGTACTACCAGTATAAATACTGCACAGGTCAGTATTTTTGTCATCACTTCAAAGAAAACGTTTTTTGTCTTTTCAGGCCCTGTTTGTTTTTAAAGAAACTGCTGCTGAGAAGAGATACTACGGCATCCTGGAAATTGCACAAGTGGAGTAACTCTCATGAACTGAAGCAAAAGTCACTAAGAACTGCGATATCTCCAGACAAGTACGACCTCGTTTGCTTTTGCCTGTTAACAAAATACATTACTATACTGCATCAGCATATGGTAGCATTCTTCAATGCTGATAATGTTTATGGGTAGCCACTTGCAGTGACAGACTTGGTAGGAGAAAAGGGGAGACAGCAGAGAGGTAAGAGCTAGATAGAGTATGAGCTTTACATTAAACTTTGACAAAGCAATGAAATTCTAGAACTGTTCTGAATTTGCTACTGATTTCAGTTTACTGAGGAGCAATTAGCTGTACCATTATATGCAGTGCAGATCTTGACAAACAAATCACTGCTACGGTGATTGCTTGAGAGAATTACCAACATCTCTTTTCCCCTTTGTCACAAAATACGTTGATCTCACTGACATAAATAAAGCATATTAAAATGACCACACAAATTATGACATGAATAATAGCAAGGTTCCTACTTGCTTCCCTATATTATGCTTCATCAGGTGGTAAAATTCAAATAAAACATCCTTTACTACTAAAGCATTACAGATGCTACAGTATCATTGAACTGCTGCATTTTGTACATTTGTTTTTTTGTCCGGGCACATACCTGAAAATAAGATTTAAAAAAAAAAAAAAAAGAAAAAGAAAAAGATAATTTAAAAAAGACATAATAAAAACCAGAACTTACTTCGTTTTGCTGTTCTAAGCACAACTAAAGTTGACAGAAACCTCAAAGGCATAGAGGAGCTTTTAAAGAAATGTGCAGCTTTTGGTTTACTCCGTGTAGACTTTTTAGTCCATTTTTGCATGCTTCCCTTTTGTACTGCGCCTTTGAGAATAACTTCTGCAAGTCTCTCCATTGTTGCTGTCATGCTTGCATCCTGTTTCAAACAACGTGCACATTTAGCGTAAACATTAAAATACATGAAAATCCTGTCTGCTAAGTACGTATGTTCCCCTAAGGATTAAATATTAAATAGCAGATGTCGTGACCGTGTATTGCAATATAGTCTGTACATGGGATACTACTTTGCGTTCCACAAGCAGTTGAACAACATTAGCACAGGGCCTAGTCAACACACACTTCACAAAGAAACAAGGTAGTCATGGCCCCTGATATGCTGACATTATTTAATTTGCCTCTGGTTCCAGAATAAAGTCAGTTCAAACTCAGCTTTAATCAGTGCTGCCTACTACACTACCCTCTTTTGTGAAGATGCCTGAAGCTAGGTCCTACAAAAGCATTTACAGAACTAAGGTCTAAACATGACCCTTAAGAATACTGTACAGGTAAGATGTATTGGACTTTTCAAAAACCGGTGCAGAAATATTACTTCAGAATCAAACTTAATAGCATGCTCATTTAAAATACGTTCTCATTAGCACTGGAACCACCAGCTTAGTTCTATTCAGTTAGACACTGAGTAGAGAACAAAGAAATCAAAATACCTTTGCTACTTTGCCACACGTTGCCATCAATTTCAACAAATCTCATGCATAAAGCGAACAAAAATATATTTCTTTTCCTAGTTCACAAGTTTTGTAAGCACATATGGAAAATACCATTTCTGAGATGCTACACACTACTGCAACAAAGATCACATATGTGTGCAAAAATATGTTTACAGACACGGTGCAAAATATTACAACGAATGTGAGAAAGTTAATTTGGTGAGAATTAGTTTTTCATTTGCTATGTATCTGTGGTAGGCATTTATGCTTTGCAAAGACAGCAAAGTTTCTTTTATATATACTCCCTGAAAATATCTACTTTTCATACTCATTTATAATACAAAATATCTCTTGGGAATTTACCTGACTACCAGTGTCTATCTGCCTTAGAGACCAGTAGATAAATTGAATCACAGACATATGTAGTTTAGGATCCACAAATGGCATCCACTGGAGCTGTCCAGTGACCATAGGCAAAAGCTGTAAAAATACAGAATGGCAAAGTTACGTGCAGTATACGAACTTACAGTACAAGCTAACCACAAGTAAAAAGCAAACTAAGCAAAACTAAACCAAACTAAAATCAACGTATTCCCGGAGTTTAACAGACTACATGTACAAATACTCACTGGGCAGATCTGGTACAGGTAACAGAATTATATACTGAATTTACATTTTACACAGGTTTACACAAAAAGTGGAAAGACATTGTGTGAGCTCAAGCTCTGAAGTCTAATACCAAGGGCTACAAATTTTAGATAGAATAATAATTAAACAAACAAACAAACAGAAAAAGCAGATTTCCTGAACGCTTCACTGATTTCCAAGCCTCGGTATCCCAAAAAAGCGTTACAAGTATAGCACGGTATCATCTTTTATAAGACATAACTTGAACTTTTAATACCTAGTATCAGCACTAAAATACTTTAAATTAGACGTGTGTATCTCCTTAGGAAAAAGGAATTACATACAGTATTACAGATAAAACACGAGATAAATTATCAGCTGAGAAAAGTGACTTAAAATAGAAAGACACGTGGAATCTCAAGGTCAGACTGCACACTACACATTTCCTTAAAAATGATCTGTATAAATATCTGTATGAAAAATTATCTATTACATCTCACTGTTGGAATTAATACTGATGGATTAACTGCTGTTTTCTTTTAATTCATGTATTCAAAGCGTGTGTAAAACAGGCAGACCTGTTACACTCAGAAATAATACAAAGAATCTTAACATTTCAACCTAAACAAATTCAAATGCCTTTACCTTCATACAATTTTCTAGAGTGTAGTTTTCTTTAGCACACTGAGGTTTCTCACTGCCCTCTCTCTCTTCTTGTATTTCTATTTTGCTAAGGTGTTGGTCTGAGATCCAGTCCATAAGAATAGTTAAGGGGTCGTAAACTTTTGAAATCCGTCGTAACTGTAACACATCCACAACATCAGTTATTTCAGTTTTCAAGTCTATGATTTTCTAAACCACAATACCAATAGACTAAAATATACGAGTACATTAGTAATACGCACATGCTTTATTTTGTGCTTAAACAAATGTTTATGAAAGCCTTGGGAAGAGATTTTCACATACAAAATCACTCTATTTTATAATTCTAACTAAATGGATCATAGGAGAAAGAAAATATTTAATGATCTGTGCATGATCCTCATTTTAATACATTTAATACACTCCTTTGCTTTATTTCATACAATCTACTTAGGCTAAATTTTAACTGTGTAACTAGCATTGTTGGAAGAATAAAGATTTCGTGAAATTGTCATTCTGTCCCTCTGCTACAACTGTACAGAAAAGCTCTGTGAAAGGTATCCAGACGTTCCTGAAGACAAACTACACGAACATCTCTCTAAAACCTTCACAAGTTTTCTTGTATCTACCTTCAGACAACTGTTCTTCTCTTCACTCAGAATTCTAACTACTGATACTGCTCATATATCACTTGCGACTGTGAGAAAAGAATATGGGGCAAACTATAACCGCCATTTAAATATAAGTAGCATACTCTATGGATACAACAAGCATCCTGATCATCATGTAAGTCCTCTATGAATACTTCAGTTTGCACAAAAGAGAAAGAGAAAGAAAGATTTTACTGAGACTAGGAAGCAGATGATTTTAATCATACTCAAGAGCATCAGAACTGCAATTCACTGAAGGAGCAACGGTCAAAAGAGTTTAGGCAGCAATTTGCTTGTCAGCACTTAGGTCAGATTTAAGTCAAGTGAGAAGAAAACTTTAACGTTGTATTCTTGTGAACCACTGTCTCAGCGTGCCTTTAAGAACAGAGAAAATACTCCTTTAATTAACACTTTCAAAAATAACTAACTCTAAAGTCTTTAATACTGCAAAAGCTCTGAGAGACTAAATTTCATGTACTAGAAAACTAAGCAGAAAGTATTTACAACCATTCACACAATTCTTGTCTTAAAGAAACAAAATCAGCAATTTTGCAAACAACTTGTTCAAACATTTAAAATTGTTGACTGTAACTTGCAAAGCTACTTATAAACTTGACTGTACTGCTTGACTACTTGACTGTAACTCGTAAAGCTAGTAACAGGAAATAATTAATCTTGCCTGGGTTTTTAGCAATTCGTTATTTTCCCTCAGAGAGTTAAGCGATGACCTCAGTTCGTTATTTTCATCAGTCATTTTTCTCAAGGTTTCTCTCAGTTGGCTCATTTTTGTCTCATGCTGCTAGAGAAATATCAAATTTTAAAACGTGATTAACAAGAGAGTCTTTTTAGAAATAATTCTCAACTAAGTTCCATTTCAGTGTTAAAAAACAGGACAAACTTTCAAAGATCAAATTTGTAATTCTTCATGGTCCAATCTGCACATACCACCAGTAGTGAAGAAAGCAACATCCACACCACATATTAAGAAGAAATATAAAGAAAATGGGAGCCATGGTGTACAGCCTATGGATCTTGTTTTTTTTTTTCCAGAAAATACCTAGATCTTCTCATTGATCCTCTTGTACATTCCTCAGTTAAGTCAGGTGTGGGAAAGAATTGTGAATGAAAACAAATGTCAAAGCTTTTGTTTACACTTAGCTCTTTTTTCTTTTAGCATCCATTTTAACCACAAATACGCCCAATTCTCCCGTTTTTGAATCTTTCAAATATTCTAACTATTCACTGCTGATAGTTAAGACGCTTTAGTTCACCTGTACTTAAACACCTGTCCTGCAATGTCCAGGAATGTATCCAATACGTGCTACATTTCATCGAATTGGAAAAAAATAATTGTGAAACTCAAGATAGTAATCTTTTAATATTTGTTATTATTATTAGTCCACAATATAATTTAATACCAGTACATACCATTAAAATATAAGCAAAAACAGACAAAAGAAACCGCAACAAAGGAAAATTGAAGTGACAATTACTTGTAACAGTCAAAAACCTGCGTGCCTTGAAAAAGAAACCAAGGAATATGTCTTTTTTCCCCTTCACTGGAAATTTGAAATACAATTAAATATTTTCCAGCAGATTCTGGAAAAAAAAAACCAACACTGAGGCTTTGAAGCCGAGTATAAAACAAATGTTTTCAGAAAATAACATTCCATTTCTCAGAAACCGTGAGAATCTTCTATGTGAAAATAGCTTTTTGTTCAGAAGTGTTGTCTTCTGCACTAGGAATTCAACCATCCACTACATTTTCTTAAGCCTCACTCTCAGACTGTTATCATGCTGCAAAAAGGACTTAAGCGGTAAATATAGAAATGATCTCATCAACAAAGAAAATGCTACAGATAAGCTCCAAACGGAGTGCTCAATTACTTCCATTGAAAAGGCCAAACCTTTAGAGTTAACCAAGCCTAGGAAAAGCTTGCCCAGCTTGGGATGGAACAGGAGCAAGGTGGCTTGAAATTGACCATAAACTTTCAAAACAGTCAGGGACAGCAGAATTATAAATGAAAGGTTTTGAGAGGAAAAAAAAAAGAATTAATATTCTCAATTTCTCCAAACCACATTACACAATGCTTTATAAGGCTTGCATATTTGGGGTTTTGACAATAATTTCACAGTTCTTCAGGGATTTGGCAATAATTTCACAGACCACAGGGCTGTTGTAGGTGGTGCCAGGATGTCTAAACCATCCAATTCCATTATCAAATCGGGTACCATCTGTATCATAATAAAGTGCATCACTTCATTCCTGCCAAATGTTTGTCTAGTCTGTTCCGAAGACCTGCAAATACTGGAAGCACCAGTCTTACTGACCTCTCTAACCCAGTGGTTAACTGCTTCATTTTAATCTAGTTTTCCCAAATTTCAACAGTAATCTGTACCTACACATCCCACAATTCATTGCACCATTCTGAACTGGAAACCACACCAAACTCACTAACAACAGTTTGGCACTTTTTATGCTAAATCTTTCATTTGGGGGTTTCAAACACTTTAAAGAAATAAGCATTATATCCAGCAAACATATGATGGCTTAAGGAAACTACAAGCAAGTTAAAATGTATGGGGAGCAATAAGAATCACTAAGTAAGTTATTGTACTTTTTTCATAGTTCCAAGTACTGCCTAAACGTCTTCATCAGCATCTTTTATTGCAGCGAAAGCTGCTTCACATCTGTGAAGCAATTCTTCTCGCTCAACTAGAGCACGTTCTCGTCTCTCAAGTTCCAGTGCATATTTCTCCTGTGCTGAACGCTCCCTCTATACCAAGGAAAAAAAATGTTGAAACGCCTTCGAAACACATGAAATTACCGATTTATAGTGAACTAGAATTCTTTCCTCTGCAGATATGCTTAGGTTTTGTTTTTAATTATAGTGTTACACAATAGCTGACTAATTAGAAGTATCCTAATGGCCATCTACATTCAATTGGATTTGCGGCAGGACTGCTTGGCCTTCCAAAATGCAGAATTCAACTCTGCATGGCTGTTCAAGTAACAGCATAGACAATTAAAAGTAGGATTTTGTTTCCAGAAGTTTTGGATAATGCTATTATCTGTAAGACAAAAGAGTCCAGTGCCCTAAACACTAGATTGCTGTATTGTTTCTTCAGTTAGTGGAAAGCACCTCTAGGAAAGTGGTGAGAAAAAAGATACGCACAATTCTTTTCATCTTGGATGGTGCAAAAGACAGTCCCAGCAGGAAATCTAGCAGAAGCACAGAAGCTGTTACAGAATAAAACCAATGCAGGTTTGGGAGCTCTTTAGTTAGTGGCCCAACCCTGCTGGTGGATAAACTATTGGGAGTCACCAGCAGCAGAAAAGTAAAGCCAGAAGGGATGGTCTTCACAGAAGATCAAGTCAAGAGGGCAAGTGCTCTTGAATGCCCAGAGTGAAGAGCATAGTTTCAGGTGCTGTCAGGAAAAGCAGTGCTTGCAGGTGTTTCTCTCCATGCCAACACCGCATCACAAGACACAACTCTTGGAATAATAGCACTGTGTTCAAATTCCCTTCAGCAGAGCAAATATCTGATCTAACCACTACGCATGTCATTACCAAGTCAGTGAACTAATTTAGGGGAAGAGGTGGATGATGACAGTGATATAGTTAGTAATTTCTGAATTCTCTGTCAAAAGTGAGAATCTTTGTAACATTACTGATCATTACAAAATGTCTGAGGCCATTACAGTTCCTACCTGGAGATTCTGACGGGCGACTTGCAGTTCGCTATTACTCTGACTTTTACCCAAATGGGATGGTAAGGTGTTATCTGTGGAGAAAAAGAACACACTTTACATTAAAAATATAGTCTTAAATAAATAAAGACTGCTTATCCAAACCAGCGAAAGTGTATTTTAAGCGTTTACAGCGACCAGCATAAAGCAAGACATATTGAAATGAAAAAGTAATCTCCTAAAGAATTACGGAGAAATGCTCAAAGTTTTGTTCCATGACTTGTTTGAATCAATCTATGCACGGACTGAAACATGAGGTAGCCAAAGTTTCCTTTTTGTTATGGCTTCAGGAAAGTGATTAACTGCTGAATAGACCCGGACCTCTCCTATTTCCCGTTGAGTGAAACACTTCAGAACTGCAATTTAACAAATTGCTACCGAGTAAATTAAGAGGAATTTAGTTGTATACAATGAGAATTGATGTACAATAGTCACAGTTTCTCTGTTAAGAATCTAGTTTAGAATAAAGAGAAGCCAGTCCACCATTTAGGGAACCTGAGCACTTTCATTTCTGATAAAGGCTGCCTCACACTCGACTCTAAAAATACTAATAGATACGCCTCTTGCTCGAATATTTAGTCCTACCTAACCGACTACATTAGCAATGAGCGTGAGCACCCATATAGCCCCAATGCAAATTCCTTTTTGTCATTCCTGGTCCTCCCTTGTTCTGTCTTGAAGACCCAAGTGTACATCTTTGGCACAAATGACGATAACACAAACATTACTGCCCATTGTTCCAAACCAGTATTAGTCCGACACTGCCATTATTACAGAGCTGAATTCATTCTTAGGTGGTTAGAAACATATTCGGAGCCTATATTCATAGGTCACATAGGAAGACAGACCTGCCTTCCCATTGACGCTTACCGATGTCCAAACACAAAGAGCTAAACAGGCAGCAGCAAATGAAAATGGATCAGAACAGACTAGAGAACACAGAAAGGATAGAAGTAGGGAAGTATGTGACAGATTCTTAAGAACCAAGCATAACAATACTGCTTCTCAGCAACATGTTACAGCATAAATTGAAACTCCTTACATATTCACTCCTCTTTTGGAGTGATTAGGGCCATACTAGCTGTTCAGTGTTGCTATCTGTCTCTTACTGCAATACGAAGTATTTCTAGAAGAACCTCTGGTACAGACAGTCATGTTTATGCTGAGTTTCAGAGAGTAACGCCTCTTACCAACATCATATTTATGAAGTTCCGCTAGCGATGGTGCTTTACAATCCAGCAACTGCTCCTATTGAACATGAAGGCAACACATTAATATTTCATCTTGCATGTGGGCCTTTTCAACAACTACATTAACAGACAACTCTTGCCTCCACCACACAAACTACATTACTTAAACTATTAAAGCTGAAAAGCTTCCAGTTATTACGAAGCTTAATGAAACACTCAAACATTTAAAATAGGGAAAAAAAATCAGAATTTGTCTCTTATGGATGGCATGTTCAGCTTGTGAAACCATTTGGTTCAAAGGCAGCATACCCTGCCACAGAATAGCCTGTCTAAAACAAACATCTTAAGACTAAGTGTCATTGCTGCTGTGTTACACAAAACTAATACCTGTGCAAAAGTCAGACTGTGCGACTGAAGGCTTTTACGCAGCAATCGAGAGTTAGAGCATTCCTTACTTTCTGCTCTATTTAATCCAAATTTAGAAAACAAACAAGCAGCATAGAGGGCAAGGAAGTCTGAGTTCTCAGGCCTGATACCTTCCTGCCAGTCACACAATAAATAGAGAACTGCCTACCTAGTCTTAACTTCTTGGATGTGACTACTAACATGATTTTCCTGCATTTTTGAAGACTGTCAACCCTGAAACCTTGACAAGTGTACGAAAGCCTGCAGTTGCAGTTTTCTTGAAAGCTAGACCGAAGTGTCAAATGGCAGAGAAATTAACATTTCTTTAAATAGAAGAATAGGAAATCTAGAAAAATAGAATAAATTCTAGAAGAATTACATCTAAAGAATATTAATTCCATTAGATTTAATACTCAAGATTCTAAAATAATTTAGCCAGGAAGTTCTACAGAAGATGACACGGGAAAAGTGCTCCTCCAGTCAGACGCTAGAAGCTTCTGAACGTCACAGAACAGAGGTTGGAAATTGGCATTTACCTTCAATTTGTAAACAGCAGGGCTTCCAGGAAACAACTTAGCGGATTTTTCAACCCAGTATTTTGCTCTTTCATCAGTGACGGCATTATTGCACAGTAACTCCGCTATCTTCAGTACTAGATCTTTCTGCATTGGGTTCAACTCCACAGAACGCTAGTTTTCCCCATGCACGCACACTGGAAAAAAAGGCAGGAAAAAAAAAGGTAACCTGATCTTGCAATCCACACAGAATGGGAAAGAAAATTATAACAGTCATTGAAAAGACACAGGTATTCAAATTAGACAGATCTATTAGTAAATACTTTTTGAATGAGTTAAGAAAGACCTCAGTTGCTAAATGCATCACTAGTCTACAGCACCCAGATACATCTGCTGCAACTCAAAAGAGCAAAAATTCAGAAAAGAAAGAATTTCCAAGGGAAAAAACGCAGAAGCCAGCTACTCTGCCCCCACCACCAGCTATACGCAGGCAGCTGGACTCTTACGTACCTTTAGTCTAACTCCATATAGACATTTTTGAAGAAATATATAATTAAGTCACACCCTACGACAAGCTGCGATGTATTGGCAGCAAAACTTTTGAGCACATCCTCTCCCTCCCCAAAACCTGAACAAAGGCATTCTGATGGTGAATTTTTCATTGGGCAATCATACAAATAAATGTCAATTATGTTCGCCCTGCCCCATCTCACACCCCCCCAAACAAAACTCCCCAAAAAAGCAATAAATACGAACAACTAGAAAACACCCTAGGTCTAGTCTTCCAGTAGCAACTAGGTTACTGCTGTCACCTGAGCCCTTGCTAAGAATCTGTCACTGCTGTCAAATTCCCTAATCCAAAGGGCAATGTAAGATATGGAAAGAATTTAGTAGCAGCTAGCACAAAGACCCAGTCTAGGTCACAAAAGAATCATCTTAAAAAAAAATACTGATGAAGCAAAACACATCAAATGAAGAATCCCCTCTGCAGTATGTCATATACACCTTTGGCAACAGAAAGCATACATATTACACTTTTTCCACAAACATGTTTTCTTCTATGCATTTAAGAAAAGTCCAGAACAGAATGATTTTAAAAGTCCCTTTACAATGGATTAAAGCAGGACATCGGAGGTCGGTGGAGTACTTACCCTGTAACATCCAAAAGCTTTTTCTATGTTGTCCTCAGCTTCATAAATTTGTCCAAGAAATCTGTGTGCTCTCCGATCTCTCTTTTGCACACTGAGGTATGTAGATATATACCTATGGAGCAGGAAAAAAAAGATCAATATTCCTCAATAATACGAGTCCCTCTGTCCTCCCCCGCCCCCCCCCAGTGTCCACGGAAGCGGGGCAGGAATTTAACATGTGATACAGGAAATGCAGTCATGGTTGGTTCCAGATACCTGGTCTGGACCTTAAAGTACAGAACAACATTATTTTTACATGTACAGACGCTACTTATTTGCCACCAAGTATTGGTATTTACTAAAAAAAAAAAAAAAAAAAAAAAAAGAAAGAAACTGTAACTGTAATTACTTCATAATACAATGGAATAAAAGCCATTTCAAACAGCAAGTTTTTCAATATCACGCAACTAATTATCTAAGTTGCTGTTTTATAAAGATTTAAACAGCACTTGATACCCACATCTACTGCTACTGTAAAGCAGCATGATAGTGATCTTGATTTCTCCAGTCTACTTCATATTCACTTAGCTTTTCTAAAGTACTTTAGAGAACAGAATAGCAGAATACAGCAACGCGTATTACCTTTTAGCAAGTTCATACTCCTTTACTTCAAAATACAGCTTAGCGAACTGGAATCCTTTCAACGATTTCTGAACGGAAAACACACAACAAGCACATTTTAGATGTACAACACTTTCAAAGTAATTGCATAGGAAGACCCTTCTGATACTTTTTGAGAGACTGAATTTGATAACTAGTTATCAGCTCCAGTCCGCTCCTCATACCCAAAGTTTTGTTTCTGAAAGATGTGGGATTTGGAAAACAATGCTTTTCCAGTAACTGGCCAAGGCTACCAACGTGAAATCGAGGCGGCCGCTGCGCTGAGGGACCGGGGCGGGCGGAGGGGGTTAACGGGAACAATGGCGGGGCCTCGTCCCGTGCTGTGGAGTGGAGCTGAAACAGGGACGAGCAGGGGAGAGGCTCGCTGTTGGGTTACAGCTCCGTGTAACGCAGGCACGGGTCGAATCTGTGCGCTAGGGGCGTGCAGGGTAATGCTTGTGTAAGCAGCGTTCCCTGGAGAGGCTGAGGGAAGGGTTGCTCTCGCTAGCCTCAGAAGTAAAGCATGATATGAAGATATAGCGCGTGACAGAAACATGTGATGTCTATAGTCATCTCTAACTGCATAAATGAACAGCAAGTCGGCTGTTCTGAAAAAAATACTGATAGTCCTGGCGCCGAGCTGTAAGAGAGAAGTTAAAAAGAACTTACCCATGCACGTTCCCCCTCTGCACCACAGCTTCCCAGATAACACTCCAGGAGATGGTTGTCACGAAAAGTTACCAGCCACTTTAACATACCATGTACAAAAACAACGTGGGTCTGGAAGGTAATCTCCCGAGCAAGTATGAACTAAATCCTGTGGCAGACTGCACATAAGAACTGCTCTTTACCTTTCAAAGTACTCAAGTGCCCAAGAGCCTGCAGACAGCACAAAACAGCATCCACCTGACCAGCACCTGCCCAGCTGCCTCAGCTTCCTCACTGCTCATCAGAGGAAGAATGACATTTCAAAGGCCTTCCGTCTACTGACCATCAACATCAATTAGCACGTTCAAAATAAGTACACAACGCGATGCAAATTGCTCTTCAGCAAGCCGAAGTGAAGACAATAGTTATTTTGACAAGACTAAGATTTAATTTGTAAAATTTGACATTCCATACAAATATGTCATAACACAAATACACCCAAAATATGCCAGTGTCTGAACTTATTTAACATGCAAAAAAAATCAATTAGAACACATAAAAAACAACCATAAGCTGCAATTTTACATTTATACATCAGAAGTGTCCTTTTTAAGGAAGTGGAAATAATTAATCAATAACATCTAAATACTGATTTATACTGCTAGAACATCTGTATACTCAAAAGCCAGAATTCTCTATTTGCCCACAGTCTGTAATGACAACTCTTCCACTTACTAACCCGTTGGGAGAACCAAAGGATTCGAGCTTTTTCACAACATCCGTTCCATCTGTCACAGAACCAAACACCACGTATTTAAAGTCCAAGGCTTCTACTGTTTTGAGTGTTGTGAAGAACTGAGAGTTATTCGTATCCCGACCCCTATTTGCCATCGACAGCAATCCAGGACCCGTGTGCTTCACTTCAAAGCTCTCTTCTTCAAATGCATCTCCATAAATTGACCGTCCACCTGTTCCATCATGGTTAGTTACATCACCTCCCTTAAAAAAAAAGCACAGCGTTTACTTTCAAGTCCCAAAGAACAAGATCATCACGAACATCGTGATGTTCAAGAACATCGACCAATAGCACAGTTACATTCTTTCCAAAATAAGAGGTTTTGTTCAAAAAACACAGGTAAAACCTCATTCTTAGTTATCACAAGTACTATAGTTACTTGGATATAAGGCTTTCCACCTTCAGCAGATTTGCTCGTGGTAACAAAGCATTACCGGAATGTTCCTCGTTTATCCTGAACACAGCATTTTATCTTTGTTCCACATGGCAACTACTCTAAGCGGGTCATTCCCACTTTCTGCTTCCTGCTTCACTCGGCCCTTACAACTGGCAACCACGATTATCTCTATTCTCACTTAGTCCCTGCAGGCACAAAACTGACCACCCAGAAAAAGTCATGGTACCACTGATCAGAACTTTCCTGCTTTTGTGCAGAAAGTTTAAAGAAAAGAACAACGAGAGTCATACTTCAGATTCACTTAATACCCAGTCAAGACTGGAGAGTTTTTCACTCTGATGACAAGCCATTTGTATATTGCTATCCATTTCTGAATTTGGAAACGATTGTGCCCTGCCTTGAGGGATGTAGCATTATGCAAAAGCATTCTTGTAGCATGTAAGGAATTCAGTTTATTTTACCTGTTTTAAGTCATTATACCTCCTACTGAATATTTGGAAGACTTTTAGGAACGAAGGGAAGGTATACGTGAGCAGATACCGATCTCCTATGCCTTCAGAAATTATGGGGATACTTTTTGAGAGACTGAATTTGATAACTAGTTATCAGCTCCAGTCCGCTCCTCATAACCAAAGTTTTGTTTTTGAAAGATGTGGGATTTGGAAAACAATGCTTTTCCTGTAACTGGCCAAGGCTACAAACGTGAAATTGAGGTTACTGGTGAAGCAAGCAACAAGCCTTAATACTTGTGACATTTCACAACCACTTCTTACTGAAGAGTGTAGAAGAAGTAGAAGAAGAGAGTCTGCTACATTTAAAGTACAGCCTGTTTTTTTCCCCCAATGTAACAATGTTGCAAAAAGAACCCCTAAAATCTGACAGAGTAAACAAAAAAGATGGTACTTAGTCCTGGTCTAGTACATATCACTCACAACTGTTTCAATATAGGTAAAATGTTTTCTTCCCACCTAAGAAATCCCACCTACTCTCAGTTTAGAGCGTGGAAACACAGCAAAAACCATGGAGTTCGGGCCACGGGGTTACTGCGGAGCCTGGAGGAGGTGCAAACGAGGCTGCCACGTTCTGGGATATAACCACACAAGGCAGGCCATACCCCTTGGGGTCAGGGGCTGTTTCCACCCACAGTAGGGCTGCGCATACGGTCAGCGGAGCATGAAAAAACTAGAAGAACTGAATTACAATTTAAAGGAAGTATTGCTGAGAGTGGTCTCCCGAACCCACGGCACAGTCCGAAATCCCAACGGTGTTATCAGGCTAGTTATATAAACTTTTTTTTGGGGGGGAAGAGGGCTTCTCGTCATGAACACAGTAAGGACTGCATTCAGCTACTGAACTGTTACTGCACTGAATAACTACATACAATAATAACAAATAATAACAATCAAAAAGACCTTACCTAGCACTAAACTATAGGCTTGAGGTGAAAGCCGCATTACATTGAAAACAAGAGAGAAAGATGTGGTAGGAAGGTACGCATTTTAAACTCAGACAAGGTATTTTCTTTAGGAAAACCTCCTGACTGTGCCGATTCAGAAAACAGCCAGAAGAACCAAGTTGTTCATTACGAAGCAAACTGCAGTTTCTGTCTTAAACCTAATAACTAAAGTGCATACATAGGTTAGGTGTGTGTCTCCTTTAAATCAGGATACGGAAGTATTTACATAGGCACAGGTAGAAGCATAGGGAAGAAAGGCTGCCTTGCTGCTTTTCCATCCATCTCAAACACTCATTGAAGAGAGCTGATACAAGTCTTAATAACATAGCCTTTATTGATGACACTGGAAAGATGTTTTGAAGCAACCAGTTTTCCATAAACAGGAAAGGAAATTTTGCTTGCTATGATGTAATTACATAAAATCTGTGTAAGTCACTAGTATAAAAAGGAAAAAACAAACACGTGTAGTTGGTAACACAGTACCATCAGGAATTCCTGAGCAACTGCATTTTCAATAGAAAAGGGAAAAATAAAACAGGTGTGCATGAACAGAACTCAACGGTATAAAACAATCAGGTGTATGTTATAAGGAATTCTGATGACTTGTGAACTCAGTTCTTGAGGATGACTAAAGAAATAGATCCTAGCAGGATCAAACCACATATATTTACACTCACAGTGTAAAAGTAATATTGCCAGTTAATTGAAATATGCATTTCCATTACTGTTCTAGACGTTAAAGAAGCTAAATTTAAACCTCAGGTGTTCACATTTGTAACAAAATTCCTCTTGCATCCTGAATAATTAAGGCAAAGTATGTTATCTTTTGAAAATACCTTGTATATAGTTTCTGCATAAAAATATGAAATAAAAATAAAACTATATATATATATTTAATGGAACACTGTTATGTATGGTCCAGCAGAACAAGGCACAAAAAGTGAATACAATGCAAAAGCATATATAAAAGTTAATGAGTTACTCTGAATGGAATATAGCAAAATTCAAGTAGTTCTGAGCATGCTCATTTCCTGCAGTAGGAATATAGACTTCATACAGATATTTCATGCTAAGTCCGATGTACAGATTCATCATGTAAGCACAAACGATCAGAAGCAGGTCATTTGTACAGTGACTGTATCTAGAAATAAGATACTTTTCAAACCATCTGAAACCAGGCTCCTTAATGAGACTATTTGACCTGAAATCTGGGCATGTTTGTTTGTTTTGTTTTGTTTTTCCATGAGGTGAGGTATGTTTGGTTTCTTGCCCTAGACACTTGAAGTTTTATATTCATGCTTAATCTGCACATCAATACTTTCATTAATATAAATGACACTCTGTGTCCGTAACATTGGACACATTTGCAAAGTGTGTCTTTGCCGGTATTCACAAGCATATTCTCCATCTAAAATTCCACAGAGATTACTGTGCACAGTGGCACACTTGTACCAATTCTACTGCATTATCAGGGTCTGAAACCTTTCAGGTGAGCTGATATTTAATTTAGTCTATAAGTGTGGTCTATTTATCAACAAATAAGTATACATGTACACGTACAGAGAATGGAAAATTTCAAAATATCTCAGTCTGATTGAAAGGCATGCATCATAATCTATTATCTCATTGCAGCCTCAAAGTCCCTCCCCACGAGTACGATGTATAACATTTCCATAAAGAACAGGGAGAGCAGAAAGGTCTTCACTTCCTTCCCAAAGTTTCAGCTAGTTTCTTCAGTCTTTTCTTCAGCTCTAGAGGAAGCTTCTCATAGCAGGTTTTGCAGACAGGCTTCATATCAAATTCTCATATCAAACTAGAAGCTATTTTTAAATATGTATTTAAAATCCGAGCTCCCAACATCGGATCAAAAAGCAGGTTTTGTCTGTGAACTCCAAACTACTGGAGGTAGTTAGGCCCAACGACGCAAAACATGAATCAACGGTCTGCATTCGAAATACACTCAAATTGCTACTCCCCACCCCTCCCCCACCCCCAAGTGATCTATGTAAAACTTTAAGCGAATTTAAATGAAAACAGGCCTCCGCGTTTTCGGTCCATCTTTTCAGGTATCACTGACACGCCAGAGCGGACTCACGCTTGACACCTTGCGGACAGGGATGAAAAGCAACCTCAAAAGAAACGCTTGCAGCCTTGGCAGACCCTTCCCTCCGAAATCAACACAACAAGGAAACCAGTAACTATTCCCTCGGTGGACTGTGCTACACAGTCAGCTGTAAGCATCGCTCGAAAGTCAAAACTAAACGCGTCCGGTGGCCTTGAGCACAAGAAGAGGAGAGGAAATATTTTGTGTCGAGGCCACCGGGGAGTATCAACACTGTGGGAACGTATCTGTGCACCTGGCGGCGATGCACTTGACGCTGTCTAGCCCAAACAGTGCCCAAGTCGAACCCACAAAGTCACAGGACAGCTTTGCTGCTGCTGCTGCTGCTGGGAAAGGCACCAACCAAAGGCACAGCCCCTGCACGCAGTCCCTACCGGATCACGCTTAGCTCGGGCACATTCACGCCGCTTCAAAGCAACTCCGAGCGGCAGGCCGGGATCTTTCAGGATTAGGGCCCGCTGAATCGCATCAGGCGGCTGAGCGTTTCCCAGCTAAAATGGGCACGGGTGGCGTTTGTCACCCCCGGGCCCGCTGGCTGACAGGGAGCGGAGCTGTGCGCCCCCAGCCCCCCTCGCTCGGCGCTGTCGCTTCAGCGAGCGGCCGGCCAGAAACCTCCACGGCGCCGCACGGAAAGGACACTGAAACTTGAAGGCGGCGCGGTGCTTCGTTTGTGAAGGAAAGTACCTCTCCCTCGCTCCGGCCCCGAGGAAAGCCCTGCTATAAAACCCCTCCTGTCCGTGAGGCGCCGCGGGGCAGGGGCAGGGGCAGGGGCAGGGGCAGGGGCAGGGGCAGCCCCAACCCTCCCCTCACGACGCCGGCCACCCCCCTAGCCCCCCACCCCACCCGGGACCCCACCGGGACCCCACCGGGACCCCCTCCGCCTCCCCCCCCGCCGGCCAAGGGAAGCGGCGAGGCCTCGCTCACCTCTCTCCGAGAAGCCGCAGAGGCCTGCACGGAGGCGACACAGCGCTCCACCTCGGCCTTGCTGCGCCTCAACATGGCGACCGCAGCAGCGCCGAGCCCGGCCGGGCTCCGCTCCGCTCCGCTCCGCTCCCGTGCCGCGCCGCGCCGCCGCAGCGGCACAAACAAACAGCTCCAGGCGGGGCACCGGCCGCGCCCGAGGAACGCCGCGCACGCAGCGCGCTACGCACACTGCGCACACTGCGCACACTGCGCACGCCCCCGCTGAATGCGCAGGAGCCGTTGCCACAGTGCGGGGAGGGGAGGGGCGAGGCTGTGACGCATGCGCGGGGCGGCCGCTGGGGCTCCCTGACAGGGCTTTAGGAACTGAGTTTGCAAAGGGTCCCTCAGAAAGTAGCTGGGAGCAGCCCTGAAGACGCGCAGGCTGCAGAGTTTGAGACACGAGCTGTAACTTATTCTTTTGGATTGATTGATTTAATTTTGTAAGCCGTAAGGCGGTTGCCCCGCGGCTTGCTGGAGGTGTGCCCCTCTCGCTTTTCTGCAAGTTCCAGGCACTTTGGTCAAATGGAGGCCACTGGGCTGTCCCCAAATGGTGTGATATCTCTGTGGACAGGCTGCGTTAAAATTTCATCCCCTCCTCAGTCTCTAGCGTCCCACTGACATGCACAAGTTTCCTGCTGGACCTAAGCACTACCCACATCTCCACAACTCCTCCCGCCTTTATAAAAAAAAAAATAATAATAAAGTATTGATTCAAAGATCGAAGCCGAAATTCCTTTAAGTGGTATATTCTTTATTGCAGCGCTGGATGCACGGGGGATCTCTCCACCTATCGTGCATACCCAAAGCGGAAAGCAGTCTTGAATTTATACAATCAATCTCTCAATATTCTACAAGCGCCTATACATATGCATTACCTATCCCCGCCTTCCCTCGCTTCTCATGCTAATTAGCCTTTTGGCACCTTGCGCCTGCGTAGAGCCTCCCAAGAATTGTGGGCAGGGGTCTTTGGGACGTGGGCAGGGGTCTTTGGGAGGAAGACCCCGAGTCTTCCTCACAGTGTACTTTTCACCTTTGGTCAGGAATCTGATGAATTGGCACGTTTCTTAATTGCGAGAGCTGGTTGTTGCCAATTCTTCCGTTTGTTGTATCTTTATAATGAATTCCAATGCCCAATTTTGAGATTTATAGTCCTTCCATTTGTTTCTCTGTCCGTCTGCCGCTTCCTTATCATGAGTTCCAGTGTCTTGTTTCGAGATATACAGTCCTTGTCTGGGGATTGTCCTTGCCTCCCCAATGCCTCCCCAATACCTCCTTAATCAATCCCCCCTTTTCTTTTCCCATGCAAATTCTTTTGCATCAGATACTTTCATTATTTACAGTAACAAAACAAAGCAGGCATCTAAACAACATGCACACAAATATTCCTAACACTACTAATGTTATAGAGCAATGAACACTTGTTTCAAACATTGGAAATTGGGCAACCAGGAGGTTAACTTATTCCATATTTCACTAAAACTCCATGAAAGATCATCTTTACTGATCTCATGTAGGACCCTTGTCTGCTTCCATATTTCTTCCAGGTCGGTAGAGATCCTTCCACTCTGATCTACATACATACAACAACTTGTATTTATTACTGTACAGACTCCCCCTTGAGCGGCCAGTAACAAGTCTAGGGCCATCCGATTTTGTAATACTACCTGTGATAAACTAGATATCTCTTCTTGTTGAGCCTTTATAGCATCCAGAGGTTTGTTTTCTAACTTCTCTATAATTGCAGAAATATTAACTATCGCCTTTTCCAATTCACTCACTCCTAACCATGGGATAAACCATCGAACAAAACTATGAAAAGCAGTGTGTCTCTCTATCAATGGATTGTTAATTTTTTGTCTAATTCTCCGGATATGATTTCTCAAATAACCTCGAGGCGCTACATCATGTATGGTCAAATTGGGGACTACTGCTCCAAGAGTGCAAGTTCCCTTCCAATTCTCGGGCAAGACCTTACAGGCTGTATCATTGCATAACCAATACCACCCTTTTCCTTCTGGAACCGTCCAGCTGGTTGAATTTGCCCAACTGCTAGTTGTACTAATATCAATTGTTTGATTACAAGATGTCTGATTTCCCACATAAGTAGTACCCGTATTTATACAATCCTGTTTTCCCATACCCTTAGGCGGGTTACGCCTTTGTACACATACATAGTAAGATTCCAATGGCACGAAGCTACTAACTTCTAGTTCCAAAACTTCTTCATATTTTTGACCCCAAGATGTGTTTTCCCACAAATTAGTCCAAGGTAAGTTTGCAGGCAAGGGAATCCTGATTAACGATACACCCTTATTCCCATGCTGTGGCAGATGGGTGCATACCCAACAGTTCGTCTTATTAATCACTTGAGATACAGTTTGTATTAAGGTCAGGTGTAAGTTCTCGTCCCAAACTGCCCACCCCGAATCTGAGAACCACACCCCTGCAATCATTAGGATCTGGAAAACCATAATTTTGTTGGTCCAATTGGAGTGGTGGTCCATATCCTCACCAGGGCCTTCTTCACCCTTGAATCGTGGATCCAAGCTGCTTGCTCCTTAATCTTAATGGCGGTGTGTGTTGTCAGTAATACCTGGTATGGTCCTGTCCACTTTCCTTCCGTTTTTCCTCTAGGGGTTGTCCTGAAAAAGTCTTTATATATATAATCCCTGAGCTTAAAAGGGTGGATTGGTTGATCCAACCGTCTAGCCCAGGTCCTGAGAACAAATTTATGTACTTTATTTAATTATTTCTGAAGTTCAGTTATATATGCATATGAATATTCTAATCCTAACTGTGTTCGATCCTCTCCACTAAATAGAAATGGATACGGCCTTCCATATAAGATTTCAAAGGGACTCAAATTCCCTTTTATTCTAGGTTTAACTCAAATTCTAAGTAATGCTAAAGGGAGGGATTGAGGTCATGACAAATTAGATTCTTGTCCGATTTTAGTGTTTAATTAAATGTTTCATTTTTTCTACCTGTCCACTTGCCTGCGGTCTATAAAGAGTATGCAGTTGTCTTTAGAATATCTTTAGAATCTTACTTATCTGTTGTACCACTTGCACACTGTCCTGGTTTCAGTTAGCACAGAATTAATTTTCTTCCTAGTAGCTGGTGGAATGCTGTGTTTTGGCTTAGGATGAGAAGAGTGCTGATAACACCCCGATGCTTTAATTGTTGCAGAGCAGTGTTTATACTAAGCCAAGGACATCTCAGCCTTTTGCTCTGTCCTGCCAACGGGCAGGCTGGGGGTGCAGTAAGAGCTGGGAGGGGACAGACCCAGGACAGGTGACCCAAACTAGCCAAAGGGGTATTCCATACCATCTGACGTCATGCTAAACAATATATAGGGGTGGCTAGCCGGGGGGAGGGGGCCGGACTGCTCGGGGTGAGGCTGGGCATCGGTCAGCGAGTGGTGAGCAATTGCATTGTGCATCACTTGTTTGTACATACTATTACTTTCGTATTATCACCATTGTATCATTATTATTATTATTGTTATTATTATTTTTGTTATTATTATTTTCCTGTCTTACTAAACTGTCTTTATCTCAACTCACGGGCTTCACTCTCCATTTCTCTCCCCCGTCCCAGAGAGGGAGGGGGGAGGGTGAGCGAACGGCTGCGTGGTATTTAGCTGCCGGCCGGGTTAAACCACGACACACACAAAAATGTGAAACTCTATCAGAAGACATTGCTACTAGAATCCCAAAGCATGGTATTATTTCATTTAACAAGACTTTAACCACTTCTTCTTGCTTTGTTTGTTCGACAGGGAAAGGCTTCAGGCCTTCCTGAAATCATGTCAGTCAGAACCAGTAAGTAACAAAACCCCCCTTTTCTAGGGAGTTCTGAAAAAATCAATTTACCACTGTTGTCCCAGATAATTTCCTTTACCAATTATTCCAAATTTTATTCTATTCCTGGTATTGGGGATATTACGTAAACAGATGCTACATTGTTAAGTTACTTGTTTTATTGTTGTGTATAAATTTCATCCCACTAATATCTGACTCATGCTCTTATGCAATGTGTCAGCTCCCCGATGTGTTTTATTGTGTTCTGTAAGAAGTATGGGCCATATCAAATTAGAGGGTATTATTACACAGTTATCTTTTAAATATACTCATCTATCTGGTTTCATTTTACCTTTCAAATCTTCAATTAATTTTAAGTCTTCTTTTGTATAATTTGGCTTTTTGGTTCATATATATAGTTTGGATTTTACCGTCTGGTATTAAAGACAATGCCTTCACCTCAGTTATTTCAGCTGCCTGTTTAGCCTCCTGATCTGCCAATCGATTTCCAATTTCAAAATCAGAGTTTCCCTTTTGGTGTCCTTGACAATGCATGATAGCTACCTTTTCTGACTGTTTTACAGCCTGTAACAATTTTAAAATTTCTTCAGCATGTTTTCTTTTTGTTTTCCCTGAGCAGTCAGCAATCCACGTTCTTTCCATATCGCTCCATGAGCATGTACCACGCCGAATGCATATTTAGAGTCTGTCCAAATACTTATTTTCCTTCCTGCTGCTAGTTCCAGTGCTCGTGTAAGAGCAATTATCTCTGCTTTCTGGGTGGACGTCCCAGGGGGTAATGGTTTGGACTTGATTACCTGTTGAGTGGTTGTAATGGCGTACCCTGCCTTACGTTGTCCTTGTTTCACAAAGCTGCTCCCATCAGTATACCAAGATTCATCAGCATCTTCTAAAGGTTCTTCCTTAAGATCGGGTCGACTAGAATACACAGTCTCTATTGTTTCTATACAATCATGAGTTATAGGTTCATCCAGAGTTCCGCTAAGGAAAGAAGCTGGATTTACGACGTTAGTGACCACAATTTCCACATCATCTTGTTCTACTAATATTGCTTGATATTTTAAAAATCTTTGTGGTGAAAGCCAATGATTTCCTTTTTGTTCCAAAACTGTTGAGACCGTATGGGAGACTAACACTGTCATTTTCTGTCCCATTGTAAACTTCCGAGCTTCTTGTATATTGATAACAACAGCTGCAACAGCTCGAAGGCATCCGGGCCATCCTTCACTTACTTCATCTAATTGTTTAGAGAAGTAAGCTACTGCTCGTTTATAGGGACCCAGTCTTTGTGCTAGTACTCCCAAAGCTATCCCTTGTCTCTCATGAGAAAACAACCAAAAGGGTTTCGAGAGATCCGGTAATCCCAAAGCTGGAGCTTGCATCAATTCTTGTTTAAGTTTTTTTAAAGGCGTTTCGTGCTTCTCCAGTCCAGACTAGCTTTGACTGATTACTCTTTATCAATTCATATAGAGGCTTTACCAATCGTCCATAATTATAAATCCAAAGGCGACACCAACCTGTCATTCCTAAAAAGGTTTGTAGCTCCTTTACCGTTTGAGGTTCTGGAGTCCGGCAAATGACTTCCTTATGTTCAGTTCCTAGTTCTCGTTGTCCTCCCGAAATTTCAAATCCCAGATAGGTCACACTTTGTTGAGCCAGCTGGACTTTCTGTCAAGAGACTTGATATCCATTTTAAACCCAGAAAATTAAGAAAACTTATAGTCCATTGAATACAGCTCCCTTTAGTCTCGGTAGCTATTAAGAGATCATCTACATATTGGAACAAAGCACCTTCAGTGTCCGGAGGCATCCATGTTTCGAGTTCCCTTGCTAATTGGTTTCCAAAAATAGTGGGGCTATTCTTGAATCCTTGAGGTAGTAATGTCCACGTAAGCTGCGTCTTTCTGCCTGAATTGGGATTTTCCCATTCAAAGGCAAATAGGTTTTGGCTTTCTGTGGCTAAGCCTAGGCAGAAGAAGGCGTCTTTTAAATCCAGTACGGTAAACCAGACTTGACTATTCTTTAATTTAGTCGGCAAAGTATAAGGGTTTGCCACTACTGGATGTATATCCTCAGTGATTTTACTTATGGCCCTCAAATCCTGAACTAACCTATAGCTTTTTTCATCTGCCTTTTTAATTGGCAATATGGGTGTATTGTATTCTGATTCACATTCAATCAATAATCCATACTGTAAACATTTATCAATTATCTCTTTAATTCCTTTCCTATCTTCTATCCTCAAAGGATATTACTTAACCTTAACGGGTTTCTCTCCTGGCTTTAATTTAATAATTATTAAGGTCACATTTTTTTGCTCTTCCAGGGACTTCGGTAGCCCAAACTCCTGGACATATTGATCTGTGATCTCTAAAGGTATTTCACTTTTAGGGTCAGTTTGTATGAGTGCCAAGCTTAACACATTTGTTAGTTGTTCTTCTCCTATTCTTAATTTCATTTTCCCTTTTTCAACGACAATTTCTGCTCCTAATTGCTCTAATAAATCTCTACCTAAGAGTGCCCATGAAGAGTTAGGCGTATATAAAAATCTGTGTATGCCCCATTGTTTCCCTAACTTGTACTTCAAAGGTTCACAAAAATAAGCCTTTTCGGTTACACCTTGTCCTGGTTTCAGTTAGAATAGAGTTAATTTTTTTCTTAGGATGAGAAGAGTGCTGATAACACCCCGATGTTTTAATTGTTGCAGAGCAGTGCTTATACCAAGCCAAGGACATCTCAGCTTCTTGCTCTGTCCTGCCAACAGGCAGGCTGGGGGTGCAGTAAGAGCTGGGAAGGGACAGACCCAGGACAGGTGACCCAAACTAGCCAAAGGGGTATTCCATACCATCTGACGTCATGCTAAACAATATATAGGGGTGGCTAGCCGGGGGGAGGGGGCCGGACTGCTCGGGGTTAGGCTGGGCATTGGTCAGCGGGTGGTGAGCAATTGCATTGTGCATCACTTGTTTGTACATATTATTAGTAGTGGTACTATTATCATCATTGTATTATTACTATTACTATTATTATTATTATTATTATTATTATTATTATTTTGTCTTATTAAACTGTCTTTATCTCAACTCACGGGCTTCACTTTCCATTTCTCTCCCCCGTCTCAGAGAGGGAGGGGGAGGGGGAGCGAACGGCTGCGTGGTGTTTAGCTGCCAGCCGGGTTAAACCACAACACACCTTTTACCCTAATATAATAATTCTGTGAAGGCATTAATGCTTGATTTAGAACTGAATACGTTGCCCCATATCAATAAGAAATTTCACTTCCATTCCTCCCCTAGCTTCATTATAATCAGTGGAGGATCCGCTAGGGTAGATTCCCCAGGTCCCCGTTATTCCTGTTGAAATCAGGGACCAATGATTACCCTAGAAAAAGGCTAGTCAATTTGTCCTCCGAAGCCAGGTCCAAACCATTTTGTTTTATTTATTTATTTATTTATTTTCATTACATTTCAGAGTTGGTCCAAAAATTCCATAGGGGTTTCTTTTAGACCTTGTTGGAAGCATATTCTCAATTCCCAATTCATCCAGATTTTAGTATTTACTTAGCCGTTCATAATTTTAGGGATGATTAGGGTCTCAGTGGGGTCGGTCAGGGGAATGCAGTTGTCCACAGTTCCCTGAGCGGTCCCATCGGTAATCTGAGCTCGCACATGAACTCAGGTTGTTTTAAGAGTTAACTGTTTTTCTGTTTCCATAACAACTCTCTCTCGGACCCATCATGATCCATTTGCCCCGAAGGGCTAACACCCATGATTTTAAGATCTCTGCCTAGAGCAGAGGCAGAACTATTAACATTCCTACATCCTCTTTCCCTGCTCATTCAACTTCAAACACCTTTAACACTTTCAACAACCCTTTTAACACTTCCTTTATCTTTCTCCAGCCTCTACTTCTCTAATGCCAACATCAAAGGCTCAGTCAGGGGCCAACTTAATTCCGTACCTTTTCCCACCAAGATGCTGAAACAACATCAGTATACAACATTTCATCCTATTCTCCTTCTCAAAACCAACATTAACTGTAGCAAAACATTAGAGTTTAAAGTTCCATTTAGGGGCCACTTTTCTCCACATTCCAGCTTATAAAGCGGCCACCATTGATTACAATATTTTATCAATGTTTTCCTGTTCACACTTCCACCGGCAGATCCTCCAATATCCTTCCAGTGACTCAAAACACATCCTAACGCACTTTTCTTAGGAATTTCACTGCTTACTCGCCCCCCCATTTTCCAGTTTACACTTTCAGAATACACGTGTTACTTACAAAAGCGTATCACAAAAACGTATCACTCACAAAATTACAGGCACGCAATATCTTTCAGTAGCGATGTCACAAAGCTACTATTACCAGCAATATTGCTAAAATCACAATAACAATAGTCAGAGTCAAATTCCACATGCGATAAGTCAGAAAACCGAACTGTGTAACACCATAACGATATCTTTCTTATAACAATGCCACGAACCTACTATTACCACCAGAAAAATAGCCAAAATCACAGTAACAATAACCAGAGTTAAATACCATACTCCATGAGTCAGAAAACCGAAATAAACAACACAATTCCAGATGGACCTTAAAGCGAGCTCTTTCCTTAAGGTCCCCAAATATACTTATGGTGCTTACCACAAAGTATATACCAAACACTGCCTCGCAGAAGATCACCTTCCGACTTACAGACAGTTCCAGATACAGATGGACCTCAAGGTCCCCAGATATACTTGTGGTACTAACCACAAAGTATATACCAAATACTGTCCTGCAGAAGTCACCTTCCGACTTACTGGACAGTCCCAGATGACCGGTCTACCAGAAAACCAAACCAGAATAAAGAATATACTCACTTACAATGATGGGGTCCTTGTCTGCCTCCGCAATGATCCGGTGAGTCGAGGAGTCCCTCCGGGAAATCCCGGGGGTACCCTAGGGAGTCCTGTCCCCAGCGGGCCTGCGGTCCGGCAGAGAGGTAGTCCCATCTGGGGTGCCAGATTGATTCAAAGATCAAAGCTGAAATTCCTTTAAGTGGTATATTCTTTATTGCAGCGCTGGATGCACGGGGGATCTCTCCACCTATCATGCATACCCAAAGCGGAAAGCAGTCTTGAATTTATACAATCAATCTATCAATATTCTACAAGCGCCTATACATATGCATTACCTATCCCCGCCTTCCCTCGCTTCTCATGCTAATTAGCCTTTTGGCACCTTGCACCTGCGTAGAGCCTCCCAAGAATTGTGGGCAGGGGTCTTTGGGAGGAAGACCCCGAGTCTTCCTCACAGTGTACTTTTCACCTTTGGTCAGGAATCTGATGAATTGGCACATTTCTTAATTGCAAGAGCTGGTTGTTGCCAATTCTTCCGTTTGTTGTATCTTTATAATGAATTCCAATGTCCAATTTTGAGATTTATAGTCCTTACGTTTGTTTCTCTGTCCGTCTGCCGCTTCCTTATCATGAGTTCCAGTGTCTTGTTTCGAGATATACAGTCCATGTCTGGGGATTGTCCTTGCCTCCCCAATGCCTCCCCAATACCTCCTTAATCAGTATCCACCTTGTTTCTGTAAGCAGCAGCCACCTGACACCCTGCCGGAGTTAACCCTCTGTTTTATTATTTGCCCTATTAATGGGGATTTCTTTACACATTGGCTTTAATTCCATAAGAAGAAACAGCATTTTTTTCCCCTCTTCTTTTTAAATGACGAGGATTACAAAGTTTGTCAACACCTGCCAGGCTGAGGATTAAAAGTCTTAGCGCTGGTGCAGAGGAGAACCTGAGAGCTGGCTCGGGAGTCACTGGAGGAAATCTTTGCTTTTCGTGATGTGAAATTGCCTTCATGCAGACCAGGTCAAGCGCCTTGACGCTGGTCAGCATCTCTGTGGAACTGGCACCGTGTTGTCCCCACTGGTTGCAGCACCAGGAGGGTAGCCCGCCCGGCAGGACAGCAGTTGACCATATTCATTGCTAACCTTACAACCAGACCACACTCAGCTTGGCTCACTACATGTTTTGATACCTTGGTGGGAACTGAGCTCAGGATTTGCCGCTGCTGGAGGCAGGAAGGCTTTAGGCTCAGCTCCTTCCCCCTACAGCTACATCCATTGGGCTTTCGGAAGCGCTCCCTACTGTTATTCTAAGCAGGAGCTTCAAAAGGAATCTCTCTTCCTCGTGCATGATTGATCCCATGCAGTAATGTCGTGGTTTAACCCGGCCGGCAGTTAAACACCACGCAGCCGTTCGCTCACCCTCCCCCCTCCCTCTCTGGGACGGGGGAGAGAAATGGAAAGTGAACCCCGTGAGATAAAGACAGTTTAATAAGACAGGAAAATAATAATAACAAAATAATAATAACAATAATAACAATAATAATACAATGGTGATAATAGGGAAATAATAATAATATGTACAAACAAGTGATGCACAATGCAATTGCTCACCACTCGCTGACGGATGCCCAGCCTAACCCCGAGCAGTCCGGCCCCCTCCCCCCGGCTAGCCACCCCTATATATTGTTTAGCATGACGTCAGATGGTATGGAATACCCCTTTGGCTAGTTTGGGTCACCTGTCCTGGGTCTGTCCCCTCCCAGCTCTTACTGCACCCCCAGCCTGCCCATTGGCAGGACAGAGCAAAAGGCTGAGATGTCCTTGGCTTAGTATAAGCACTGCTCTGCAACAATTAAAGCATCGGGGTGTTATCAGCACTCTTCTCATCCTAAGCCAAAACACAGCATTCCACCAGCTACTATGAAAAAAATTAATTCTGTTCTAACTGAAACCAGGACACCTCAGCAATAGGACCTCAGCAACAGGACCTCAGCATTGTGACCTCAGCAATAGGACCTCAGCAATAGGACCTCAGCAATAGGACCTCAGCAATAGGACCTAAGCATTGTGAACTCAGCAATAGGACCTCAGCAATAGGACCTCAGCATTGTGACCTCAGCAATAGGACCTCAGCACTGTGACCTCAGCAATAGGACCTCAGTATTGTGACCTCAGCAATAGGACCTCAGCAATAGGACCTCAGCAATAGGACCTCAGCATTGTGAACTCAGCAATAGGACCTCAGCAATAGGACCTCAGCATTGTGACCTCAGCAATAGGACCTCAGCAATAGGACCTCAGCAATAGGACCTCAGCATTGTGATCTCAGCAATAGGACCTCAGCATTGTGACCTCAGCATTGTGACCTCAGCATTGTAACCTCAGCAATAGGACCTCAGCAATAGGACCTCAGCAATAGGACCTAAGCAATAGGACCTCAGCAACAGGACCTCAGCAATAGGACCACAGCATTGTGACCTCAGAATTGTGACCTCCAAATAGGACCTCAGCAATAGGACCTCAGCATTGTGACCTCAGCATTGTGACCTCAGCAATAGGACCTCAGAAATAGAACCTCAGCATAGTGACCTCAGCAATAGGACCTTAGCATTGTGACCTCAGCAATAGGACCTCAGTAATAAGACCTCAGCAATAGGACCTCAGCACTGTGATCTCAGCAATAGGACCTCAGCATTGTGACCTCAGCAAAAAGACCTCAGCATTAGCACCTCAGCAATAGGACCTAACCAATAGGACCTCAGCATTGTGACCTCAGCAATAGGAGATCAGCCATAGGACCTCAGCATTGTGACCTCAGCATTGTGACCTCAGCATTGTGACCTCAGCAATAGGACCTGAGCTATAGGACCTCAGAAATAGGACCTCAGCAATAGGACCTCAGAATTGTGACCTCAACAATAGGGCCTCAGCAATAGAACCTCATCATTGTGAACTCAGCAATAGGACCTCAGCAATAGGACCTCAGCAATAGGACGTCAGCATTGTGACCTCAGCATTGTGACCTCAGCAATAGGACCTCAGCAATAGGAGCTCAGAATTGTGACCTCAGCAATAGGACCTCAGCAATAGGACCTCAGCATGGTGACCTCAGCATTGTGAACTCAGCAATAGGACCTCAGCAATAAGACGTCAGCAATAGGACCACAGCATTGTGAACTCAGCAATAGGACCTCAGTAATAGGACCGCAGCAATAAGACCTCAGCATTGGGACCTCAGCAATAGGACCTCAGCATTGTGACCTCAGCATTGTGACCTCCGCATTGTGACCTCCGCATTGTGACCTCAACAATAGGACCTAAGCAATAGGACCTCAGCATTGTGACCTCAGCAATAGGACCTCATCAATAGGACCTCAGCAATAGGACCTCAGCATTGTGACCTCAGCAATAGGACCTCAGCATTGTGACCTCAGAATTGTGACCTCAGCAATAGGACCTCAGCATTGTGACCTCAGAATTGTGACCTCAGCAATAAGACCTTAGCAATAGGACCTCAGCATTGTGACCTCAGCATTGTGACCTCAGCATTGTGACCTAAGCAATAGGACCTCAGAAATAGAACCTCAGCATTGTGACCTCAGCAATACGACCTTAGCATTGTGACCTCAGCAATAGGACCTCAGCAATAGGACATTAGCATTGTGACCTCTGCACTGTGACCTCAGCAAAAAGACCTCAGCAATAGGACCTCAGCAACAGGACCTCAGCATTGTGACCTCAGCAATAGGAGATCAGCCATAGGACCTCAGCACTGTGACCTCAGCAAAAAGACCTCAGCAATAGGACCTCAGCAATAGGACCTAAGCAATAGGACCTCAGCATTGTGACCTCAGCAATAGGACCTCAGCATTGTGACCTCAGCAATAGGACCTCAGCAATAGGACCTCAGCAATAGGACCTCAGCAATAGGATCTCAACAATAGGACCTCAGAATTGTGACCTCAACAATAGGGCCTCAGCAATAGAACCTCATCATTGTGAACTCAGCAATAGGACCTCAGCAATTGGACCTCAGCAATAGGACGTCAGCATTGTGACCTCAGCATTGTGACCTCAGCAATAGGACCTCAGCAATAGGACCTCAGCAATAGGAGCTCAGAATTGTGACCTCAGCAATAGGACCTCAGCAATAGGACCTCAGCATGGTGACCTCAGCATTGTGAACTCAGCAATAGGACCTCAGCAATAAGACGTCGGCAATAGGACCACAGCATTGTGAACTCAGCAATACGACCTCAGCAATAGGTCCTCAGCAATAAGACCTCAGCATTGGGACCTCAGCATTGTGACCTCCGCATTGTGACCTCAACAATAGGACCTAAGCAATAGGACCTCAGCATTGTGACCTCAGCAATAGGACCTCAGCAATAGGACCTCAGCAATAGGACCTCAGCATTGTGACCTCAGAATTGTGACCTCAGCAATAGGACCTCAGCATTGTGACCTCAGAATTGTGACCTCAGCAATAAGACCTTAGCAATAGGACCTCAGCATTGTGACCTCAGCATTGTGACCTCAGCATTGTGACCTAAGCAATAGGACCTCAGAAATAGAACCTCAGTATTGTGACCTCAGCAATAGGACTTCAGCATTGTGACCTCTGCACTGTGACCTCAGCAAAAAGACCTCAGCAATAGGACCTCAGCAATAGGACCTCAGCATTGTGACCTCAGCAATAGGAGATCAGCCATAGGACCTCAGCACTGTGACCTCAGCAAAAAGACCTCAGCAATAGGACCTCAGCAATAGGACCTCAGCATTGTGACCTCAGCAATAGGAGATCAGCCATAGGACCTCAGCACTGTGACCTCAGCAAAAAGACCTCAGCAATAGGACCTCAGCATTGTGACCTCAGCAATAGGACCTAAGCATTGTGACCTCAGCATTGTGACCTCAGCAATAGGACCTCAGCATTGTAACCTTAGCAATAGGACCTCAGCAATAGGACCTCAGCATTGTGACCTCAGCAATACGACCTCAGCAATAGGACCTCAGAAATGGGACCACAGCAACAGGACCTCAACAATAGGACCTCAGAATTGTGACCTCAGCAATAGGGCCTCAGCAATAGGACCTCATCATTGTGAACTCAGCAATAGGACCTCAGCAATAGGACCTCAGCATTGTGACCTCAGCAATAGGACCTCAGTATTGTGACCTCTGCATGGTGACCTCAGCAATAGGACCTCATCATTGTGACCTCAGCAATAGGACCTCAGCAATAGGACCTCAGCAATAGGACCTCAGCAATAGGACCTCAGCATTGTGACCTCAGCAATACGACCTCAGCAATAGGACCTCAGAAATGGGACCACAGCAACAGGACCTCAACAATAGGACCTCAGAATTGTGACCTCAGCAATAGGGCCTCAGCAATAGGACCTCATCATTGTGAACTCAGCAATAGGACCTCAGCAATAGGACCTCAGCATTGTGACCTCAGCAATAGGACCTCAGTATTGTGACCTCTGCATGGTGACCTCAGCAATAGGACCTCATCATTGTGACCTCAGCAATAGGACCTCAGCAATAGGACCTAAGCAATAGGACCTCAGCAACAGGACCTCAGCAATAGGACCACAGCATTGTGACCTCAGAATTGTGACCTCCAAATAGGACCTCAGCAATAGGACCTCAGCATTGTGACCTCAGCATTGTGACCTCAGCAATAGGACCTCAGAAATAGAACCTCAGCATAGTGACCTCAGCAATAGGACCTTAGCATTGTGACCTCAGCAATAGGACCTCAGCAATAAGACCTCAGCAATAGGACCTCAGCACTGTGATCTCAGCAATAGGACCTCAGCATTGTGACCTCAGCAAAAAGACCTCAGCATTAGCACCTCAGCAATAGGACCTAACCAATAGGACCTCAGCATTGTGACCTCAGCAATAGGAGATCAGCCATAGGACCTCAGCATTGTGACCTCAGCATTGTGACCTCAGCATTGTGACCTCAGCAATAGGACCTGAGCTATAGGACCTCAGAAATAGGACCTCAGCAATAGGACCTCAGAATTGTGACCTCAACAATAGGGCCTCAGCAATAGAACCTCATCATTGTGAACTCAGCAATAGGACCTCAGCAATAGGACCTCAGCAATAGGACGTCAGCATTGTGACCTCAGCATTGTGACCTCAGCAATAGGACCTCAGCAATAGGAGCTCAGAATTGTGACCTCAGCAATAGGACCTCAGCAATAGGACCTCAGCATGGTGACCTCAGCATTGTGAACTCAGCAATAGGACCTCAGCAATAAGACGTCAGCAATAGGACCACAGCATTGTGAACTCAGCAATAGGACCTCAGTAATAGGACCGCAGCAATAAGACCTCAGCATTGGGACCTCAGCAATAGGACCTCACCATTGTGACCTCAGCATTGTGACCTCCGCATTGTGACCTCCGCATTGTGACCTCAACAATAGGACCTAAGCAATAGGACCTCAGCAATAGGACCTCATCAATAGGACCTCAGCAATAGGACCTCAGCATTGTGACCTCAGCAATAGGACCTCAGCATTGTGACCTCAGAATTGTGACCTCAGCAATAGGACCTCAGCATTGTGACCTCAGAATTGTGACCTCAGCAATAAGACCTTAGCAATAGGACCTCAGCATTGTGACCTCAGCATTGTGACCTCAGCATTGTGACCTAAGCAATAGGACCTCAGAAATAGAACCTCAGCATTGTGACCTCAGCAATACGACCTTAGCATTGTGACCTCAGCAATAGGACCTCAGCAATAGGACATTAGCATTGTGACCTCTGCACTGTGACCTCAGCAAAAAGACCTCAGCAATAGGACCTCAGCAACAGGACCTCAGCATTGTGACCTCAGCAATAGGAGATCAGCCATAGGACCTCAGCACTGTGACCTCAGCAAAAAGACCTCAGCAATAGGACCTCAGCAATAGGACCTAAGCAATAGGACCTCAGCATTGTGACCTCAGCAATAGGACCTCAGCATTGTGACCTCAGCAATAGGACCTCAGCAATAGGACCTCAGCAATAGGACCTCAGCAATAGGATCTCAACAATAGGACCTCAGAATTGTGACCTCAACAATTGGGCCTCAGCAATAGAACCTCATCATTGTGAACTCAGCAATAGGACCTCAGCAATAGGACCTCAGCAATAGGACGTCAGCATTGTGACCTCAGCATTGTGACCTCAGCAATAGGACCTCAGCAATAGGACCTCAGCAATAGGAGCTCAGAATTGTGACCTCAGCAATAGGACCTCAGCAATAGGACCTCAGCATGGTGACCTCAGCATTGTGAACTCAGCAATAGGACCTCAGCAATAAGACGTCGGCAATAGGACCACAGCATTGTGAACTCAGCAATACGACCTCAGCAATAGGTCCTCAGCAATAAGACCTCAGCATTGGGACCTCAGCAATAGGACCTCAGCATTGTGACCTCAGCATTGTGACCTCAGCATTGTGACCTCCGCATTGTGACCTCAACAATAGGACCTAAGCAATAGGACCTCAGCATTGTGACCTCAGCAATAGGACCTCAGCAATAAGACCTCAGCAATAGGACCTCAGCACTGTGATCTCAGCAATAGGACCTCAGCATTGTGACCTCAGCAAAAAGACCTCAGCATTAGCACCTCAGCAATAGGACCTAACCAATAGGACCTCAGCATTGTGACCTCAGCAATAGGAGATCAGCCATAGGACCTCAGCATTGTGACCTCAGCATTGTGACCTCAGCATTGTGACCTCAGCAATAGGACCTGAGCTATAGGACCTCAGAAATAGGACCTCAGCAATAGGACCTCAGAATTGTGACCTCAACAATAGGGCCTCAGCAATAGAACCTCATCATTGTGAACTCAGCAATAGGACCTCAGCAATAGGACCTCAGCAATAGGACGTCAGCATTGTGACCTCAGCATTGTGACCTCAGCAATAGGACCTCAGCAATAGGAGCTCAGAATTGTGACCTCAGCAATAGGACCTCAGCAATAGGACCTCAGCATGGTGACCTCAGCATTGTGAACTCAGCAATAGGACCTCAGCAATAAGACGTCAGCAATAGGACCACAGCATTGTGAACTCAGCAATAGGACCTCAGTAATAGGACCGCAGCAATAAGACCTCAGCATTGGGACCTCAGCAATAGGACCTCACCATTGTGACCTCAGCATTGTGACCTCCGCATTGTGACCTCCGCATTGTGACCTCAACAATAGGACCTAAGCAATAGGACCTCAGCAATAGGACCTCATCAATAGGACCTCAGCAATAGGACCTCAGCATTGTGACCTCAGCAATAGGACCTCAGCATTGTGACCTCAGAATTGTGACCTCAGCAATAGGACCTCAGCATTGTGACCTCAGAATTGTGACCTCAGCAATAAGACCTTAGCAATAGGACCTCAGCATTGTGACCTCAGCATTGTGACCTCAGCATTGTGACCTAAGCAATAGGACCTCAGAAATAGAACCTCAGCATTGTGACCTCAGCAATACGACCTTAGCATTGTGACCTCAGCAATAGGACCTCAGCAATAGGACATTAGCATTGTGACCTCTGCACTGTGACCTTAGCAAAAAGACCTCAGCAATAGGACCTCAGCAACAGGACCTCAGCATTGTGACCTCAGCAATAGGAGATCAGCCATAGGACCTCAGCACTGTGACCTCAGCAAAAAGACCTCAGCAATAGGACCTCAGCAATAGGACCTAAGCAATAGGACCTCAGCATTGTGACCTCAGCAATAGGACCTCAGCATTGTGACCTCAGCAATAGGACCTCAGCAATAGGACCTCAGCAATAGGACCTCAGCAATAGGATCTCAACAATAGGACCTCAGAATTGTGACCTCAACAATTGGGCCTCAGCAATAGAACCTCATCATTGTGAACTCAGCAATAGGACCTCAGCAATAGGACCTCAGCAATAGGACGTCAGCATTGTGACCTCAGCATTGTGACCTCAGCAATAGGACCTCAGCAATAGGACCTCAGCAATAGGAGCTCAGAATTGTGACCTCAGCAATAGGACCTCAGCAATAGGACCTCAGCATGGTGACCTCAGCATTGTGAACTCAGCAATAGGACCTCAGCAATAAGACGTCGGCAATAGGACCACAGCATTGTGAACTCAGCAATACGACCTCAGCAATAGGTCCTCAGCAATAAGACCTCAGCATTGGGACCTCAGCAATAGGACCTCAGCATTGTGACCTCAGCATTGTGACCTCAGCATTGTGACCTCCGCATTGTGACCTCAACAATAGGACCTAAGCAATAGGACCTCAGCATTGTGACCTCAGCAATAGGACCTCAGCAATAGGACCTCAGCAATAGGACCTAAGCATTGTGACCTCAGAATTGTGACCTCAGCAATAGGACCTCAGCATTGTGACCTCAGAATTGTGACCTCAGCAATAAGACCTTAGCAATAGGACCTCAGCATTGTGACCTCAGCATTGTGACCTCAGCATTGTGACCTAAGCAATAGGACCTCAGAAATAGAACCTCAGCATTGTGACCTCAGCAATAAGACCTTAGCTATAGGACCTCAGGAATAGGACTTCAGCATTGTGACCTCTGCACTGTGACCTCAGCAAAAAGACCTCAGCAATAGGACCTCAGCAATAGGACCTCAGCATTGTGACCTCAGCAATAGGAGATCAGCCATAGGACCTCAGCACTGTGACCTCAGCAAAAAGACCTCAGCAATAGGACCTCAGCAATAGGACCTCAGCAATAGGACCTCAGCATTGTGACCTCAGCAATAGGAGATCAGCCATAGGACCTCAGCACTGTGACCTCAGCAAAAAGACCTCAGCAATAGGACCTCAGCATTGTGACCTCAGCAATAGGACCTAAGCATTGTGACCTCAGCATTGTGACCTCAGCAATAGGACCTCAGCATTGTAACCTTAGCAATAGGACCTCAGCAATAGGACCTCAGCATTGTGACCTCAGCAATACGACCTCAGCAATAAGACCTCAGAAATGGGACCACAGCAACAGGACCTCAACAATAGGACCTCAGAACTGTGACCTCAGCAATAGGGCCTCAGCAATAGGACCTCATCATTGTGAACTCAGCAATAGGACCTCAGCAATAGGACCTCAGCATTGTGACCTCAGCAATAGGACCTCAGTATTGTGACCTCTGCATGGTGACCTCAGCAATAGGACCTCATCATTGTGACCTCAGCAATAGGACCTCAGCAATAGGACCTCAGCAATAGGACCTCAGCATTGTGACCTCAGAAATAGGACCTCAGCAATAGGACCTCAGCAATAGGACCTAAGCAATAGGACCTCAGAATTGTGACCTCAGCATTGTGACCTCAGCAATAGGACCTATGCAATAGGACCTGAGCATTGTGACCTCAGCAATAGGACCTCAGCAATAGGACCTCAGCAATAGGACCTCAGCCATAAAACTTCAGCAATAGGACCTCATCATTGTGACCTCAGCAATAGGACCTCAGCCATAGGACTTCAGCAATAGGACCTCATCATTGTGACCTCAGCAATAGGACCTCAGCAATAGGACCTCAGCAATAGGACCTCAGCAATAGGACCTCAGCATTGTGACCTCAGCAAAAGGGGCTCAGCAATAGAACCTCAGCAACAGGACCTCAGCATTGTGACCTCAGCAATAGGACCTCAGCCATAGGACTTCAGCAATAGGACCTCATCATTGTGACCTCAGCATTGTGACCTCCGCATTGTGACCTCAACAATAGGACCTAAGCAATAGGACCTCAGCATTGTGACCTCAGCAATAGGACCTCATCAATAGGACCTCAGCAATAGGACCTCAGCATTGTGACCTCAGCAATAGGACCTCAGCATTGTGACCTCAGAATTGTGACCTCAGCAATAGGACCTCAGCATTGTGACCTCAGAATTGTGACCACAGCAATAAGACCTTAGCAATAGGACCTCAGCATTGTGACCTCAGCATTGTGACCTCAGCATTGTGACCTAAGCAATAGGACCTCAGAAATAGAACCTCAGCATTGTGACCTCAGCAATAGGACATTAGCATTGTGACCTCTGCACTGTGACCTCAGCAAAAAGACCTCAGCAATAGGACCTCAGCAATAGGACCTCAGCACTGTGACCTCAGCAATAGGAGATCAGCCATAGGACCTCAGCACTGTGACCTCAGCAAAAAGACCTCAGCAATAGGACCTCAGCAACAGGACCTCAGCATTGTGACCTCAGCAATAGGAGATCAGCCATAGGACCTCAGCACTGTGACCTCAGCAAAAAGACCTCAGCAATAGGACCTCAGCAATAGGACCTAAGCAATAGGACCTCAGCATTGTGACCTCAGCAATAGGACCTCAGCAATAGGACCTCAGCAATAGGACCTCAGCAATAGGATCTCAACAATAGGACCTCAGAATTGTGACCTCAACAATAGGGCCTCAGCAATAGAACCTCATCATTGTGAACTCAGCAATAGGACCTCAGCAATTGGACCTCAGCAATAGGACGTCAGCATTGTGACCTCAGCATTGTGACCTCAGCATTGTGACCTCAGCAATAGGACCTCAGCAATAGGACCTCAGCAATAGGAGCTCAGAATTGTGACCTCAGCAATAGGACCTCAGCAATAGGACCTCAGCATGGTGACCTCAGCATTGTGAACTCAGCAATAGGACCTCAGCAATAAGACGTCGGCAATAGGACCACAGCATTGTGAACTCAGCAATACGACCTCAGCAATAGGTCCTCAGCAATAAGACCTCAGCATTGGGACCTCAGCAATAGGACCTCAGCATTGTGACCTCAGCATTGTGACCTCAGCATTGTGACCTCCGCATTGTGACCTCAACAATAGGACCTAAGCAATAGGACCTCAGCATTGTGACCTCAGAAATAGGACCTCATCAATAGGACCTCAGCAATAGGACCTCAGCATTGTGACCTCAGAATTGTGACCTCAGCAATAGGACCTCAGCATTGTGACCTCAGAATTGTGACCTCAGCAATAAGACCTTAGCAATAGGACCTCAGCATTGTGACCTCAGCATTGTGACCTCAGCATTGTGACCTAAGCAATAGGACCTCAGAAATAGAACCTCAGCATTGTGACCTCAGCAATACGACCTTAGCATTGTGACCTCAGCAATAGGACTTCAGCATTGTGACCTCTGCACTGTGACCTCAGCAAAAAGACCTCAGCAATAGGACCTCAGCAATAGGACCTCAGCATTGTGACCTCAGCAATAGGAGATCAGCCATAGGACCTCAGCACTGTGACCTCAGCAAAAAGACCTCAGCAATAGGACCTCAGCAATAGGACCTCACATTGTGACCTCAGCAATAGGAGATCAGCCATAGGACCTCAGCACTGTGACCTCAGCAAAAAGACCTCAGCAACAGGACCTCAGCATTGTGACCTCAGCAATAGGACCTAAGCATTGTGACCTCAGCATTGTGACCTCAGCAATAGGACCTCAGCATTGTAACCTTAGCAATAGGACCTCAGCAATAGGACCTCAGCATTGTGACCTCAGCAATACGACCTCAGCAATAGGACCTCAGAAATAGGACCACAGCAACAGGACCTCAACAATAGGACCTCAGAATTGTGACCTCAGCAATAGGGCCTCAGCAATAGGACTTCATCATTGTGAACTCAGCAATAGGACCTCAGCAATAGGACCTCAGCATTGTGACCTCAGCAATAGGACCTCAGCAATAGGACCTCAGCATTGTGACCTCAGCAATAGGACCTCAGAATTGTGACCTCTGCATTGTGACCTCAGCAATAGGACCTCAGCATTGTGACCTCAGCAATAGGACCTCAGCAATAGGACCTCAGCAATAGGACCTCAGCATTGTGACCTCTGCAATAGGACCTCAGCAATAGGACCTCAGCAATAGGACCTAAGCAATAGGACCTCAGAATTGTGACCTCAGCATTGTGACCTCAGCAAGAGGACCTCAGCAATAGGACCTGAGCATTGTGACCTCAGCAATAGGACCTCAGCCATAGGAATTCAGCAATAGGACCTCATCATTGTGACCTCAGCAATAGGACCTCAGCCATAGGACTTCAGCAATAGGACCTCATCATTGTGACCTCAGCAATAGGACCTCAGCAATAGGACCTCAGCAATAGGACCTCAGCAATAGGACCTCAGCATTGTGACCTCAGCAAAAGGGGCTCAGCAATAGAACCTCAGCAACAGGACCTCAGCATTGTGACCTCAGCAATAGGACCTCAGCCATAGGACTTCAGCAATAGGACCTCATCATTGTGACCTCAGCAATAAGACCTCAGCAATAGGACCTCAGAAATAGGACCACAGCAATAGGACCTCAACAATAGGACCTCAGCATTGTGACATAGCAATAGGGCCTCAGAAAAAGGACCTCATCATTGTGAACTCAGCAATAGGACCTCAGCATTGTGACCTCAGCAATAGGACCTCAGCAATAGGACCTCAGCAATAGGACCTCAGCGTTGTGACCTTAGCATTGTGACCTCAGCAATAGGACCTCAGCATTTTGACCTCAGCAAAGGACCTCAGCAATAGGACCTTAGCATTGTGACCTCAGCAATAGAACCTCAGTAATAGGACCACAGCATTGTGACCTCAGCAATAGGACCACAGCAATAGGACCTCAGCATTGTGACCTCAGAATTGTGACCTCAGCAATAGGACCTCAGCATTGTGACCCCAGAATTGTGACCTCAGCAATAAGACCTTAGCAATAGGACCTCAGCATTGTGACCTCAGCATTGTGACCTAAGCAATAGGACCTCAGCAATAGAACCTCACCATTGTGACCTCAGCATTAGGACCTCAGCATTCTGACCTCAGCATTGTGACCTCAGCAATAGGACCTCAGCAATAGGACCTCAGCAATAGGACCTCAGCAATAGGACCTCAGCACTGTGACCTCAGCAAAAGGACCTCAGCATTGTGACCTCAGGAATAGGACATCAGCAATAGGACCGCAGCAATAGGACCTCAGCAATAGGACCTCAGCAATAGGACCTCAGCATTGTGACCTCAGCAATAGGACCTCAGCAATAGGACCTCAGCATTGTGACCTCAGCCTTGTGACCTCAGCAATAGGACCTAAGCATTGTGACCTCAGCAATAGGACCTCAGAAATAGGACCTCAGCATTGTGACCTCTGCAATAGGACCTCGGCAATAGGACCTCAGCATTGTGACCTCAGCAATAGGACGTCAGCAATAGGACCTCTGCAATAGGACCTCAGCATTGTGACCTCAGCAATAGGACCTCAGCATTGTGACCTCAGCTTTGTGACCTCAGCAATAGGACTTCAGCATTGTGACCTCAGCAATAGGACCTCAGTAATAGGACATCAGCAATAGGACCTCAGCAAAAGGACCTCAGCATTGTAACCTCAGCAATAGGACCTCAGCAATAGGACCTCAGCAATAGGACCTCATCATTGTGACCTCAGCAATAGGACCTCAGCAATAGGACCTCAGCATTGTGACCTCAGCATTGTGACCTCTGCAATAGGACCTCAGAAATATCACTTCAACATTGTGACCTCAGCATTGTGACCTCAGCAATAGGACCTCAGCATTGTGACCTCATCAAGAGGACCTCAGCAATAGGACCTGAGCATTGTGACCTCAGCAATAGGACCTCAGCAATAGGACCTCAGCAATAGGACCTCAGCATTGTGACCTCAGCATTGTGACCTCAGCGGTATGACCTAAGCAATAGGACCTCAGCAATAGGACCTCAGCAATAGGACCTCAGCAATGTGACCTCAGGAATATGACCTAAGCATTGTGACCTCAGCATTGTGACCTTAGCAATAGGACCTAAGCAATAGGACCTCAGCAACAGGACCTCAGCAACAGGACGTCAGCAACAGGACCTCCGCATTGTGACCTCAGCAATAGGACCTCAGCATTGTTACCTCAGCAATAGGACCTCAGCAATAGGACCTCTGCAATAGGACCTCAGCTTTGTGACCTCAGCATTGAGACCTCAGCATTGTGACCTCAGTAATAGGACATCAGCAATAGGACCTCAGCATTGTGACCTCAGCAATAGGACCTCAGCCATAGGACCTCAGCAATAGGACCTCCGCATTGTGACCTCAGCATTGTGACCTCAGCAATAGGACCTCAGCAATAGGACTTCAGCAATAGGACCTCATCATTGTGACCTCAGCAATAGGACCTCAGCATTGTGACCTCAGCAATAGGATATCAGCAATAGGACCTCAGCAATAGGACCTCAGCCATAGGACCTCAGCATTGTGACCTCAGCAATAGGACCTCAGCAATAGGACCTCAGCAATAGGACCTCAGCAACAGGACCTCAGCAAGAGGACCTCAGCAATAGGACCTCAGCATTGTGACCTCAGCAATAGGATATCAGCAATAGGACCTCAGCAATAGGACCTCAGCAATACGACCTCAGCACTTTGACCTCAGCAATAGGACCTCAGCAATACGACCTCAGCAATAGGAGCTCAGCATTGTGACCTCAGCAATTGCACCTCAGCATTGTGACCTCAACAATAGGACCTCAGCAACAGGACCTCAGCAATAGGACCTCAGCAATAGGACCACAGCATTGTGACCTCAGCAATAGGACCTCAGGAATAGGACCTCAGCAGTAGGACCTCAGAAAAAGGACCTCAGCATTGTGACCTCAGCAATAGGACCTCAGCAAAAGGACCTCAGCAATAGGACATCAGCAATAGGACCTCAGCAATAGGACCTCAGCATGGTGACCTCAGCAAAAGAACCTCAGCATTGTGACCTCAGCATTGTGACCTCAGCAATAGGACCTCAGCATTGTGACCTCAGCATTGTGACCTCAGCATTGTGACCTCAGCAATAGGACCTCAGCAATAGGACCTCAGCATTGTGACCTCAGCATTGTGACCTCAGCAATACGACCTCAGCATTGTGACCTCAGCATTTTGACCTCAGGAATAGGACCTCAGCATTTTGACCTCAGCAATAGGACCTCAGCAATAGGACCTAAGCAATAGGACCTCAGCATTGTGACCTCAGCAATAGGACCTCAGCAATAGCACCTCAGCAATAGCACCTCAGCAATAGCACCTCAGCAATAGGACCTCAGCAATAGGACCTCAGCAATAGGACCTCAGCAATAGGACCTCAGCAATAGCACCTAAGCAATAGGACCTCAGCAATAGGACCTCAGCAATAGGACCTAAGCAATAGGACCTCAGCATTGTGACCTCAGCAATAGGACCTCAGCAATAGCACCTCAGCAATAGCACCTCAGCAATAGCACCTCAGCAATAGGACCTCAGCAATAGGACCTCAGCAATAGGACCTCAGATTTGTGACCTCAGCAATAGGACCTCAGCAATAGCACCTAAGCAATAGGACCTCAGCAATAGGACCTCAGCAATAGGACCTCAGCAATAGGACCTCATCATTGTGACCTCAGTATTGTAACCTCAGCAATAGGACCTCAGCAATAGGACCTCAGCATTGTGACCTCAGCAATAGGACCTCAGCCATAGGACCTCAGCATTGTGACCTCAGCAATAGGACCTCAGAAATAGGACCTCAGCAATAGGACCTCAGCAATAGGACATCAGCAGTAGAACCTAAGCAATAGGACCTCAGCAATAGGACCTCAGTCTTGTAACCTCAGTATTGTGACGTCAGCAATAGGACATGAGCAATAAGACCTCAGCAATAGGACCTCAGCATTGTGACCTCAGCTTTGTGACCTCAGCAATAGGACCTCAGCAATAGGACCTTAGCATTGTGACCTCAGCAATACGACCTCAGCATTGTGACCTCAGCATTTTGACCTCAGGAACAGGACCTCAGCATTTTGACCTCAGCAATAGGACCTCAGCAATAGGACCTAAGCAATAGGACCTCAGCATTGTGACCTCAGCAATAGGACCTCAGCAATAGCACCTCAGCAATAGCACCTCAGCAATAGCACCTCAGCAATAGCACCTCAGCAATAGGACCTCAGCAATAGAACCTCAGCAATAGGACCTCAGATTTGTGACCTCATCAATAGGACCTCATCAATAGGACCTCAGCCTTGTGACCTCAGCAACAGGACCTCCGCATGGTGACCTCAGCAAGAGGACCTCAGCATTGTGACCTCAGCAATAGGACCTCAGCATTGTGACCTCAGCTTTGTGACCTCAGCAATAGGACTTCAGCATTGTGACCTCAGCATTGTGACCTCAGCAATAGGACCTCAGCATCGTGACCTCAGCAATAGGACGTCAGTAATAGGACATCAGCAATAGGACCTCAGCAAAAGGACCTCAGCATTGTAACCTCAGCAATAGGACCTCAGCAATAGGACCTCAGCAATAGGACCTCAGCAATAGGACCTCATCATTGTGACCTCAGCAATAGGACCTCAGCAATAGGACCTCAGCATTGTGACCTCAGCAATAGGACCTCAGCAATAGGACCTCAGCAATAGGACATCAGCAATAGGACCTCAGCAATAGGACCTCAGCATGGTGACCTCAGCATTGTGACCTCTGCAATAGGACCTCAGAAATAGCACCTCAACATTGTGACCTCAGCATTGTGACCTCAGCAATAGGACCTCAGCATTGTGACCTCATCAAGAGGACCTCAGCAATAGGACCTGAGCATTGTGACCTCAGCAATAGGACCTCAGCACTAGGACCTCAGCAATAGGACCTCAGCATTGTGACCTCAGCATTGTGACCTCAGCGGTATGACCTAAGCAATAGGACCTCAGCAATAGGACCTCAGCAATAGGACCTCAGCAATGTGACATCAGGAATATGACCTAAGCATTGTGACCTCAGCATTGTGACCTTAGCAATAGGACCTCAGCAATAGGACCTAAGCAATAGGACCTCAGCAACAGGACCTCAGCAACAGGACGTCAGCAACAGGACCTCCGCATTGTGATCTCAGCAATAGGACCTCAGCATTGTGACCTCAGCAATAGGACCTCAGCAATAGGACCTCAGCAATAGGACCTCAGCTTTGTGACCTCAGCATTGAGACCTCAGCATTGTGACCTCAGTAATAGGACATCAGCAATAGGACCTCAGCATTGTGACCTCAGCAATAGGACCTCAGCCATAGGACCTCAGCAATAGGACCTCAGCATTGTGACCTCAGCAATAGGACCTCAGCAATAGGACCTCAGCAATAGGACTTCAGCAATAGGACCTCATCATTGTGACCTCAGCAATAGGACCTCAGCAATAGGACCTCAGCAACAGGACCTCAGCAACAGGACCTCAGCAATAGGACCTCAGCAATAGGACCTCAGCATTGTGACCTCAGCAATAGGATATCAGCAATAGGACCTCAGCAATAGGACCTCAGCCATAGGACCTCAGCATTGTGACCTCAGCAATAGGACCTCAGCCATAGGACTTCAGCAAGAGGACCTCATCATTGTGACCTCAGCATTGTGACCTCAGCAATAGGACCTCAGCAATAGGACCTCAGCAACAGGACCTCAGCAATAGGACCTCAGCAATAGGACCTCAGCATTGTGACCTCAGCAATAGGATATCAGCAATAGGACCTCAGCAATAGGACCTCAGCAATACGAACTCAGCACTTTGACCTCAGCAATAGGACCTCAGCAATTGGACCACAGCATTGTGACCTCAGCAATAGGACCTCAGCAATACGACCTCAGCAATAGGAGCTCAGCATTGTGACCTCAGCAATTGCACCTCAGCATTGAGACCTCAGCAATAGGACCTCAGCAACAGGACCTCAGCAATAGGACCTCAGCAATAGGACCACAGCATTGTGACCTCAGCAATAGGACCTCAGGAATAGGACCTCAGCAGTAGGACCTCAGCAAAAGGACCTCAGCATTGTGACCTCAGCAATAGGACCTCAGCAAAAGGACCTCAGCAATAGGACATCAGCAATAGGACCTCAGCAATAGGACCTCAGCATGGTGACCTCAGCAAAAGAACCTCAGCATTGTGACCTCAGCATTGTGACCTCAGCAATAGGACCTCAGCATTGTGACCTCAGCATTGTGACCTCAGCATTGTGACCTCAGCAATAGGACCTCAGCAATAGGACCTCAGCAATAGGACCTCAGCATTGTGACCTCAGCAATACGACCTCAGCATTGTGACCTCAGCATTTTGACCTCAGGAATAGGACCTCAGCATTTTGACCTCAGCAATAGGACCTCAGCAATAGGACCTAAGCAATAGGACCTCAGCATTGTGACCTCAGCATCGTGACCTCAGCATTGTAACCTCAGCATTGTGACCTCAGCATTGTGACCTCAGCAATAGGACCTCAGCAATAGGACCTCAGCAATAGGACCTCAGCAATAGGACCTCAGCATTGTGACCTCTGCAATAGGACCTCAGCAATAGGACCTCAGCAATAGGACCTCAGCAATAGGACCTCAGAATTGTGACCTCAGCATTGTGACCTCAGCAAGAGGACCTCAGCAATAGGACCTGAGCATTGTGACCTCAGCAATAGGACCTCAGCAATAGGACCTCAGCATTGTGACCTCAGCAATAGGACCTCAGCCATAGGACTTCAGCAATAGGACCTCATCATTGTGACCTCAGCAATAGGACCTCAGCCATAGGACTTCAGCAATAGGACCTCATCATTGTGACCTCAGCAATAGGACCTCAGCAATAGGACCTCAGCAATAGGACCTCAGCAATAGGACCTCAGCATTGTGACCTCAGCAAAAGGGGCTCAGCAATAGAACCTCAGCAACAGGACCTCAGCATTGTGACCTCAGCAATAGGACCTCAGCCATAGGACTTCAGCAATAGGACCTCATCATTGTGACCTCAGCAATAAGACCTCAGCAATAGGACCTCAGAAATAGGACCACAGCAATAGGACCTCAACAATAGGACCTCAGCATTGTGACATAGCAATAGGGCCTCAGAAAAAGGACCTCATCATTGTGAACTCAGCAATAGGACCTCAGCATTGTGACCTCAGCAATAGGACCTCAGCAATAGGACCTCAGCAATAGGACCTCAGCAATAGGACCTCAGCATTGTGACCTTAGCATTGTGACCTCAGCAATAGGACCTCAGCATTTTGACCTCAGCAAAGGACCTCAGCAATAGGACCTTAGCATTGTGACCTCAGCAATAGAACCTCAGTAATAGGACCTCAGCATTGTGACCTCAGCAATAGGACCACAGCAATAGGACCTCAGCATTGTGACCTCAGCAATAGGACCTCAGCATTGTGACCTCAGAATTGTGACCTCAGCAATAGGACCACAGCATTGTAGACCCCAGAATTGTGACCTCAGCAATAAGACCTTAGCAATAGGACCTCAGCATTGTGACCTCAGCATTGTGACCTAAGCAATAGGACCTCAGCAATAGAACCTCACCATTGTGACCTCAGCATTAGGACCTCAGCATTCTGACCTCAGCATTGTGACCTCAGCAATAGGACCTCAGCAATAGGACCTCAGCAATAGGACCTCAGCATTGTGACGTCAGCAAAAAGAGCTCAGCATTAGGACCTCAGCAATAGGACCTCAGCAATAGGACCTCAGCAATAGGACCTCAGCAATAGGACCTCAGCATTGTGACCTCAGGAATAGGACATCAGCAATAGGACCTCAGCAATAGGACCTCAGCAATAGGACCTCAGCAATAGGACCTCAGCATTGTGACCTCAGCAATAGGACCTCAGCAATAGGACCTCAGCATTGTGACCTCAGCCTTGTGACCTCAGCAATAGGACCTAAGCATTGTGACCTCAGCAATAGGACCTCAGCATTGTGATCTCAGCATTGTAACCTCAGCAATAGGACCTCAGCAATAGGACATCAGCAATAGGACCTCAGCAATAGAACCTCAGCATTGTGACCTCAGCAATAGGACCTCAGCAATAGGACCTCAGCAATAGGACCTCAGAATTGTGACCTCACCAATAGGGCCTCAGCAATAGGACCTCATCATAGTGACCTCAGCAATAGGACCTCAGAAATAGGACCTCAGCATTGTGACCTCTGCAATAGGACCTCGGCAATAGGACCTCAGCATTGTGACCTCAGCAATAAGACGTCAGCAATAGGACCTCTGCAATAGGACCTCAGCATTGTGACCTCAGCAATAGGACCTCAGCATTGTGACCTCAGCTTTGTGACCTCAGCAATAGGACTTCAGCATTGTGACCTCAGCATTGTGACCTCAGCAATAGGACCTCAGCATCGTGACCTCAGCAATAGGACCTCAGTAATAGGACATCAGCAATAGGACCTCAGCAAAAGGACCTCAGCATTGTAACCTCAGCAACAGGACCTCAGCAATAGGACCTCAGCAATAGGACCTCAGCAATAGGACCTCAGCAATAGGACCTCATCATTGTGACCTCAGCAATAGGACCTCAGCAATAGGACCTCAGCATTGTGACCTCAGCATTGTGACCTCTGCAATAGGACCTCAGAAATAGCACCTCAACATTGTGACCTCAGCATTGTGACCTCAGCAATAGGACCTCAGCAATAGGACCTGAGCATTGTGACCTCAGCAATAGGACCTCAGCAATAGGACCTCAGCAATAGGACCTCAGCATTGTGACCTCAGCATTGTGACCTCAGCGGTATGACCTAAGCAATAGGACCTCAGCAATAGGACCTCAGCAATAGGACCTCAGCAATAGGACCTCAGCAATGTGACCTCAGGAATATGACCTAAGCATTGTGACCTCAGCATTGTGACCTTAGCAATAGGACCTCAGCAATAGGACCTAAGCAATAGGACCTCAGCAACAGGACCTCAGCAACAGGACGTCAGCAACAGGACCTCCGCATCGTGACCTCAGCAATAGGACCTCAGCATTGTGACCTCAGCAATAGGACCTCAGCAATAGGACCTCAGCTTTGTGACCTCAGCATTGAGACCTCAGCATTGTGACCTCAGTAATAGGACATCAGCAATAGGACCTCACATTGTGACCTCAGCAATAGGACCTCAGCCATAGGACCTCAGCAATAGGACCTCGGCATTGTGACCTCAGCATTGTGACCTCAGCAATAGCACCTCAGCAATAGGACTTCAGCAATAGGACCTCATCATTGTGACCTCAGCAATAGGACCTCAGCAATAGGACCTCAGCAACAGGACCTCAGCAACAGGACCTCAGCAATAGGACCTCAGCATTGTGACCTCAGCAATAGGATATCAGCAATAGGACCTCAGCAATAGGACCTCAGCCATAGGACCTCAGCATTGTGACCTCAGCAATAGGACCTCAGCCATAGGACTTCAGCAATAGGACCTCATCATTGTGACCTCAGCAATAGGACCTCAGCAATAGGACCTCAGCAATAGGACCTCAGCAACAGGACCTCAGCAATAGGACCTCAGCAATAGGACCTCAGCATTGTGACCTCAGCAATAGGATATCAGCAATAGGACCTCAGCAATAGGACCTCAGCAATTGGACCACAGCATTGTGACCTCAGCAATAGGACCTCAGCAATACGACCTCAGCAATAGGAGCTCAGCATTGTGACCTCAGCAATTGCACCTCAGCATTGTGACCTCAGCAATAGGACCTCAGCAACAGGACCTCAGCAATAGGACCTCAGCAGTAGGACCACAGCATTGTGACCTCAGCAATAGGACCTCAGGAATAGGACCTCAGCAGTAGGACCTCAGCAAAAGGACCTCAGCATTGTGACCTCAGCAATAGGACCTCAGCAAAAGGACCTCAGCAATAGGACATCAGCAATAGGACCTCAGCAATAGGACCTCAGCATGGTGACCTCAGCAAAAGAACCTCAGCATTGTGACCTCAGCATTGTGACCTCAGCAATAGGACCTCAGCATTGTGACCTCAGCATTGTGACCTCAGCATTGTGACCTCAGCAATAGGACCTCAGCAATAGGACCTCAGCATTGTGACCTCAGCAATACGACCTCAGCATTGTGACCTCAGCATTTTGACCTCAGGAATAGGACCTCAGCATTTTGACCTCAGCAATAGGACCTCAGCAATAGGACCTAAGCAATAGGACCTCAGCATTGTGACCTCAGCAATAGGACCTCAGCAATAGCACCTCAGCAATAGCACCTCAGCAATAGCACCTCAGCAATAGGACCTCAGCAATAGGACCTCAGCAATAGGACCTCAGCAATAGGACCTCAGATTTGTGACCTCAGCAATAGGACCTCAGCAATAGCACCTAAGCAATAGGACCTCAGCAATAGGACCTCAGCAATAGGACCTCAGCAATAGGACCTCAGCATTGTGACCTCAGCAATAGGACCTCAGCAATAGGACCTCAGCATTGTGACCTCAGCAAGAGGACCTCAGCCATAGGACCTCAGCATTGTGACCTCAGCAATAGGACCTCAGAAATAGGACCTCAGCAATAGGACCTCAGCAATAGGACATCAGCAGTAGAACCTAATCAATAGGACCTCAGCAATAGGACCTCAGCAATAGGACATCAACAATAGGACCTCAGCATTGTGACCTCAGCTTTGTGACCTCAGCAATAGGACCTCTGCAATAGGACCTCAGCATTGTGACCTCAGCAATACGACCTCAGCATTGTGACCTCAGCATTTTGACCTCAGGAATAGGACCTCAGCATTTTGACCTCAGCAATAGGACCTAAGCAATAGGACCTCAGCATTGTGACCTCAGCAATAGGACCTCAGCAATAGAACCTCAGCAATAGGACCTCAGATTTGTGACCTCATCAATAGGACCTCATCAATAGGACCTCAGCCTTGTGACGTCAGCAACAGGACCTCCGCATTGTGACCTCAGCAATAGGACCTCAGCATTGATGCCTCAGCTTTGTGACCTCAGCAATAGGACTTCAGCATTGTGACCTCAGCATTGTGACCTCAACAATAGGACCTCAGCATCGTGACCTCAGCAATAGGACCTCAGTAATAGGACATCAGCAATAGGACCTCAGCAAAAGGACCTCAGCATTGTAACCTCAGCAATAGGACCTCAGCAATAGGACCTCAGCAATAGGACCTCAGCAATAGGACCTCAGCAACAGGACCTCAGCAATAGGACCTCAGCAATAGGACCTCAGCATTGTGACCTCAGCATTGTGTCCTCTGCAATAGGACCTCAGAAATAGCACCTCAACATTGTGACCTCAGCATTGTGACCTCAGCAATAGGACCTCAGCATTGTGACCTCATCAAGAGGACCTCAGCAATAGGACCTGAGCATTGTGACCTCAGCAATAGGACCTCAGCAATAGGACCTCAGCAATAGGACCTCAGCATTGTGACCTCATCATTGTGACCTCAGCGGTATGACCTAAGCAATAGGACCTCAGCAATAGGACCTCAGCAATAGGACCTCAGCAATGTGACCTCAGGAATATGACCTAAGCATTGTGACCTCAGCATTGTGACCTTAGCAATAGGACCTCAGCAATAGGACCTAAGCAATAGGACCTCAGCAACAGGACCTCAGCAACAGGACGTCAGCAACAGGACCTCCGCATTGTGACCTCAGCAATAGGACCTCAGCATTGTGACCTCAGCAATAGGACCTCAGCAATAGGACCTCAGCAATAGGACCTCAGCTTTGTGACCTCAGCATTGAGACCTCAGCATTGTGACCTCAGTAATAGGACATCAGCAATAGGACCTCAGCATTGTGACCTCAGCAATAGGACCTCAGCCATAGGACCTCAGCAATAGGACCTCCGCATTGTGACCTCAGCATTGTGACCTCAGCAATAGGACCTCAGCAATAGGACCTCAGCAATAGGACCTCATCATTGTGACGTCAGGAATAGGACCTCAGCAATAGGACCTCAGCAACAGGACCTCAGCAATAGGACCTCAGCAATAGGACCTCAGCATTGTGACCTCAGCAATAGGATATCAGCAATAGGACCTCAGCAAAAGGACCTAAGCCATAGGACCTCAGCATTGTGACCTCAGCAATAGGACCTCAGCCATAGGACTTCAGCAATAGGACCTCATCATTGTGACCTCAGCATTGTGACCTCAGCAATAGCACCTCAGCAATAGGACCTCAGCAACAGGACCTCAGCAATAGGACCTCAGCAATAGGACCTCAGCATTGTGACCTCAGCAATAGGATATCAGCAATAGGACCTCAGCAATAGGACCTCAGCAATACGACCTCAGCACTTTGACCTCAGCAATTGGACCACAGCATTGTGACCTCAGCAATAGGACCTCAGCAACACGACCTCAGCAATAGGAGCTCAGCATTGTGACCTCAGCAATTGCACCTCAGCATTGTGACCTCAGCAATAGGACCTCAGCAACAGGACCTCAGCAATAGGACCTCAGCAATAGGACCACAGCATTGTGACCTCAGCAATAGGACCTCAGGAATAGGACCTCAGCAGTAGGACCTCAGCAAAAAGACCTCAGCATTGTGACCTCAGCAATAGGACCTCAGCAAAAGGACCTCAGCAATAGGACATCAGCAATAGGACCTCAGCAATAGGACCTCAGCATGGTGACCTCAGCAAAAGAACCTCAGCATTGTGACCTCAGCATTGTGACCTCAGCAATAGGACCTCAGCATTGTGACCTCAGCATTGTGACCTCAGCATTGTGACCTCAGCAATAGGACCTCAGCAATAGGACCTCAGCATTGTGACCTCAGCAATACGACCTCAGCATTGTGACCTCAGCATTTTGACCTCAGGAATAGGACCTCAGCATTTTGACCTCAGCAATAGGACCTCAGCAATAGGACCTAAGCAATAGGACCTCAGCATTGTGACCTCAGCAATAGGACCTCAGCAATAGGACCTCAGCAATAGCACCTCAGCAATAGCACCTCAGCAATAGCACCTCAGCAATAGCACCTCAGCAATAGGACCTCAGCAATAGAACCTCAGCAATAGGACCTCAGATTTGTGACCTCAGCAATAGGACCTCAGCAATAGCACCTAAGCAATAGGACCTCAGCAATAGGACCTCAGCAATAGGACCTCAGCAATAGGACCTCATCATTGTGACCTCAGTATTGTAACCTCAGCAATAGGACCTCAGCAATAGGACCTCAGCATTGTGACCTCAGCAATAGGACCTCAGCAATAGGACCTCAGCATTGTGACCTCAGCAAGAGGACCTCAGCCATAGGACCTCAGCATTGTGACCTCAGCAATAGGACCTCAGAAATAGGACCTCAGGAATAGGACCTCAGCAATAGGACATCAGCAGTAGAACCTAAGCAATAGGACCTCAGCAATAGGACCTCTGCCTTGTAACCTCAGTATTGTGACGTCAGGAATAGGACATGAGCAATAGGACCTCAGCAATAGGACCTCAGCATTGTGACCTCAGCTTTGTGACCTCAGCAATAGGACCTCAGCAATAGGATCTCAGCATTGTGACCTCAGCAATACGACCTCAGCATTGTGACCTCAGCATTTTGACCTCAGGAATAGGACCTCAGCATTTTGACCTCAGCAACAGGACCTCAGCAATAGGACCTAAGCAATAGGACCTCAGCATTGTGACCTCAGCAATAGGACCTCAGCAATAGGACCTCAGCAATAGAACCTCAGCAATAGGACCTCAGATTTGTGACCTCAGCAATAGGACCTCAGCAATAGCACCTCAGCAATAGCACCTCAGCAATAGCACCTCAGCAATAGGACCTCAGCAATAGGACCTCATCATTGTGACCTCAGTATTGTAACCTCAGCAATAGGACCTCAGCAATAGGACCTCAGCATTGTGACCTCAGCAATAGGACCTCAGCAATAGGATTTCAGCAATAGGACCTCAGCATTGTGACCTCAGCATTGTGACCTCAGGAATAGGACCTCAGCATTTTGACCTCAGCAATTGGACCTCAGCCATAGGACCTCAGCATTGTGACCTCAGCAACAGGACCTCAGAAATAGGACCTCAGCAATAGGACCTCAGGAATAGGACATCAGCAGTAGAACCTAAGCAATAGGACCTCAGCAATAGGACCTCAGCCTTGTAACCTCAGTATTGTGACGTCAGCAATAGGACATGAGCAAAAGACCTCAGCAATAGGACCTCAGCATTGTGACCTCAGCTTTGTGACCTCAGCAATAGGACTTCAGCAACAGGATCTCAGCATTGTGACCTCAGCATTGTGACCTCAGCAATAGGACTTCAGCAATATGACCTCAGCATTGTGACCTCAGCAATAGGACCTCAGCAATAGGACCTCATCATTGTGACCTCAGCAATAGGACCTCAGAAATAGGACCTCAGAAATTGGACCTCTAAATTGTGACCTCAGCAATAGGACCGCAGCAATAGGACCTCAGTAATAGGACCTCAGCATTGTGACCTCAGCATTGTGACCTCAGCAATTGGACCTCAGCAATAGGACCAAAGAAATAGGACCTCAGCATTGCGACCTCAGCATTGTGACCTCAGCAATAGGACCTCATCATTGTGACCTAAGCATTGTGACATCAGGAATAGGACATCAGCAATAGTATTTCAGCAATAGAACCTCAGCCATAGGACCTCAGCATTGTGACCTCAGCATTGTGACCTCAGCAATTGGACCTCAGCAATAGGACCTCAGCAATAGAACCTCAGCCATAGGACCTCAGCATTGTGACCTCAGCAATAGCACCTCAGCAATAGGACCTCAGCATTGTGACCTCAGCAATAGGACATCAGCAGTAAAACCTAAGCAATAGGACCTCAGCAATACGACCTCAGCCTTGTAACCTCAATATTGTGACGTCAGCAATAGGACATCAGCAATAGGACCTCAGCAATAGGACCTCAGCATTGTGACCTCAGCTTTGTGACCTCAGCAATAGGACTTCAGCAATAGGATCTCAGCATTTTGACCTCAGCAATAGGACCTCAGCATTGTGACCTCAGCAATAGGACCTCAGCAATACGACCTCAGCATTGTGACGTCAGTCATAGGACCTCAGCAATAGGACCTCAGCATTGTGACCTCAGCAATAGGACCTCAGCAATAGGACCTCAGAAACAGGACCTCAGCATTGTGACCTCAGCAATAGGACCTCAGCCATAGGACCTCAGAAATAGAACCTCAGCAAAAGGACCTCAGCAATAGCACCTCAGCAATAGCACCTCAGCAATAGGACCTCAGCATTGTGACCTCAGCAATACGATCTTAGCAATAACACCTCAGCAATAGGACCTAACATTTGAGACCTCAGCAAAAGGACCTAAAAAGAGGACCTCAACATTGTGACCTCAGCATTGTGACCTCAGGAATAGGACCTCAGCAATAGGACCTCAGCATTGTGACCTCAGCAATAGGACGTCAGCAATAGGACCTCAGCATTGTGACCTCAGCATTGTGACCTAAGCAACAGGACCTCAGCAATAGGACCTCAGCGTTGTGACCTTAGCAATAGGACCTCAGCATTGTGACCTCAGCAATAGGACCTCAGAAATAGGACCTCAGCAGGGGGATCTCAGCATTGTAACCTCAGCAATAGGACCTCAGCATTGTGACCTCAGCAATAGGACCTCAGCAATAAGACCTCAGCAATAGGGCCTCAGCAATAGGACCTCAGCATTCTGACCTCAGCAATAGGACCTCAGCAACACGACCTCAGCATAGGACCTCAGCAACACGACCTCAGCATAGGACCTCAGCAATAGGACCTCAGCAACAGGACCTCAGCATTGTGACCTCAGCAATAGGACCTCAGCAATAGGACCTCAGCAATAGGACCTCAGCAATAGGACCTTAGCAATAGGACGTCAGCAATAGGACCTCAGCAATAGGACCTCAGCAACAGGACCTCAGCATCGTGACCTCAACATTGTGACCTCAGCAATAGGACCTCAGCAATAGGACCTCATCAATAGGACCTCATAAATAGGACCTCAGCATTGTGACCTCAGCAAAAGGACCTCAGCAACAGCACCTCAGAAATAGGACCTCAGCGATACGACCTCAGCAATAAGACCTCAGCATTGTTACATCAGCAATAGGACCTCAGCAATACGACCTCAGCATTGTGACTTCAGCAATAGGACCACAGCAATAGGACCTCAGCAATAGGACCTCAGCATTGTGACCTCAGCAATAGGACGTCAACATTGTGACCTCAGCAACAGGACCTCAGCAATAGGACCTCAGCATTGTGACCTCAGCAATAGGACCTCAGCAATAGGACCTAAGCATTGTGACCTCAGCAATAGGACCTCAGCAATAGGACCTCATCATTGTGACCTCAGCAATAGGACATCAGCATTGTGACCTCAGCAATAGGGCCTCAGCCAAAGGAGCTCAATATTTTGACCTCAGCAATAGGACCTCAGAATTGTGACCTCAGCATTGTGACCTCAGCAATAGGACCACAGCAATAGGACCTCAGCAATAGGACCTCAGCATTGTGACTTCAGCAATAGGACCACAGCAATAGGACCTCAGCAATAGGACCTCAGCAATAGGACCTCAGCAATAGGACCTCAGGAATAGGACCTCAGCATTGTGACCTCAGCAATAGGACCTCAGAATTGTGACCTCAGCAATAGGGCCTCAGCAATAGGGCCTCTGCTTTGTGACCTCAGCAATAGGACCTCAGCATTGTGACCTCAGCATTGTGACTTCAGCAATAGGACCTCAGCAATAGGACCTCAGCAACAGGACCTCAGCATTGTGACCTCAGCATTGTGACCTCAGCATTGTGACCTCAACAATAAGACCACAGCTATAGGACCTCAGCATTGTGACCTCAGCATTGTGACCTCAGCATAGTGACCTCAGCATTGTGACCTCAGCAATAGGACCTCAGAAATAGGACCACAGCAAAAGGACCTCAGCATTGTGACCTCAGCATTGTGACCTCAGCAATAGTACCTCAGCAATAGGACCTCAGCATTGTGTCCTCAGCAATAGGACCTCAGAAATAGAACCTCAGCAATAGGACCTCTGCATTGTGACCTCAGCAGTAGGACATCAGTATTGTGACCTCAGCATTTTGACCTCAGCAATAGCACCTCAGCATTGTGACCTCAGCAATAGGACCTCAGAAATAGGACCTCAGCAATAGGACCTCAGCATTGTGACCTCAGCAATAGCACGTCAGCAATAGGACCTCAGCAATAGGACCTCAGCAATAGGACCTCAGAAATAGAACCTCAGCAATAGGACCTCTGCATTGTGACCTCAGCAGTAGGACATCAGCATTGTGACCTTAGCATTTTGACCTCAGCAATAGCACCTCAGCATTGTGACCTCAGCAATAGGACCTCAGAAATAGGACCTCAGCTATAGGACCTCAGCATTGTGACCTCAGCAATACGACCTCAGCATTGTGACCTCAGCAATAGGACCTCAGCAATAGGACCTCAGCATTGTGACCTCAGCAATAGGACCTCAGCAATAGGACCTCAGCATCGTGATCTCAGCATTGTGACCTAAGCAATAGGACCTCAGCAATAGGACATCAGCAATAGGACCTCAGCAATAGGACCTCAGCAATAGGACCTCAGCATTTAGACCTCAGCAATAGAACCTCAGCAATAGGACCTCAGCAATAGGACCTCAGCATTGTGATCTTAGCATTGTGACCTCAGCAATAGGACCTCAGAAATAGCACCTCAGCATTGTGACCTCAGCAATAGGACCTCAGCAATAGGACCTCAGCATTGTGACCTCAGCAATAGGACCTCAGCAATAGGACCTAAGCATTGTGACCTCAGTAATAGGACCTCAGCAATAGGACCTCAGCAATAGGACCTCAGCAATAGGACCTCAGCATTGTGACCTCAGTACTAGGACCTCAGCAATAGGACCTCGGCAATAGAACCTCAGCAATAAGACCTCAGGAATAGGACCTCAGGAATAGGACCTCAGCATTGTGACCTCAGCAATAGCACGTCAGCAATAGGACCTCAGCATTGTGTCCTCAGCAATAGGACCTCAGAAATAGAACCTCAGCAATAGGACCTCTGCATTGTGACCTCAGCAGTAGGACATCAGCATTGTGACCTCAGCATTTTGACCTCAGCAATAGCACCTCAGCATTGTGACCTCAGCAATAGGACCTCAGCAATAGGACCTCAGAAATAGGACCTCTGCATTGTGACCTCAGCATTGTGACCTCAGCATTGTGACCTCAGCAATAGGACCTCAGCAATAGGATCTCAGCATTGTGACCTCAGCAATAGGACCTCTGCATTGTGACCTCAGCATTGTGACCTCAACAATAGGACCTCAGCAATAGGACCTCAGCAATAGGATCTCATCGTTGTGACCTCAGCAATAGGACCTCAGAAATAAGACTTCAGTAATAGGACATCAGCATTGTGACCTCAGCATTTTGACCTCAGAATTGTGACCTCAACATTGTGACCTCAGCAATAGGACCTCAGAAATAGGACCACAGCAAAAGGACCTCAGCATTGTGACCTCAGCATTGTGACCTCAGAAATAGGACCTCAGCAACAGGACCTCAGCATTGTGACCTCAGCAATAGGACCTCAGCATTGTGACCTCAGCATTGTGACCTCAGAAAGAGGACCTCAGCATTGTGACCTCAGCATTGTGACCTCAGCAATAGGACATCAGCAATAGGACCTCAGCATTGTGATCTCAGCAATAGGACCTCAGCATTGTGACCTCAGCAATAGGACCTCAGCAATAAGAACTCAGCATTGTGACCTCAGCAATGGGACCTTAGCAATAGAACCTCAGCAATAGGACCTCAGCAATAGAACCTCAGCAATAGGACCTCAGCAATAGGACCTCTGCATTGTGACCTCATAAATAGGGCCACAGCAATAGGACCTCATCTTTGTGACCTCAGCAATAGGACCTCCGCATTGTGACCTCAGCATTGCGACCTCAGCAATAGGACTTCAGCAATAGGACCTCAGCAATAGGACCTCAGCATTGTGACATCAGCAATAAGACCTCAGCATTGTGACCTCAGCAATAGGACCTATGCATTGTGACCTCAGCATTGTGACCTCAGCATTGTGACCTGAGCATTGTGACCTCAGCAATAGGACATCAGCAATAGGACCGCAGCAATCGTACCTCAGCAATAGGACCTCAGCATTGTGACCTCAGCAATAGGACCTCAGCAATAAGACCTCAGCAATAGGACCTCAGAATTGTGACCTCAGCAATAGGGCCTCAGCAATAGGACCTCTGCTTTGTGACCTCAGCAATAGGACCTCAGCATTGTGACCTCAGCATTGTGACTTCAGCAATAGGACCTCAGCAATAGTACCTCAGCAATAGGACCTCAGCAATAGGACCTCAGCAATAGGACCTCAGCATTGTGATCTTAGCATTGTGACCTCAGCAATAGGACCTCAGAAATAGCACCTCAGCATTGTGACCTCAGCAATAGGACCTCAGCATTGTGACCTCAGCAATAAGACCTCAGCATTGTGACCTCAGCAATAGGACCTCAGCAATAGGACCTAAGCATTGTGACCTCAGTAATAGGACCTCAGCAATAGGACCTCAGCAATAGGACCTCAGCAATAGGATCTCAGCATTGTGACCTTAGTACTAGGACCTCAGCAATAGGACCTCGGCAATAGAACCTCAGCAATAAGACCTCAGGAATAGGACCTCAGGAATAGGACCTCAGCATTGTGACCTCAGCAATAGCACGTCAGCAATAGGACCTCAGCATTGTTTCCTCAGCAATAGGACCTCAGAAATAGAACCTCAGCAATAGGGCCTCTGCATTGTGACCTCAGCAGTAGGACATCAGCATTGTGACCTCAGCATTTTGACCTCAGCAATAGCACCTCAGCATTGTGACCTCAGCAATAGGACCTCAGAAATAGGACCTCAGCAATAGGACCTCAGCATTGTGACCTCAGCAATAGGACCTCAGCAATAGGACCTCAGCATTGTGACCTCAGCAATAGGACCTCAGCAATAGGACCTCAGCAATAGGACCTCAGCATTGTGACCTCAGCAATAGGACCTCAGCAATAGGACCTCAGAAATAGGACCTCTGCATTGTGACCTCAGCATTGTGACCTCAGCATTTTGACCTCAGCAATAGGACCTCAGCAATAGGATCTCAGCATTGTGACCTCAGCAATAGGACCTCTGCATTGTGACCTCAGCATTGTGACCTCAACAATAGGACCTCAGCAATAGGACCTCAGCAATAGGACCTCATCGTTGTGACCTCAGCAATAGGACCTCAGAAATAAGACCTCAGTAATAGGACATCAGCATTGTGACCTCAGCATTTTGACCTCAGAATTGTGACCTCAACATTGTGACCTCAGGAATAGGACCTCAGCAACAGGACCTCAGCATTGTGACCTCAGCAATAGGACCTCAGCATTGTGACCTCAGCATTGTGACCTCAGAAAGAGGACCTCAGCATTGTGACCTCAGCATTGTGACCTCAGCAATAGGACATCAGCAATAGGACCTCAGCATTGTGATCTCAGCAATAGGACCTCAGCATTGTGACCTCAGCAATAGGACCTCAGCAATAAGAACTCAGCATTGTGACCTCAGCAATGGGACCTTAGCAATAGAACCTCAGCAATAGGACCTCAGCAATAGAACCTCAGCAATAGGACCTCAGCAATAGGACCTCTGCATTGTGACCTCATAAATAGGGCCACAGCAATAGGACCTCATCTTTGTGACCTCAGCAATAGGACCTCCGCATTGTGACCTCAGCATTGCGACCTCAGCAATAGGACTTCAGCAATAGGACCTCAGCAATAGGACCTCAGCATTGTGACATCAGCAATAAGACCTCAGCATTGTGACCTCAGCAATAGGACCTATGCATTGTGACCTCAGCATTGTGACCTCAGCATTGTGACCTGAGCATTGTGACCTCAGCAATAGGACATCAGCAATAGGACCGCAGCAATCGTACCTCAGCAATAGGACCTCAGCATTGTGACCTCAGCAATAGGACCTCAGGAATAAAACCTCAGCAGTAGGACCTCAGCATTGTGACCTCAGCAATAGGACCTCAGCAATAGGACCTCAGCAATAAGACCTCAGCAATAGGACCTCAGAATTGTGACCTCAGCAATAGGGCCTCAGCAATAGGACCTCTGCTTTGTGACCTCAGCAATAGGACCTCAGCATTGTGACCTCAGCATTGTGACTTCAGCAATAGGACCTCAGCAATAGTACCTCAGCAATAGGACCTCAGCATTGTGACCTCAGCATTGTGACCTCAGCAGTAAGACCACAGCTATAGGACCTCCGCATTGTGACCTCAGCATTGTGACCTCAGCATTGTGACCTCAGCATTGTGACCTCAGAAATAGGACCTCAGAAATAGGACCACAGCAAAAGGACCTCAGCATTGTGACCTCAGCATTGTGACCTCAGCAATAGGACCTCAGCAATAGTACCTCAGCAATAGGACCTCAGCATTGTGTCCTCAGCAACAGGACCTCAGCATTGTGACCTCAGCAATAGGAACTCAGCATTGTGACCTCAGCATTGTGACCTCAGCAATAAGACCACAGATATAGGACCTCAGCATTGTGACCTCAGCATTGTGACCTCAGCAATAGGACCTCAGCAATAGGACCACAGCAAAAGGACCTCAGCATTGTGACCTCAGCATTGTGACCTCAGCATTGTGACCTCAGCAATAGGACCTCAGCAATAGTACCTCAGCAATAGGACCTCAGCATTGTGTCCTCAGCAATAGGACCTCAGAAATAGAAACTCAGCAATAGGACCTCTGCATTGTGACCTCAGCAATAGGACATCAGCATTGTGACCTCAGCATTTTGACCTCAGCAATAGCATCTCAGCATTGTGACCTCAGGAATAGGACCTCAGAAATAGGACCTCAGCAATAGGACCTCAGCATTGTGACCTCAGCAATACGACCTCAGCATTGTGACCTCAGCAATAGGACCTCAGCAATAGGACCTCAGCATCGTGATCTCAGCATTTTGACCTAAGCAATAGGACCTCAGCAATAGGACATCAGCAATAGGACCTCAGCAATAGGACCTCAGCATTTAGACCTCAGCAATAGAACCTCAGCAATAGGACCTCAGCAATAGGACCTCAGCATTGTGATCTTAGCATTGTGACCTCAGCAATAGGACCTCAGAAATAGCACCTCAGCATTGTGACCTCAGCAATAGGACCTCAGCATTGAGACCTCAGCAATAAGACCTCAGCATTGTGACCTCAGCAATAGGACCTCAGCAATAGGACCTAAGCATTGTGACCCCAGTAATAGGACATCAGCATTGTGACCTCAGCATTGTGACCTCAGAATTGTGACCTCAGCATTGTGACCTCAGCATTGTGACCTCAGAAATAGGACCTCAGCAACAGGACCTCAGCATTGTGACCTCAGCAATAGGAACTCAGCATTGTGACCTCAGCATTGTGACCTCAGCAATAAGACCACAGCTATAGGACCTCAGCATTGTGACCTCAGCATTGTGACCTCAGCAATAGGACCTCAGCAATAGGACCACAGCAAAAGGACCTCAGCATTGTGACCTCAGCATTGTGACCTCAGCATTGTGACCTCAGCAATAGGACCTCAGCAATAGTACCTCAGCAATAGGACCTCAGCATTGTGTCCTCAGCAATAGGACCTCAGAAATAGAAACTCAGCAATAGGACCTCTGCATTGTGACCTCAGCAATAGGACATCAGCATTGTGACCTCAGCATTGTGACTTCAGCAATAGGACCTCAGCAATAGTACCTCAGCAATAGGACCTCAGCATTGTGACCTCAGCATTGTGACCTCAGCAGTAAGACCACAGCTATAGGACCTCCGCATTGTGACCTCAGCATTGTGACCTCAGCATTGTGACCTCAGCATTGTGACCTCAGCAATAGGACCTCAGAAATAGGACCACAGCAAAAGGACCTCAGCATTGTGACCTCAGCATTGTGACCTCAGCAATAGGACCTCAGCAATAGTACCTCAGCAATAGGACCTCAGCATTGTGTCCTCAGCAACAGGACCTCAGCATTGTGACCTCAGCAATAGGAACTCAGCATTGTGACCTCAGCATTGTGACCTCAGCAATAAGACCACAGATATAGGACCTCAGCATTGTGACCTCAGCATTGTGACCTCAGCAATAGGACCTCAGCAATAGGACCACAGCAAAAGGACCTCAGCACTGTGACCTCAGCATTGTGACCTCAGCATTGTGACCTCAGCAATAGGACCTCAGCAATAGTACCTCAGCAATAGGACCTCAGCATTGTGTCCTCAGCAATAGGACCTCAGAAATAGAAACTCAGCAATAGGACCTCTGCATTGTGACCTCAGCAATAGGACATCAGCATTGTGACCTCAGCATTTTGACCTCAGCAATAGCATCTCAGCATTGTGACCTCAGGAATAGGACCTCAGAAATAGGACCTCAGCAATAGGACCTCAGCATTGTGACCTCAGCAATACGACCTCAGCATTGTGACCTCAGCAATAGGACCTCAGCAATAGGACCTCAGCATCGTGATCTCAGCATTGTGATCTAAGCAATAGGACCTCAGCAATAGGACATCAGCAATAGGACCTCAGCAATAGGACCTCAGCATTTAGACCTCAGCAATAGAACCTCAGCAATAGGACCTCAGCAATAGGACCTCAGCATTGTGATCTTAGCATTGTGACCTCAGCAATAGGACCTCAGAAATAGCACCTCAGCATTGTGACCTCAGCAATAGGACCTCAGCATTGTGACCTCAGCAATAAGACCTCAGCATTGTGACCTCAGCAATAGGACCTCAGCAATAGGACCTAAGCATTGTGACCCCAGTAATAGGACATCAGCATTGTGACCTCAGCATTGTGACCTCAGAATTGTGACCTCAGCATTGTGACCTCAGCATTGTGACCTCAGAAATAGGACCTCAGCAACAGGACCTCAGCATTGTGACCTCAGCAATAGGAACTCAGCATTGTGACCTCAGCATTGTGACCTCAGCAATAAGACCACAGCTATAGGACCTCAGCATTGTGACCTCAGCATTGTGACCTCAGCAATAGGACCTCAGCAATAGGACCACAGCAAAAGGACCTCAGCATTGTGACCTCAGTATTGTGACCTCAGCATTGTGACCTCAGCAATAGGACCTCAGCAATAGTACCTCAGCAATAGGACCTCATCATTGTGTCCTCAGCAATAGGACCTCAGAAATAGAAACTCAGCAATAGGACCTCTGCATTGTGACCTCAGCAATAGGACATCAGCATTGTGACCTCAGCATTTTGACCTCAGGAATAGCATCTCAGCATTGTGACCTCAGGAATAGGACCTCAGAAATAGGACCTCAGCTATAGGACCTCAGCATTGTGACCTCAGCAATACGACCTCAGCATTGTGACCTCAGCAATAGGACCTCAGCAATAGGACCTCAGCATTGTGACCTCAGCAATAGGACCTCAGCAATAGGACCTCAGCATCGTGATCTCAGCATTGTGACCTAAGCAATAGGACCTCAGCAATAGGACATCAGCAATAGGACCTCAGCAATAGGACCTCAGCATTTAGACCTCAGCAATAGAACCTCAGCAATAGGACCTCAGCAATAGGACCTCAGCATTGTGATCTTAGCATTGTGACCTCAGCAATAGGACCTCAGAAATAGCACCTCAGCACTGTGACCTCAGCAATAGGACCTCAGCATTGTGACCTCAGCAATAAGACCTCAGCATTGTGACCTCAGCAATAGGACCTCACCAGTAGGACCTCAGCATTGTGACCTCAGCAATAGGACCTCAGCAATAGGACCTCAGCAATAGGACCTCAGCAATAGGACCTCAGCAATAGGACCTCAGCATTGTGACCTCAGTACTAGGACCTCAGCAATAGGACCTCGGCAATAGAACCTCAGCAATAAGACCTCAGGAATAGGACCTCAGGAATAGGACCTCAGCATTGTGACCTCAGCAATAGCACGTCAGCAATAGGACCTCAGCATTGTGTCCTCAGCAATAGGACCTCAGAAATAGAACCTCAGCAATAGGACCTCTGCATTGTGACCTCAGCAGTAGGACATCAGCATTGTGACCTCAGCATTTTGACCTCAGCAATAGCACCTCAGCATTGTGACCTCAGCAATAGGACCTCAGAAATAGGACCTCAGCAATAGGACCTCAGCATTGTGACCTCAGCAATAGGACCTCAGCAATAGGACCTCAGCATTGTGACCTCAGCAATAGGACCTCAGCAATAGGACCTCAGCAATAGGACCTCAGCATTGTGACCTCAGCAATAGGACCTCAGCAATAGGACCTCAGCAATAGGACCTCAGAAATAGGACCTCAGAAATAGGACCTCTGCATTGTGACCTCAGCATTGTGACCTCAGCAATAGGACCTCAGCAATAGGATCTCAGCATTGTGACCTCAGCAATAGGACCTCTGCATTGTGACCTCAGCATTGTGACCTCAACAATAGGACCTCAGCAATAGGACCTCAGCAATAGGACCTCATCGTTGTGACCTCAGCAATAGGACCTCAGAAATAAGACCTCAGTAATAGGACATCAGCATTGTGACCTCAGCATTTTGACCTCAGAATTGTGACCTCAACATTGTGACCTCAGCAATAGGACCTCAGAAATAGGACCACAGCAAAAGGACCTCAGCATTGTGACCTCAGCATTGTGACCTCAGAAATAGGACCTCAGCAACAGGACCTCAGCATTGTGACCTCAGCAATAGGACCTCAGCATTGTGACCTCAGCATTGTGACCTCAGAAAGAGGACCTCAGCATTGTGACCTCAGCATTGTGACCTCAGCAATAGGACATCAGCAATAGGACCTCAGCATTGTGATCTCAGCAATAGGACCTCAGCATTGTGACCTCAGCAATAGGACCTCAGCAATAAGAACTCAGCATTGTGACCTCAGCAATGGGACCTTAGCAATAGAACCTCAGCAATAGGACCTCAGCAATAGAACCTCAGCAATAGGACCTCAGCAATAGGACCTCTGCATTGTGACCTCATAAATAGGGCCACAGCAATAGGACCTCATCTTTGTGACCTCAGCAATAGGACCTCCGCATTGTGACCTCAGCATTGTGACCTCAGCAATAGGACTTCAGCAATAGGACCTCAGCAATAGGACCTCAGCATTGTGACATCAGCAATAAGACCTCAGCATTGTGACCTCAGCAATAGGACCTATGCATTGTGACCTCAGCATTGTGACCTCAGCATTGTGACCTGAGCATTGTGACCTCAGCAATAGGACATCAGCAATAGGACCGCAGCAATCGTACCTCAGCAATAGGACCTCAGCATTGTGACCTCAGCAATAGGACCTCAGGAATAAAACCTCAGCAGTAGGACCTCAGCATTGTGACCTCAGCAATAGGACCTCAGCAATAGGACCTCAGCAATAAGACCTCAGCAATAGGACCTCAGAATTGTGACCTCAGCAATAGGGCCTCAGCAATAGGACCTCTGCTTTGTGACCTCAGCAATAGGACCTCAGCATTGTGACCTCAGCATTGTGACTTCAGCAATAGGACCTCAGCAATAGTACCTCAGCAATAGGACCTCAGCAATAGGACCTCAGCAATAGGACCTCAGCATTGTGATCTTAGCATTGTGACCTCAGCAATAGGACCTCAGAAATAGCACCTCAGCATTGTGACCTCAGCAATAGGACCTCAGCATTGTGACCTCAGCAATAAGACCTCAGCATTGTGACCTCAGCAATAGGACCTCAGCAATAGGACCTAAGCATTGTGACCTCAGTAATAGGACCTCAGCAATAGGACCTCAGCAATAGGACCTCAGCAATAGGATCTCAGCATTGTGACCTCAGTACTAGGACCTCAGCAATAGGACCTCGGCAATAGAACCTCAGCAATAAGACCTCAGGAATAGGACCTCAGGAATAGGACCTCAGCATTGTGACCTCAGCAATAGCACGTCAGCAATAGGACCTCAGCATTGTGTCCTCAGCAATAGGACCTCAGAAATAGAACCTCAGCAATAGGACCTCTGCATTGTGACCTCAGCAGTAGGACATCAGCATTGTGACCTCAGCATTTTGACCTCAGCAATAGCACCTCAGCATTGTGACCTCAGCAATAGGACCTCAGAAATAGGACCTCAGCAATAGGACCTCAGCATTGTGACCTCAGCAATAGGACCTCAGCAATAGGACCTCAGCATTGTGACCTCAGCAATAGGACCTCAGCAATAGGACCTCAGCAATAGGACCTCAGCATTGTGACCTCAGCAATAGGACCTCAGCAATAGGACCTCAGAAATAGGACCTCTGCATTGTGACCTCAGCATTGTGACCTCAGCATTGTGACCTCAGCAATAGGACCTCAGCAATAGGATCTCAGCATTGTGACCTCAGCAATAGGACCTCTGCATTGTGACCTCAGCATTGTGACCTCAACAATAGGACCTCAGCAATAGGACCTCAGCAATAGGACCTCATCGTTGTGACCTCAGCAATAGGACCTCAGAAATAAGACCTCAGTAATAGGACATCAGCATTGTGACCTCAGCATTTTGACCTCAGAATTGTGACCTCAACATTGTGACCTCAGCAATAGGACCTCAGAAATAGGACCACAGCAAAAGGACCTCAGCATTGTGACCTCAGCATTGTGACCTCAGAAATAGGACCTCAGCAACAGGGCCTCAGCATTGTGACCTCAGCAATAGGACATCAGCAATAGGACCTCAGCATTGTGATCTCAGCAATAGGACCTCAGCATTGTGACCTCAGCAATAGGACCTCAGCAATAAGAACTCAGCAGTGTGACCTCAGCAATGGGACCTTAGCAATAGAACCTCAGCAATAGGACCTCAGCAATAGAACCTCAGCAATAGGACCTCAGCAATATGACCTCTGCATTGTGACCTCATAAATAGGGCCACAGCAATAGGACCTCATCTTTGTGACCTCAGGAATAGGACCTCCGCATTGTGACCTCAGCATTGCGACCTCAGCAATAGGACTTCAGCAATAGGACCTCAGCAATAGGACCTCAGCATTGTGACATCAGCAATAAGACCTCAGCATTGTGACCTCAGCAATAGGACCTATGCATTGTGACCTCAGCATTGTGACCTCAGCATTGTGACCTGAGCATTGTGACCTCAGCAATAGGACATCAGCAATAGGACCGCAGCAATCGTACCTCAGCAATAGGACCTCAGCATTGTGACCTCAGCAATAGGACCTCAGGAATAAAACCTCAGCAGTAGGACCTCAGCATTGTGACCTCAGCAATAGGACCTCAGCAATAGGACCTCAGCACTAAGACCTCAGCAATAGGACCTCAGAATTGTGACCTCAGCAATAGGGCCTCAGCAATAGGACCTCATCTTTGTGACCTCAGCAATAGGACCTCAGCATTGTGACCTCAGCATTGTGACTTCAGCAATAGGACCTCAGCAATAGTACCTCAGCAATAGGACCTCAGCATTGTGACCTCAGCATTGTGACCTCAGCAGTAAGACCACAGCTATAGGACCTCCGCATTGTGACCTCAGCATTGTGACCTCAGCATTGTGACCTCAGCATTGTGACCTCAGCAATAGGACCACAGCAAAAGGACCTCAGCATTGTGACCTCAGCATTGTGACCTCAGCAATAGGACCTCAGCAATAGGATCTCAGCATTGTGACCTCAGCAATAGGACCTCAGCAATAGGACCTCAGCAATAGGACCTCAGCAATAGGACCTCATCGTTGTGACCTCAGCAATAGGACCTCAGAAATAAGACCCCAGTAATAGGACATCAACATTGTGACCTCAGCATTGTGACCTCAGAATTGTGACCTCAACATTGTGACCTCAGCAATAGGACCTCAGAAATAGGACCACAGGAAAAGGACCTCAGCATTGTGACCTCAGCATTGTGACCTCAGAAATAGGACCTCAGCAACAGGGCCTCAGCATTGTGACCTCAGCAATAGGACCTCAGCATTGTGACCTCAGCATTGTGACCTCAGCAATAAGACCACAGCTATAGGACCTCAGCATTGTGACCTCAGCATTGTGACCTCAGCAATAGGACCTCAGCAATAGGACCACAGCAAAAGGACCTCAGCATTGTGACCTCAGCATTGTGACCTCAGCATTGTGACCTCAGCAATAGGACCTCAGCAATAGTACCTCAGCAATAGGACCTCTGCATTGTGACCTCAGCAATAGGACATCAGCATTGTGACCTCAGCATTTTGACCTCAGCAATAGCACCTCAGCATTGTGACCTCAGGAATAGGACCTCAGAAATAGGACCTCAGCAATAGGACCTCAGCATTGTGACCTCAGCAATAGGACATCAGCAATAGTACCTCAGCAATAGGACCTCTGCATTGTGACCTCAGCAATAGGACATCAGCATTGTGACCTCAGCATTTTGACCTCAGCAATAGCACCTCAGCATTGTGACCTCAGGAATAGGACCTCAGAAATAGGACCTCAGCAATAGGACCTCAGCATTGTGACCTCAGCAATAGGACCTCAGCAATAGGACCTCAGCATTGTGACCTCAGCAATAGGACCTCAGCAATAGGACATCAGCAATAGGACCTCAGCAATAGGACCTCAGCATTTAGACCTCAGCAATAGAACCTCAGCAACAGGACCTCAGGAATAGGACCTCAGTATTGTGATCTCAGCATTGTGACCTCAGCAATAGGACCTCAGAAATAGCACCTCAGCATTGTGAACTCAGCAATAGGACCTCAGCATTGTGACCTCAGCAATAAGACCTCAGCATTGTGACCTCAGCAATAGGACCTCAGCAATAGGACCTAAGCATTGTGACCTCAGTACTAGGACCTCAGCAATAGGACCTCGGCAATAGAACCTCAGCAATAAGACCTCAGGAATAGGACCTCAGCATTGTGACCTCAGCAATAGGACCTCAGCAATAGCACGTCAGCAATAGGACCTCAGCATTGTGTCCTCAGCAATAGGACCTCAGAAATTGACCCTCAGCAATAGGACCTCTGCACTGTGACCTCAGCAGTAGGACATCAGCATTGTGACCTCAGCATTTTGACCTCAGCAATAGGACCTCAGAAATAGGACCTCAGCAATAGGACCTCAGCATTGTGACCTCAGCAATAGGACCTCAGCAATAGGATCTCAGCATTGTGACCTCAGCAATGGGACCTCAGCAATAGGACCTCAGAAATAGGACCTCTGCATTGTGACTTCAGCATTGTGACCTCAGCATTGTGACCTCAGCATTGTGACCTCAGCAATAGGATCTCAGCATTGTGACCTCAGCAATAGGACCTCTGCATTGTGACCTCAGCATTGTGACCTCAACAATAGGACCTCAGCAATAGGACCTTATCGTTGTGACCTCAGCAATAGGACCTCAGAAATAAGACCCCAGTAATAGGACATCAGCATTGTGACCTCAGCATTGTGACCTCAGAATTGTGACCTCAACATTGTGACCTCAGCAATAGGACCTCAGAAATAGGACCACAGCAAAAGGACCTCAGTATTGTGACCTCAGCATTGTGACCTCAGAAATAGGACCTCAGCAACAGGACCTCAGCATGTGACCTCAGCAATAGGACCTCAGCATTGTGACCTCAGCATTGTGACCTCAGAAAGAGGACCTCAGAATTGTGACCTCAGCATTGTGACCTCAGCAATAGGACATCAGCAATAGGACCTCAGCATTGTGATCTCAGCAATAGGACCTCAGCAATGTGACCTCAGCAATAGGACCTCAGCAATAAGAACTCAGCAATAGAACCTCAGCAATAGGACCTCAGCAATAGGACCTCAGCAATAGGACCTCAGCAATAGGACCTCAGGAATAGGGCCACAGCAATAGGACCTCATCTTTGTGACCTCAGCAATAGGACCTCCGCATTGTGACCTCAGCATTGTGACCTCAGCAATAGGATATCAGCAATAGGACCTCAGCAATAGGACCTCAGCATTGTGACATCAGCAATAAGACCTCAGCATTGTGACCTCAGCAATAGGACCTATGCATTGTGACCTCAGCATTGTGACCTCAGCATTGTGACCTGAGCATTGTGACCTCAGCAATAGGACATCAGCAATAGGACCGCAGCAATCGTACCTCAGCAATAGGACCTCAGCATTGTGACCTCAGCAATAGGACCTCAGCATTGTGACCTCAGCATTGTGACCTCAGCAATAGGACCTCAGCATTGTGACCTCAGCAATAGGACCTCAGCAATAAGACCTCAGCAATAGGACCTCAGCAATAGGACCTCAGCAATAGGACCTCAGCAATAGTACCTCAGCAGTGTGATATCAGCATTGTGACTTCAGGAATAGGACCTCAGCCATAGGACCTCAGCAATAGGACCTCAGAATTGTGACCTCTGCATTGTGACCTCAGCAATAGGACCTCAGCATTGTGACCTCAGCAATAGGACCTCAGAAATAGGACCTCAGCAAGAGGATCTCAGCAATAGGACCTCAGCAATAGGACCTCAGCATTGTGACCTCAGCAATAGGACCTCAGCAATAGGACCTCTGCATTGTGACATCAGCATTGTGACCTCAGCAATAAGACCTCAGCATTGTGACCTCAGCAATAGGACATCAGCATTTTCACCTCAGCAATAGGACCTCAGCAATAGGACCTCAGCAATAGGACCTCAGAATTGTGACCTCAGTAATAGGACCTCAGCAATAGGACCTCAGCAATAGGACCTCAGCATTGTGACCTCAGTATTGTGACCTCAGGAATAGGAACTCAGCATTGTGAACTCAGCATTGTGACCTCAACAATAGGACCTCAGCAATAGGACCTCAGCAATAAGACCTCAGCCTTGTCACCTCAGCAATAGGACCTCAGCAATAGGACCTCAGCAATAGGACCTCAGCATCGTGATCTCAGCATTGTGACCTCTGCAATAGGACCTCAGCAATAGGACCTCAGCAATAGGTCCTCAGCATTGTGACTTCAGCAACAGGACCTCAGCAATAGAACATCAGCAATAGGACCTCAGCAATAGGACCTCAGCATTGTGACCTCAGCAATAGGACCTCAGCATTGTGACCTCAGCAATAGGACCTCAGCAATAGGACCTCAGCATTGTGACCTCAGCAATAGGACCTCAGCAATAGGACCTCAGAACTGTGACCTCTGCATTGTGACCTCTGCATTGTGACCTCAGCATTGCGACCTCAGCAATAGGACCTCAGCATCGTGATCTCAGCATTGTGACCTCAGCAATAGGACCTCAGCAATAGGACATCATCATAGGACCTCAGCAATAGGACCTCAGCAATAGGACCTCAGCAATAGGACCTTAGCATTGTGACCTCAGCAATAGGACCTCAGCACTGTGACCTTAGCAATAGGACCTCAGCAATAAGAACTCAGCAATAGGACCTCAGCATTGTGACATTAGCAATAGGACCTAAGCAATAGTACCTCAGCAGTAGGACCTCAGCATTTTGACCTGAGCAATAGGACCTCAGCATTGTGACCTCAGCATTGTGACCTCAGCAATAGGACCTCAGCATTGTGACCTCAGCAATAGGACCTCAGCAATAGGACCTCAGCAATAGGACCTCAGCATTGTGACCTCAGACTTGCGACCTCAGCAATAGGGCCTCAGCAACAGGACCTCAGCATTGTGACCTCAGCATTTTGACTTCAGCATTGTGACCTGAGCATTGTGACCTCAGCAATAGGACCTCAGCAATAGGACCTCAGCAATAGGATATCAGCATTGCAACCCCAGCAATAGGACCTCAGCATTGTGACCTCAGCATTTTCACCTCAGCAATAGGACCTCAGGATTGTGACCGCAGCATTGTAACCTCAGCATTGTGACCTCAGAAACAGGACCTCAGCAATAGGACCTCAGCAATAGGACCTCAGCAATAGGACCTCAGCAAAAAGACCTCAACATTGTGACCTCAGCTATAGGACCTCAGCACTGTGACCTCAGCACTGTGACCTCAGCAATAGGACCTCAGCAATAGGACCTCAACATTGTGATCTCAGCATTGTGACCTCAGCAATAGGACCTCAGAAATAGCACCTCAGCATTGTGAACTCAGCAATAGGACCTCAGCATTGTGACCTCAGCAATAAGACCTCAGCATTGTGACCTCAGCAATAGGACCTCAGCAATAGGACCTAAGCATTGTGACCTCAGTACTAGGACCTCAGCAATAGGACCTCGGCAATAGAACCTCAGCAATAAGACCTCAGGAATAGGACCTCAGCATTGTGACCTCAGCAATAGGACCTCAGCAATAGCACGTCAGCAATAGGACCTCAGCATTGTGTCCTCAGCAATAGGACCTCAGAAATAGAACCTCAGCAATAGGACCTCTGCACTGTGACCTCAGCAGTAGGACATCAGCATTGTGACCTCAGCATTTTGACCTCAGCAATAGCACCTCAGCATTGTGACCTCAGCAATAGGACCTCAGAAATAGGACCTCAGCAATAGGACCTCAGCATTGTGACCTCAGCAATAGGACCTCAGCAATAGGACCTCAGCATTGTGACCTCAGCAATAGGACCTCAGCAATAGGACCTCAGAAATAGGACCTCTGCATTGTGACTTCAGCATTGTGACCTCAGCATTGTGACCTCAACAATAGGACCTCAGCAATAGGACCTTTTCGTTGTGACCTCAGCAATAGGACCTCAGAAATAAGACCCCAGTAATAGGACATCAGCATTGTGACCTCAGCATTGTGACCTCAGAATTGTGACCTCAACATTGTGACCTCAGCAATAGGACCTCAGAAATAGGACCACAGCAAAAGGACCTCAGTATTGTGACCTCAGCATTGTGACCTCAGAAATAGGACCTCAGCAACAGGACCTCAGCATGTGACCTCAGCAATAGGACCTCAGCATTGTGACCTCAGCATTGTGACCTCAGAAAGAGGACCTCAGAATTGTGACCTCAGCATTGTGACCTCAGCAATAGGACATCAGCAATAGGACCTCAGCATTGTGATCTCAGCAATAGGACCTCAGCAATGTGACCTCAGCAATAGGACCTCAGCAATAAGAACTCAGCATTGTGACCTCAGCAATAGGACCTCAGCAATAGAACCTCAGCAATAGGACCTCAGCAATAGGACCTCAGCAATAGGACCTCAGCAATAGGACCTCAGCAATAGGACCTCAGGAATAGGGCCACAGCAATAGGACCTCATCTTTGTGACCTCAGCAATAGGACCTCCGCATTGTGACCTCAGCATTGTGACCTCAGCAATAGGACTTCAGCAATAGGACCTCAGCAATAGGACCTCAGCATTGTGACATCAGCAATAAGACCTCAGCATTGTGACCTCAGCAATAGGACCTATGCATTGTGACCTCAGCATTGTGACCTCAGCATTGTGACCTGAGCATTGTGACCTCAGCAATAGGACATCAGCAATAGGACCGCAGCAATCGTACCTCAGCAATAGGACCTCAGCATTGTGACCTAAGCAATAGGACCTCAGCATTGTGACCTCAGCATTGTGACCTCAGCAATAGGACCTCAGCATTGTGACCTCAGCAATAGGACCTCAGCAATAAGACCTCAGCAATAGGACCTCAGCAATAGGACCTCAGCAATAGGACCTCAGCAATAGTACCTCAGCAGTGTGATATCAGCATTGTGACTTCAGGAATAGGACCTCAGCCATAGGACCTCAGCAATAGGACCTCAGAATTGTGACCTCTGCATTGTGACCTCAGCAATAGGACCTCAGCATTGTGACCTCAGCAATAGGACCTCAGAAATAGGACCTCAGCAAGAGGATCTCAGCAATAGGACCTCAGCAATAGGACCTCAGCATTGTGACCTCAGCAATAGGACCTCAGCAATAGGACCTCAGCATTGTGACATCAGCATTGTGACCTCAGCAATAAGACCTCAGCATTGTGACCTCAGCAATAGGACATCAGCATTTTCACCTCAGCAATAGGACCTCAGCAATAGGACCTCAGCAATAGGACCTCAGAATTGTGACCTCAGTAATAGGACCTCAGCAATAGGACCTCAGCAATAGGACCTCAGAATTGTGACCTCAGTAATAGGACCTCAGCAATAGGACCTCAGCAATAGGACCTCAGCATTGTGACCTCAGTATTGTGACCTCAGGAATAGGAACTCAGCATTGTGAACTCAGCATTGTGACCTCAACAATAGGACCTCAGCAATAGGACCTCAGCAATAAGACCTCAGCCTTGTCACCTCAGCAATAGGACCTCAGCAATAGGACCTCAGCAATAGGACCTCAGCATTGTGATCTCAGCATTGTGACCTCTGCAATAGGACCTCAGCAATAGGACCTCAGCAATAGGTCCTCAGCATTGTGACTTCAGCAACAGGACCTCAGCAATAGCACATCAGCAATAGGACCTCAGCAATAGGACCTCAGCATTGTGACCTCAGCAATAGGACCTTAGCATTGTGACCTCAGCAATAGGACCTCAGCAATAGGACCTCAGCATTGTGACCTCAGCAATAGGACCTCAGCAATAGGACCTCAGAACTGTGACCTCTGCATTGTGACCTCTGCATTGTGACCTCAGCATTGCGACCTCAGCAATAGGACCTCAGCATCGTGATCTCAGCATTGTGACCTCAGCAATAGGACCTCAGCAATAGGACATCATCATAGGACCTCAGCAATAGGACCTCAGCAATAGGACCTCAGCAATAGGACCTTAGCATTGTGACCTCAGCAATAGGACCTCAGCACTGTGACCTTAGCAATAGGACCTCAGCAATAAGAACTCAGCAATAGGACCTCAGCATTGTGACATCAGCAATAGGACCTAAGCAATAGTACCTCAGCAGTAGGACCTCAGCATTTTGACCTGAGCAATAGGACCTCAGCATTGTGACCTCAGCATTGTGACCTCAGCAATAGGACCTCAGCATTGTGACCTCAGCAATAGGACCTCAGCAATAGGACCTCAGCATTGTGACCTCAGACTTGCGACCTCAGCAATAGGATATCAGCAATAGGACCTCAGCAATAGGATATCAGCATTGCAACCCCAGCAATAGGACCTCAGCATTGTGACCTCAGCATTTTCACCTCAGCAATAGGACCTCAGGATTGTGACCGCAGCATTGTAACCTCAGCATTGTGACCTCAGAAACAGGACCTCAGCAATAGGACCTCAGCAATAGGACCTCAGCAATAGGACCTCAGCAAAAAGACCTCAACATTGTGACCTCAGCTATAGGACCTCAGCACTGTGACCTCAGCACTGTGACCTCAGCAATAGGACCTCAGCAATAGGACCTCAGCATTGTGACCTCAGCAATAGGACCTCAGAATTGTCACCTCAGCAATAGGGCCTCAGCAATAGGACCTCTGCTTTGTGACCTCAGCAATAGGACCTCAGCATGGTGACCTCAGAATTGTGCCTTCAGCAATAGGACCTCAGCAATAGTACCTCAGCAATAGGACCTCAGCATTGTGACCTCAGCATTGTGACCTCAGCATTGTGACCTCAGCAATAAGACCACAGCTATAGGACCTCAGCATTGTGACCTCAGCATTGTGACCTCAGCATTGTGACCTCAGCAAAAGGACCTCAGAAATATGACCACAGGAAAAGGACCTCAGCATTGTGACCTCAGCATTGTGACCTCAGCAATAGGACCTCAGCAATAGTACCTCAGCAATAGGACCTCAGCATTGTGTCCTCAGCAATAGGACCTCAGAAATAGAAACTCAGCAATAGGACCTCTGCATTGTGACCTCAGCAATAGGACATCAGCATTGTGACCTCAGCATTTTGACCTCAGCAATAGCACCTCAGCATTGTGACCTCAGGAATAGGACCTCAGAAATAGGACCTCAGCAATAGGACCTCAGCATTGTGACCTCAGCAATAGGACCTCAGCAATAGAACCTCAGCATTGTGACCTCAGCAATAGGACCTCAGCAATAGGACCTCAGCATTGTGACCTAAGCAATAGGACCTCAGCAATAGGACCTCAGCAATAGGACCTCAGCAATAGGACCTCAGCATTGTGACGTCAGCAATAAGACATCAGCAATAGGACCTCAGCAATAGGACCTCAGCCATAGGACCTCAGCAATAGAACCTCAGCAATAGGACCTCAGCAATAGGACCTCAGCATTGTGATCTCAGTAATAGGACCTCAGAAATAGCACCTCAGCATTGTGACCTCAGCAATAGGACCTCAGCATTGTGACCTCAGCAATAAGACGTCAGCATTGTGACCTCAGCAATAGGACCTCAGCAATAGGACCTAAGCATTGTGACCTCAGCAATAGGACCTCAGCAATAGGACCTTAGCAATAGGACGTCAGCATTGCGACCTCAGTACTAGGACCTCAGCAATAGGACCTCAGCAATAGGACCTCAGATTTGTGACCTCAGCAATAGGACCTCAGCAATAGCACCTAAGCAATAGGACCTCAGAATTGTGACCTCAGCAATAGGACCTCAACAATAGGACCTCAGCATTGTGACCTCAGCAATAGGACATCAGAAATAGGACCTCAGAATTGTGACCTCAGCAATAGGACCTCAGCATTGTGACCTCAGCAATAAGACGTCAGCATTGTGACCTCAGCAATAGGACCTCAGCAATAGGACCTAAGCATTGTGACCTCAGTAATAGGACCTCAGCAATAGGACCTCAGCAATACGACCTAAGCATTGTGACCTCAGTAATAGGACCTCAGCAATAGGACCTCAGCAATAGGACCTCAGATTTGTGACCTCAGCAATAGGACCTCAGCAATAGCACCTAAGCAATAGGACCTCAGAATTGTGACCTCAGCAATAGGACCTCAGCAATAGGACCTCAGAATTGTGACCTCAGCAATAGGACCTCAGAAATAGCACCTCAGCATTGTGACCTCAGCAATAGGACCTCAGCATTGTGACCTCAGCAATAAGACGTCAGCATTGTGACCTCAGCAATAGGACCTCAGCAATAGGACCTAAGCATTGTGACCTCAGTAATAGGACCTCAGCAATAGGACCTCAGCAATAGGACCTAAGCATTGTGACCTCAGTAATAGGACCTCAGTAATAGTACCTCAGCAATAGGACCTCAGATTTGTGACCTCAGCAATAGGACCTCAGAATTGTGACCTCAGCAATAGGACCTCAGAATTGTGACCTCAGCAATAGGACCTCAGCAATAGGACCTCAGCAATAGGACCTCAGCAATAGGACCTCAAAATTGTGACCTCCGCAATAGGACCTCAGCAATAGGACCTCAGCAATAGGACCTCTGCATTGTGACCTCGGCATAGTGACCTCGGCAATAGGACCTCAGCATTGTGACATCAGCAATAGGACCTGAGCAATAGGACCTCAGCAATAGGACCTCAGCAATAGGACCTCAGCATTTTGACCTCAGCAATAGGATCTCAGCAATAGGACCTCAGCAATAGGACCTCAGCATTGTGACCTCAGCAATAGGACATCAGCAATAGGACCTCAGCATTGTGACCTCAGCATTTTGACATCAGCAATAGCACCTCAGCATTGTGACCTCAGGAATAGGACCTCAGAAATAGGACCTCAGCAATAGGACCTCAGCATTGTGACCTCAGCAATAGGACATCAGCATTGTGACCTCAGCATTTTGACCTCAGCAATAGCACCTCAGCATTGTGACCTCAGGAATAGGACCTCAGAAATAGGACCTCAGCAATAGGACCTCAGCATTGTGACCTCAGCAATAGGACCTCAGCAATAAGACCTCAGCAATAGGACCTCAGCAATAAGACCTCAGCAATAGGACCTCAGCAATAGGACTTCAGCATTGTGACCTCAGCAATAGGACCTCAACATTGTGACCTCAGCATTGTGACCTCAGCATTGTGACCTCAGCATTGTGACCTCAGGAATAGGACCTCAGCAATAGGACCACAGCATTGTGACCTCAGCATTGTGACCTCAGCATTGTAACCTCAGCAATAGGACCTCAGCATTGTGACCTCAGCAATAGGACCTCAGCAATAGGATCTCAGCAATAGGACCTCAGAATTGTGACCTCAGCATTGTGACATCAGCAATAGGACCTCAGCAATAGGACTTCAGCATTGTGACCTCAGTAAAAGGACCTCAGCAATAAGACGTCAGCAATATGACCTCAGCATTGTGACATCAGCAGTAAGACCTCAGCATTGTGACCTCAGCAATAGGACCTCAGCATTGTGACCTCAGCAATAGGACCTCAGCAATAGGACCTCAGCATTGTGACCTCAGCATTGTGACCTCAGCATTGTGACCTCAGCAATAGGACATCAGCAATAGGACCTCAGCATTGTGACCTCAGCAATAGTGCCTCAGCAATAAGACCTCAGCATTGTGACCTCAGCAATAGGACCTCAGCAATAGAACCTCAGCATTGTGACCTCAGCAATAGGGCCTCAGCAATAGGGCCTCAGCAATAGGGCCTCAGCAATAGGGCCTCATCTTTGTGACCTCAGCAATAGGACCTCAGCAATAGGACCTCCGCATTGTGACCTCAGCATTGTGACCTCAGCAATAGGACTTCAGAAATAGGACCTCAGCAATAGGACCACAGAATTGTGAACTCAGTATTAGGACCTCAGCAATAGGACCTCAGCAATAGGACCTCAGCATTGTGACCTCAGCATTGTGACCTCAGCATTGTGACCTCAGCACTAGGACCTCAGCATTGTGACCTCAGCAATAAGACCTCAGTAGTAGGACCTCAGCATTGTGAACTCAGTATTAGGACCTCAGCAATAGGACCTCAGCAATAGGACCTCAGCATTGTGACCTCAGCATTGTGACCTCAGCATTGTGACCTCAGCATTGTGACCTCAGCACTAGGACCTCAGCATTGTGACCTCAGCAATAGGACCTCAGCAATAAGACCTCAGCAGTAGGACCTCAGCAATAGGACCTCAGCAATAGGACCTCAGCATTGTGACCTCAGCATTGTGACCTCAGCATTGTGACCTCAGCAATAGGACCTCAGCATTGTGACCTCAGCAATAGGACCTCAGCAATATGATCTCAGCAATAGGACCTCAGAATTGTGACCTCAGCATTGTGACCTCAGCCATAGGACCTCAGCAATAGGACCTAAGCAATAGGACCTCAGCATTGTGACCTCAGCATTGTGACCTCAGGAATAGGACCTCAGCATTGTGACCTCAGCATTGTGACCTCAGCAATAGAACCTCAGCAATACGAACTCAGCAGTCGTAACTCAGCTATAGGACATCAGCATTGTGACCTCAGCAATAGGACATCAGCAATATGACCTCAGCATTGTGACCTCAGCAATATTGCCTCAGCAATAAGACCTCAGCATTGTGACCTCAGCAATAGGACCTCAGCAATAGGACCTCAGCATTGTGACCTCAGTAAAAGGATTTCAGCAATAAGACGTCAGTAATAGGACCTCAGCATTGTGACATCAGCAATAAGACCTCAGCATTGTGACCTCAGCAATAGGACCTCAGCAATAGGACCTCAGGAATAGGACCTCAGCATTGTGACCTCAGCATTGTGACCTCAGCAAGAGGACCTCAGCAATACGAACTCAGCAGTCGTACCTCAGCTATAGGACATCAGCATTGTGACCTCAGCAATAGGACATCAGCAATATGACCTCAGCATTGTGACCTCAGCAATAGGACCTCAGCAATAGGACCTCAGCAATAGGACCTCAGCAATAGGACCTCAGCAATAGGGCCTCAGCAATAGGGCCTCAGCAATAGGGCCTCATCTTTGTGACCTCAGCAATAGGACCTCCGCATTGTGACCTCAGCATTGTGACCTCAGCAATAGGACTTCAGCAATAGGACCTCAGCAATAGGACCTCATCAATAGGACCTCATCAATAGGACCTCAGCATTGTGACCTCAGCATTGTGACCTCAGCATTGTGACCTCAGCAATAGGACCTCAGCAATAAGACCTCAGCAGTAGGACCTCAGCATTGTGGCCTCAGCAATAGGACCTCAGCAATAGGACCTCAGCAATAGGACCTCAGAATTGTGACCTCTGCATTGTGACCTCAGCAATAGGACCTCAGCAATAGGACCTCAGCATTGTGATCTCAGCAATAGGACCTCAGCAATAGGACCTCAGCAAGAGGATCTCAGCAATAGGACCTCAGCAATAGGACCTCAGCAATAGGATCTCAGCATTTTGACCTCAGCATTGTGACCTCAGCAATAGGACCTCTGCATTGTGACCTCAGCATTGTGACCTCAGCAATAGGACCTAAGCATTTTGACCTCAGCAATAGGACCTCAGCAATAGGACCTCAGCATTGTGACCTCAGTAATAGGACCTCAGCAACAGGACCTCAGCAATAGGACCTCAGCATTTTGACCTCAGCAATAGGACCTCAGCATTGTGACCTCAGCATTGTCACCTCAGCAATAGGACCTCAGCAATAGGACCTCAGCAGTAGGACCGCAGCAATAGGACCTCAGCAATCGGACCTCAGCATTGTGACCTCAGCAATAGGATTTCAGCAATAGGACCTCAGGAATAAGACCTCAGCCTTGTGACCTCAGCAATAGGACCTCAGCAATAGGACCTCAGCATCGTGATCTCAGAATTGTGACCTCTGCAGTAGGACCTCAGCAATAGGACCTCAGCAACAGGACCTCAGCATTGTGACCTCAGCAACAGGACCTCAGCAATAGGACATCAGCAATAGGACCTCAGCAATAGGACCTCAGCATTGTGACCTCAGCAATAGGACCTCAGCATTGTGACCTAGCATTGTGACCTCAGCAATAGGACCTCAGCAATACGACCTCAGCAATAGGACCTCAGCAATAGGACCTCAGCATTGTGACGTCAGCAATAGGACCTCTGCAAGAGGACCACAGCAATAGGACCTCAGCAATAGGACCTCAGCAATAGGACCTCAGGATTGTGACCTCAGCATTGTGACCTCAGCATTGTGACCTCAGTAATAGGACCTCAGCAATAGGACCTCAGCAATAGGACCTCAGCATTGTGACATCAGCAATAAGACCTCAGCATTGTGACCTCAGCAATAGGACCTCAGAAATAGGACCTCAGCAATAGGACCTCAGCATTGTGACCTCAGCAATAGGACCTCAGAAATAGGACCTCAGCAATAGGACCTCAGCATTGTGACCTCAGCAATAGGACCTCAGCATTGTGACCTCAGCAATAGGACCTCAGCAATAGGACCTCAGAAATAGGACCTCAACATTGTGACCTCAGCATTGTGACCTCAGCATTGTGACCTCAGCATTGTGACCTCAGCATTGTGACCTCAGCAATAGGACCACAGCATTGTGACCTCAGCATTGTGACCTCAGCAATAGGACATCAGCAATAGGACCTCAGCATTGTGATCTCAGCAATAGGACCTCAGCAATGTGACCTCAGCAATAGGACCTCAGCAATAAGAACTCAGCATTGTGACCTCAGCAATAGGACCTCAGCAATAGAACCTCAGCAATAGGACCTCAGCAATAGGACCTCAGCAATAGGACCTCAGCAATAGGACCTCAGGAATAGGGCCACAGCAATAGGACCTCATCTTTGTGACCTCAGCAATAGGACCTCCGCATTGTGACCTCAGCATTGTGACCTCAGCAATAGGACTTCAGCAATAGGACCTCAGCAATAGGACCTCAGCATTGTGACATTAGCAATAAGACCTCAGCATTGTGACCTCAGCAATAGGACCTATGCATTGTGACCTCAGCATTGTGACCTCAGCATTGTGATCTGAGCATTGTGACCTCAGCAATAGGACATCAGCAATAGGACCGCAGCAATCGTACCTCAGCAATAGGACCTCAGCATTGTGACCTCAGCAATAGGACCTCAGCATTGTGACCTCAGCATTGTGACCTCAGCAATAGGACCTCAGCAATAGGACCTCAGCATCGTGATCTCAGAATTGTGACCTCTGCAGTAGGACCTCAGCAATAGGACCTCAGCAACAGGACCTCAGCATTGTGACCTCAGCAACAGGACCTCAGCAATAGGACATCAGCAATAGGACCTCAGCAATAGGACCTCAGCATTGTGACCTCAGCAATAGGACCTCAGCATTGTGACCTAGCATTGTGACCTCAGCAATAGGACCTCAGCAATACGACCTCAGCAATAGGACCTCAGCAATAGGACCTCAGAATTGTGACCTCAGCAATAGGACCTCAGCAATAGGACCTCATCATTGTGACCTCAGCAATAGGACCTCATCATTGTGACCTCAGCAATAGGACCTCAGCAATAGGACCTCAGAACTGTGACCTCTGCATTGTGACCTCAGCAATAGGACCTCAGCCTTGCGACCTCAGCAATAGGACCTCAGCATCGTGATCTCAGCATTGTGACCTCAGCAATAGGACCTCAGCATTAGGACCTCAGCATTTAGACCTCAGCAATAGGACCTCAGCAATAGGACCTCAGCATTGTGACCTCAGCAATAGGACCTCAGAAATAGCACCTCAGCATTGTGACCTCCGCAATAGGACCTCAGAAATAGGACCTCAGCATTGTGACCTCCGCAATAGGACCTCCGCAATAAGACCTCCGCAATAGGACATCAGCAATAGGACCTCAGCATTTAGACCTCAGCAATAGCACCTAAACAATAGGACCTCAGAATTGTGACCTCAGCAATAGGACCTCAGCAATAGGACCTCAGCATTGTGACCTCAGCAATAGGACCTCAGAAATAGGACCTCAGCATTGTGACCTCAGCAATAGGACCTCCGCAATAGGACCTCCGCAATAGGACCTCAGCAATAGGACCTCAGCAATAGGACCTCAGCATTGTGACCACTGCATTGTGACCTCGGCATTGTGACCTCGGCAATAGGACCTCAGCATTGTGACATCAGCCATAGGACCTGAGCAATAGGACCTCAGCAATAGGACCTCAGCATTTTGACCTCAGCAATAGGACCTCAGCAATAGGACCTCAGCATTGTGACCTCAGAAATAGGACATCAGCAATAGGACCTCAGCATTGTGACATCAGCATTTTGACCTCAGCAATAGGACCTCAGCAATAGGACCTCAGAAATAAGACCTCAGCAATAGGACCTCAGCAATAAGACCTCAGCAATAGGATCTCAGCAATAGGACCTCAGCATTGTGACCTCTGCATTGTGACCTCAGCAATAGGACCTCAGCAATAGGACCTCAGCATTGTGACGTCAGCAATAGGACCTCTGCAAGAGGACCACAGCAATAGGACCTCAGCAATAGGACCTCAGCAATAGGACCTCAGGATTGTGACCTCAGCATTGTGACCTCAGCATTGTGACCTCAGTAATAGGACCTCAGCAATAGGACCTCAGCAATAGGACCTCAGCATTGTGACATCAGCAATAAGACCTCAGCATTGTGACCTCAGCAATAGGACTTCAGCACTGTGACCTCAGCATTGTTACCTCAGGAATAGGACCTCAGCATTGTGACCTCAGCATTGTGACCTCAGCAATAGGACCTCAGCAATGGGACCGCAGCAATAGGACCGCAGCAATCGTACCTCAGCAATAGGACCTCAGCATTGTGACCTCAGCATTGTGACCTCAGCATTGTGACCTCAGCAATAGGACCTCAGCATTGTGACCTCAGCAATAGGACCTCAGCAATAGAACCTCAGCATTGTGATATCAGCATTGTGACTTCAGCAATAGGACCTCAGCAATAGGACCTCTGCATTGTGACCTCAGCATTGTGACCTCAGCAATAAGACCTCAGCAATAGGACCTCAGCAATAAGACCTCAGCAGTAGGACCTCAGCATTGTGACCTCAGCAAGAGAATATCAATATTGTGATATCAGCATTGTGACCTCAGCAATAGGACCTCAGCAATAGGACCTCAGCAATAGGACCTCAGAATTGTGACCTCTGCATTGTGACATCAGCAATAGGATTTCAGCAATAGGACCTCAGCAATAAGACCTCAGCCTTGTGACCTCAGCAATAGGACCTCAGCAATAGGACTTCAGCATCGTGATCTCAGCATTGTGACCTCTGCAATAGGACCTCAGCAATAGGACCTCAGCATTGTGACCTCAGCAACAGGACCTCAGCAATAGGACCTCAGCATTGTGACCTCAGCAATAGGACCTCATCATTGTGACCTCAGCATTGTGACCTCAGCATTGTGACCTCAGCAATAGGACCTCAGCAATAGGACCTCAGCAATAGGACCTCAGAATTGTGACCTCAGCAATAGGACCTCAGCAATAGGACCTCATCATTGTGACCTCAGCAATAGGACCTCAGCAATAGGACCTCATAACTGTGACCTCTACATTGTGACCTCAGCAATAGGACCTCAGCCTTGCGACCTCAGCAATAGGACCTCAGCAATAGGACCTCAGCATCGTGATCTCAGCAATAGGGCCTCAGCAATAGGACCTCAGCAATAGGACATCAGCAATAGGACCTCAGGAATAGGACCTCAACATTGAAACCTCAGCATTTTGACCTCAGCAATAGGACCTCAGCAATAGGACCGCAGCAATAAGACCTCAGCCTTGTGACCGCAGCAATAGGTCCTCAGCAATAGGACCTCAGCAATAGGACCTCAGCAATAGGACCTAAGCATTGTGACCTCAGCAATAGGACCTGAGCATTCTGACCTCAGCAATAGGACCTCAGCAATAGGACCTCAGCAACAGGACATCAGCAATAGGACCTCAGCATTGTGACCTCAGCATTGTGACCTCAGCAATAGGACGTCAGCATTTCGACCTCAGCAATAGGACCTCAGCAATAGGACCTCAGCAATAGGACCTCAGCATTGTGACCTCAGCAATAAGACCTCAGAAATAGGACATCAGCAATAGGACCTCAGCATTGTGACCTCAGTAAAAGGACCTCAGCAATAGGACCTCAGCAATAGAACCTCAGCATTGTGACCTCAGCAATAGGACCTCAGCATTGTGACCAGAGCAATAGGACCTCAGCAAAAGGAACTCAGCTATAGGACCTCAGCATTGTGACTTCAGCATTGTTACCTCAAGATTAGGTCCTCAGCATTGTGACCTCAGCATTGTGACCTCAGCAATAGGACCTCAGCAATAGGACCGCAGCAATCGTACCTCAGCAATAGGACCTCAGCAATAGAACCTCAGCATTGTGATATCAGCATTGTGACCTCAGCAATAGGACCTTAGCAATAGGACCTCAGCAATAGGACCTCAGCATTGTGACCTCTGCATTGTGACCTCAGCAATAGGACCTCAGCAATAGGACCTCAGCATTGTGACCTCAGCAATAGGACCTCTGCAAGAGGACCACAGCAATAGGACCTCAGCAATAGGACCTCAGCAATAGGACCTCAGCAATAGGACCTCAGCATTGTGACATCAGCAATAAGACCTCAGCATTGTGACCTCAGCAATAGGACCTCAGCACTGTGACCTCAGCATTGTTACCTCAGGAATAGGACCTCAGCATTGTGACCTCAGCATTGTGACCTCAGCAATAGGACCTCAGCAATGGGACCGCAGCAATAGCACCGCAGCAATCGTACCTCAGCAATAGGACCTCAGCATTGTGACCTCAGCAATAGGACCTCAGCATTGTGACCTCAGCATTGTGACCTCAGCAATAGGACCTCAGCATTGTGACCTCAGCAATAGGACCTCAGCAATAGAACCTCAGCATTGTGATATCAGCATTGTGACTTCAGCAATAGGACCTCAGCAATAGGACCTCAGCATGGTGACCTCAGCAATAGGACCTCAGCAATAGGACCTCAGCAAGAGGACCTCTGCATTGTGACCTCAGCATTGTGACCTCAGCAATAAGACCTCAGAAATAGGACCTCAGCAATAGGACCTCAGCATTGTGACCTAGTAAAAGGACCTCAGCAATAGGACCTCAGCAATAGAACCTCAGCATTGTGACTTCAGCAATAGGACCTCAGCATTGTGACCTCAGCAATAGGACCTCAGCAAAAGGAACTCAGCTATAGGACCTCAGCATTGTGACTTCAGCATTGTTACCTCAAGATTAGGTCCTCAGCATTGTGACCTCAGCATTGTGACCTCAGCAATAGGACCTCAGCAATAGGACCGCAGCAATCGTACCTCAGCAATAGGACCTTAGCATTGTGACCTCAGCATTGTGACCTCAGCAATAGGACCTCAGCAATAGAACCTCAGCATTGTGATATCAGCATTGTGACCTCAGCAATAGGACCTCAGCAATAGGACCTCAGCAATAGGACCTCAGCATTGTGACCTCTGCATTGTGACCTCAGCAATAGGACCTCAGCAATAGGACCTCAGCATTGTGACCTCAGCAATAGGACCTCTGCAAGAGGACCACAGCAATAGGACCTCAGCAATAGGACCTCAGCAATAGGACCTCAGGATTGTGACCTCAGCATTGTGACCTCAGCATTGTGACCTCAGTAATAGGACCTCAGCAATAGGACCTCAGCAATAGGACCTCAGCATTGTGACATCAGCAATAAGACCTCATCATTGTGACCTCAGCAATAGGACCCCAGCACTGTGACTTCAGCATTGTTACCTCAGGAATAGGACCTCAGCATTGTGACCTCAGCATTGTGACCTCAGCAATAGGACCTCAGCAATGGGACCGCAGCAATAGGACCGCAGCAATCGTATCTCAGCAATAGGACCTCAGCATTGTGACCTCAGCAATAGGACCTCAGCATTGTGACCTCAGCATTGTGACATCAGCAATAGGACCTCAGCATTGTGACCTCAGCAATAGGACCTCAGCAATAGAACCTCAGCATTGTGATATCAGCATTGTGACTTCAGCAATAGGACCTCAGCAATAGGACATCAGCATGGTGACCTCAGCAATAGGACCTCAGCAATAGGACTTCAGCAAGAGGACCTCTGCATTGTGACCTCAGCATTGTGACCTCAGCAATAGGACCTCAGCAATAGAACCTCAGCATTGTGATATCAGCATTGTGACCTCAGCAATAAGACCTCAGCAAAAGGACCTCTGCATTGTGACCTCAGCATTGTGACCTCAGCAATAAGACCTCAGCAATAGGACCTCAGCAATAAGACCTCAGCAGTAGGACCTCAGCATTGTGACCTCAGCAAGAGAATATCAATATTGTGATATCAGCATTGTGACCTCAGCAATAGGACCTCAGCAATAGGACCTCAGCAATAGGACCTCAGAATTGTGACCTCTGCATTGTAACATCAGCAATAGGATTTCAGCAATAGGACCTCAGCAATAAGACCTCAGCCTTGTGACCTCAGCATTGTGACGTCAGCAATAGGACCTCAGCAATAGGACCTCAGCATCGTGATCTCAGCATTGTGACCTCTGCAATAGGACCTCAACAATAGGACCTCAGCATTGTGACCTCAGCAATAGGACCTCATCATTGTGACCTCAGCATTTTGACCTCAGCAATAGGACCTCAGCAATAGGACCTCATCATTGTGACCTCAGCAATAGGACCTCAGCAATAGGACCTCAGAACTGTGACCTCTGCATTGTGACCTCAGCAATAGGACCTCAGCCTTGCGACCTCAGCAATAGGACCTCAGCAATAGGACCTCAGCATCGTGATCTCAGCAATAGGACCTCAGCAATAGGACCTCAGTAATAGGACATCAGCAATAGGACCTCAGGAATAGGACCTCAACATTGAGACCTCAGCATTTTGACCTCAGCAATAGGACCTCAGCAATAGGTCCTCAGCAATAAGACCTCAGCCTTGTGACCGCAGCAATAGGACCTCAGCAATAGGACCTCAGCAATAGGACCTCAGCAATAGGACCTCAGCATTGTGACCTCAGCAATAGGACCTCTGCAAGAGGACCACAGCAATAGGACCTCAGCAATAGGACCTCAGCAATAGGACCTCAGGATTGTGACCTCAGCATTGTGACCTCAGCATTGTGACCTCAGTAATAGGACCTCAGCAATAGGACCTCAGCAATAGGACCTCAGCATTGTGACATCAGCAATAAGACCTCATCATTGTGACCTCAGCAATAGGACCCCAGCACTGTGACTTCAGCATTGTTACCTCAGGAATAGGACCTCAGCATTGTGACCTCAGCATTGTGACCTCAGCAATAGGACCTCAGCAATGGGACCGCAGCAATAGGACCGCAGCAATCGTATCTCAGCAATAGGACCTCAGCATTGTGACCTCAGCAATAGGACCTCAGCATTGTGACCTCAGCATTGTGACATCAGCAATAGGACCTCAGCATTGTGACCTCAGCAATAGGACCTCAGCAATAGAACCTCAGCATTGTGATATCAGCATTGTGACTTCAGCAATAGGACCTCAGCAATAGGACATCAGCATGGTGACCTCAGCAATAGGACCTCAGCAATAGGACCTCAGCAAGAGGACCTCTGCATTGTGACCTCAGCATTGTGACCTCAGCAATAGGACCTCAGCAATAGAACCTCAGCATTGTGATATCAGCATTGTGACCTCAGCAATAAGACCTCAGCAAAAGGACCTCTGCATTGTGACCTCAGCATTGTGACCTCAGCAATAAGACCTCAGCAATAGGACCTCAGCAATAAGACCTCAGCAGTAGGACCTCAGCATTGTGACCTCAGCAAGAGAATATCAATATTGTGATATCAGCATTGTGACCTCAGCAATAGGACCTCAGCAATAGGACCTCAGCAATAGGACCTCAGAATTGTGACCTCTGCATTGTAACATCAGCAATAGGATTTCAGCAATAGGACCTCAGCAATAAGACCTCAGCCTTGTGACTTCAGCAATAGGACCTCAGCAATAGGACCTCAGCAATAGGACCTCAGCATCGTGATCTCAGCATTGTGACCTCTGCAATAGGACCTCAACAATAGGACCTCAGCATTGTGACCTCAGCAACAGGACCTCAGCAATAGGACCTCAGCATTGTGACCTCAGCAATAGGACCTCATCATTGTGACCTCAGCATTTTGACCTCAGCAATAGGACCTCAGCAATAGGACCTCATCATTGTGACCTCAGCAATAGGACCTCAGCAATAGGACCTCAGAACTGTGACCTCTGCATTGTGACCTCAGCAATAGGACCTCAGCCTTGCGACCTCAGCAATAGGACCTCAGCAATAGGACCTCAGCATCGTGATCTCAGCAATAGGACCTCAGCAATAGGACCTCAGCAATAGGACATCAGCAATAGGACCTCAACATTGAGACCTCAGCATTTTGACCTCAGCAATAGGACCTCAGCAATAGGTCCTCAGCAATAAGACCTCAGCCTTGTGACCGCAGCAATAGGACCTCAGCAATAGGACCTCAGCAATAGGACCTCAGCAATAGGACCTAAGCATTGTGACCTCAGCAATAGGACCTCAGCATTCTGACCTCAGCAATAGGACCTCAGCAATAGGACCTCAGCAATAGGACCTCAGCAATAGGACATCAGCAATAGGACCTCAGCATTGTGACCTCAGCATTGTGACCTCAGCAATAGGACGTCAGCATTTCGACCTCAGCAATAGGACCTCAGCAATAGGACCTCAGCAATAGGACCTCAGCATTGTGACCTCAGCAATAAGACCTCAGATATAGGACCTCAGCAATAGGACCTCAGCATTGTGACCTCAGTAAAAGGACCTCAGCAATAGGACCTCAGCAATAGAACCTCAGCATTGTGACCTCAGCAATAGGACCTCAGCATTGTGACCTCAGCAATAGGACCTCAGCAAAAGGAACTCAGCTACAGGACCTCAGCATTGTGACTTCAGCATTGTTACCTCAAGATTAGGTCCTCAGCATTGTGACCTCAGCATTGTGACCTCAGCAATAGGACCTCAGCAATAGGACAGCAGCAATCGTACCTCAGCAATAGGACCTCAGCATTGTGACCTCAGCATTGTGACCTCAGCAATAGGACCTCAGCAACAGAACCTCAGCATTGTGATATCAGCATTGTGACCTCAACAATAGGACCTCAGCAATAGTACCTCAGCAATAGGACCTCAGCATTGTGACCTCTGCATTGTGACCTCAGCAATAGGACCTCAGCAATAGGACCTCAGCATTGTGACCTCAGCAATAGGACCTCAGGATTGTGACCTCAGCATTGTGACCTCAGCATTGTGACCTCAGCATTGTGACCTCAGTAATAGGACCTCAGCAATAGGACCTCAGCAATAGGACCTCAGCATTGTGACATCAGCAATAAGACCTCAGCATTGTGACCTCAGCAATAGGACCTCAGCACTGTGACCTCAGCATTGTTACCTCAGGAATAGGACATTAGCATTGTGACCTCAGCATTGTGACCTCAGCAATAGGACCTCAGCAATGGGACCGCAGCAATAGGACCTCAGCATTGTGACCTCAGCATTGTGACCTCAGCAATAGGACCTCAGCATTGTGACCTCAGCAATAGGACCTCAGCAATAGAACCTCAGCATTGTGATATCAGCATTGTGACTTCAGCAATAGGACCTCAGCAATAGGACCTCAGCATGGTGACCTCAGCAATAGGACCTCAGCAATAGGACCTCAGCAAGAGGACCTCTGCATTGTGACCTCAGCATTGTGACCTCAGCAATAGGACCTCAGCAATAGAACCTCAGCATTGTGATATCAGCATTGTGACCTCAGCAATAGGACCTCAGCAATAGGACCTCTGCATTGTGACCTCAGCATTGTGACCTCAGCAATAAGACCTCAGCAATAGGACCTCAGCAATAAGACCTCAGCAGTAGGACCTCAGCATTGTGACCTCAGCAAGAGAATATAAATATTGTGATATCAGCATTGTGACCTCAGCAATAGGACCTCAGCAATAGGACCTCAGCAATAGGACCTCAGAATTGTGACCTCTGCATTGTGACATCAGCAATAGGATTTCAGCAATAGGACCTCAGCAATAAGACCTCAGCCTTGCGACCTGAGCAATAGGACCTCAGCAATAGGACCTCAGCATCGTGATCTCAGCATTGTGACCTCTGCAATAGGACCTCAGCAATAGGACCTCAGCATTGTGACCTCAGCAATAGGACCTCATCATTGTGACCTCAGCATTGTGACCTCAGCATTGTGACCTCAGCAATAGGACCTCAGCAATAGGACCTCATCATTGTGACCTCAGCAATAGGACCTCAGCAATAGGACCTCAGAACTGTGACCTCTGCATTGTGACCTCAGCAATAGGACCTCAGCCTTGCGACCTCAGCAATAGGACCTCAGCAATAGGACCTCAGCTATAGGACCTCAGCTATAGGACCTCAGCATTGTGACCTCAGCAATAAGACCTCAGAAATAGGACCTCAGCAATAGGACCTCAGCATTGTGACCTCAGTAAAAGGACCTCAGCAATAGGACCTCAGCAATAGAACCTCAGCATTGTGACCTCAGCAATAGGACCTCAGCATTGTGACCACAGCAAGAGGACCTCAGAATTTTGACCTCAGCATTGTGACCTCAGAAATAGGACCTCAGCAATAGGACCTCAGCATTGTGACCTCAGCAATAGGACCTCAGCATTGTGACCTCAGCATTGTGACCTCAGCAATAGGACCTCAGCAATAGGACCTCATCATTGTGACCTCAGCAATAGGACCTCAGCAATAGGACCTCAGCTATAGGACCTCAGAACTGTGACCTCTGCATTGTGACCTCAGCAATAGGACCTCAGCCTTGCGACCTCAGCAATAGGACCTAAGCGATAGGACCTCAGCATCGTGATCTCAGCATTGTGACCTCAGCAATAGGACCTCAGCAATAGGACATCAGCAATAGGACCTCAGGAATAGGACCTCAGCATTGAGACCTCAGCATTTTGACCTCAGCAATAGGACATCAGCTATAGGACCTCAGCATTGTGACCTCAGCATTGTGACCTCAGCAATAGGACCTCAGCAATAGGACCTCAGCATTGAGACCTCAGGATTTTGACCTCAGCAATAGGACCTCAGCTATAGGACCTCAGCATTGTGACCTCAGCATTGTGACCTCAGCAATAGGACCTCAGCAATAGGACCTCAGCAATAGGACCTCAGGAATAGGACCTCAGCATTGAGACCTCAGCATTTTGACCTCAGCAATAGGACCTCAGCAATAGGACCTCAGCAATAAGACCTCAGCCTTGTGACCGCAGCAATAGGACCTCAGCAATAGGACCTCAGCAATAGGACCTCAGCAATAGGACCTAAGCATTGTGACCTCAGCAATAGGACCTCAGCATTCTGACCTCAGCAATAGGACCTCAGCAATAGGACCTCAGCAATAGGACCTCAGCAATAGGACATCAGCAATAGGACCTCAGCATTGTGACCTCAGCATTGTGACCTCAGCAATAGGACGTCAGCATTTCGACCTCAGCAATAGGACCTCAGCAATAGGACCTCAGCTATAGGACCTCAGCATTGTGACCTCAGCAATAAGACCTCAGAAATAGGACCTCAGCAATAGGACCTCAGCATTGTGACCTCAGTAAAAGGACCTCAGCAATAGGACCTCAGCAATAGAACCTCAGCATTGTGACCTCAGCAATAGGACCTCAGCATTGTGACCTCAGCAATAGGACCTCAGCAAAAGGAACTCAGCTATAGAACCTCAGCATTGTGACTTCAGCATTGTTACCTCAAGATTAGGTCCTCAGCATTGTGACCTCAGCATTGTGACCTCAGCAATAGGACCTCAGCAATAGGACCGCAGCAATCGTACCTCAGCAATAGGACCTCAGCATTGTGACCTCAGCATTGTGACGTCAGCAATAGGACCTCAGCAATAGGACCTCAGCATAGTGATATCAGCATTGTGACCTCAGCAATAGGACCTCAGCAATAGGACCTCAGCAATAGGACCTCAGCATTGTGACCTCTGCATTGTGACCTCAGCAATAGGACCTCAGCAATAGGACCTCAGCATTGTGACCTCAGCAATAGGACCACTGCAAGAGGACCACAGCAATAGGACCTCAGCAATAGGACCTCAGGATTGTGACCTCAGCATTGTGACCTCAGCATTGTGACCTCAGTAATAGGACCTCAGCAATAGGACCTCAGCAATAGGACCTCAGCATTGTGACATCAGCAATAAGACCTCAGCATTGTGACCTCAGCAATAGGACCTCAGCACTGTGACCTCAGCATTGTTACCTCAGGAATAGGACCTCAGCATTGTGACCTCAGCATTGTGACCTCAGCAATAGGACCTCAGCAATGGGACCGCAGCAATAGGACCGCAGCAATCGTACCTCAGCAATAGGACCTCAGCATTGTGACCTCAGCAATAGGACCTCAGCATTGTGACCTCAGCATTGTGACCTCAGCAATAGGACCTCAGCATTGTTACCTCAGCAATAGGACCTCAGCAATAGAACCTCATCATTGTGATATCAGCATTGTGACTTCAGCAATAGGACCTCAGCATGGTGACCTCAGCAATAGGACCTCAGCAATAGGACCTCAGCAATAACACCTCAGCATTGTGACCTCAGCATTGTGACCTCAGCAATAGGACCTCAGCAATAGAACCTCAGCATTGTGATATCAGCATTGTGACCTCAGCAATAGGACCTCAGCAATAGGACCTCTGCATTGTGACCTCAGCATTGTGACCTCAGCAATAAGACCTCAGCAATAGGACCTCAGCAATAAGACCTCAGCAGTAGGACCTCAGCATTGTGACCTCAGCAAGAGAATATCAATATTGTGATATCAGCATTGTGACCTCAGCAATAGGACCTCAGCAATAGGACCTCAGCAATAGGACCTCAGCAATAGGACCTCAGAATTGTGACCTCTGCATTGTGACATCAGCAATAGGATTTCAGCTATAGGACCTCAGCAATAAGACCTCAGCCTTGTGACCTCAGCAATAGGACCTCAGCAATAGGACCTCAGCATCGTGATCTCAGCATTGTGACCTCTGCAATAGGACCTCAGCAATAGGACCTCAGCATTGTGACCTCAGCAACAGGACCTCAGCAATAGGACCTCAGCATTGTGACCTCAGCAATAGGACCTCAGCATTGTGACCTCAGCATTGTGACCTCAGCAATAGGACCTCAGCAATAGGACCTCAGCAATAGGACCTCAGAATTGTGACCTCAGCAATAGGACCTCAGCAATAGGACCTCATCATTGTGACCTCAGCAATAGGACCTCAGCAATAGGACCTCAGAACTGTGACCTCTGCATTGTGACCTCAGCAATAGGACCTCAGCCTTGCGACCTCAGCAATAGGACCTCAGCAATAGGACCTCAGCATCGTGATCTCAGCATTGTGACCTCAGCAATAGGACCTCAGCAATAGGACATCAGCAATACGACCTCAGGAATAGGACCTCAACATTGAGACCTCAGCATTTTGACCTCAGCAATAGGACCTCAGCATTGTGATATCAGCATTGTGACCTCAGCAATAGGACCTCAGCAATAGGACCTCAGCATCGTGATCTCAGCATTGTGACCTCTGCAATAGGACCTAAGCATTGTGACCTCAGCAATAGGACATCAGCATTGTGACCTCAGCAATAGGACCTCAGTATTGTGACCTCAGCAATAGGACCTCAGCAATAGGACCTCAGCAACAGGACCTCTGCATTGTGACCTCAGCAATAGGACCTCAGCATTGTGACCTCAGCAACAGGACCTCAGCAATAGGACCTCAGCAATAGGACCTCAGAATTGTGACCTCTGCATTGTGACCTCTGCAATAGGACCTCAGCCTTGTGACCTCAGCAATAGGACCTCAGCAATAGGACCTCAGCATCGTGATCTCAGCATTGTGACCTCAGGAATAGGACCTCAGCAATAGGACATCAGCATTGTGAGCTCAGCATTGTGACCTCAGGAATAGGACCTCAGCATTGTGACCTCAGCATTGTGACCTCAGCAATAGGACCTCAGCAATAGGACCTCAGCAATAGGACTTCAGCAATCGTACCTCAGCAATAGGACCTCAGCAATAGGACCTCAGCAATAGGACCTCAGCAATAGGACCTCAGCATCGTGATCTCAGCATTGTGACCTCAGCAATAGGACCTCAGCAACAGGACCTCAGCAATAGGACATAAGCAATAGGACCTCAGCATTGTGACCTCAGCATTGTGACCTCAGCAATAGGACCTCAGTAATAGGAACTCAGCTATAGGACCTCAGCATTGTGACCTCAGCATTGTTATCTCAGGAATAGGACCTCAGCATTGTAACCTCAGCATTGTAACATCAGCAATAGGAACTGAGCAATAGGACCGCAGCAATCGTACCTCAGCAATAGGACCTCAGCATTTTGAACTCAGATATAGGACCTCAGCATTGTGACCTCAGCAATAGGACCTCAGCAATAAGACCTCAGCAGTAGGACCTCAGCACTGTGACCTCAGCAATAGGACCTCAGCAATAGAACCTCAGCATTGTGATATCAGCATTGTGACCTCAGCAATAGGACCTCAGCAATAGGACGTCAGCAATAGGACCTCAGCAATAGGACCTCAGCATTGTGACCTCTGCATTGTGACCTCTGCATTGTGACCTCAGCAATAGGACCTCAGCAATAGGACCTCAGCATTGTGACCTCAGGAATAGGACCTCAGCAATAGGGCCTCAGCAAGAGGATCTCAGCAATAGGACCACAGCAATAGGACCTCAGCAAGAGGATCTCAGCAATAGGACCACAGCAACAGGACCTCAGCAATAGGACCTCAGCAATAGGACCTCAGCAATAGGATCTCAGCATTGTGACCTCAGTAATAAAACCTCAGCATTGTGACCTCAGCAATAGGACCTCAGCAATAGGATCTCAGCATTGTGACCTCAGTAATAGGACCTCAGCATTGTGACATCAGCAACAAGACCTCAGCATTGTGACCTCAGCAATAGGACCTCAGCATTGTGACCTCAGCAATAGGACCTCAGCAATAGGACCTCAGCAATAGGAACTCAGCTATAGGACCTCAGCAATAGGACCTCAGCATTGTTACCTCAGGAATAGGACCTTAGCATTGTGACCTCAGCATTGTGACCTCAGCATTGTGACCTCAGCAATAGGACCTCAGCAATAGGACCTCAGCAATAGGGCCTCAGCAATCGTACCTCAGCAATAGGACCTCAGCATTGTGACCTCAGCATAGTGACCTCAGCATTGAGACCTCAGGAATTTGACCTCAGCAGTGTAACCTCAGCAGTAGGACCTCAGCAATAGAACCTCAGCATTGTGATATCAGCATTGTGACCTCAGCAATAGGACCTCAGCAATAGGACCTCAGCATTGTGACCTCAGCAATAGGACCTCAGCAATAGGACCTCAGCAAGAGGATCTCAGCAATAGGACCTCAGCAATAGGACCTCAGCATTGTGAACTCAGTATTAGGACCTCAGCAATAGGACCTCAGCAATAGGACCTCAGCATTGTGACCTCAGCATTGTGACCTCAGCAATAGGACCTCAGCAATAGGACCTCAGCAGTAGGACCTCAGCATTGTGGCCTCAGCAATAGGACCTCAGCAATAGAACCTCAGCATTGTGATATAAGCATTGGGACCTCAGCAATAGGACCTCAGCAATAGGACCTCAGCAATAGGACCTCAGAATGGTGACCTCTGCATTGTGACCTCAGCATTTGGACCTCAGCATTGTGACCTCAGCAATAGGACCTCAGCAATAGGACCTCATAAATAGGACCTCTGCATTGTGACCTCAGCAATAAGACCTCAGCATTGTGACCTCAGCAATAGGACATCAGCATTTTGACCTCAGCAATAGGACCTCAGCAATAGGACCTCAGCAACAGGACCTCTGCATTGTGACCTCAGCAATAGGACCTCAGCATTGTGACCTCAGCAACAGGACCTCAGCAATAGGACCTCAGCAATAGGACCTCAGAATTGTGACCTCTGCATTGTGACCTCTGCAATAGGACCTCAGCCTTGTGACCTCAGCAATAGGACCTCAGCAATAGGACCTCAGCATCGTGATCTCAGCATTGTGACCTCAGGAATAGGACCTCAGCAATAGGTCCTCAGCATCGTGATCTCAGCATTGTGACCTCAGGAATAGGACCTCAGCAATAGGACATCAGCATTGTGAGCTCAGCATTGTGACCTCAGGAATAGGACCTCAGCATTGTGACCTCAGCATTGTGACCTCAGCAATAGGACCTCAGCAATAGGACCTCAGCAATAGGACTTCAGCAATCGTACCTCAGCAATAGGACCTCAGCAATAGGACCTCAGCAATAGGACCTCAGCAATAGGACCTCAGCATTGTGACCTCAGCATTGTGACCTCAGCAATAGGACCTCAGCAATAGGACCTCAGCAATAGGACCGCAGCAATCGTACCTCAGCAATAGGACCTCAGCATTGTGACCTCAGCAATAGGATTTCAGCAATAGGACCTCAGCAATAAGACCTCAGCCTTGTGACCTCAGCAATAGGACCTCAGCATCGTGATCTCAGAATTGTGACCTCTGCAATAGGACCTCAGCAATAGGACCTCAGCAATAGGACATAAGCAATAGGACCTCAGCATTGTGACCTCAGCATTGTGACCTCAGCAATAGGACCTCAGTAATAGGAACTCAGCTATAGGACCTCAGCATTGTGACCTCAGCATTGTTATCTCAGGAATAGGACCTCAGCATTGTAACCTCAGCATTGTAACATCAGCAATAGGAACTGAGCAATAGGACCGCAGCAATCGTACCTCAGCAATAGGACCTCAGCATTTTGAACTCAGATATAGGACCTCAGCATTGTGACCTCAGCAATAGGACCTCAGCAATAAGACCTCAGCAGTAGGACCTCAGCACTGTGACCTCAGCAATAGGACCTCAGCAATAGAACCTCAGCATTGTGATATCAGCATTGTGACCTCAGCAATAGGACCTCAGCAATAGGACGTCAGCAATAGGACCTCAGCAATAGGACCTCAGCATTGTGACCTCTGCATTGTGACCTCTGCATTGTGACCTCAGCAATAGGACCTCAGCAATAGGACCTCAGCATTGTGACCTCAGGAATAGGACCTCAGCAATAGGACCTCAGCAAGAGGATCTCAGCAATAGGACCACAGCAATAGGACCTCAGCATTGTGAACTCAGTATTAGGACCTCAGCAATAGGACCTCAGCAATAGGACCTCAGCATTGTGACCTCAGCATTGTGACCTCAGCAATAGGACCTCAGCATTGTGACCTCAGCAATAGGACCTCAGCAATAGGACCTCAGCAGTAGGACCTCAGCATTGTGGCCTCAGCAATAGGACCTCAGCAATAGAACCTCAGCATTGTGATATAAGCATTGGGACCTCAGCAATAGGACCTCAGCAATAGGACCTCAGCAATAGGACCTCAGCAATAGGACCTCAGAATGGTGACCTCTGCATTGTGACCTCAGCATTTGGACCTCAGCATTGTGACCTCAGCAATAGGACCTCAGCAATAGGACCTCATAAATAGGACCTCTGCATTGTGACCTCAGCAATAAGACCTCAGCATTGTGACCTCAGCAATAGGACATCAGCATTTTGACCTCAGCAATAGGACCTCAGCAATAGGACCTCAGCAACAGGACCTCTGCATTGTGACCTCAGCAATAGGACCTCAGCATTGTGACCTCAGCAACAGGACCTCAGCAATAGGACCTCAGCAATAGGACCTCAGAATTGTGACCTCTGCATTGTGACCTCTGCAATAGGACCTCAGCCTTGTGACCTCAGCAATAGGACCTCAGCAATAGGACCTCAGCATCGTGATCTCAGCATTGTGACCTCAGGAATAGGACCTCAGCAATAGGACCTCAGCATCGTGATCTCAGCATTGTGACCTCAGGAATAGGACCTCAGCAATAGGACATCAGCATTGTGAGCTCAGCATTGTGACCTCAGGAATAGGACCTCAGCATTGTGACCTCAGCATTGTGACCTCAGCAATAGGACCTCAGCAATAGGACCTCAGCAATAGGACTTCAGCAATCGTACCTCAGCAATAGGACCTCAGCAATAGGACCTCAGCAATAGGACCTCAGCAATAGGACCTCAGCATTGTGACCTCAGCATTGTGACCTCAGCAATAGGACCTCAGCAATAGGACCTCAGCAATAGGACCGCAGCAATCGTACCTCAGCAATAGGACCTCAGCATTGTGACCTCAGCAATAGGATTTCAGCAATAGGACCTCAGCAATAAGACCTCAGCCTTGTGACCTCAGCAATAGGACCTCAGCATCGTGATCTCAGAATTGTGACCTCTGCAATAGGACCTCAGCAATAGGACCTCAGCAATAGGACATAAGCAATAGGACCTCAGCATTGTGACCTCAGCATTGTGACCTCAGCAATAGGACCTCAGTAATAGGAACTCAGCTATAGGACCTCAGCATTGTGACCTCAGCATTGTTATCTCAGGAATAGGACCTCAGCATTGTAACCTCAGCATTGTAACATCAGCAATAGGAACTGAGCAATAGGACCGCAGCAATCGTACCTCAGCAATAGGACCTCAGCATTTTGAACTCAGATATAGGACCTCAGCATTGTGACCTCAGCAATAGGACCTCAGCAATAAGACCTCAGCAGTAGGACCTCAGCACTGTGACCTCAGCAATAGGACCTCAGCAATAGAACCTCAGCATTGTGATATCAGCATTGTGACCTCAGCAATAGGACCTCAGCAATAGGACGTCAGCAATAGGACCTCAGCAATAGGACCTCAGCATTGTGACCTCTGCATTGTGACCTCTGCATTGTGACCTCAGCAAGAGGACCTCAGCAATAGGACCTCAGCATTGTGACCTCAGGAATAGGACCTCAGCAATAGGACCTCAGCAAGAGGATCTCAGCAATAGGACCACAGCAATAGGACCTCAGCAAGAGGATCTCAGCAATAGGACCACAGCAACAGGACCTCAGCAATAGGACCTCAGCAATAGGACCTCAGCAATAGGATCTCAGCATTGTGACCTCAGTAATAAAACCTCAGCATTGTGACCTCAGCAATAGGACCTCAGCAATAGGATCTCAGCATTGTGACCTCAGTAATAGGACCTCAGCATTGTGACATCAGCAACAAGACCTCAGCATTGTGACCTCAGCAATAGGACCTCAGCATTGTGACCTCAGCAATAGGACCTCAGTAATAGGACCTCAGCAATAGGAACTCAGCTATAGGACCTCAGCAATAGGACCTCAGCATTGTTACCTCAGGAATAGGACCTTAGCATTGTGACCTCAGCATTGTGACCTCAGCATTGTGACCTCAGCAATAGGACCTCAGCAATAGGACCTCAGCAATAGGGCCTCAGCAATCGTACCTCAGCAATAGGACCTCAGCATTGTGACCTCAGCATAGTGACCTCAGCATTGAGACCTCAGGAATTTGACCTCAGCAGTGTAACCTCAGCAGTAGGACCTCAGCAATAGAACCTCAGCATTGTGATATCAGCATTGTGACCTCAGCAATAGGACCTCAGCAATAGGACCTCAGCATTGTGACCTCAGCAATAGGACCTCAGCAATAGGACCTCAGCAAGAGGATCTCAGCAATAGGACCTCAGCAATAGGACCTCAGCATTGTGAACTCAGTATTAGGACCTCAGCAATAGGACCTCAGCAATAGGACCTCAGCATTGTGACCTCAGCATTGTGACCTCAGCAATAGGACCTCAGCATTGTGACCTCAGCAATAGGACCTCAGCAATAGGACCTCAGCAGTAGGACCTCAGCATTGTGGCCTCAGCAATAGGACCTCAGCAATAGAACCTCAGCATTGTGATATAAGCATTGGGACCTCAGCAATAGGACCTCAGCAATAGGACCTCAGCAATAGGACCTCAGAATGGTGACCTCTGCATTGTGACCTCAGCATTTGGACCTCAGCATTGTGACCTCAGCAATAGGACCTCAGCAATAGGACCTCATAAATAGGACCTCTGCATTGTGACCTCAGCAATAAGACCTCAGCATTGTGACCTCAGCAATAGGACATCAGCATTTTGACCTCAGCAATAGGACCTCAGCAATAGGACCTCAGCTTTGTGACCTCAGCAATAGGACCTCAGCATGGTGACCTCAGCATTGTGACCTCAGAAATAGGACCTCAGCAATAGGACCTCAGCATTGTGACCTCAGCATTGTGACGTCAGCAATAGGACCTCAGCAATAGGACCTCAACAATAGGACCGCAGTAATCGTACCTCAGCAATAGGACCTCAGCATTGTGACCTCAGCAATAGGATTTCAGCAATAGGACCTCAGCAATAAGACCTCAGCCTTGTGACCTCAGCAATAGGACCTCAGCATCGTGATCTCAGAATTGTGACCTCTGCAATAGGACCTCAGCAATACACCTCAGAAATAGGACTTCAGCATTGTGACCTCAGCAAAAGGACCTCAGCAATAGGACCTCAGCATTGTGACCTCAGCAATAGGACCTCAGCAATAGGACCTCAGCAATAGGACCTCAGCAATAGGACCTCAGAACTGTGACCTCTGCATTGTGACCTCAGCAATAGGAACACAGCCTTGCGACCTCAGCAATAGGACCGCAGGAATAGGACCTCAGCATCGTGATCTCAGCATTGTGACCTCAGCAATAGGACCTCAGCAATAGGACATCAGCAATAGGACCTCAGGAATAGGACCTCAGCATTGAGACCTCAGCATTTTGACCTCAGCAATAGGACCTCAGCAATAGGACCTCAGCATTGTGACGTCAGCCTTGTGACCTCAGCAATAGAACCTCAGAAATAGCACCTCAGCATTGTGACCTCAGCAATAGGACCTCAGCATTGTGACCTCAGCAACAAGACCTCAGCATTGTGACCTCAGCAATAGGACCTCAGCAATAGGACCTCAGCAATAGAACCACAGCAATGTGACCTCAGCAATAGGACCTCAGCATTGTGACCTCAGCATTGTAACCTCAGAAATAGGACCTCAGCATTGTGACCTCAGCAATAAGACCTCAGCCTTTAGACCGCAGCAATAGGACCTCAGCAATAGGACCTCAGCAACAGGACCTCAGCAATAGGACCTCAGCAATAGGACCTCAGCATTGTGACCTCAGCAATAGGACCTCAGCAATAGGACCTCAGCATTGTGACCTCAGCATTGTGACCTCAGCAATAGGACGTCAGCATTTCGACCTCAGCAATAGGACCTCAGCAATAGGACCTCAGCTATAGGACCTCAGCATTGTGACCTCAGCATTGTGACCTCAGCAATAAGACCTCAGAAATAGGACCTCAGAAATAGGACCTCAGCATTGTGACCTCAGTAAAAGGACCTCAGCAATAGGACCTCAGCAATAGAACCTCTGCAATAGGACATCAGCATTGTGACCTCAGGAATAGGACCTCAGCATTGCGACCTCAGCAATAGGACATCAACAATAGGACCTCAGCATTGTGACCTCAGCATTGTGACCTCAGCAATAGGACCTCAGCATTGTGACCTCAGCAATAAGACCTCAGCAATAAGACCTCAGCATTGTGACCTCAGTAATAGGACCTCAGCAATAGAACCTCAGCATTGTGACCTCAGGAATAGGACCTCAGCAATAGGACCTCAGCAATAGGACCTCAGCATTGTGACATCAGCAATAACACCTCAGCATTGTGACCTCAGCAATAGGACATCAGCATTTTGACCTCAGCAATAGGACCTCAGCAATAGGACCTCAGCAATAGGACCTCAGCATTGTGACCTCAGCAATAGGACCTCAGAAATAGGACCTCAGCAATAGGACCTCAACAATAGGACCTCAGCAATAGGACCACAGCATTGTGACCTCAGTAATAGGACCTCAGCATTGTAACCTCAGCATTGTGACCTCAGAAATAGGACCTCAGCAATAGGACCTCAGCAATAGGACCTCAGCAATGTGACCTCAGCATTGTAACCTCAGCAATAGGACCTCAGAAATAGTACCTCAGCAATCGTACCTCAGCAATAGGACCTCAGCATTGTGACCTCAGCAATACGACCTCAGCAATAGGACCTCAGCATTGTGACCTCAGCATTGTGACCTCAGCATTGTGACCTCAGCAATAGGACCTCAGCAATAAGACCTCAGCAATAAGACCTCAGCATTGTGACCTCAGCAATAGGACCTCAGCAATAGGACCTCAGCAATAGGACCTCAGCATCGTGATCTCAGTATTGTGACCTCTGCAATAGGACCTCAGCAATAGCACCTCAGCATTGTGACCTCAGCAACAGGACCTCTGCATTGTGACCTCAGCAATAAGACCTCAGCATTGTGACCTCAGCAACAGGACCTCAGCAATAGGACCTCAGCAATAGGACCTCAGCATCGTGATCTCAGCATTGTGACCTCAGCAATAGGACCTCAGCAACAGGACCTCAGCAATAGGACATAAGCAATAGGACCTCAGCATTGTGACCTCAGCATTGTGACCTCAGCAATAGGAACTCAGCTATAGGACCTCAGCATTGTGACCTCAGCATTGTTATCTCAGGAATAGGACCTCAGCATTGTAACCTCAGCATTGTAACCTCAGCAATAGGACCTCAGGAATAGGACCGCAGCAATCGTACCTCAGCAATAGGACCTCAGCATTTTGAACTCAGCAATAGGACCTCAGCATTGTGACCTCAGCAATAGGACCTCAGCAATAAGACCTCAGCAGTAGGACCTCAGCACTGTGACCTCAGCAATAGGACCTCAGCAATAGAACCTCAGCATTGTGATATCAGCATTGTGACCTCAGCAATAGGACCTCAGCAATAGGACCTCAGCAATAGGACCTCAGCATTGTGACCTCTCCATTGTGACCTCAGCAATAGGACCTCAGCAATAGGACCTCAGCATTGTGACCTCAGGAATAGGACCTCAGCAATAGGACCTCAGCAAGAGGATCTCAGCAATAGGACCACAGCAATAGGACCTCAGCAAGATGATCTCAGCAATAGGACCACAGCAACAGGACCTCAGCAATAGGACCTCAGCAATAGGACCTCAGCAGTAGGATCTCAGCATTGTGACCTCAGTAATAGGACCTCAGCATTGTGACATCAGCAACAAGACCTCAGCATTGTGACCTCAGCAATAGGACCTCAGCATTGTGACCTCAGCAATAGGACCTCAGCAATAGGACCTCAGCAATAGGAACTCAGCTATAGGACCTCAGCATTGTGACCTCAGCATTGTTACCTCAGGAATAGGACCTCAGCATTGTGACCTCAGCATTGTGACCTCAGCATTGTGACCTCAGCAATAGGACCTCAGCAATAGTACCTCAGCAATAGGACTTCAGCAATAGGACCGCAGGAATCGTACCTCAGCAATAGGACCTCAGCATTGTGACCTCAGCATAGTGACCTCAGCATTGAGACCTCAGGAATTTGACCTCAGCAGTGTAACCTCAGCAGTAGGACCTCAGCAATAGGACCTCAGCATTGTGACCTCAGCATTAGGATCTCAGCAATAGGACCTCAGCAAGAGGATCTCAGCAATAGGACCTCAGCAATAGGACCTCTGCAATGTGACCTCAGCATTGTGACCTCAGCAATAGGACATCAGCATTTTGACCTCAGCAATAGGACCTCAGCAGTAGGACCTCAGCAATAGGACCTCAGCAATAGGACCTCAGCAATAAGACCTCAGCATTGTGACCTCAGCAATAGGACCTCAGCAATAGAACCGCAGCATTGTGACCTCAGCAATAGGACCTCAGCAATAGGACCAGAGCAATAGGGCCTCAGCAATAGGGCCTCAACAATAGGGCCTCAGCAATAGGGCCTCAGCAATAGGGCCTCAGCAATAGGGCCTCAGCAATAGGACCTCAGCAATAGGACCTCCGCATTGTGACCTCAGCATTGTGACCTCAGCAATAGGACTTCAGCAATAGGACCTCAGCAATAGGACCTCAGCATTGTAAACTCAGTATTAGGACCTCAGCAATAGGACCTCAGCAATAGGACCTCAGCAATAGGACCTCAGCATTGTGACCTCAGCATTGTGACCTCAGCAATAGGACCTCAGCATTGTGACCTCAGCAATAGGACCTCAGCAATTTGACCTCAGAAGTAGGACCTCAGCATTGTGACCTCAGCAAAAGGACCTCAGCAATAGAACCTCAGCATTTTGATATCAGCATTGTGACCTCAGCAATAGGACCTCAGCAATAGGACCTCAGCAATAGGACCTCAGAATTGTGACCTCTGCATTGTGACCTCAGCAATAGGACCTCAGCATTAGGACCTCAGCAATAGGACCTCAGCAAGAGGATCTCAGCAATAGGACCTCAGCAATAAGACCTCAGCATTGTGACCTCAGCAATAGGACCTCAGCAATAGGACCTCTGCATTGTGACCTCAGCAATAAGACCTCAGCATTGTGACCTCAGCAATAGGACATCAGCATTTTGATCTCAGCAATAGGACCTCAGCAACAGGACCTCAGCAATAGGACCTCAGCAATACGACCTCAGCATTGTGACCTCAGTAATACGACCTCAGCAATAGGACCTAAGCATTGTGACCTCAGCAATAGGACCTCAGCAATAGGACCTCAGCAATAGGACCTCAGCAATAGGGCCTCAGCAATAGGGCCTCAGCAATAGGGTCTCAGCAATAGGGCCTCATCTTTGTGACCTCAGCAATAGGACCTCCGCATTGTGACCTCAGCATTGTGACCTAAGCAATAGGACTTCAGCAATATGACCTCAGCAATAGGACCTCAGCATTGTGAACTCAGTATTAGGACCTCAGCAATAGGACCTCAGCAATAGGACCTCAGCATTGTGACCACAGCAATAGGACCTCAGCATTGTGACCTCAGCAATAGGACCTTAGCAATAGGACCTCAGCAGTAGGACCTCAGCATTGTGGCCTCAGCAATAGGACCTCAGCAATAGAACCTCAGCATTGTGATATCAGCATTGGGACCTCAGCAATAGGACCTCAGCAATAGGACCTCAGCAATAGGACCTCAGAATTGTGACCTCTGCATTGTGACCTCAGCATTTGGACCTCAGCATTGTGACCTCAGCAATAGGACCTCAGCAATAGGACCTCAGAAATAGGACCTCTGCATTGTGACCTCAGCAATAAGACCTCAGCATTGTGACCTCAGCAATAGGACCTCAGCAATAGGACCTCAGCTTTGTGACCTCAGCAATAGGACCTCAGAATTGTGACCTCTGCATTGTGACCTCAGCATTTGGACCTCAGCATTGTGACCTCAGCAATAGGACCTCAGCAATAGGACCTCAGAATTGTGACCTCTGCATTGTGACCTCAGCATTTGGACCTCAGCATTTTGACCTCAGCAATAGGACCTCAGCAATAGGACCTCAGCATTGTGACCTCAGCATTGTGACGTCAGCAATAGGACCTCAGCAATAGGACCTCAACAATAGGACCGCAGCAATCGTACCTCAGCAATAGGACCTCAGCATTGTGACCTCAGCAATAGGATTTCAGCAATAGGACCTCAGCAATAAGACCTCAGCCTTGTGACCTCAGCAATAGGACCTCAGCATCGTGATCTCAGAATTGTGACCTCTGCAATAGGACCTCAGCAATACACCTCAGCAATAAGACCTCAGCATTGTGACCTCAGCAAAAGGACCTCAGCAATAAGACCTCAGCAATAGGACCTCAGCATTGTGACCTCAGCAATAGGACCTCAGCATTGTGACCTCAGCATTGTGACCTCAGCAATAGGACCTAAGCAATAGGACCTCAGCAATAGGACCTCAGCAATAGGACCTCAGCAATAGGACCTCAGAACTGTGACCTCTGCATTGTGACCTCAGCAATAGGACCACAGCCTTGCGACCTCAGCAATAGGACCTCAGCAATAGGACCTCAGCATCGTGATCTCAGCATTGTGACCTCAGCAATAGGACCTCAGCAATAGGACATCAGCAATAGGACCTCAGGAATAGGACCTCAGCATTGAGACCTCAGCATTTTGACCTCAGCAATAGGACCTCAGCAATAGGACCTCAGCATTGTGACGTCAGCCTTGTGACCTCAGCAATAGAACCTCAGAAATAGCACCTCAGCATTGTGACCTCAGCAATAGGACCTCAGCATTGTGACCTCAGCAACAAGACCTCAGCATTGTGACCTCAGCAATAGGACCTCAGCAATAGGACCTCAGCAATAGAACCACAGCAATGTGACCTCAGCAATAGGACCTCAGCATTGTGACCTCAGCATTGTAACCTCAAAAATAGGACCTCAGCATTGTGACCTCAGCAATAAGACCTCAGCCTATAGACCGCAGCAATAGGACCTCAGCAATAGGACCTCAGCAACAGGACCTCAGCAATAGGACCTCAGCAATAGGACCTCAGCATTGTGACCTCAGCAATAGGACCTCAGCAATAGGACATCAGCAATAGGACCTCAGCATTGTGACCTCAGCATTGTGACCTCAGCAATAGGACGTCAGCATTTCGACCTCAGCAATAGGACCTCAGCAATAGGACCTCAGCTATAGGACCTCAGCTATAGGACCTCAGCATTGTGACCTCAGCATTGTTACCTCAGCAATAAGACCTCAGAAATAGGACCTCAGAAATAGGACCTCAGCATTGTGACCTCAGTAAAAGGACCTCAGCAATAGGACCTCAGCAATAGGACCTCTGCAATAGGACCTCAGCATTGTGACCTCAGGAATAGGACCTCAGCATTGTGACCTCAGCAATAGGACATCAACAATAGGACCTCAGCATTGTGACCTCAGCATTGTGACCTCAGCAATAGGACCTCAGAATTGTGACCTCAGCAATAAGACCTCAGCAATAAGACCTCAGCATTGTGACCTCAGTAATAGGACCTCAGCAATAGAACCTCAGCATTGTGACCTCAGGAATAGGACCTCAGCAATAGGACCTCAGCATTGTGACATCAGCAATAAGACCTCAGCATTGTGACCTCAGTAATAGGACTTCAGCATTGTGACCTCAGCAATAGGACCTCAGCAATAGGACCTCAGCAATAGGACCTCAGCATTGTGACCTCAGAACTGTGACCTCTGCATTGTGACCTCAGCAATAGGACCACAGCCTTGCGACCTCAGCAATAGGACCTCAGCAATAGGACCTCAGCATCGTGATCTCAGCATTGTGACCTCAGCAATAGGACCTCAGCAATAGGACATCAGCAATAGGACCTCAGGAATAGGACCTCAGCATTGTGACCTCAGCATTGTGACCTCAGCATTGTGACCTCAGTACTAGGACCTCAGCAATAGGACCTCAGCAATAGAACCACAGCATTGTGACCTCAGCAGTAGGACCTCAGCATTGTGACCTCAGCCTTGTAACCTCAAAAATAGGACCTCAGCAATAGGACCTCAGCAATAAGACCTCAGCCTTGAGACCGCAGCAATAGGACCTCAGCAATAGGACCTCAGCAATAGGACCTCAGCATTGTGACCTCAGCAATAGGACCTCAGCATTGTGACCTCAGCAATAGGACATCAGCAATAGGACCTCAGCATTGTGACTTCAGAAATAGGACGTCAGCATTTCGACCTCAGCAATAGGGCCTCAGCAATAGGACCTCAGCAATAGGACCTCAGCTATAGGACCTCAGCATTGTGACCTCAGCATTGTGACCTCAGCAATAAGACCTCAGCAGTAGGACCTCAGAAATAGGACCTCAGCATTGTGACCTCAGTAAAAGGACCTCAGCAATAGGACCTCAGCAATAGGACCTCAGCAATAGGACCTCAGCATTGTGACCTCAGCAATAGGACCTCAGCATTGTGACCTCAGCAATAGGACATCAACAATAGGGCCTCAGCATTGTGACCTCAGTACTAGGACCTCAGCAATAGGACCTCAGCAATAGAACCACAGCAATGTGACCTCAGCAATAGGACCTCAGCATTGTGACCTCAGCATTGTAACCTCAGAAATAGGACCTCAGCAATAGGACCTCAGCAATAGGACCTCAGCAATAGGACCTCAGCATTGTGACCTCAGCAATAGGACCTCAGCATTGTGACCTCAGCAATAGGACATCAACAATAGGACCTCAGCATTGTGACCTCAGCATTGTGACATCAGCAATAGGACGTCAGCATTTCGACCTCAGCAATAGGACCTCAGCAATAGGACCTCAGCTATAGGACCTCAGCTATAGGACCTCAGCATTGTGACCTCAGCATTGTGACCTCAGCAATAAGACCTCAGAAATAGGACCTCAGAAATAGGATCTCAGCATTGTTACCTCAGTAATAGTACTTCAGCAATAGGACCTCAGCAATAGGACCTCTGCAATAGGACCTCAGCATTGTGACCTCAGCAATAGGACCTCAGCATTGTGACCTCAGCAATAGGACATCAACAATAGGACCTCAGCATTGTGACCTCAGCATTGTGACCTCAGCAATAGGACCTCAGCAATAAGACCTCAGCATTGTGACCTCAGTAATAGGACCTCAGCAATAGAACCTCAGGATTGTGACCTCAGCAATAGGACCTCAGCAATAGGACCTCAGGAATAGGACCTCAGCATTGTGACATCAGCAATAAGACCTCAGCATTGTGACCTCAGTAATAGGACTTCAGCATTGTGACCTCAGCAATAGGACCTCAGCAATAGGACCTCAGCAATAGGACCTCAGCAATAGGACCTCATCATTGTGCCCTCAGCAATACGACCTCAGCAATAGGACCTCAGAACTGTGACCTCTGCATTGTGACCTCAGCAATAGGACCTCAGCCTTGCGACCTCAGCAATAGGACCTCAGCAATAGGACCTCAGCATCGTGATCTCAGCATTGTGACCTCAGCAATAGGACCTAAGCAATAGGACATCAGCAATAGGACCTCAGGAATAGGACCTCAGCATTGAGACCTCAGCATTTTGACCTCAGCAATAGGACCTCAGCAATAGGACCTCAGCATTGTGACGTCAGCCCTGTGACCTCAGCAATAGGACCTCAGAAATAGCACCTCAGCATTGTGACCTCAGCAATAGGACCTCAGCAATAGGACCTCAGCAATAGGACCTCAGCATTGTGACCTCAGCATTGTGACCTCAGTACTAGGACCTCAGCAATAGGACCTCAGCAATAGAACCACAGCATTGTGACCTCAGCAGTAGGACCTCAGCATTGTGACCTCAGCATTGTAACCTCAGAAATAGGACCTCAGCAATAGGACCTCAGCAATAAGACCTCAGCCTTGAGACCGCAGCAATAGGACCTCAGCAATAGGACCTCAGCATTGTGACCTCAGCAATAGGACCTCAGCATTGTGACCTCACCAATAGGACATCAGCAATAGGACCTCAGGAATAGTACCTCAGCATTGAGACCTCAGCATTTTGACCTCAGCAATAGGACCTCAGCAATAGGACCTCAGCATTGTGACGTCAGCCTTGTGTCCTCAGCAATAGAACCTCAGAAATTGCACCTCAGCATTGTGACCTCAGCAATAGGACCTCAGCATTGTGACCTCAGCAACAAGACCTCAGCATTGTGACCTCAGCAATAGGACCTCAGCAATAGGACCTCAGCAATAGAACCACAGCAATGTGACCTCAGCAATAGGACCTCAGCATTGTGACCTCAGCATTGTAACCTCAAAAATAGGACCTCAGCATTGTGACCTCAGCAATAAGCCCTCAGCCTTTAGACCGCAGCAATAGGACCTCAGCAATATCACCTCAGCAACAGGACCTCAGCAATAGGACCTCAGCAATAGGACCTCAGCATTGTGACCTCAGCAATAGGACCTCAGCAATAGGACATCAGCAATAGGACCTCAGCATTGTGACCTCAGCATTGTGACCTCAGCAATAGGACGTCAGCATTTCGACCTCAGCAATAGGACCTCAGCAATAGGACCTCAGCTATAGTACCTCAGCTATAGGACCTCAGCATTGTGACCTCAGCATTGTGACCTCAGCAATAAGACCTCAGAAATAGGACCTCAGAAATAGGACCTCAGCATTGTGACCTCAGTAAAAGGACCTCAGCAATAGGACCTCAGCAATAGGACCTCAGCTATAGGACCTCAGCTATAGGACCTCAGCATTGTGACCTCAGCAATAAGACCTCAGAAATAGGACCTCAGAAATAGGACCTCAGCATTGTGACCTCAGGAATAGGACCTCAGCATTGTGACCTCAGCAACAGGACATCAACAATAGGACCTCAGCATTGTGACCTCAGCATTGTGACCTCAGTAATAGGACCTCAGCAATAGAACCTCAGCATTGTGACCTCAGGAATAGGACCTCAGCAATAGGACCTCAGCATTGTGACATCAGCAATAAGACCTCAGCATTGTGACCTCAGCAATAGGACCTCAGCATTGTGACCTCAGAACTGTGACCTCTGCATTGTGACCTCAGCAATAGGACCTCAGCAATAGGACCTCAGCATTGTGACCTCAGAACTGTGACCTCTGCATTGTGACCTCAGCAATAGGACCTCAGCCTTGCGACCTCAGCAATAGGACCTCAGCAATAGGACCTCAGCATCGTGATCTCAGCATTGTGACCTCAGCAATAGGACCTCAGCAAAAGGACATCAGCAATAGGACCTCAGGAATAGGACCTCAGCATTGAGACCTCAGCATTTTGACCTCAGCAATAGGACCTCAGCATTGTGACATCAGCCTTGTGACCTCAGCAATAGGACCTCAGAAATAGCACCTCTGCATTGTGACCTCAGCAATAGGACCTCAGCAATAGGACCTCAGAACTGTGACCTCTGTATTGTGACCTCAGCAATAGGACCTCAGCAATAGGACCTCAGCATCGTGATCTCAGCATTGTGACCTCAGCTATAGGACCTCAGCAATAGGACATCAACAATAGGACCTCAGGAATTGGACCTCAGCATTGAGACCTCAGCATTTTGACCTCAGCAATAGGACCTCAGCAATAGCACCTCAGCCTTGTGACCTCAGCAATAGGACCTCAGAAATAGCACCTCAGCATTGTGACCTCAGCAATAGGACCTCAGCATTGTGACCTCAGCAATAAGACCTCAGCAATAGGACCTCAGCAATAGGACCTCAGCAATAGAACCTCAGCATTGTGACCTCAGCATTGTGACCTCAGTACTAGGACCTCAGCAATAGGACCTCAGCAATAGGACCTCAGCAATAGAACCACAGCATTGTCCCTGGAAGTCTTCAAAAGACGTTTAGATGTAGAGCTTAGGGATATGGTTTAGTGGGGACTGTTAGTGTTAGGTTAGAGGTTGGACTCGATGATCTTTAGGTCTCTTCCAACCTAGAAATTCTGTGATTCTGTGATTCTGTGATTGTGACCTCAGCAATAGGACCTCAGCATTGTGACCTCAGCATTGTAACCTCAGAAATAGGACCTCAGCAATAGGACCTCTGTGGAGGAATGGGTACGTGAAGTAGGTCATGTGGATGTTGAGCAGCTAGGAGGCCGCGAGGTAACAAAGTATCGAACACAGCTCAAATGAGCCTGAGAAAATACGTAAATGCAGCCTGGGAAGGAATGTAAGTTCTGGGAGGTTTTAGGGAGGTTTCAGGGAGGTTTCAGGTACAAGAACGTGATATCTGTTGGTATGCTGGGAAAGTACTAACTGTGTTATTTTGGTGGGAAACTAGCTGATAGAATAGAGAAATGCACTAACCAATCATGAGCTTAGCTTTTGCAATATGTATGAGCTAATTATATTGAATTAGATAAAAGACGACTGAGCTATCCAATAAATCGAAGTTCACTGATCACTCATATTGAGCGTCTGTGTCTTCCTTCCGTCGACAACAAATGGTTTCGCAACAAATGGCGCCCGAACAGGGATCTGCAATACAGGAACAGGGACCTGCAATACAGGAACAGGGACTTCACTGGAGTTGAACCTGCGCTGGAATTGTACCTGCGAGCCACGGTTGGACGGAATACAAGGACCGGTCCTGCAACGCAGCTCAGGAGGTGAAAAGGATTACAAATTGCTGAATCCCCGCACCCGAGGCCTGAAAGGTGAATGGAACCACACCCGCACCCGCAGCTCGGAAAGGGAGTCCTCGCACCCGGGATGAGCCTATAGAGGGTCCCGCCGGAAAGCGTCGCCGAGGTCTTTGCAAAGGCTGCAACGGTACCGACGTATATAAAGGTATGGAGAGACAAGCGGCGTATAATTTGCTCAAATGCTTTTTAGAAAAGCGGGGCACACAGGATATATGTTGTAAAAAGGAATTGCCAAAGTTATTAGCTTATGGGGTAGTTAAGGGTTGTTTTTTAAATCCTGATACTGTGTTTGAACAAGCAGAGTGGAGGAAGTTTGGGGACAAATTATTTGATGAAGTAATTAGTGATGATAAAATAGCAAAAAAATTGATGAAGCCATGGAGGGCGGTAACTAATGCATTAGCAACACATCAAGCTGAACAAAAAATAGCTGCTGCTGCAACAGAACGATTAGGATCATCCAGTCAGAAGGGGGGGGCTTCTGCTTCTTCCTCTACTCAGCAAAGAGCTGAGGAACAAGCTTACCCTTCTCCACCATCATATAGAACAGTTATAATTCCACAAGGGACTTCGGTACCCATATCAGGGGAAGAAGAACCTTCACAGTCACAGCCACCGACAGCTCCGCCTGTACCTCCGCCCGTACAATCAGAGAATAAAGAAAGGGTGGGTGAGGAGTCAGGTACAAATTCATTCTCAACAAGTCCATTTAAAATCAATATACAGGACAGGGAGGAGACATGGAAAAAAATAGCACATGAAGCAATGAAGGAAGGGAATCTTGAAGTAGCAGCACAAATAACAACAGCCTATCCGGTGGTGTATTCACCTCCAGATGCACAGGGAAATGTACAGGCTCAGTTGACTAATTTAGATTGGAAACTATTAACACAATTACGATCTACAGTAAATGAGTCTGGATTAAAGGGAGAACCTACTCGTCAAATGTTAGACTATATTTGGGGGACAAATATTTTGCTCCCAGGAGATATTCGTAGCATAATGAAACTAATCTTGACACAGCATCAACAACTTTTGTTTAATGCATATTGGCATGGTATCTGTCAAGAAGAGGTAGCGATAATACGCGCGCCTGGGGATCCCTTGTATGGTGTTACATTAGACGAATTACTGGGCATGGGACCATATTTTAGAACAGAGGCGCAGGCACTCTTGGGACCAGACAAAGCTAAGGTATCAATGAATCTAGCCAGAAGAGCATTAGAACAAATTAGAGAGCCAGGGGGAATGCCGTCCTACATGGGAATTAAACAGGGCAGGGAGGAACCATTCGGGTTGTTTATCGATCGGGTAGCAAATGCGATACAAGCAGCGGGAGTTCCTGATTATCTTAAAGGCACTATACTAAAGCAATGTGCACTCCAAAATTGTAACCCTTCAACTCATAGTATATTAGCTACGTTACCGAGTACTTGGACAATAGAGGAAGGATTGGACAGAATGTCTCAGGTACCTGTAGGCCCACAGACTATGTTAGTAGAAGCAGTAAAACAATTAGGTGATAATGTGAAAGAACAGTCAAAAGTATTTGCAGCCCTTGCTCCTTTGCAAACCCCCGGTGGACGAGTATCGACACCGCAATATCATTGTTTTCGATGTGGTGTTGCGGGACACATTAGACGGAACTGCAAAATAGAATCTGTGTGGTGCCAAAATTGTCAAACAAATACTCACAGCACTTCAGCATGCCGCCGAAATGCGTCGGGAAACGGCCGGAGCAGCGGGAGGAGCCGCCCCGCGACGACACAAAAAGTGGCTTTTACGACAACGGCAGCGACGGCAACAGCACCAGCACCAGCTGCGACGAATCCCTTTTTCTCCGACCAGCCACCAGAGGGAGCCTCGGCCTGGATTTGGCAACCGCAGTCGATGTGACTTTATTGGATTCGAGACCCACCAGGATAAAAACAGGACTTATTGGACCAGTTATTGTTAATAAGGAACCTGTGGGAGCTTTGTTAATAGGGAGATCGTCTGCCACCATGAATGGATTACAAATATTAACTGGACTTATTGACAAGGATTACTTTGGGGAAATACAAATTATGGTTTCTGCAATGTTTCCTCCAATTCATGTGCCGAAAGGCACAAAAATAGCACAGTTGATCCCATTACCTCATCTTGCTGAATCATTAGCATCGGAATCTGCAAAGCATCGAGGACTGGGAGCATTTGGCTCCACGGGAAAAGTGGCTTTGTTGACACTTGGTATGCGACACAGACCACGACAAAAAGTCACTGTGTGTTTAAAGGATGAGAAAATACAGATTGAGGCATTGTTGGACACTGGTGCTGATGTATCTATAATCAGCACAAAGGATTGGCCCTCACATTGGCCTACATTTGAGTCTAATGCCACAGTTTCGGGAGTAGGAGGTATGACTCTTGCTCGTCGGTCACCAGTGCTACAATGGACAATAGGTGATAAGGTGGTACAATGCAGTGTTTCCATCTTATCACTACCTGAAGGAGTACAAGCGCTGGTAGGGCGAGATATCCTTGCCCAAATGGGAGCAATTCTCACGACAGATCATCAAAATTTTTAGGTGTGGCCATTGCTTGGACTTTCCCGATCCCACTTAAATGGAAAACTGATGAACCTGTATGGGTTGAGCAGTGGCCACTAAAACGGGAAAGTCTTTTACATGCTCATAAATTAGTACAGGAACAGTATCAACAAGGGCATTTGAGACTGTCAACAAGCCCTTGGAATACTCCGATTTTTGTGATTCCCAAAAAATCAGGGAAATACCGTTTGCTACATGACTTACGAGCAGTTAATAATCAGATGTGTGCTATGGGAGCACTGCAACCTGGATTACCTAATCCTGCTATGATACCAGAAGGGTGGAAATTACTAATTGTGGATCTCAAGGACTGCTTTTTTACAATTGCATTACATGACAATGATAAACAGAGGTTTGCTTTTACACTTCCTGCTATAAATCGTGAAGGACCGTATCAGAGATTTGAATGGACCGTGTTACCTAGGACGACTCACACTTTTCGTTCCAGATTTGCACTCGTGGCAAAACTCGACAAGGAACAGAAGAATTAAACGAGAATTAAAAACTTTGGGTTCTGACTGCAATGATAAGGTAGAATTGTGGGGTCCAGCAAAAAGAGTCTTTGCTTCTTTAGTGCCTAGTGTGGGAACTGCACACGCTTTGACTAGCATTAATAAGCTTGCTTGTTGGGCTGTTAAACAATCAAATGTAACAACACAAATTCTTTCTGAAATGTCGCAAGATATGGGGAGCATAAGACATGCTGTGTTACAAAATAGAGCTGCAATTGATTTCTTGCTACTAGCTCAAGGACATGGGTGTGAAGATGTAGAAGGAATGTGTTGCTTTAATCTCTCTGATCATGGGCAATCAATTCACAATCAATTAAAATGGTTAATGGATCATACACAAAAAATTACGATACAGAATAACTGGTTTGATGATTGGCTTAAATCTGTCTTTGGAAATGTAGGGGGATGGGTTTTTAACTTAATCAAAGAGGGACTTCGCTTTTTGCTTATAATTGTATTGATTATAATTGCTGCACAGGTAGTCTTTAGCTGCTTATCTAGGAAACTAGAACAACTCACAAAGAAGGTGTTTGTAGCCCAAAATAAAAACGGGGGAATTGTGGAGGAATGGGTACGTGAAGTAGGTCATGTGGATGTTGAGCAGCTAGGAGGCCGCGAGGTAACAAAGTATCGAACACAGCTCAAATGAGCCTGAGAAAATACGTAAATGCAGCCTGGGAAGGAATGTAAGTTCTGGGAGGTTTTAGGGAGGTTTCAGGGAGGTTTCAGGTACAAGAACGTGATATCTGTTGGTATGCTGGGAAAGTACTAACTGTGTTATTTTGGTGGGAAACTAGCTGATAGAATAGAGAAATGCACTAACCAATCATGAGCTTAGCTTTTGCAATATGTATGAGCTAATTATATTGAATTAGATAAAAGACGACTGAGCTATCCAATAAATCGAAGTTCACTGATCACTCATATTGAGCGTCTGTGTCTTCCTTCCGTCGACAACAAATGGTTTCGCAACAGACCTCAGCAATAAGACCTCAGCCTTGAGACCGAAGCAATAGGACCTCAGCAATAGGACCTCAGCAATAGGACCTCAGCTATAGGACCTCAGCTATAGGACCTCAGCATTGTGACCTCAGCATTGTGACCTCAGCAATAAGACCTCAGAAATAGGACCTCAGCATTGTGACCTCAGTAAAAGGACCTCAGCAATAGGACCTCAGCAATAGGACCTCAGAATTGTGACCTCAGGAATAGGACCTCAGCATTGTGACCTCAGCAATAGGACATAAACAATAGGACCTCAGCATTGTGACCTCAGCATTGTGACTTCAGCAATAGGACCTCAGCATTGTGACCTCAGCAATAGGACCTCAGCAATAGGACCTCAGCATTGTGACCTCAGCAGTAGGACCTCAGCAATAGGACCTCAGCAATACGACCTCAGCAATAGGACCTCAGCAATAGGACCTCAGCATTGTGACATCAGCAATAAGACCTCAGCATTGTGACCTCAGTAATAGGACTTTAGCATTGTGTCCTCAGCAATAGGACCTCAGCAATAGGACCTCAGCAATAGGACCTCAGCAATAGGACCTCATCATTGTGACCTCAGCAATAGGACCTCAGCAACAGGACCTCAGAACTGTGACCTCAGCATTGTGACCTCAGCATTGTGACCTCAGTACTAGGACCTCAGCAATAGAACCACAGCATTGTGACCTCAGCAGTAGGACCTCAGCATTGTGACCTCAGCATTGTAACCTCAAAAATAGGACCTCAGCAATAGGACCTCAGCAATAAGACCTCAGCCTTGAGACCGCAGCAATAGGACCTCAGCAATAGGACCTCAGCAATAGGACCTCAGCAATAGGACCTCAGCATTGTGACCTCAGCAATAGGACATCAGCAATAGGACCTCAGCATTGTGACTTCAGAAATAGGACGTCAGCATTTCGACCTCAGCAATAGGGCCTCAGCAATAGGACCTCAGCAATAGGACCTCAGCTATAGGACCTCAGCATTGTGACCTCAGCAATAAGACCTCAGCAGTAGGACCTCAGAAATAGGACCTCAGCATTGTGACCTCAGTAAAAGGACCTCAGCAATAGGACCTCAGCAATAGGACCTCAGCAATAGGACCTCAGCATTGTGACCTCAGCAATAGGACCTCAGCATTGTGACCTCAGCAATAGGACATCAACAATAGGGCCTCAGCATTGTGACCTCAGTACTAGGACCTCAGCAATAGGACCTCAGCAATAGAACCACAGCAATGTGACCTCAGCAATAGGACCTCAGCATTGTGACCTCAGCATTGTAACCTCAGAAATAGGACCTCAGCAATAGGACCTCAGCAATAAGACCTCAGCCTTGAGACCGCAGCAATAGGACCTCAGCAATAGGACCTCAGCAATAGGACCTCAGCATTGTGACCTCAGCAATAGGACCTCAGCATTGTGACCTCAGCAATAGGACATCAACAATAGGACCTCAGCATTGTGACCTCAGCATTGTGACCTCAGCAATAGGACGTCAGCATTTCGACCTCAGCAATAGGACCTCAGCAATAGGACCTCAGCATTGTGACCTCAGCAATAAGACCTCAGATATAGGACCTCAGCAATAGGACCTCAGCATTGTGACCTCAGTAAAAGGACCTCAGCAATAGGACCTCAGCAATAGAACCTCAGCATTGTGACCTCAGCAATAGGACCTCAGCATTGTGACCTCAGCAATAGGACCTCAGCAAAAGGAACTCAGCTACAGGACCTCAGCATTGTGACTTCAGCATTGTTACCTCAAGATTAGGTCCTCAGCATTGTGACCTCAGCATTGTGACCTCAGCAATAGGACCTCAGCAATAGGACAGCAGCAATCGTACCTCAGCAATAGGACCTCAGCATTGTGACCTCAGCATTGTGACCTCAGCAATAGGACCTCAGCAACAGAACCTCAGCATTGTGATATCAGCATTGTGACCTCAGCAATAGGACCTCAGCAATAGTACCTCAGCAATAGGACCTCAGCATTGTGACCTCTGCATTGTGACCTCAGCAATAGGACCTCAGCAATAGGACCTCAGCATTGTGACCTCAGCAATAGGACCTCAGGATTGTGACCTCAGCATTGTGACCTCAGCATTGTGACCTCAGCATTGTGACCTCAGTAATAGGACCTCAGCAATAGGACCTCAGCAATAGGACCTCAGCATTGTGACATCAGCAATAAGACCTCAGCATTGTGACCTCAGCAATAGGACCTCAGCACTGTGACCTCAGCATTGTTACCTCAGGAATAGGACATTAGCATTGTGACCTCAGCATTGTGACCTCAGCAATAGGACCTCAGCAATGGGACCGCAGCAATAGGACCTCAGCATTGTGACCTCAGCATTGTGACCTCAGCAATAGGACCTCAGCATTGTGACCTCAGCAATAGGACCTCAGCAATAGAACCTCAGCATTGTGATATCAGCATTGTGACTTCAGCAATAGGACCTCAGCAATAGGACCTCAGCATGGTGACCTCAGCAATAGGACCTCAGCAATAGGACCTCAGCAAGAGGACCTCTGCATTGTGACCTCAGCATTGTGACCTCAGCAATAGGACCTCAGCAATAGAACCTCAGCATTGTGATATCAGCATTGTGACCTCAGCAATAGGACCTCAGCAATAGGACCTCTGCATTGTGACCTCAGCATTGTGACCTCAGCAATAAGACCTCAGCAATAGGACCTCAGCAATAAGACCTCAGCAGTAGGACCTCAGCATTGTGACCTCAGCAAGAGAATATAAATATTGTGATATCAGCATTGTGACCTCAGCAATAGGACCTCAGCAATAGGACCTCAGCAATAGGACCTCAGAATTGTGACCTCTGCATTGTGACATCAGCAATAGGATTTCAGCAATAGGACCTCAGCAATAAGACCTCAGCCTTGCGACCTGAGCAATAGGACCTCAGCAATAGGACCTCAGCATCGTGATCTCAGCATTGTGACCTCTGCAATAGGACCTCAGCATTGTGACCTCAGCAATAGGACCTCATCATTGTGACCTCAGCATTGTGACCTCAGCATTGTGACCTCAGCAATAGGACCTCAGCAATAGGACCTCATCATTGTGACCTCAGCAATAGGACCTCAGCAATAGGACCTCAGCAATAGGACCTCTGCATTGTGACCTCAGCAATAGGACCTCAGCCTTGCGACCTCAGCAATAGGACCTCAGCAATAGGACCTCAGCTATAGGACCTCAGCTATAGGACCTCAGCATTGTGACCTCAGCAATAAGACCTCAGAAATAGGACCTCAGCAATAGGACCTCAGCATTGTGACCTCAGTAAAAGGACCTCAGCAATAGGACCTCAGCAATAGAACCTCAGCATTGTGACCTCAGCAATAGGACCTCAGCATTGTGACCACAGCAAGAGGACCTCAGAATTTTGACCTCAGCATTGTGACCTCAGAAATAGGACCTCAGCAATAGGACCTCAGCATTGTGACCTCAGCAATAGGACCTCAGCATTGTGACCTCAGCATTGTGACCTCAGCAATAGGACCTCAGCAATAGGACCTCATCATTGTGACCTCAGCAATAGGACCTCAGCAATAGGACCTCAGCTATAGGACCTCAGAACTGTGACCTCTGCATTGTGACCTCAGCAATAGGACCTCAGCCTTGCGACCTCAGCAATAGGACCTAAGCGATAGGACCTCAGCATCGTGATCTCAGCATTGTGACCTCAGCAATAGGACCTCAGCAATAGGACATCAGCAATAGGACCTCAGGAATAGGACCTCAGCATTGAGACCTCAGCATTTTGACCTCAGCAATAGGACATCAGCTATAGGACCTCAGCATTGTGACCTCAGCATTGTGACCTCAGCAATAGGACCTCAGCAATAGGACCTCAGCATTGAGACCTCAGGATTTTGACCTCAGCAATAGGACCTCAGCTATAGGACCTCAGCATTGTGACCTCAGCATTGTGACCTCAGCAATAGGACCTCAGCAATAGGACCTCAGCAATAGGACCTCAGGAATAGGACCTCAGCATTGAGACCTCAGCATTTTGACCTCAGCAATAGGACCTCAGCAATAGGACCTCAGCAATAAGACCTCAGCCTTGTGACCGCAGCAATAGGACCTCAGCAATAGGACCTCAGCAATAGGACCTCAGCAATAGGACCTAAGCATTGTGACCTCAGCAATAGGACCTCAGCATTCTGACCTCAGCAATAGGACCTCAGCAATAGGACCTCAGCAATAGGACCTCAGCAATAGGACATCAGCAATAGGACCTCAGCATTGTGACCTCAGCATTGTGACCTCAGCAATAGGACGTCAGCATTTCGACCTCAGCAATAGGACCTCAGCAATAGGACCTCAGCTATAGGACCTCAGCATTGTGACCTCAGCAATAAGACCTCAGAAATAGGACCTCAGCAATAGGACCTCAGCATTGTGACCTCAGTAAAAGGACCTCAGCAATAGGACCTCAGCAATAGAACCTCAGCATTGTGACCTCAGCAATAGGACCTCAGCATTGTGACCTCAGCAATAGGACCTCAGCAAAAGGAACTCAGCTATAGAACCTCAGCATTGTGACTTCAGCATTGTTACCTCAAGATTAGGTCCTCAGCATTGTGACCTCAGCATTGTGACCTCAGCAATAGGACCTCAGCAATAGGACCGCAGCAATCGTACCTCAGCAATAGGACCTCAGCATTGTGACCTCAGCATTGTGACGTCAGCAATAGGACCTCAGCAATAGGACCTCAGCATAGTGATATCAGCATTGTGACCTCAGCAATAGGACCTCAGCAATAGGACCTCAGCAATAGGACCTCAGCATTGTGACCTCTGCATTGTGACCTCAGCAATAGGACCTCAGCAATAGGACCTCAGCATTGTGACCTCAGCAATAGGACCACTGCAAGAGGACCACAGCAATAGGACCTCAGCAATAGGACCTCAGGATTGTGACCTCAGCATTGTGACCTCAGCATTGTGACCTCAGTAATAGGACCTCAGCAATAGGACCTCAGCAATAGGACCTCAGCATTGTGACATCAGCAATAACACCTCAGCATTGTGACCTCAGCAATAGGACCTCAGCACTGTGACCTCAGCATTGTTACCTCAGGAATAGGACCTCAGCATTGTGACCTCAGCATTGTGACCTCAGCAATAGGACCTCAGCAATGGGACCGCAGCAATAGGACCGCAGCAATCGTACCTCAGCAATAGGACCTCAGCATTGTGACCTCAGCAATAGGACCTCAGCATTGTGACCTCAGCATTGTGACCTCAGCAATAGGACCTCAGCATTGTTACCTCAGCAATAGGACCTCAGCAATAGAACCTCATCATTGTGATATCAGCATTGTGACTTCAGCAATAGGACCTCAGCATGGTGACCTCAGCAATAGGACCTCAGCAATAGGACCTCAGCAATAACACCTCAGCATTGTGACCTCAGCATTGTGACCTCAGCAATAGGACCTCAGCAATAGAACCTCAGCATTGTGATATCAGCATTGTGACCTCAGCAATAGGACCTCAGCAATAGGACCTCTGCATTGTGACCTCAGCATTGTGACCTCAGCAATAAGACCTCAGCAATAGGACCTCAGCAATAAGACCTCAGCAGTAGGACCTCAGCATTGTGACCTCAGCAAGAGAATATCAATATTGTGATATCAGCATTGTGACCTCAGCAATAGGACCTCAGCAATAGGACCTCAGCAATAGGACCTCAGAATTGTGACCTCTGCATTGTGACATCAGCAATAGGATTTCAGCTATAGGACCTCAGCAATAAGACCTCAGCCTTGTGACCTCAGCAATAGGACCTCAGCAATAGGACCTCAGCATCGTGATCTCAGCATTGTGACCTCTGCAATAGGACCTCAGCAATAGGACCTCAGCATTGTGACCTCAGCAACAGGACCTCAGCAATAGGACCTCAGCATTGTGACCTCAGCAATAGGACCTCAGCATTGTGACCTCAGCATTGTGACCTCAGCAATAGGACCTCAGCAATAGGACCTCAGCAATAGGACCTCAGAATTGTGACCTCAGCAATAGGACCTCAGCAATAGGACCTCATCATTGTGACCTCAGCAATAGGACCTCAGCAATAGGACCTCAGAACTGTGACCTCTGCATTGTGACCTCAGCAATAGGACCTCAGCCTTGCGACCTCAGCAATAGGACCTCAGCAATAGGACCTCAGCATCGTGATCTCAGCATTGTGACCTCAGCAATAGGACCTCAGCAATAGGACATCAGCAATACGACCTCAGGAATAGGACCTCAACATTGAGACCTCAGCATTTTGACCTCAGCAATAGGACCTCAGCATTGTGATATCAGCATTGTGACCTCAGCAATAGGACCTCAGCAATAGGACCTCAGCATCGTGATCTCAGCATTGTGACCTCTGCAATAGGACCTAAGCATTGTGACCTCAGCAATAGGACATCAGCATTGTGACCTCAGCAATAGGACCTCAGTATTGTGACCTCAGCAATAGGACCTCAGCAATAGGACCTCAGCAACAGGACCTCTGCATTGTGACCTCAGCAATAGGACCTCAGCATTGTGACCTCAGCAACAGGACCTCAGCAATAGGACCTCAGCAATAGGACCTCAGAATTGTGACCTCTGCATTGTGACCTCTGCAATAGGACCTCAGCCTTGTGACCTCAGCAATAGGACCTCAGCAATAGGACCTCAGCATCGTGATCTCAGCATTGTGACCTCAGGAATAGGACCTCAGCAATAGGACATCAGCATTGTGAGCTCAGCATTGTGACCTCAGGAATAGGACCTCAGCATTGTGACCTCAGCATTGTGACCTCAGCAATAGGACCTCAGCAATAGGACCTCAGCAATAGGACTTCAGCAATCGTACCTCAGCAATAGGACCTCAGCAATAGGACCTCAGCAATAGGACCTCAGCAATAGGACCTCAGCATCGTGATCTCAGCATTGTGACCTCAGCAATAGGACCTCAGCAACAGGACCTCAGCAATAGGACATAAGCAATAGGACCTCAGCATTGTGACCTCAGCATTGTGACCTCAGCAATAGGACCTCAGTAATAGGAACTCAGCTATAGGACCTCAGCATTGTGACCTCAGCATTGTTATCTCAGGAATAGGACCTCAGCATTGTAACCTCAGCATTGTAACATCAGCAATAGGAACTGAGCAATAGGACCGCAGCAATCGTACCTCAGCAATAGGACCTCAGCATTTTGAACTCAGATATAGGACCTCAGCATTGTGACCTCAGCAATAGGACCTCAGCAATAAGACCTCAGCAGTAGGACCTCAGCACTGTGACCTCAGCAATAGGACCTCAGCAATAGAACCTCAGCATTGTGATATCAGCATTGTGACCTCAGCAATAGGACCTCAGCAATAGGACGTCAGCAATAGGACCTCAGCAATAGGACCTCAGCATTGTGACCTCTGCATTGTGACCTCTGCATTGTGACCTCAGCAATAGGACCTCAGCAATAGGACCTCAGCATTGTGACCTCAGGAATAGGACCTCAGCAATAGGACCTCAGCAAGAGGATCTCAGCAATAGGACCACAGCAATAGGACCTCAGCAAGAGGATCTCAGCAATAGGACCACAGCAACAGGACCTCAGCAATAGGACCTCAGCAATAGGACCTCAGCAATAGGATCTCAGCATTGTGACCTCAGTAATAAAACCTCAGCATTGTGACCTCAGCAATAAGACCTCAGAAATAGGACCTCAGCAATAGGACCTCAGCATTGTGACCTCAGTAAAAGGACCTCAGCAATAGGACCTCAGCAATAGAACCTCAGCATTGTGACCTCAGCAATAGGACCTCAGCATTGTGACCACAGCAAGAGGACCTCAGAATTTTGACCTCAGCATTGTGACCTCAGAAATAGGACCTCAGCAATAGGACCTCAGCATTGTGACCTCAGCAATAGGACCTCAGCATTGTGACCTCAGCATTGTGACCTCAGCAATAGGACCTCAGCAATAGGACCTCATCATTGTGACCTCAGCAATAGGACCTCAGCAATAGGACCTCAGCTATAGGACCTCAGAACTGTGACCTCTGCATTGTGACCTCAGCAATAGGACCTCAGCCTTGCGACCTCAGCAATAGGACCTAAGCGATAGGACCTCAGCATCGTGATCTCAGCATTGTGACCTCAGCAATAGGACCTCAGCAATAGGACATCAGCAATAGGACCTCAGGAATAGGACCTCAGCATTGAGACCTCAGCATTTTGACCTCAGCAATAGGACATCAGCTATAGGACCTCAGCATTGTGACCTCAGCATTGTGACCTCAGCAATAGGACCTCAGCAATAGGACCTCAGCATTGAGACCTCAGGATTTTGACCTCAGCAATAGGACCTCAGCTATAGGACCTCAGCATTGTGACCTCAGCATTGTGACCTCAGCAATAGGACCTCAGCAATAGGACCTCAGCAATAGGACCTCAGGAATAGGACCTCAGCATTGAGACCTCAGCATTTTGACCTCAGCAATAGGACCTCAGCAATAGGACCTCAGCAATAAGACCTCAGCCTTGTGACCGCAGCAATAGGACCTCAGCAATAGGACCTCAGCAATAGGACCTCAGCAATAGGACCTAAGCATTGTGACCTCAGCAATAGGACCTCAGCATTCTGACCTCAGCAATAGGACCTCAGCAATAGGACCTCAGCAATAGGACCTCAGCAATAGGACATCAGCAATAGGACCTCAGCATTGTGACCTCAGCATTGTGACCTCAGCAATAGGACGTCAGCATTTCGACCTCAGCAATAGGACCTCAGCAATAGGACCTCAGCTATAGGACCTCAGCATTGTGACCTCAGCAATAAGACCTCAGAAATAGGACCTCAGCAATAGGACCTCAGCATTGTGACCTCAGTAAAAGGACCTCAGCAATAGGACCTCAGCAATAGAACCTCAGCATTGTGACCTCAGCAATAGGACCTCAGCATTGTGACCTCAGCAATAGGACCTCAGCAAAAGGAACTCAGCTATAGAACCTCAGCATTGTGACTTCAGCATTGTTACCTCAAGATTAGGTCCTCAGCATTGTGACCTCAGCATTGTGACCTCAGCAATAGGACCTCAGCAATAGGACCGCAGCAATCGTACCTCAGCAATAGGACCTCAGCATTGTGACCTCAGCATTGTGACGTCAGCAATAGGACCTCAGCAATAGGACCTCAGCATAGTGATATCAGCATTGTGACCTCAGCAATAGGACCTCAGCAATAGGACCTCAGCAATAGGACCTCAGCATTGTGACCTCTGCATTGTGACCTCAGCAATAGGACCTCAGCAATAGGACCTCAGCATTGTGACCTCAGCAATAGGACCACTGCAAGAGGACCACAGCAATAGGACCTCAGCAATAGGACCTCAGGATTGTGACCTCAGCATTGTGACCTCAGCATTGTGACCTCAGTAATAGGACCTCAGCAATAGGACCTCAGCAATAGGACCTCAGCATTGTGACATCAGCAATAAGACCTCAGCATTGTGACCTCAGCAATAGGACCTCAGCACTGTGACCTCAGCATTGTTACCTCAGGAATAGGACCTCAGCATTGTGACCTCAGCATTGTGACCTCAGCAATAGGACCTCAGCAATGGGACCGCAGCAATAGGACCGCAGCAATCGTACCTCAGCAATAGGACCTCAGCATTGTGACCTCAGCAATAGGACCTCAGCATTGTGACCTCAGCATTGTGACCTCAGCAATAGGACCTCAGCATTGTTACCTCAGCAATAGGACCTCAGCAATAGAACCTCATCATTGTGATATCAGCATTGTGACTTCAGCAATAGGACCTCAGCATGGTGACCTCAGCAATAGGACCTCAGCAATAGGACCTCAGCAATAACACCTCAGCATTGTGACCTCAGCATTGTGACCTCAGCAATAGGACCTCAGCAATAGAACCTCAGCATTGTGATATCAGCATTGTGACCTCAGCAATAGGACCTCAGCAATAGGACCTCTGCATTGTGACCTCAGCATTGTGACCTCAGCAATAAGACCTCAGCAATAGGACCTCAGCAATAAGACCTCAGCAGTAGGACCTCAGCATTGTGACCTCAGCAAGAGAATATCAATATTGTGATATCAGCATTGTGACCTCAGCAATAGGACCTCAGCAATAGGACCTCAGCAATAGGACCTCAGCAATAGGACCTCAGAATTGTGACCTCTGCATTGTGACATCAGCAATAGGATTTCAGCTATAGGACCTCAGCAATAAGACCTCAGCCTTGTGACCTCAGCAATAGGACCTCAGCAATAGGACCTCAGCATCGTGATCTCAGCATTGTGACCTCTGCAATAGGACCTCAGCAATAGGACCTCAGCATTGTGACCTCAGCAACAGGACCTCAGCAATAGGACCTCAGCATTGTGACCTCAGCAATAGGACCTCAGCATTGTGACCTCAGCATTGTGACCTCAGCAATAGGACCTCAGCAATAGGACCTCAGCAATAGGACCTCAGAATTGTGACCTCAGCAATAGGACCTCAGCAATAGGACCTCATCATTGTGACCTCAGCAATAGGACCTCAGCAATAGGACCTCAGAACTGTGACCTCTGCATTGTGACCTCAGCAATAGGACCTCAGCCTTGCGACCTCAGCAATAGGACCTCAGCAATAGGACCTCAGCATCGTGATCTCAGCATTGTGACCTCAGCAATAGGACCTCAGCAATAGGACATCAGCAATACGACCTCAGGAATAGGACCTCAACATTGAGACCTCAGCATTTTGACCTCAGCAATAGGACCTCAGCATTGTGATATCAGCATTGTGACCTCAGCAATAGGACCTCAGCAATAGGACCTCAGCATCGTGATCTCAGCATTGTGACCTCTGCAATAGGACCTAAGCATTGTGACCTCAGCAATAGGACCTCAGTATTGTGACCTCAGCAATAGGACCTCAGCAATAGGACCTCAGCAACAGGACCTCTGCATTGTGACCTCAGCAATAGGACCTCAGCATTGTGACCTCAGCAACAGGACCTCAGCAATAGGACCTCAGCAATAGGACCTCAGAATTGTGACCTCTGCATTGTGACCTCTGCAATAGGACCTCAGCCTTGTGACCTCAGCAATAGGACCTCAGCAATAGGACCTCAGCATCGTGATCTCAGCATTGTGACCTCAGGAATAGGACCTCAGCAATAGGACATCAGCATTGTGAGCTCAGCATTGTGACCTCAGGAATAGGACCTCAGCATTGTGACCTCAGCATTGTGACCTCAGCAATAGGACCTCAGCAATAGGACCTCAGCAATAGGACTTCAGCAATCGTACCTCAGCAATAGGACCTCAGCAATAGGACCTCAGCAATAGGACCTCAGCAATAGGACCTCAGCATCGTGATCTCAGCATTGTGACCTCAGCAATAGGACCTCAGCAACAGGACCTCAGCAATAGGACATAAGCAATAGGACCTCAGCATTGTGACCTCAGCATTGTGACCTCAGCAATAGGACCTCAGTAATAGGAACTCAGCTATAGGACCTCAGCATTGTGACCTCAGCATTGTTATCTCAGGAATAGGACCTCAGCATTGTAACCTCAGCATTGTAACATCAGCAATAGGAACTGAGCAATAGGACCGCAGCAATCGTACCTCAGCAATAGGACCTCAGCATTTTGAACTCAGATATAGGACCTCAGCATTGTGACCTCAGCAATAGGACCTCAGCAATAAGACCTCAGCAGTAGGACCTCAGCACTGTGACCTCAGCAATAGGACCTCAGCAATAGAACCTCAGCATTGTGATATCAGCATTGTGACCTCAGCAATAGGACCTCAGCAATAGGACGTCAGCAATAGGACCTCAGCAATAGGACCTCAGCATTGTGACCTCTGCATTGTGACCTCTGCATTGTGACCTCAGCAATAGGACCTCAGCATTGTGACCTCAGGAATAGGACCTCAGCAATAGGACCTCAGCAAGAGGATCTCAGCAATAGGACCACAGCAATAGGACCTCAGCAAGAGGATCTCAGCAATAGGACCACAGCAACAGGACCTCAGCAATAGGACCTCAGCAATAGGACCTCAGCAATAGGATCTCAGCATTGTGACCTCAGTAATAAAACCTCAGCATTGTGACCTCAGCAATAGGACCTCAGCAATAGGATCTCAGCATTGTGACCTCAGTAATAGGACCTCAGCATTGTGACATCAGCAACAAGACCTCAGCATTGTGACCTCAGCAATAGGACCTCAGCATTGTGACCTCAGCAATAGGACCTCAGCAATAGGACCTCAGCAATAGGAACTCAGCTATAGGACCTCAGCAATAGGACTTCAGCATTGTTACCTCAGGAATAGGACCTTAGCATTGTGACCTCAGCATTGTGACCTCAGCATTGTGACCTCAGCAATAGGACCTCAGCAATAGGACCTCAGCAATAGGGCCTCAGCAATCGTACCTCAGCAATAGGACCTCAGCATTGTGACCTCAGCATAGTGACCTCAGCATTGAGACCTCAGGAATTTGACCTCAGCAGTGTAACCTCAGCAGTAGGACCTCAGCAATAGAACCTCAGCATTGTGATATCAGCATTGTGACCTCAGCAATAGGACCTCAGCAATAGGACCTCAGCATTGTGACCTCAGCAATAGGACCTCAGCAATAGGACCTCAGCAAGAGGATCTCAGCAATAGGACCTCAGCAATAGGACCTCAGCATTGTGAACTCAGTATTAGGACCTCAGCAATAGGACCTCAGCAATAGGACCTCAGCATTGTGACCTCAGCATTGTGACCTCAGCAATAGGACCTCACCATTGTGACCTCAGCAATAGGACCTCAGCAATAGGACCTCAGCAGTAGGACCTCAGCATTGTGGCCTCAGCAATAGGACCTCAGCAATAGAACCTCAGCATTGTGATATAAGCATTGGGACCTCAGCAATAGGACCTCAGCAATAGGACCTCAGCAATAGGACCTCAGAATGGTGACCTCTGCATTGTGACCTCAGCATTTGGACCTCAGCATTGTGACCTCAGCAGTAGGACCTCAGCAATAGGACCTCATAAATAGGACCTCTGCATTGTGACCTCAGCAATAAGACCTCAGCATTGTGACCTCAGCAATAGGACATCAGCATTTTGACCTCAGCAATAGGACCTCAGCAATAGGACCTCAGAATTGTGACCTCTGCATTGTGACCTCTGCAATAGGACCTCAGCCTTGTGACCTCAGCAATAGGACCTCAGCAATAGGACCTCAGCATCGTGATCTCAGCATTGTGACCTCAGGAATAGGACCTCAGCAATAGGACCTCAGCATCGTGATCTCAGCATTGTGACCTCAGGAATAGGACCTCAGCAATAGGACATCAGCATTGTGAGCTCAGCATTGTGACCTCAGGAATAGGACCTCAGCATTGTGACCTCAGCATTGTGACCTCAGCAATAGGACCTCAGCAATAGGACCTCAGCAATAGGACTTCAGCAATCGTACCTCAGCAATAGGACCTCAGCAATAGGACCTCAGCAATAGGACCTCAGCAATAGGACCTCAGCATTGTGACCTCAGCATTGTGACCTCAGCAATAGGACCTCAGCAATAGGACCTCAGCAATAGGACCGCAGCAATCGTACCTCAGCAATAGGACCTCAGCATTGTGACCTCAGCAATAGGATTTCAGCAATAGGACCTCAGCAATAAGACCTCAGCCTTGTGACCTCAGCAATAGGACCTCAGCATCGTGATCTCAGAATTGTGACCTCTGCAATAGGACCTCAGCAATAGGACCTCAGCAATAGGACATAAGCAATAGGACCTCAGCATTGTGACCTCAGCATTGTGACCTCAGCAATAGGACCTCAGTAATAGGAACTCAGCTATAGGACCTCAGCATTGTGACCTCAGCATTGTTATCTCAGGAATAGGACCTCAGCATTGTAACCTCAGCATTGTAACATCAGCAATAGGAACTGAGCAATAGGACCGCAGCAATCGTACCTCAGCAATAGGACCTCAGCATTTTGAACTCAGATATAGGACCTCAGCATTGTGACCTCAGCAATAGGACCTCAGCAATAAGACCTCAGCAGTAGGACCTCAGCACTGTGACCTCAGCAATAGGACCTCAGCAATAGAACCTCAGCATTGTGATATCAGCATTGTGACCTCAGCAATAGGACCTCAGCAATAGGACGTCAGCAATAGGACCTCAGCAATAGGACCTCAGCATTGTGACCTCTGCATTGTGACCTCTGCATTGTGACCTCAGCAATAGGACCTCAGCAATAGGACCTCAGCATTGTGACCTCAGGAATAGGACCTCAGCAATAGGACCTCAGCAAGAGGATCTCAGCAATAGGACCACAGCAATAGGACCTCAGCATTGTGAACTCAGTATTAGGACCTCAGCAATAGGACCTCAGCAATAGGACCTCAGCATTGTGACCTCAGCATTGTGACCTCAGCAATAGGACCTCAGCATTGTGACCTCAGCAATAGGACCTCAGCAATAGGACCTCAGCAGTAGGACCTCAGCATTGTGGCCTCAGCAATAGGACCTCAGCAATAGAACCTCAGCATTGTGATATAAGCATTGGGACCTCAGCAATAGGACCTCAGCAATAGGACCTCAGCAATAGGACCTCAGAATGGTGACCTCTGCATTGTGACCTCAGCATTTGGACCTCAGCATTGTGACCTCAGCAATAGGACCTCAGCAATAGGACCTCATAAATAGGACCTCTGCATTGTGACCTCAGCAATAAGACCTCAGCATTGTGACCTCAGCAATAGGACATCAGCATTTTGACCTCAGCAATAGGACCTCAGCAATAGGACCTCAGCAACAGGACCTCTGCATTGTGACCTCAGCAATAGGACCTCAGCATTGTGACCTCAGCAACAGGACCTCAGCAATAGGACCTCAGCAATAGGACCTCAGAATTGTGACCTCTGCATTGTGACCTCTGCAATAGGACCTCAGCCTTGTGACCTCAGCAATAGGACCTCAGCAATAGGACCTCAGCATCGTGATCTCAGCATTGTGACCTCAGGAATAGGACCTCAGCAATAGGACCTCAGCATCGTGATCTCAGCATTGTGACCTCAGGAATAGGACCTCAGCAATAGGACATCAGCATTGTGAGCTCAGCATTGTGACCTCAGGAATAGGACCTCAGCATTGTGACCTCAGCATTGTGACCTCAGCAATAGGACCTCAGCAATAGGACCTCAGCAATAGGACTTCAGCAATCGTACCTCAGCAATAGGACCTCAGCAATAGGACCTCAGCAATAGGACCTCAGCAATAGGACCTCAGCATTGTGACCTCAGCATTGTGACCTCAGCAATAGGACCTCAGCAATAGGACCTCAGCAATAGGACCGCAGCAATCGTACCTCAGCAATAGGACCTCAGCATTGTGACCTCAGCAATAGGATTTCAGCAATAGGACCTCAGCAATAAGACCTCAGCCTTGTGACCTCAGCAATAGGACCTCAGCATCGTGATCTCAGAATTGTGACCTCTGCAATAGGACCTCAGCAATAGGACCTCAGCAATAGGACATAAGCAATAGGACCTCAGCATTGTGACCTCAGCATTGTGACCTCAGCAATAGGACCTCAGTAATAGGAACTCAGCTATAGGACCTTAGCATTGTGACCTCAGCATTGTTATCTCAGGAATAGGACCTCAGCATTGTAACCTCAGCATTGTAACATCAGCAATAGGAACTGAGCAATAGGACCGCAGCAATCGTACCTCAGCAATAGGACCTCAGCATTTTGAACTCAGATATAGGACCTCAGCATTGTGACCTCAGCAATAGGACCTCAGCAATAAGACCTCAGCAGTAGGACCTCAGCACTGTGACCTCAGCAATAGGACCTCAGCAATAGAACCTCAGCATTGTGATATCAGCATTGTGACCTCAGCAATAGGACCTCAGCAATAGGACGTCAGCAATAGGACCTCAGCAATAGGACCTCAGCATTGTGACCTCTGCATTGTGACCTCTGCATTGTGACCTCAGCAATAGGACCTCAGCAATAGGACCTCAGCATTGTGACCTCAGGAATAGGACCTCAGCAATAGGACCTCAGCAAGAGGATCTCAGCAATAGGACCACAGCAATAGGACCTCAGCAAGAGGATCTCAGCAATAGGACCACAGCAACAGGACCTCAGCAATAGGACCTCAGCAATAGGACCTCAGCAATAGGATCTCAGCATTGTGACCTCAGTAATAAAACCTCAGCATTGTGACCTCAGCAATAGGACCTCAGCAATAGGATCTCAGCATTGTGACCTCAGTAATAGGACCTCAGCATTGTGACATCAGCAACAAGACCTCAGCATTGTGACCTCAGCAATAGGACCTCAGCATTGTGACCTCAGCAATAGGACCTCAGTAATAGGACCTCAGCAATAGGAACTCAGCTATAGGACCTCAGCAATAGGACCTCAGCATTGTTACCTCAGGAATAGGACCTTAGCATTGTGACCTCAGCATTGTGACCTCAGCATTGTGACCTCAGCAATAGGACCTCAGCAATAGGACCTCAGCAATAGGGCCTCAGCAATCGTACCTCAGCAATAGGACCTCAGCATTGTGACCTCAGCATAGTGACCTCAGCATTGAGACCTCAGGAATTTGACCTCAGCAGTGTAACCTCAGCAGTAGGACCTCAGCAATAGAACCTCAGCATTGTGATATCAGCATTGTGACCTCAGCAATAGGACCTCAGCAATAGGACCTCAGCATTGTGACCTCAGCAATAGGACCTCAGCAATAGGACCTCAGCAAGAGGATCTCAGCAATAGGACCTCAGCAATAGGACCTCAGCATTGTGAACTCAGTATTAGGACCTCAGCAATAGGACCTCAGCAATAGGACCTCAGCATTGTGACCTCAGCATTGTGACCTCAGCAATAGGACCTCAGCATTGTGACCTCAGCAATAGGACCTCAGCAATAGGACCTCAGCAGTAGGACCTCAGCATTGTGGCCTCAGCAATAGAACCTCAGCAATAGAACCTCAGCATTGTGATATAAGCATTGGGACCTCAGCAATAGGACCTCAGCAATAGGACCTCAGCAATAGGACCTCAGAATGGTGACCTCTGCATTGTGACCTCAGCATTTGGACCTCAGCATTGTGACCTCAGCAATAGGACCTCAGCAATAGGACCTCATAAATAGGACCTCTGCATTGTGACCTCAGCAATAAGACCTCAGCATTGTGACCTCAGCAATAGGACATCAGCATTTTGACCTCAGCAATAGGACCTCAGCAATAGGACCTCAGCTTTGTGACCTCAGCAATAGGACCTCAGCATGGTGACCTCAGCATTGTGACCTCAGAAATAGGACCTCAGCAATAGGACCTCAGCATTGTGACCTCAGCATTGTGACGTCAGCAATAGGACCTCAGCAATAGGACCTCAACAATAGGACCGCAGTAATCGTACCTCAGCAATAGGACCTCAGCATTGTGACCTCAGCAATAGGATTTCAGCAATAGGACCTCAGCAATAAGACCTCAGCCTTGTGACCTCAGCAATAGGACCTCAGCATCGTGATCTCAGAATTGTGACCTCTGCAATAGGACCTCAGCAATACACCTCAGAAATAGGACTTCAGCATTGTGACCTCAGCAAAAGGACCTCAGCATTGTGACCTCAGCAATAGGACCTCAGCAATAGGACCTCAGCAATAGGACCTCAGCAATAGGACCTCAGAACTGTGACCTCTGCATTGTGACCTCAGCAATAGGAACACAGCCTTGCGACCTCAGCAATAGGACCGCAGGAATAGGACCTCAGCATCGTGATCTCAGCATTGTGACCTCAGCAATAGGACCTCAGCAATAGGACATCAGCAATAGGACCTCAGGAATAGGACCTCAGCATTGAGACCTCAGCATTTTGACCTCAGCAATAGGACCTCAGCAATAGGACCTCAGCATTGTGACGTCAGCCTTGTGACCTCAGCAATAGAACCTCAGAAATAGCACCTCAGCATTGTGACCTCAGCAATAGGACCTCAGCATTGTGACCTCAGCAACAAGACCTCAGCATTGTGACCTCAGCAATAGGACCTCAGCAATAGGACCTCAGCAATAGAACCACAGCAATGTGACCTCAGCAATAGGACCTCAGCATTGTGACCTCAGCATTGTAACCTCAGAAATAGGACCTCAGCATTGTGACCTCAGCAATAAGACCTCAGCCTTTAGACCGCAGCAATAGGACCTCAGCAATAGGACCTCAGCAACAGGACCTCAGCAATAGGACCTCAGCAATAGGACCTCAGCATTGTGACCTCAGCATTGTGACCTCAGCAATAGGACCTCAGCATTGTGACCTCAGCATTGTGACCTCAGCAATAGGACGTCAGCATTTCGACCTCAGCAATAGGACCTCAGCAATAGGACCTCAGCTATAGGACCTCAGCATTGTGACCTCAGCATTGTGACCTCAGCAATAAGACCTCAGAAATAGGACCTCAGAAATAGGACCTCAGCATTGTGACCTCAGTAAAAGGACCTCAGCAATAGGACCTCAGCAATAGAACCTCTGCAATAGGACATCAGCATTGTGACCTCAGGAATAGGACCTCAGCATTGCGACCTCAGCAATAGGACATCAACAATAGGACCTCAGCATTGTGACCTCAGCATTGTGACCTCAGCAATAGGACCTCAGCATTGTGACCTCAGCAATAAGACCTCAGCAATAAGACCTCAGCATTGTGACCTCAGTAATAGGACCTCAGCAATAGAACCTCAGCATTGTGACCTCAGGAATAGGACCTCAGCAATAGGACCTCAGCAATAGGACCTCAGCATTGTGACATCAGCAATAACACCTCAGCATTGTGACCTCAGCAATAGGACATCAGCATTTTGACCTCAGCAATAGGACCTCAGCAATAGGACCTCAGCAATAGGACCTCAGCATTGTGACCTCAGCAATAGGACCTCAGAAATAGGACCTCAGCAATAGGACCTCAACAATAGGACCTCAGCAATAGGACCACAGCATTGTGACCTCAGTAATAGGACCTCAGCATTGTAACCTCAGCATTGTGACCTCAGAAATAGGACCTCAGCAATAGGACCTCAGCAATAGGACCTCAGCAATGTGACCTCAGCATTGTAACCTCAGCAATAGGACCTCAGAAATAGTACCTCAGCAATCGTACCTCAGCAATAGGACCTCAGCATTGTGACCTCAGCAATACGACCTCAGCAATAGGACCTCAGCATTGTGACCTCAGCATTGTGACCTCAGCATTGTGACCTCAGCAATAGGACCTCAGCAATAAGACCTCAGCAATAAGACCTCAGCATTGTGACCTCAGCAATAGGACCTCAGCAATAGGACCTCAGCAATAGGACCTCAGCATCGTGATCTCAGTATTGTGACCTCTGCAATAGGACCTCAGCAATAGCACGTCAGCATTGTGACCTCAGCAACAGGACCTCTGCATTGTGACCTCAGCAATAAGACCTCAGCATTGTGACCTCAGCAACAGGACCTCAGCAATAGGACCTCAGCAATAGGACCTCAGAATTGTGACCTCTGCATTGTGACCTCTGCAATAGGACCTCAGCCTTGTGACCTCAGCAATAGGACCTCAGCAATAGGACCTCAGCAATAGGACCTCAGCATCGTGCTCTCAGCATTGTGACCTCAGGAATAGGACCTCAGCAATAGGACATCAGCATTGTGAGCTCAACATTGTGACCTCAGGAATAGGACCTCAGCATTGTGACCTCAGCATTGTGACCTCAGCATTGTGACCTCAGCAATAGGACCTCAGCAATAGGACCTCAGCAATAGGACTTCAGCAATCGTACCTCAGCAATAGGACCTCAGCAATAGGACCTCAGCAATAGGACCTCAGCATCGTGATCTCAGCATTGTGACCTCAGCAATAGGACCTCAGCAACAGGACCTCAGCAATAGGACATAAGCAATAGGACCTCAGCATTGTGACCTCAGCATTGTGACCTCAGCAATAGGAACTCAGCTATAGGACCTCAGCATTGTGACCTCAAAATTGTTATCTCAGGAATAGGACCTCAGCATTGTAACCTCAGCATTGTAACCTCAGCAATAGGACCTCAGGAATAGGACCGCAGCAATCGTACCTCAGCAATAGGACCTCAGCATTTTGAACTCAGCAATAGGACCTCAGCATTGTGACCTCAGCAATAGGACCTCAGCAATAAGACCTCAGCAGTAGGACCTCAGCACTGTGACCTCAGCAATAGGACCTCAGCAATAGAACCTCAGCATTGTGATATCAGCATTGTGACCTCAGCAATAGGACCTCAGCAATAGGACCTCAGCAATAGGACCTCAGCATTGTGACCTCTCCATTGTGACCTCAGCAATAGGACCTCAGCAATAGGACCTCAGCATTGTGACCTCAGGAATAGGACCTCAGCAATAGGACCTCAGCAAGAGGATCTCAGCAATAGGACCACAGCAATAGGACCTCAGCAAGATGATCTCAGCAATAGGACCACAGCAACAGGACCTCAGCAATAGGACCTCAGCAATAGGACCTCAGCAGTAGGATCTCAGCATTGTGACCTCAGTAATAGGACCTCAGCATTGTGACATCAGCAACAAGACCTCAGCATTGTGACCTCAGCAATAGGACCTCAGCATTGTGACCTCAGCAATAGGACCTCAGCAATAGGACCTCAGCAATAGGAACTCAGCAATAGGAACTCAGCTATAGGACCTCAGCATTGTGACCTCAGCATTGTTACCTCAGGAATAGGACCTCAGCATTGTGACCTCAGCATTGTGACCTCAGCATTGTGACCTCAGCAATAGGACCTCAGCAATAGTACCTCAGCAATAGGACTTCAGCAATAGGACCGCAGGAATCGTACCTCAGCAATAGGACCTCAGCATTGTGACCTCAGCATAGTGACCTCAGCATTGAGACCTCAGGAATTTGACCTCAGCAGTGTAACCTCAGCAGTAGGACCTCAGCAATAGGACCTCAGCATTGTGACCTCAGCATTAGGATCTCAGCAATAGGACCTCAGCAAGAGGATCTCAGCAATAGGACCTCAGCAATAGGACCTCTGCAATGTGACCTCAGCATTGTGACCTCAGCAATAGGACATCAGCATTTTGACCTCAGCAATAGGACCTCAGCAGTAGGACCTCAGCAATAGGACCTCAGCAATAGGACCTCAGCAATAAGACCTCAGCATTGTGACCTCAGCAATAGGACCTCAGCAATAGAACCGCAGCATTGTGACCTCAGCAATAGGACCTCAGCAATAGGACCAGAGCAATAGGGCCTCAGCAATAGGGCCTCAACAATAGGGCCTCAGCAATAGGGCCTCAGCAATAGGGCCTCAGCAATAGGACCTCAGCAATAGGACCTCCGCATTGTGACCTCAGCATTGTGACCTCAGCAATAGGACTTCAGCAATAGGACCTCAGCAATAGGACCTCAGCATTGTAAACTCAGTATTAGGACCTCAGCAATAGGACCTCAGCAATAGGACCTCAGCAATAGGACCTCAGCATTGTGACCTCAGCATTGTGACCTCAGCAATAGGACCTCAGCATTGTGACCTCAGCAATAGGACCTCAGCAATTTGACCTCAGAAGTAGGACCTCAGCATTGTGACCTCAGCAAAAGGACCTCAGCAATAGAACCTCAGCATTTTGATATCAGCATTGTGACCTCAGCAATAGGACCTCAGCAATAGGACCTCAGCAATAGGACCTCAGAATTGTGACCTCTGCATTGTGACCTCAGCAATAGGACCTCAGCATTAGGACCTCAGCAATAGGACCTCAGCAAGAGGATCTCAGCAATAGGACCTCAGCAATAAGACCTCAGCATTGTGACCTCAGCAATAGGACCTCAGCAATAGGACCTCTGCATTGTGACCTCAGCAATAAGACCTCAGCATTGTGACCTCAGCAATAGGACATCAGCATTTTGATCTCAGCAATAGGACCTCAGCAACAGGACCTCAGCAATAGGACCTCAGCAATACGACCTCAGCATTGTGACCTCAGTAATACGACCTCAGCAATAGGACCTAAGCATTGTGACCTCAGCAATAGGACCTCAGCAATAGGACCTCAGCAATAGGGCCTCAGCAATAGGGCCTCAGCAATAGGGTCTCAGCAATAGGGCCTCATCTTTGTGACCTCAGCAATAGGACCTCCGCATTGTGACCTCAGCATTGTGACCTAAGCAATAGGACTTCAGCAATAGGACCTCAGCAATAGGACCTCAGCATTGTGAACTCAGTATTAGGACCTCAGCAATAGGACCTCAGCAATAGGACCTCAGCATTGTGACCACAGCAATAGGACCTCAGCATTGTGACCTCAGCAATAGGACCTTAGCAATAGGACCTCAGCAGTAGGACCTCAGCATTGTGGCCTCAGCAATAGGACCTCAGCAATAGAACCTCAGCATTGTGATATCAGCATTGGGACCTCAGCAATAGGACCTCAGCAATAGGACCTCAGCAATAGGACCTCAGAATTGTGACCTCTGCATTGTGACCTCAGCATTTGGACCTCAGCATTGTGACCTCAGCAATAGGACCTCAGCAATAGGACCTCAGAAATAGGACCTCTGCATTGTGACCTCAGCAATAAGACCTCAGCATTGTGACCTCAGCAATAGGACCTCAGCAATAGGACCTCAGCTTTGTGACCTCAGCAATAGGACCTCAGAATTGTGACCTCTGCATTGTGACCTCAGCATTTGGACCTCAGCATTGTGACCTCAGCAATAGGACCTCAGCAATAGGACCTCAGAATTGTGACCTCTGCATTGTGACCTCAGCATTTGGACCTCAGCATTTTGACCTCAGCAATAGGACCTCAGCAATAGGACCTCAGCATTGTGACCTCAGCATTGTGACGTCAGCAATAGGACCTCAGCAATAGGACCTCAACAATAGGACCGCAGCAATCGTACCTCAGCAATAGGACCTCAGCATTGTGACCTCAGCAATAGGATTTCAGCAATAGGACCTCAGCAATAAGACCTCAGCCTTGTGACCTCAGCAATAGGACCTCAGCATCGTGATCTCAGAATTGTGACCTCTGCAATAGGACCTCAGCAATACACCTCAGCAATAAGACCTCAGCATTGTGACCTCAGCAAAAGGACCTCAGCAATAAGACCTCAGCAATAGGACCTCAGCATTGTGACCTCAGCAATAGGACCTCAGCATTGTGACCTCAGCATTGTGACCTCAGCAATAGGACCTAAGCAATAGGACCTCAGCAATAGGACCTCAGCAATAGGACCTCAGCAATAGGACCTCAGCAATAGGACCTCAGCAATAGGACCTCAGAACTGTGACCTCTGCAATAGGACCACAGCCTTGCGACCTCAGCAATAGGACCTCAGCAATAGGACCTCAGCATCGTGATCTCAGCATTGTGACCTCAGCAATAGGACCTCAGCAATAGGACATCAGCAATAGGACCTCAGGAATAGGACCTCAGCATTGAGACCTCAGCATTTTGACCTCAGCAATAGGACCTCAGCAATAGGACCTCAGCATTGTGACGTCAGCCTTGTGACCTCAGCAATAGAACCTCAGAAATAGCACCTCAGCATTGTGACCTCAGCAATAGGACCTCAGCATTGTGACCTCAGCAACAAGACCTCAGCATTGTGACCTCAGCAATAGGACCTCAGCAATAGGACCTCAGCAATAGAACCACAGCAATGTGACCTCAGCAATAGGACCTCAGCATTGTGACCTCAGCATTGTAACCTCAAAAATAGGACCTCAGCATTGTGACCTCAGCAATAAGACCTCAGCCTATAGACCGCAGCAATAGGACCTCAGCAATAGGACCTCAGCAACAGGACCTCAGCAATAGGACCTCAGCAATAGGACCTCAGCATTGTGACCTCAGCAATAGGACCTCAGCAATAGGACATCAGCAATAGGACCTCAGCATTGTGACCTCAGCATTGTGACCTCAGCAATAGGACGTCAGCATTTCGACCTCAGCAATAGGACCTCAGCAATAGGACCTCAGCTATAGGACCTCAGCTATAGGACCTCAGCATTGTGACCTCAGCATTGTTACCTCAGCAATAAGACCTCAGAAATAGGACCTCAGAAATAGGACCTCAGCATTGTGACCTCAGTAAAAGGACCTCAGCAATAGGACCTCAGCAATAGGACCTCTGCAATAGGACCTCAGCATTGTGACCTCAGGAATAGGACCTCAGCATTGTGACCTCAGCAATAGGACATCAACAATAGGACCTCAGCATTGTGACCTCAGCATTGTGACCTCAGCAATAGGACCTCAGAATTGTGACCTCAGCAATAAGACCTCAGCAATAAGACCTCAGCATTGTGACCTCAGTAATAGGACCTCAGCAATAGAACCTCAGCATTGTGACCTCAGCAATAGGACCTCAGCAATAGGACCTCAGCATTGTGACATCAGCAATAAGACCTCAGCATTGTGACCTCAGTAATAGGACTTCAGCATTGTGACCTCAGCAATAGGACCTCAGCAATAGGACCTCAGCAATAGGACCTCAGCATTGTGACCTCAGAACTGTGACCTCTGCATTGTGACCTCAGCAATAGGACCACAGCCTTGCGACCTCAGCAATAGGACCTCAGCAATAGGACCTCAGCATCGTGATCTCAGCATTGTGACCTCAGCAATAGGACCTCAGCAATAGGACATCAGCAATAGGACCTCAGGAATAGGACCTCAGCATTGTGACCTCAGCATTGTGACCTCAGCATTGTGACCTCAGTACTAGGACCTCAGCAATAGGACCTCAGCAATAGAACCACAGCATTGTGACCTCAGCAGTAGGACCTCAGCATTGTGACCTCAGCCTTGTAACCTCAAAAATAGGACCTCAGCAATAGGACCTCAGCAATAAGACCTCAGCCTTGAGACCGCAGCAATAGGACCTCAGCAATAGGACCTCAGCAATAGGACCTCAGCATTGTGACCTCAGCAATAGGACCTCAGCATTGTGACCTCAGCAATAGGACATCAGCAATAGGACCTCAGCATTGTGACTTCAGAAATAGGACGTCAGCATTTCGACCTCAGCAATAGGGCCTCAGCAATAGGACCTCAGCAATAGGACCTCAGCTATAGGACCTCAGCATTGTGACCTCAGCATTGTGACCTCAGCAATAAGACCTCAGCAGTAGGACCTCAGAAATAGGACCTCAGCATTGTGACCTCAGTAAAAGGACCTCAGCAATAGGACCTCAGCAATAGGACCTCAGCAATAGGACCTCAGCATTGTGACCTCAGCAATAGGACCTCAGCATTGTGACCTCAGCAATAGGACATCAACAATAGGGCCTCAGCATTGTGACCTCAGTACTAGGACCTCAGCAATAGGACCTCAGCAATAGAACCACAGCAATGTGACCTCAGCAATAGGACCTCAGCATTGTGACCTCAGCATTGTAACCTCAGAAATAGGACCTCAGCAATAGGACCTCAGCAATAAGACCTCAGCCTTGAGACCGCAGCAATAGGACCTCAGCAATAGGACCTCAGCAATAGGACCTCAGCATTGTGACCTCAGCAATAGGACCTCAGCATTGTGACCTCAGCAATAGGACATCAACAATAGGACCTCAGCATTGTGACCTCAGCATTGTGACATCAGCAATAGGACGTCAGCATTTCGACCTCAGCAATAGGACCTCAGCAATAGGACCTCAGCTATAGGACCTCAGCTATAGGACCTCAGCATTGTGACCTCAGCATTGTGACCTCAGCAATAAGACCTCAGAAATAGGACCTCAGAAATAGGATCTCAGCATTGTTACCTCAGTAATAGTACCTCAGCAATAGGACCTCAGCAATAGGACCTCTGCAATAGGACCTCAGCATTGTGACCTCAGCAATAGGACCTCAGCATTGTGACCTCAGCAATAGGACATCAACAATAGGACCTCAGCATTGTGACCTCAGCATTGTGACCTCAGCAATAGGACCTCAGCAATAAGACCTCAGCATTGTGACCTCAGTAATAGGACCTCAGCAATAGAACCTCAGGATTGTGACCTCAGCAATAGGACCTCAGCAATAGGACCTCAGCAATAGGACCTCAGCATTGTGACATCAGCAATAAGACCTCAGCATTGTGACCTCAGTAATAGGACTTCAGCATTGTGACCTCAGCAATAGGACCTCAGCAATAGGACCTCAGCAATAGGACCTCAGCAATAGGACCTCATCATTGTGCCCTCAGCAATACGACCTCAGCAATAGGACCTCAGAACTGTGACCTCTGCATTGTGACCTCAGCAATAGGACCTCAGCCTTGCGACCTCAGCAATAGGACCTCAGCAATAGGACCTCAGCATCGTGATCTCAGCATTGTGACCTCAGCAATAGGACCTAAGCAATAGGACATCAGCAATAGGACCTCAGGAATAGGACCTCAGCATTGAGACCTCAGCATTTTGACCTCAGCAATAGGACCTCAGCAATAGGACCTCAGCATTGTGACGTCAGCCCTGTGACCTCAGCAATAGGACCTCAGAAATAGCACCTCAGCATTGTGACCTCAGCAATAGGACCTCAGCAATAGGACCTCAGCAATAGGACCTCAGCATTGTGACCTCAGCATTGTGACCTCAGTACTAGGACCTCAGCAATAGGACCTCAGCAATAGAACCACAGCATTGTGACCTCAGCAGTAGGACCTCAGCATTGTGACCTCAGCATTGTAACCTCAGAAATAGGACCTCAGCAATAGGACCTCAGCAATAAGACCTCAGCCTTGAGACCGCAGCAATAGGACCTCAGCAATAGGACCTCAGCATTGTGACCTCAGCAATAGGACCTCAGCATTGTGACCTCACCAATAGGACATCAGCAATAGGACCTCAGGAATAGTACCTCAGCATTGAGACCTCAGCATTTTGACCTCAGCAATAGGACCTCAGCAATAGGACCTCAGCATTGTGACGTCAGCCTTGTGTCCTCAGCAATAGAACCTCAGAAATAGCACCTCAGCATTGTGACCTCAGCAATAGGACCTCAGCATTGTGACCTCAGCAACAAGACCTCAGCATTGTGACCTCAGCAATAGGACCTCAGCAATAGGACCTCAGCAATAGAACCACAGCAATGTGACCTCAGCAATAGGACCTCAGCATTGTGACCTCAGCATTGTAACCTCAAAAATAGGACCTCAGCATTGTGACCTCAGCAATAAGCCCTCAGCCTTTAGACCGCAGCAATAGGACCTCAGCAATATCACCTCAGCAACAGGACCTCAGCAATAGGACCTCAGCAATAGGACCTCAGCATTGTGACCTCAGCAATAGGACCTCAGCAATAGGACATCAGCAATAGGACCTCAGCATTGTGACCTCAGCATTGTGACCTCAGCAATAGGACGTCAGCATTTCGACCTCAGCAATAGGACCTCAGCAATAGGACCTCAGCTATAGTACCTCAGCTATAGGACCTCAGCATTGTGACCTCAGCATTGTGACCTCAGCAATAAGACCTCAGAAATAGGACCTCAGAAATAGGACCTCAGCATTGTGACCTCAGTAAAAGGACCTCAGCAATAGGACCTCAGCAATAGGACCTCAGCTATAGGACCTCAGCTATAGGACCTCAGCATTGTGACCTCAGCAATAAGACCTCAGAAATAGGACCTCAGAAATAGGACCTCAGCATTGTGACCTCAGGAATAGGACCTCAGCATTGTGACCTCAGCAACAGGACATCAACAATAGGACCTCAGCATTGTGACCTCAGCATTGTGACCTCAGTAATAGGACCTCAGCAATAGAACCTCAGCATTGTGACCTCAGGAATAGGACCTCAGCAATAGGACCTCAGCATTGTGACATCAGCAATAAGACCTCAGCATTGTGACCTCAGCAATAGGACCTCAGCATTGTGACCTCAGAACTGTGACCTCTGCATTGTGACCTCAGCAATAGGACCTCAGCAATAGGACCTCAGCATTGTGACCTCAGAACTGTGACCTCTGCATTGTGACCTCAGCAATAGGACCTCAGCCTTGCGACCTCAGCAATAGGACCTCAGCAATAGGACCTCAGCATCGTGATCTCAGCATTGTGACCTCAGCAATAGGACCTCAGCAAAAGGACATCAGCAATAGGACCTCAGGAATAGGACCTCAGCATTGAGACCTCAGCATTTTGACCTCAGCAATAGGACCTCAGCATTGTGACATCAGCCTTGTGACCTCAGCAATAGGACCTCAGAAATAGCACCTCTGCATTGTGACCTCAGCAATAGGACCTCAGCAATAGGACCTCAGAACTGTGACCTCTGTATTGTGACCTCAGCAATAGGACCTCAGCAATAGGACCTCAGCATCGTGATCTCAGCATTGTGACCTCAGCTATAGGACCTCAGCAATAGGACATCAACAATAGGACCTCAGGAATTGGACCTCAGCATTGAGACCTCAGCATTTTGACCTCAGCAATAGGACCTCAGCAATAGCACCTCAGCCTTGTGACCTCAGCAATAGGACCTCAGAAATAGCACCTCAGCATTGTGACCTCAGCAATAGGACCTCAGCATTGTGACCTCAGCAATAAGACCTCAGCAATAGGACCTCAGCAATAGGACCTCAGCAATAGAACCTCAGCATTGTGACCTCAGCATTGTGACCTCAGTACTAGGACCTCAGCAATAGGACCTCAGCAATAGGACCTCAGCAATAGAACCACAGCATTGTCCCTGGAAGTCTTCAAAAGACGTTTAGATGTAGAGCTTAGGGATATGGTTTAGTGGGGACTGTTAGTGTTAGGTTAGAGGTTGGACTCGATGATCTTTAGGTCTCTTCCAACCTAGAAATTCTGTGATTCTGTGATTCTGTGATTGTGACCTCAGCAATAGGACCTCAGCATTGTGACCTCAGCATTGTAACCTCAGAAATAGGACCTCAGCAATAGGACCTCTGTGGAGGAATGGGTACGTGAAGTAGGTCATGTGGATGTTGAGCAGCTAGGAGGCCGCGAGGTAACAAAGTATCGAACACAGCTCAAATGAGCCTGAGAAAATACGTAAATGCAGCCTGGGAAGGAATGTAAGTTCTGGGAGGTTTTAGGGAGGTTTCAGGGAGGTTTCAGGTACAAGAACGTGATATCTGTTGGTATGCTGGGAAAGTACTAACTGTGTTATTTTGGTGGGAAACTAGCTGATAGAATAGAGAAATGCACTAACCAATCATGAGCTTAGCTTTTGCAATATGTATGAGCTAATTATATTGAATTAGATAAAAGACGACTGAGCTATCCAATAAATCGAAGTTCACTGATCACTCATATTGAGCGTCTGTGTCTTCCTTCCGTCGACAACAAATGGTTTCGCAACAAATGGCGCCCGAACAGGGATCTGCAATACAGGAACAGGGACCTGCAATACAGGAACAGGGACTTCACTGGAGTTGAACCTGCGCTGGAATTGTACCTGCGAGCCACGGTTGGACGGAATACAAGGACCGGTCCTGCAACGCAGCTCAGGAGGTGAAAAGGATTACAAATTGCTGAATCCCCGCACCCGAGGCCTGAAAGGTGAATGGAACCACACCCGCACCCGCAGCTCGGAAAGGGAGTCCTCGCACCCGGGATGAGCCTATAGAGGGTCCCGCCGGAAAGCGTCGCCGAGGTCTTTGCAAAGGCTGCAACGGTACCGACGTATATAAAGGTATGGAGAGACAAGCGGCGTATAATTTGCTCAAATGCTTTTTAGAAAAGCGGGGCACACAGGATATATGTTGTAAAAAGGAATTGCCAAAGTTATTAGCTTATGGGGTAGTTAAGGGTTGTTTTTTAAATCCTGATACTGTGTTTGAACAAGCAGAGTGGAGGAAGTTTGGGGACAAATTATTTGATGAAGTAATTAGTGATGATAAAATAGCAAAAAAATTGATGAAGCCATGGAGGGCGGTAACTAATGCATTAGCAACACATCAAGCTGAACAAAAAATAGCTGCTGCTGCAACAGAACGATTAGGATCATCCAGTCAGAAGGGGGGGGCTTCTGCTTCTTCCTCTACTCAGCAAAGAGCTGAGGAACAAGCTTACCCTTCTCCACCATCATATAGAACAGTTATAATTCCACAAGGGACTTCGGTACCCATATCAGGGGAAGAAGAACCTTCACAGTCACAGCCACCGACAGCTCCGCCTGTACCTCCGCCCGTACAATCAGAGAATAAAGAAAGGGTGGGTGAGGAGTCAGGTACAAATTCATTCTCAACAAGTCCATTTAAAATCAATATACAGGACAGGGAGGAGACATGGAAAAAAATAGCACATGAAGCAATGAAGGAAGGGAATCTTGAAGTAGCAGCACAAATAACAACAGCCTATCCGGTGGTGTATTCACCTCCAGATGCACAGGGAAATGTACAGGCTCAGTTGACTAATTTAGATTGGAAACTATTAACACAATTACGATCTACAGTAAATGAGTCTGGATTAAAGGGAGAACCTACTCGTCAAATGTTAGACTATATTTGGGGGACAAATATTTTGCTCCCAGGAGATATTCGTAGCATAATGAAACTAATCTTGACACAGCATCAACAACTTTTGTTTAATGCATATTGGCATGGTATCTGTCAAGAAGAGGTAGCGATAATACGCGCGCCTGGGGATCCCTTGTATGGTGTTACATTAGACGAATTACTGGGCATGGGACCATATTTTAGAACAGAGGCGCAGGCACTCTTGGGACCAGACAAAGCTAAGGTATCAATGAATCTAGCCAGAAGAGCATTAGAACAAATTAGAGAGCCAGGGGGAATGCCGTCCTACATGGGAATTAAACAGGGCAGGGAGGAACCATTCGGGTTGTTTATCGATCGGGTAGCAAATGCGATACAAGCAGCGGGAGTTCCTGATTATCTTAAAGGCACTATACTAAAGCAATGTGCACTCCAAAATTGTAACCCTTCAACTCATAGTATATTAGCTACGTTACCGAGTACTTGGACAATAGAGGAAGGATTGGACAGAATGTCTCAGGTACCTGTAGGCCCACAGACTATGTTAGTAGAAGCAGTAAAACAATTAGGTGATAATGTGAAAGAACAGTCAAAAGTATTTGCAGCCCTTGCTCCTTTGCAAACCCCCGGTGGACGAGTATCGACACCGCAATATCATTGTTTTCGATGTGGTGTTGCGGGACACATTAGACGGAACTGCAAAATAGAATCTGTGTGGTGCCAAAATTGTCAAACAAATACTCACAGCACTTCAGCATGCCGCCGAAATGCGTCGGGAAACGGCCGGAGCAGCGGGAGGAGCCGCCCCGCGACGACACAAAAAGTGGCTTTTACGACAACGGCAGCGACGGCAACAGCACCAGCACCAGCTGCGACGAATCCCTTTTTCTCCGACCAGCCACCAGAGGGAGCCTCGGCCTGGATTTGGCAACCGCAGTCGATGTGACTTTATTGGATTCGAGACCCACCAGGATAAAAACAGGACTTATTGGACCAGTTATTGTTAATAAGGAACCTGTGGGAGCTTTGTTAATAGGGAGATCGTCTGCCACCATGAATGGATTACAAATATTAACTGGACTTATTGACAAGGATTACTTTGGGGAAATACAAATTATGGTTTCTGCAATGTTTCCTCCAATTCATGTGCCGAAAGGCACAAAAATAGCACAGTTGATCCCATTACCTCATCTTGCTGAATCATTAGCATCGGAATCTGCAAAGCATCGAGGACTGGGAGCATTTGGCTCCACGGGAAAAGTGGCTTTGTTGACACTTGGTATGCGACACAGACCACGACAAAAAGTCACTGTGTGTTTAAAGGATGAGAAAATACAGATTGAGGCATTGTTGGACACTGGTGCTGATGTATCTATAATCAGCACAAAGGATTGGCCCTCACATTGGCCTACATTTGAGTCTAATGCCACAGTTTCGGGAGTAGGAGGTATGACTCTTGCTCGTCGGTCACCAGTGCTACAATGGACAATAGGTGATAAGGTGGTACAATGCAGTGTTTCCATCTTATCACTACCTGAAGGAGTACAAGCGCTGGTAGGGCGAGATATCCTTGCCCAAATGGGAGCAATTCTCACGACAGATCATCAAAATTTTTAGGTGTGGCCATTGCTTGGACTTTCCCGATCCCACTTAAATGGAAAACTGATGAACCTGTATGGGTTGAGCAGTGGCCACTAAAACGGGAAAGTCTTTTACATGCTCATAAATTAGTACAGGAACAGTATCAACAAGGGCATTTGAGACTGTCAACAAGCCCTTGGAATACTCCGATTTTTGTGATTCCCAAAAAATCAGGGAAATACCGTTTGCTACATGACTTACGAGCAGTTAATAATCAGATGTGTGCTATGGGAGCACTGCAACCTGGATTACCTAATCCTGCTATGATACCAGAAGGGTGGAAATTACTAATTGTGGATCTCAAGGACTGCTTTTTTACAATTGCATTACATGACAATGATAAACAGAGGTTTGCTTTTACACTTCCTGCTATAAATCGTGAAGGACCGTATCAGAGATTTGAATGGACCGTGTTACCTAGGACGACTCACACTTTTCGTTCCAGATTTGCACTCGTGGCAAAACTCGACAAGGAACAGAAGAATTAAACGAGAATTAAAAACTTTGGGTTCTGACTGCAATGATAAGGTAGAATTGTGGGGTCCAGCAAAAAGAGTCTTTGCTTCTTTAGTGCCTAGTGTGGGAACTGCACACGCTTTGACTAGCATTAATAAGCTTGCTTGTTGGGCTGTTAAACAATCAAATGTAACAACACAAATTCTTTCTGAAATGTCGCAAGATATGGGGAGCATAAGACATGCTGTGTTACAAAATAGAGCTGCAATTGATTTCTTGCTACTAGCTCAAGGACATGGGTGTGAAGATGTAGAAGGAATGTGTTGCTTTAATCTCTCTGATCATGGGCAATCAATTCACAATCAATTAAAATGGTTAATGGATCATACACAAAAAATTACGATACAGAATAATTGGTTTGATGATTGGCTTAAATCTGTCTTTGGAAATGTAGGGGGATGGGTTTTTAACTTAATCAAAGAGGGACTTCGCTTTTTGCTTATAATTGTATTGATTATAATTGCTGCACAGGTAGTCTTTAGCTGCTTATCTAGGAAACTAGAACAACTCACAAAGAAGGTGTTTGTAGCCCAAAATAAAAACGGGGGAATTGTGGAGGAATGGGTACGTGAAGTAGGTCATGTGGATGTTGAGCAGCTAGGAGGCCGCGAGGTAACAAAGTATCGAACACAGCTCAAATGAGCCTGAGAAAATACGTAAATGCAGCCTGGGAAGGAATGTAAGTTCTGGGAGGTTTTAGGGAGGTTTCAGGGAGGTTTCAGGTACAAGAACGTGATATCTGTTGGTATGCTGGGAAAGTACTAACTGTGTTATTTTGGTGGGAAACTAGCTGATAGAATAGAGAAATGCACTAACCAATCATGAGCTTAGCTTTTGCAATATGTATGAGCTAATTATATTGAATTAGATAAAAGACGACTGAGCTATCCAATAAATCGAAGTTCACTGATCACTCATATTGAGCGTCTGTGTCTTCCTTCCGTCGACAACAAATGGTTTCGCAACAGACCTCAGCAATAAGACCTCAGCCTTGAGACCGAAGCAATAGGACCTCAGCAATAGGACCTCAGCAATAGGACCTCAGCTATAGGACCTCAGCTATAGGACCTCAGCATTGTGACCTCAGCATTGTGACCTCAGCAATAAGACCTCAGAAATAGGACCTCAGCATTGTGACCTCAGTAAAAGGACCTCAGCAATAGGACCTCAGCAATAGGACCTCAGAATTGTGACCTCAGGAATAGGACCTCAGCATTGTGACCTCAGCAATAGGACATAAACAATAGGACCTCAGCATTGTGACCTCAGCATTGTGACTTCAGCAATAGGACCTCAGCATTGTGACCTCAGCAATAGGACCTCAGCAATAGGACCTCAGCATTGTGACCTCAGCAGTAGGACCTCAGCAATAGGACCTCAGCAATACGACCTCAGCAATAGGACCTCAGCAATAGGACCTCAGCATTGTGACATCAGCAATAAGACCTCAGCATTGTGACCTCAGTAATAGGACTTTAGCATTGTGTCCTCAGCAATAGGACCTCAGCAATAGGACCTCAGCAATAGGACCTCAGCAATAGGACCTCATCATTGTGACCTCAGCAATAGGACCTCAGCAACAGGACCTCAGAACTGTGACCTCAGCATTGTGACCTCAGCATTGTGACCTCAGTACTAGGACCTCAGCAATAGGACCTCAGCAATAGAACCACAGCATTGTGACCTCAGCAGTAGGACCTCAGCATTGTGACCTCAGCATTGTAACCTCAAAAATAGGACCTCAGCAATAGGACCTCAGCAATAAGACCTCAGCCTTGAGACCGCAGCAATAGGACCTCAGCAATAGGACCTCAGCAATAGGACCTCAGCAATAGGACCTCAGCATTGTGACCTCAGCAATAGGACATCAGCAATAGGACCTCAGCATTGTGACTTCAGAAATAGGACGTCAGCATTTCGACCTCAGCAATAGGGCCTCAGCAATAGGACCTCAGCAATAGGACCTCAGCTATAGGACCTCAGCATTGTGACCTCAGCATTGTGACCTCAGCAATAAGACCTCAGCAGTAGGACCTCAGAAATAGGACCTCAGCATTGTGACCTCAGTAAAAGGACCTCAGCAATAGGACCTCAGCAATAGGACCTCAGCAATAGGACCTCAGCATTGTGACCTCAGCAATAGGACCTCAGCATTGTGACCTCAGCAATAGGACATCAACAATAGGGCCTCAGCATTGTGACCTCAGTACTAGGACCTCAGCAATAGGACCTCAGCAATAGAACCACAGCAATGTGACCTCAGCAATAGGACCTCAGCATTGTGACCTCAGCATTGTAACCTCAGAAATAGGACCTCAGCAATAGGACCTCAGCAATAAGACCTCAGCCTTGAGACCGCAGCAATAGGACCTCAGCAATAGGACCTCAGCAATAGGACCTCAGCATTGTGACCTCAGCAATAGGACCTCAGCATTGTGACCTCAGCAATAGGACATCAACAATAGGACCTCAGCATTGTGACCTCAGCATTGTGACATCAGCAATAGGACGTCAGCATTTCGACCTCAGCAATAGGACCTCAGCAATAGGACCTCAGCTATAGGACCTCAGCTATAGGACCTCAGCATTGTGACCTCAGCATTGTGACCTCAGCAATAAGACCTCAGAAATAGGACCTCAGAAATAGGATCTCAGCATTGTTACCTCAGTAATAGTACCTCAGCAATAGGACCTCAGCAATAGGACCTCTGCAATAGGACCTCAGCATTGTGACCTCAGCAATAGGACCTCAGCATTGTGACCTCAGCAATAGGACATCAACAATAGGACCTCAGCATTGTGACCTCAGCATTGTGACCTCAGCAATAGGACCTCAGCAATAAGACCTCAGCATTGTGACCTCAGTAATAGGACCTCAGCAATAGAACCTCAGGATTGTGACCTCAGCAATAGGACCTCAGCAATAGGACCTCAGCAATAGGACCTCAGCATTGTGACATCAGCAATAAGACCTCAGCATTGTGACATAAGTAATAGGACTTCAGCATTGTGACCTCAGCAATAGGACCTCAGCAATAGGACCTCAGCAATAGGACCTCAGCAATAGGACCTCATCATTGTGCCCTCAGCAATACGACCTCAGCAATAGGACCTCAGAACTGTGACCTCTGCATTGTGACCTCAGCAATAGGACCTCAGCCTTGCGACCTCAGCAATAGGACCTCAGCAATAGGACCTCAGCATCGTGATCTCAGCATTGTGACCTCAGCAATAGGACCTAAGCAATAGGACATCAGCAATAGGACCTCAGGAATAGGACCTCAGCATTGAGACCTCAGCATTTTGACCTCAGCAATAGGACCTCAGCAATAGGACCTCAGCATTGTGACGTCAGCCCTGTGACCTCAGCAATAGGACCTCAGAAATAGCACCTCAGCATTGTGACCTCAGCAATAGGACCTCAGCAATAGGACCTCAGCAATAGGACCTCAGCATTGTGACCTCAGCATTGTGACCTCAGTACTAGGACCTCAGCAATAGGACCTCAGCAATAGAACCACAGCATTGTGACCTCAGCAGTAGGACCTCAGCATTGTGACCTCAGCATTGTAACCTCAGAAATAGGACCTCAGCAATAGGACCTCAGCAATAAGACCTCAGCCTTGAGACCGCAGCAATAGGACCTCAGCAATAGGACCTCAGCATTGTGACCTCAGCAATAGGACATCAGCAATAGGACCTCAGGAATAGTACCTCAGCATTGAGACCTCAGCATTTTGACCTCAGCAATAGGACCTCAGCAATAGGACCTCAGCATTGTGACGTCAGCCTTGTGACCTCAGCAATAGAACCTCAGAAATAGCACCTCAGCATTGTGACCTCAGCAATAGGAACTGAGCAATAGGACCGCAGCAACAAGACCTCAGCATTGTGACCTCAGCAATAGGACCTCAGCAATAGGACCTCAGCAATAGAACCACAGCAATGTGACCTCAGCAATAGGACCTCAGCATTGTGACCTCAGCATTGTAACCTCAAAAATAGGACCTCAGCAATAGGACCTCAGCAATAAGACCTCAGCCTTGAGACCGCAGCAATAGGACCTCAGCAATAGGACCTCAGCAATAGGACCTCAGCATTGTGACCTCAGCAATAGGACCTCAGCATTGTGACCTCAGCATTGTAACCTCAGAAATAGGACCTCAGCAATAGGACCTCAGCAATAAGACCTCAGCCTTGAGACCGCAGCAATAGGACCTCAGCAATAGGACCTCAGCAATAGGACCTCAGCATTGTGACCTCAGCAATAGGACCTCAGCATTGTGACCTCAGCAATAGGACATCAACAATAGGACCTCAGCATTGTGACCTCAGCATTGTGACATCAGCAATAGGACGTCAGCATTTCGACCTCAGCAATAGGACCTCAGCAATAGGACCTCAGCTATAGGACCTCAGCTATAGGACCTCAGCATTGTGACCTCAGCATTGTGACCTCAGCAATAAGACCTCAGAAATAGGACCTCAGAAATAGGATCTCAGCATTGTTACCTCAGTAATAGTACCTCAGCAATAGGACCTCAGCAATAGGACCTCTGCAATAGGACCTCAGCATTGTGACCTCAGCAATAGGACCTCAGCATTGTGACCTCAGCAATAGGACATCAACAATAGGACCTCAGCATTGTGACCTCAGCATTGTGACCTCAGCAATAGGACCTCAGCAATAAGACCTCAGCATTGTGACCTCAGTAATAGGACCTCAGCAATAGAACCTCAGGATTGTGACCTCAGCAATAGGACCTCAGCAATAGGACCTCAGCAATAGGACCTCAGCAATAGGACCTCAGCATTGTGACATCAGCAATAAGACCTCAGCATTGTGACCTCAGTAATAGGACTTCAGCATTGTGACCTCAGCAATAGGACCTCAGCAATAGGACCTCAGCAATAGGACCTCAGCAATAGGACCTCATCATTGTGCCCTCAGCAATACGACCTCAGCAATAGGACCTCAGAACTGTGACCTCTGCATTGTGACCTCAGCAATAGGACCTCAGCCTTGCGACCTCAGCAATAGGACCTCAGCAATAGGACCTCAGCATCGTGATCTCAGCATTGTGACCTCAGCAATAGGACCTAAGCAATAGGACATCAGCAATAGGACCTCAGGAATAGGACCTCAGCATTGAGACCTCAGCATTTTGACCTCAGCAATAGGACCTCAGCAATAGGACCTCAGCATTGTGACGTCAGCCCTGTGACCTCAGCAATAGGACCTCAGAAATAGCACCTCAGCATTGTGACCTCAGCAATAGGACCTCAGCAATAGGACCTCAGCAATAGGACCTCAGCATTGTGACCTCAGCATTGTGACCTCAGTACTAGGACCTCAGCAATAGGACCTCAGCAATAGGACCTCAGCAATAGAACCACAGCATTGTCCCTGGAAGTCTTCAAAAGACGTTTAGATGTAGAGCTTAGGGATATGGTTTAGTGGGGACTGTTAGTGTTAGCTTAGAGGTTGGACTCGATGATCTTGAGGTCTCTTCCAACCTAGAAATTCTGTGATTCTGTGATTCTGTGATTGTGACCTCAGCAATAGGACCTCAGCATTGTGACCTCAGCATTGTAACCTCAGAAATAGGACCTCAGCAATAGGACCTCAGCAATAAGACCTCAGCCTTGAGACCGAAGCAATAGGACCTCAGCAATAGGACCTCAGCAATAGGACCTCAGCTATAGGACCTCAGCTATAGGACCTCAGCATTGTGACCTCAGCATTGTGACCTCAGCAATAAGACCTCAGAAATAGGACCTCAGCATTGTGACCTCAGTAAAAGGACCTCAGCAATAGGACCTCAGCAATAGGACCTCAGAATTGTGACCTCAGGAATAGGACCTCAGCATTGTGACCTCAGCAATAGGACATAAACAATAGGACCTCAGCATTGTGACCTCAGCATTGTGACTTCAGCAATAGGACCTCAGCATTGTGACCTCAGCAATAGGACCTCAGCAATAGGACCTCAGCATTGTGACCTCAGCAGTAGGACCTCAGCAATAGGACCTCAGCAATACGACCTCAGCAATAGGACCTCAGCAATAGGACCTCAGCATTGTGACATCAGCAATAAGACCTCAGCATTGTGACCTCAGTAATAGGACTTTAGCATTGTGTCCTCAGCAATAGGACCTCAGCAATAGGACCTCAGCAATAGGACCTCAGCAATAGGACCTCATCATTGTGACCTCAGCAATAGGACCTCAGCAACAGGACCTCAGAACTGTGACCTCTGCATTGTGACCTCAGCAATAGGACCTCAGCAATAGGACCTCAGCATCGTGATCTCAGCATTGTGACCTCAGCAATAGGACCTCAGCAATAGGACATCAGCAATAGGACATCAGCAATAGGACCTCAGGAATAGGACCTCAGCATTGAGACCTCAGCATTTTGACCTCAGCAATAGGACCTCAGCAATAGGACCTCAGCCTTGTGACCTCAGCAATAGGACCTCAGAAATAGCACCTCAGCATTGTGACCTCAGCAATAGGACCTCAGCATTGTGACCTCAGGAATAAGACCTCAGCATTGTGACCTCAGCAATAGGACCTCAGCATAGTGACCTCAGCAATAGGACCTCAGCAATAAGAACTCAGCATTGTGACCTCAGGAATAGGACCTCAGCAATAGGACCACAGCATTGTGACCTCAGCAATAGGACCTCAGCATTGTGACCTCAGCATTGTAACCTCAGAAATAGGACCTCAGCAATAGGACCTCAGCAATAAGACCTCAGCCTTGAGACCGCAGCAATAGGACCTCAGCAATAGGACCTCAGCAATAGGACCTCAGCAATAGGACCTCAGCATTGTGACCTCAGCAATAGGACATCAGCAATAGGACCTCAGCATTGTGACCTCAGCAATAGGACGTCAGCATTTCGACCTCAGCAATAGGACCTCAGCAATAGGACCTCAGCAATAGGACCTCAGAATTGTGACCTCAGCATTGTGACCTCAGCAATAAGACCTCAGAAATAGGACCTCAGAAATAGGACCTCAGCATTGTGACCTCAGTAAAAGGACCTCAGCAATAGGACCTCAGCAATAGGACCTCAGCAATAGGACCTCAGCATTGTGACCTCAGCAATAGGACATAAACAATAGGACCTCAGCAATAGGACCTCAGCATTGTGACCTCAGCAATAGGACCTCAGCAATAGGACCTCAGCATTGTGACATCAGCAATAAGACCTCAGCATTGTGACCTCAGTAATAGGACTTCAGCATTCTGACCTCAGCAATAGGACCTCAGCAATAGGACATCAGCATTGTGACATCAGCAATAAGACCTCAGCATTGTGACCTCAGTAATAGGACTTCAGCATTGTGACCTCAGCAATAGGACCTCAGCAACAGGACATCAGCAATAGGACCTCAGCTATAGGACCTCAGCTATAGGACCTCAGCATTGTGACCTCAGCAATAAGACCTCAGCAATAGGACCTCAGCATTGTGACCTCAGCAATAGGACCTCAGCAATAGGACCTCAGCAATAGGACCTCAGCATTGTGACCTCAGGAATAGGACCTCAGCATTGTGACCTCAGCAATAGGACATCAGCAATAGGACCTCAGCATTGTGACCTCAGCATTGTGACCTCAGCAATAGGACCTCAGCATTGTGACCTCAGCAATAAGACCTCAACAATAAGACCTCAGCATTGTGACCTCAGTAATAGGACCTCAGCAATAGAACCTCAGCATTGTGACCTCAGCAATAGGACATCAGCAATAGGACCTCAGCAATAGGACCTCAGCATTGTGACATCAGCAATAAGACCTCAGCAATAGGACCTCAGCATTGTGACCTCAGCAATAGGACCTCAGCAATAGGACCTCAGCATTGTGACCTCAGCATTGTGACCTCAGCATTGTGACCTCAGCATTGTGACCTCAGCAATAGGACCTCAGCAATAGGACCTCAGCAATAGGACGGCAGCAATCGTACCTCAGCAATAGGACCTCAGCATTGTGACCTCAGCAGTAGGACCTCAGCATTGGGACCTCAGCAATAGGACCTCAGCAATAGAACCTCAGCATTGTGATATCAGCATTGTGACCTCAGCAATAGGACCTCAGCAATAGGACCTCAGCAATAGGACATCAGCAATAGGACCTCAGGAATAGGACCTCAGCATTGAGACCTCAGCATTTTGACCTCAGCAATAGGACCTCAGCAATAGGACCTCAGCCTTGTGACCTCAGCAATAGGACCTCAGAAATAGCACCTCAGCATTGTGACCTCAGCAATAGGACCTCAGCATTGTGACCTCAGGAATAAGACCTCAGCATTGTGACCTCAGCAATAGGACCTCAGCATAGTGACCTCAGCAATAGGACCTCAGCAATAAGAACTCAGCATTGTGACCTCAGTACTAGGACCTCAGCAATAGGACCTCAGCAATAGAACCACAGCATTGTGACCTCAGCATTGTAACCTCAGAAATAGGACCTCAGCAATAGGACCTCAGCAATAAGACCTCAGCCTTGAGACCGCAGCAATAGGACCTCAGCAATAGGACCTCAGCAATAGGACCTCAGCAATAGGACCTCAGCATTGTGACCTCAGCAATAGGACATCAGCAATAGGACCTCAGCATTGTGACCTCAGCAATAGGACGTCAGCATTTCGACCTCAGCAATAGGACCTCAGCAATAGGACCTCAGCAATAGGACCTCAGAATTGTGACCTCAGCATTGTGACCTCAGCAATAAGACCTCAGAAATACGACCTCAGAAATAGGACCTCAGCATTGTGACCTCAGTAAAAGGACCTCAGCAATAGGACCTCAGCAATAGGACCTCAGCAATAGGACCTCAGCATTGTGACCTCAGCAATAGGACATAAACAATAGGACCTCAGCAATAGGACCTCAGCATTGTGACCTCAGCAATAGGACCTCAGCAATAGGACCTCAGCATTGTGACATCAGCAATAAGACCTCAGCATTGTGACCTCAGTAATAGGACTTCAGCATTCTGACCTCAGCAATAGGACCTCAGCAATAGGACATCAGCATTGTGACATCAGCAATAAGACCTCAGCATTGTGACCTCAGTAATAGGACTTCAGCATTGTGACCTCAGCAATAGGACCTCAGCAACAGGACATCAGCAATAGGACCTCAGCTATAGGACCTCAGCTATAGGACCTCAGCATTGTGACCTCAGCAATAAGACCTCAGCAATAGGACCTCAGCATTGTGACCTCAGCAATAGGACCTCAGCAATAGGACCTCAGCAATAGGACCTCAGCATTGTGACCTCAGGAATAGGACCTCAGCATTGTGACCTCAGCAATAGGACATCAGCAATAGGACCTCAGCATTGTGACCTCAGCAATTGGACCTCAGCATTGTCACCTCAGCAATAAGACCTCAACAATAAGACCTCAGCATTGTGACCTCAGTAATAGGACCTCAGCAATAGAACCTCAGCATTGTGACCTCAGCAATAGGACATCAGCAATAGGACCTCAGCAATAGGACCTCAGCATTGTGACATCAGCAATAAGACCTCAGCAATAGGACCTCAGCATTGTGACCTCAGCAATAGGACCTCAGCAATAGGACCTCAGCATTGTGACCTCAGCATTGTGACCTCAGCATTGTGACCTCAGCAATAGGACCTCAGCAATAGGACCTCAGCAATAGGACGGCAGCAATCGTACCTCAGCAATAGGACCTCAGCATTGTGACCTCAGCAGTAGGACCTCAGCATTGGGACCTCAGCAATAGGACCTCAGCAATAGAACCTCAGCATTGTGATATCAGCATTGTGACCTCAGCAATAGGACCTCAGCAATAGGACCTCAGCATTGTGACCTCAGCAATAGGACCTCAGCAAGAGGATCTCAGCAAGAGGACCAGAGCAATAGGACCTCAGCAATAGGACTTCAGCAATAGGACCTCAGCATTGTGACATCAGCAATAAGACCTCAGCATTGTGACCTCAGCAATAGGACCTCAGCACTGTGACCTCAGCAATAGGACCTCAGCATTGTGACCTCAGCAATAGGACCTCAGGACTATGAACTCAGCATTGTTACCTCAGGAATAGGACCTCAGCATTGTGACCTCAGCATTGTGACCTCAGCAATAGGACCTCAGCAATAGGACCACAGCAATCGTACCTCAGCAATAGGACCTCAGCATTCTGATCTCAGCAATAGGACCTCAGCATTCTGACCTCAGCAATAGGACCTCAGCAATAGAACCTCAGCATTGTGATATCAGCATTGTGACTTCAGCAATAGGACCTCAGCAATAGGACCTCAGCACTGTGACCTCAGCAATACGACCTCAGCATTAGGACCTCAGCAAGATGATCTCAGCAATAGGACCTCAGCAATAGGACCTCTGCATTGTGACCTCAGCAATAAGACCTCAGCAATTTGACCTCAGCAATAGGACATCAGCAATAGAACCTCAGCAATAGGACCTCAACATTGTGACCTCAGTAACAGGACCTCAGCAATAGGACCTCAGCAATAGGACCTCAGCATTGTGACCTCAGCAATAGGACCTCAGGACTATGAACTCAGCATTGTTACCTCAGGAATAGGACCTCAGCATTGTGACCTCAGCATTGTGACCTCAGCAATAGGACCTCAGCAATAGGACCTCAGCAATAGGACCTCAGCAATCGTACCTCAGCAATAGGACCTCAGCAATAGGACCTCAGCATTGTGACCTCAGCAATAGGACCTCAGCAATAGAACCTCAGCATTGTGATATCAGCAATGTGACTTCAGCAATACGACCTCAGCAATAGGACCTCAGCATTGTGACCTCAGCAATACGACCTCAGCATTAGGACCTCAGCAAGATGATATCAGCAATAGGACCTCAGCAATAGGACCTCTGCATTGTGACCTCAGCAATAAGACCTCAGCATTTTGACCTCAGCAATAGTCCATCAGCAATAGACCCTCAGCAATAGGACCTCAACATTGTGACCTCAGTTACAGGACCTCAGCAATAGGACCTCAGCAATAGAACCTCAGCATTGTTCCCTCAGCAATAGGACCTCAGCTATAGGTCCTCAGCATTGTGACCTCAGCATTGTTACCTCAGCAATAGGACCTCAGCATTGTGACCTCAGCAATAGGACCTCAGCAATAGGACCTTAGACTTGTGACCTCTGCATTGTGACCTCAGCAATAGGACCTCAGCCTTGTGACCTCAGCAATAGGACCTCAGCATCGTGATCTCAGCATTGTGACCTCAGCAATAGGACCTCAGCAATAGGACCTCAGCAATAGAACCTCAGCATTGTTCCCTCAGCAATAGGACCTCAGCTATAGGTCCTCAGCATTGTGACCTCAGCATTGTTACCTCAGCAATAGGACCTCAACATTGTGACCTCAGTTACAGGACCTCAGCAATAGGACCTCAGCAATAGAACCTCAGCATTGTTCCCTCAGCAATAGGACCTCAGCTATAGGTCCTCAGCATTGTGACCTCTGCATTGTGACCTCAGCAATAGGACCTCAGCCTTGTGACCTCAGCAATAGGACCTCAGCATCGTGATCTCAGCATTGTGACCTCAGCAATAGGACCTCAGCAATAGGACATCAGCAATAGGACCTCAGCAATAGGACCTCAGCATTGAGACCTCAGCATTGTGACCTCAGCAATAGGACCTCATCATTGTGACCTCAGCAATAGGACCTCAGAAATAGCACCTCAGCATTGTGACCTCAGCAATAGGACCTCAGCAATACGACCTCAGCATTGGGACCTCAGCAATAGGACCTAAGCATTGTGACCACAGTAATAGGACCTCAGCAATCGTACCTCAGGAATAGGACCTCAGCAATCGTACCTCAGCAATCGTACCTCAGCAATAGGACCTCAGAATAGGACCTCAGAATTAGGACCTCAGAAATAGGACCTCAGCAACAGGACATCAGCATTGTGACCTAAGCATTGTGACCTCAGGAATAGGACCTCAGCATTGTGACCTCAGCATTGTGACCTCAGCAATAGGACCTCATCAATAGTGCCACATCAATAGGACCTCAGCAATCGTACCTCAGCAATAGGACCTCAGCATTGTGACCTCAGCAATAGGACCTCAGCAATAGGACCTCAGCAATAGGAAATCAGCAATAGGACCTCAGCAATAAGACCTCAGCCTTGAGACCTTAGCAATAGGACCTCAGCATTGTGACCTCAGCAATAAGACCTCAGCATTGTGACCTCAGCAATAGGACCTCAGCAATAGGACCTCAGCATTGTGACCTCAGCAACAGGACGTCAGCAATAGGACATCAGCAATAGGACCTAAGCATTGTGACCTCAGCATTGTGACCTCAGCATTGTGACCTCAGCATTGTGACGTCAGCAATAGGACCTCAGCATTGTGACCTCAGCAATAGGACCTCAGCAATAGGACCTCAGCATTGTGACCTCTGCATTGTGACCTCAGCAATAGGACCTCAGCCTTGTGACCTCAGCAATAGGACCTCAGCATCGTGATCTCAGCATTGTGACCTCAGCAATAGGACCTCAGAAATAGTACCTCAGCAATAGGACCTCAGCAATAGGACCTCAGCAATAGCACCTCAGCATTGTGACCTCAGCAATAGGACCTCAGATATAGGACCTCAGAAATAAGACCTCAGCAATAGGACCTCAGCAATAGGACCTCAGCAATAGGATCTCACCATTGTGACCTCAGCAATAGGACCTCAGAAATAGGACCTAAGCATTTTGAGCACAGTAATAGGACCACAGCAATAGGACCTCAGCAATAGGACCTCAGCAATAGGACCTCAGCAATAGGACCTCTGCAATAGGACCTCTGCAATAGGACCTCTGCAATAGGACCTCTGCAATAGGACCTCAGCATTGTGACATCAGGAATAGGACCTCAGCATTGTTACCTCAGCATTGTGACCTCAGCTATTCGACCTCAGCAATAGGACCTCAGCAATCGTACCTCAGCAATAGGACCTCAGCATTGTGACCTCAGCAATAGGACATCAGCAATAGGACCTCAGCATTGTGACCTCAGCATTGTGACCTCAGCATTGTGACCTCAGCAATAGGACCTCAGCAATAGGACCTCAGCAATAGGACCTCAGAAATAGGACCTCAGAAATGGGACCTCAGCAACAGGACATCAGCATTGTGACCTCAGCAATAGGACCTCAGCAATCGTACCTCAGCAATAGGACCTCAGCATTGTGACTTCAGCAATAGGACATCAGCAATAGGACCTCAGCATTGTGACCTCAGCATTGTGACCTCAACATTGTGACCTCAGCAATCGTACCTCAGCAATCGTACCTCAGCAATAGGACCTCAGAAATAGGACCTCAGAATTAGGACCTCAGAAATAGGACCTCAGCAATAGGACATCAGCATTGTGACCTCAGCATTGTGACCTCAGGAATAGGACCTCAGCATTGTGACCTCAGCAATAGGACCTCAGCAATAGGACCTCATCAATAGTACCTCATCAATAGGACCTCAGCAATCGTACCTCAGCAATAGGACCTCAGCATTGTGACCTACGCAATAGGACCTCAGCAATAGGACCTCAGCAATAGGAAATCAGCAATAGGACCTCAGCAATAAGACCTCAGCCTTGAGACCTCAGCAATAGGACCTCAGCAACAGGACCTCAGCATCGTGATCTCAGCATTGTGCCCTCTGCAATAGGACCTCAGCAATAGGACCTCAGCAATAGGACCTCAGCATTTTGACCTCAGCAACAGGACGTCAGCAATAGGACATCAGCAATAGGACCTAAGCATTGTGACCTCAGCATTGTGACCTCAGCATTGTGACCTCAGCAATAGGACCTCAGCATTGTGACCTCAGCAATAGGACCTCAGCCTTGTGACCTCAGCAATAGGACCTCAGCAATAGGACCTCAGCATCGTGATCTCAGCATTCTGACCTCAGCAATAGGACCTCAGCAATAGTACCTCAGCAATAGGACCTCAGCAATAGGACCTCAGCAATAGCACCTCAGCATTGTGACCTCAGCAATAGGACCTCAGATATAGGACCTCAGAAATAAGACCTCAGCTATAGGACCTCAGCAATAGGACCTCAGCAATAGGACCTCACCATTGTGACCTCAGCAATAGGACCTCAGAAATAGGACCTAAGCATTTTGAGCACAGTAATAGGACCACAGCAATAGGACCTCAGCAATAGGACCTCAGCAATAGGACCTCAGCAATAGGACCTCAGCAATAGGACCTCTGCAATAGGACCTCAGCAATAGGACCTCAGCATTGTGACCTCAGCATTGTGACATCAGGAATAGGACCTCAGCATTGTTACCTCAGCATTGTGACCTCAGCTATTCAACGTCAGCAATAGGACCTCAGCAATCGTACCTCAGCAATAGGACCTCAGCATTGTGACCTCAGCAATAGGACATCAGCAATAGGACCTCAGCATTGTGACCTCAGCATTGTGACCTCAGCATTGTGACCTCAGCATTGTGACCTCAGCAATAGGACCTCAGCAATAGGACCTCAGCAATAGGACCTCAGCAATAAGACCTCAGCATTGTGACCTCAGCAATAGGACCTCAGCAATAGGACCTCAGCATTGTGACCTCAGCAACAGGACCTCTGCATTGTGACCACAGCAATAGGACCTCAGCATTGTGACCTCAGCATTGTGACCTCAGCAATAGGACCTAAGCAATAGGACCTCAGCAATAGGACCTTAGAATTGTGACCTCTGCATTGTGACCTCTGCAATAGGACCTCAGCCTTGTGACCTCAGCAATAGGACCTCAGCAATAGGACCTCAGCATCGTGATCTCAGTATTGTGACCTCTGCAATAGGACCACAGCAGTAGGACCTCAGCATTGTGACCTCAGCAACAGGACCTCTGCATTGTGACCTCAGCAATAGGACCTCAGCATTGTGACCTCTGCATTGTGACCTCAGCAATAGGACCTCAGCAATTGGACCTCAGCAATACGACCTCAGCATTGAGACCTCAGCAAGAGGACCTCAGAAATAGAACCTAAGCATTTTGAGCACATTAATAGGACCACAGCAATAGGACCTCAGCAATAGGACCTCAGCATTGAGACCTCAGCAATAGGACCTCAGCATTGTGTCCTCAGCAATAGGACCTCAGAAATAGCACCTCAGCATTGTGACCTCAGCAATAGGACCTCAGCAATACGACCTCAGCATTGGGACCTCAGCAATAGGACCTAAGCATTGTGACCACAGTAATAGGACCTCAGCAATCGTACCTCAGGAATAGGACCTCAGCAATCGTACCTCAGCAATAGTACCTCAGCAATAGGACCTCAGAAATAGGACCTCAGAATTTGGACCTCAGAAATAGGACCTCAGCAACAGGACATCAGCATTGTGACCTCAGCATTGTGACCTCAGGAATAGGACCTCAGCATTGTGACCTCAGCATTGTGACCTCAGCAATAGGACCTCAGCAATAGTACCTCATCAATAGGACCTCAGCAATAGGACCTCAGCAATAGCACCTCAGCATTGTGACCTCAGCAATAGGACCTCAGATATAGGACCTCTGAAATAAGACCTCAGCTATAGGACCTCAGCAATAGGACCTCAGAAATAGGACCTAAGCATTTTGAGCACAGTAATAGGACCACAGCAATAGGACCTAAGCAATAGGACCTCAGCAATAGGACCTCAGCAATAGGACCTCAGCAATAGGACCTCAGCAATAGGACCTCTGCAATAGGACCTCTGCAATAGGACCTCAGCATTGTGACCTCAGCATTGTGACATCAGGAATAGGACCTCAGCATTGTTACCTCAGCATTGTGACCTCAGCTATTTGACCTCAGCAATAGGACCTCAGCAATCGTACCTCAGCAACAGGACCTCAGCATTGTGACCTCAGCAATAGGACATCAGCAATAGGACCTCAGCATTGTGACCTCAGCATTGTGACCTCAGCATTGTGACCTCAGCATTGTGACCTCAGCAATAGGACCTCAGCAATAAGACCTCAGCATTGTGACCTCAGCAATAGGACCTCAGCAATAGGACCTCAGCATTGTGACCTCAGCAACAGGACCTCTGCATTGTGACCTCAGCAATAGGACCTCAGCATTGTGACCTCAGCATTGTGACCTCAGCAATAGGACCTAAGCAATAGGACCTCAGCAATAGGACCTTAGAATTGTGACCTCTGCATTGTGACCTCTGCAATAGGACCTCAGCCTTGTGACCTCAGCAATAGGACCTCAGCAATAGGACCTCAGCATCGTGATCTCAGTATTGTGACCTCTGCAATAGGACCACAGCAGTAGGACCTCAGCATTGTGACCTCAGCAACAGGACCTCTGCATTGTGACCTCAGCAATAGGACCTCAGCATTGTGACCTCTGCATTGTGACCTCAGCAATAGGACCTCAGCAATTGGACCTCAGCAATACGACCTCAGCATTGAGACCTCAGCAACAGGACCTCAGAAATAGGACCTAAGCATTTTGAGCACATTAATAGGACCACAGCAATAGGACCTCAGCAATAGGACCTCAGCATTGAGACCTCAGCAATAGGAACTCAGCATTGTGACCTCAGCAATAGGACCTCAGCAATAGGACCTCAGCATTGTGACCTCAGCAATAGGACCTCAGCAATACGACCTCAGCATTGGGACCTCAGAAATAGGACCTAAGCATTGTGACCACAGTAATAGGACCTCAGCAATCGTACCTCAGGAATAGGACCTCAGCAATCGTACCTCAGCAATAGTACCTCAGCAATAGGACCTCAGAAATAGGACCTCAGAATTAGGACCTCAGAAATAGGACCTCAGCAACAGGACATCAGCATTGTGACCTCAGCATTGTGACCTCAGGAATAGGACCTCAGCATTGTGACCTCAGCATTGTGACCTCAGCAATAGGACCTCAGCAATAGTACCTCATCAATAGGACCTCAGCAATCGTACCTCAGCAATAGGACCTCAGCATTGTGACCTCAGCAAGAGGACCTCAGCAATAAGACCTCAGCCTTGTGACCTCAGCAACAGGACGTCAGCAATAGGACATCAGCAATAGGACCTAAGCATTGTGACCTCAGCATTGTGACCTCAGCAGTGTGACGTCAGCAATAGGACCTCAGCAATAGGACCTCAGCATTGTGACCTCAGCAATAGGACCTCAGCAATAGAACCTCAGCATTGTGACCTCTGCATTGTGACCTCAGCAATAGGACCTCAGCAATAGAACCTCAGCATTGTGACCTCTGCATTGTGACCTCAGCAATAGGACCTCAGCCTTGTGACCTCAGCAATAGGACCTCAGAAATAGGACCTCAGCATCGTGATCTCAGCATTGTGACCTCAGCAATAGGACCTCAGCAATAGGACCTAAGCAATAGGACCTCAGCAATAGCACCTCAGCATTGTGACCTCAGCAATAGGACCTCAGATATAGGACCTTAGTAATAGGACCTCAGCAATAGGACCTCAGCAATAGGACCTCACCATTGTGACCTCAGAAATAGGACCTAAGCATTTTGAGCACAGTAATAGGACCACAGCAATAGGACCTCAGCAATAGGACCTCAGCAATAGGACCTCAGCAATAGGACCTCAGCAATAGGACCTCTGCAATAGGACCTCTGCAATAGGACCTCTGCAATAGGACCTCAGCATTGTGACATCAGGAATAGGACCTCAGCATTGTGACCTCAGCATTGTAACCTCAGCAATAGGACCTCAGCAATTCGACCTCAGCAATAGGACCTCAGCAATCGTACCTCAGCAATAGGAGCTCAGCATTGTGACCTCAGCAATAGGACCTCAGCAATAGGACCTCAGCATTGTGACCTCACCATTGTGACCTCAGCATTGTGACCTCAGCAATAGGACCTCAGCAATAGGACCTCAGCAATAAGACCTCAGCAATAGGACCTCAGCAATAGGACCTCAGAATAGTGACCTCAGCAACAGGACCTCTGCATTGTGACCTCAGCAATAGGACCTCAGCATTGTGACCTCAGCATTGTGACCTCAGCAATAGGACCTCAGCAATAGGACCTTAGAATTGTGACCTCTGCATTGTGACCTCTGCAATAGGACCTCAGCCTTGTGACCTCAGCAATAGGACCTCAGCAATAGGACCTCAGCATTGTGATCTCAGTATAGTGACCTCTGCAATAGGACCTCAGCAATAGGACCTCAGCATTGTGACCTCAGCAACAGGACCTCTGCATTGTGACCTCAGCAACAGGACCTCTTCATTGTGACCTGAGCAATATGACCTCAGCATTGTGACTTCTGCATTGTGACCTCAGCAATAGGACCTCAGCCTTGTGACCTCAGCAATAGGACCTCAGCAATAGGACATCAGCAATAGGACCTCAGCAATAGGACCTCAGCATTGAGACCTCAGCAATAGGACCTCAGCAATAGGACCTCAGCAATAGGACCTCAGCATTGTGACCTCAGCAATAGGACCTCAGCATTGTGACCTCAGCAATAGGACCTAAGCATTTTGACCACAGTAATAGGACCACAGCAATAGGACCTCAGCAATAGGACATCAGCAATAGGACCTCAGCAATAGGACCTCAGCAATCGTACCTCAGCAATAGGACCTCAGCATTGTGACCACAGCAATAGGACCTAAGCAATAGGACCTCAGCATTGTGACCTCAGCATTGTGACCTCAGCATTGTGACCTCAGCAATAGGACCTCAGCAATAGGACCTCAGCAATAGGACCTCAGCAATAGGACCTCAGCAATAAGACCTCAGCCTTGTGACCTCAGCAATAGGACCTCAGCAATAGGACATCAGCATTGTGACCTCAGCAACAGGACCTCTGCATTGTGACCTCAGCAATAGGACCTCAGCATTGTTACCTCAGCATTGTGACCTCAGCAATAGGACCTCAGCTATTCGACCTCAGCAATAGGACCTCAGCAATAGGACCTCAGCATTGTAACCTCAGCATTGTGACCTCTGTAATAGGACCTCAGCGGTAGGACATCAGCAATAGGACCTCAGCAATAGGACCTCAGCATTGTGACATCAGCAATAAGACCTCAGCATTGTGACCTCAGCAATAGGACCTCAGCATTGTGACCTCAGCAATAGGACCTCAGCACTGTGACCTCAGCATTGTTACCTCAGGAATAGGACCTCAGCATTGTGACCTCAGCATTGTGACCTCAGCATTGTGAATTCAGCATTGTGACCTCAGCAATAGGACCTCAGGAATAGGACCTCAGGAATAGGACCGCAGCAATAGGACCGCAGCAATCGTACCTCAGCAATAGGACCTCAGCATTGTGACCTCAGCAATAGGACCTCAGCATTGTGACCTCAGCATTGTGACCTCAGCAATAGGACCTCAGCATTGTGACCTCAGCAATAGGACCTCAGAATTGTGACCTCTGCATTGTGACCTCAGCAATAGGACCTCAGCAAAAGGACCTCAGCATTGTGACCTCAGCAATAGGACCTCAGCAATAGGACCTCATCAAGAGGATCTCAGCAATAGGACCTCAGCATTGTGACCTCAGCAATAGGACCTCTGCATTGTGACCTCAGCATTGTGACCTCAGCAATAACACCTCAGCATTGTGACCTCAGCAATAGGACATCAGCATTTTGACCTCAGCAATAGGACCTCAGCAATAGGACCTCAGCAATAGGACCTCAGCATTGTGACCTCAGCAATAGGACCTCAGCAATAGGACCTCAGCAATAGGACCTCAGCAATAGGACCTCAGCAATAGGACCACAGCATTGTGACCTCAGCAATAGGACCTCAGCATTGTAACCTCAGCATTGTGACCTCAGAAATAGGACCTCAGCAATAGGACCTCAGCAATAGGACCTCAGCATTGTGACCTCAGCATTGTGACCTCAGCAATAGGACCTCAGCAATAGTACCTCACCAATCGTACCTCAGCAATAGGACCTCAGCATTGTGTCCTCAGCAATAGGACCTCAGCAATAGGACCTCAGCATTGTGACCTCAGCATTGTGACCTCAGCATTGTGACCTCAGCATTGTGACCTCAGCAATAGGACCTCAGCAATAAGACCTCAGCAATAAGACCTCAGCATTGTGACCTCAGCAATAGGACCTCAGCAATAGGACCTCAGCAATAGGACCTCAGCATCGTGACCTCTGCAATAGGACCTCAGCAATAGGACCTCAGCATTGTGACCTCAGCAACAGGACCTCTGCATTGTGACCTCAGCAATAGGACCTCAGCATTGTGACCTCAGCAATAGGACCTCAGCAATAGGACCTCAGCAATAGGACCTCAGAATTTTGACCTCTGCACTGTGACCTCTGCAATAGGTCCTCAGCCTTGTGACCTCAGCAATAGGACCTCAGCAATAGGACCTCAGCATCGTGATCTCAGCATTATGACCTCAGGAATAGGACCTCAGCAATAGGACATCAGCATTGTGAGCTCAGCATTGTGACCTCAGGAATAGGACCTCAGCATTGTGACCTCAGCATTGTGACCTCAGCATTGTGACCTCAGCAATAGGACCTCAGCAATAGGACCTCAGCAATAGGACCTCAGCAATAGGACCTCAGCAACAGGACCTCAGCAATAGGACTTCAGCAATCGTACCTCAGCAATAGGACCTCAGCAATAGGACCTCAGCAATAGGACCTCAGCATCGTGATCTCAGCATTGTGACCTCAGCAATAGGACCTCAGCAACAGGACCTCAGCAATAGGACATAAGTAATAGGACCTCAGCATTGTGACCTCAGCATTGTGACCTCAGCAATAGGACCTCAGCAATAGGAACTCAGCTATAGGACCTCAGCATTGTGACCTCAGCATTGTTATCTCAGGAATAGGACCTCAGCATTGTAACCTCAGCATTTGAACCTCAGCAATAGGACCGCAGCAATCGTACCTCAGCAATAGGACCTCAGCATTTTGAACTCAGCTATAGGACCTCAGCATTGTGACCTCAGCAATAGGACCTCAGCAATAAGACCTCAGCAGTAGGACCTCAGCATTGTGACCTCAGCAATAGGACCTCAGCAATAGAACCTCAGCATTGTGATATCAGCATTGTGACCTCTGCAATAGGACCTCAGCAATAGGACCTCAGCAATAGGACCTCAGCATTGTGACCTCTGCATTGTGACCTCAGCAATAGGACCTCAGCAATAGGACCTCAGCATTGTGACCTCAGGAATAAGACCTCAGCAATAGGACCTCAGCAAGAGGATCTCAGCAATAGGACCACAGCAATAGGACCTCATCAAGAGAATCTCAGCAATGGGACCACAGCAACAGGACCTCAGCAATAGGACCTCAGCAATAGGTCCTCAGCAATAGGATCTAACCATTGTGACCTCAGTAATAGGACCTCAGCATTGTGACCTCAGCAATAGGACCTCAGCAATAGGATCTCAGCATTGTGACCTCAGTAATAGGACCTCAGCATTGTGACATTAGCAACAAGACCTCAGCATTGTGACCTCAGCAATAGGACCTCAGCAATAGGACCTCAGCAATAGGAACTCAGCTATAGGACCTCAGCATTGTGACCTCAGCATTGTTACCTCAGGAATAGGACCTCAGCATTGTGACCTCAGCATTGTGACCTCAGCATTGTGACCTCAGCAATAGGACCTCAGCAATAGGACCTCAGCAATAGGACCGCAGCAATAGGACCGCAGCAATCGTACCTCAGCAATAGGACCTCAGCATTGTGACCTCAGCATAGTGACCTCAGCATTGAGACCTCAGGAATTTGACCTCAGCAGTAGGACCTCAGCAATAGAACCTCAGCATTGTGATATCAGCATTGTGACCTCAGCAATAGGACCTCAGCAATAGGACCTCAGCAATAGGACCTCAGCAATAGGACATCAGCAATAGGACCTCAGCATTGTGACCTCAGCATTGTGACCTCAGCAATAGGACGTCAGCATTTCGACCTCAGCAATAGGACCTCAGCAATAGGACCTCAGCAAGAGGATCTCAGCAAGAGGACCTCAGCAATAGGACCTCTGCAATGTGACCTCAGCATTGTGACCTCAGCAATAAGACCTCAGCATTGTGACCTCAGCAATAGGACATCAGCATTTTGACCTCAGCAATAGGACCTCAGCAGTAGGACCTCAGCAATAGGACCTCAGCAATAAGACCTCAGCATTGTGACCTCAGCAATAGGACCTCAGCAATAGAACCGCAGCATTGTGACCTCAGCAATAGGACCTCAGCAATAGGACCAGAGCAATAGGGCCTCAGCAATAGGGCCTCAACAATAGGGTCTCAGCAGTAGGGCCTCAGCAATAGGACCTCAGCAATAGGACCTCAGCATTGTGACCTCAGCATTGTGACCTCAGCAATAGGACCTCAGCATTGTGACCTCAGCAATAGGACCTCAGCAATAGAACCTCAGCATTTTGATATCAACATTGTGACCTCAGCAATAGGACCTCAGCAATAGGACCTCAGCAATAGGACCTCACAATTGTGACCTCTGCATTGTGACCTCAGCAATAGGACCTCAGCATTGTGACCTCAGCAATAGGAACACAGCAATTGGACCTCAGCAAGAGGATCTCAGCAATAGGACCTCAGCAATAAGACCTCAGCATTTTGACCTCAGCAATAGGACCTCAGCAACAGGACCTCAGCAATAGGACCTCAGCAATACGACCTCAGCATTGTGACCTCAGTAATAGGACCTCAGCAATAGGACCTAAGCATTGTGACCTCAGCAATAGGACCTCAGCAATAGGACCTCAGCAATAGGACCTCAGCAATAGGGCCTCAGCAATAGGGCCTCAGCATTAGGGCCTCAGCAATAGGGCCTCATCATTGTGACCTCAGCAATAGGACCTCAGCAATAGGACCTCCGCATTGTGACCTCAGCATTGTGACCTCAGCAATAGGACTTCAGCAATAGGACCTCAACAATAGCACCTCAGCATTGTGACCTCAGCATTGTGACCTCAGCAATAGGACCTCAGCATTGTGACCTCAGCAATAGGACCTCAGCTATAGGACCTCACCAGTAGGACCTCAGCATTGTGGCCTCAGCAATAGGACCTCAGCAATAGAACCTCAGCATTGTGATATCAGCATTGTGACCTCAGCAATAGCACCTCAGCAATAGGACCTCAGCAATAGGACCTCAGAATTGTGACCTCTGCATTGTGACCTCAGCATTTGGACCTCAGCATTGTGACCTCAGCAATAGGACCTCAGAAATAGGACCTCTGCATTGTGACCTCAGCAATAAGACCTCAGCATTGTGACCTCAGCAATAGGACCTCAGCATTGTGACCTCAGCAATAGCACCTCAGAATTGTGACCTCTGCATTGTGACCTCAGTAATAGGACCTCAGCAAAAGGACCTCAGCATTGTGACCTCAGAAATAGGACCTCAGCAATAGGACCTCAGCATTGTGACCTCAGCATTGTGACCTCAGCAATAGGACCTCAGCAATAGGACCTCAGCAATAGGACCGCAGCAATCGTACCTCAGCAATAGGACCTCAGCATTGTGACCTCAGCAATAGGATTTCAGCAATAGGACCTCAGCAATAAGACCTCAGCCTTGTGACCTCAGCAATAGGACCTCAGCATCGTGATCTCAGAATTGTGACCTCTGCAATAGGACCTCAGCAATAGGACCTCAGCAATAGGACCTCAGCATTGTGACCTCAGCAAAAGGACCTCAGCAATAGGACCTCAGCATTGTGACCTCAGCAATAGGACCTCAGCAATAGGTCCTCAGCAATAGGATCTAAGCATTGTGACCTCAGTAATAGGACCTCAGCATTGTGACCTCAGCAATAGGACCTCAGCAATAGGATCTCAGCATTGTGACCTCAGTAATAGGACCTCAGCATTGTGACATCAGCAACAAGACCTCAGCATTGTGACCTCAGCAATAGGACCTCAGCAATAGGACCTCAGCAATAGGAACTCAGCTATAGGACCTCAGCATTGTGACCTCAGCATTGTTACCTCAGGAATAGGACCTCAGCATTGTGACCTCAGCATTGTGACCTCAGCATTGTGACCTCAGCAATAGGACCTCAGCAATAGGACCTCAGCAATAGGACCGCAGCAATAGGACCGCAGCAATCGTACCTCAGCAATAGGACCTCAGCATTGTGACCTCAGCATAGTGACCTCAGCATTGAGACCTCAGGAATTTGACCTCAGCAGTAGGACCTCAGCAATAGAACCTCAGCATTGTGATATCAGCATTGTGACCTCAGCAATAGGACCTCAGCAATAGGACCTCAGCAATAGGACCTCAGCAATAGGACATCAGCAATAGGACCTCAGCATTGTGACCTCAGCATTGTGACCTCAGCAATAGGACGTCAGCATTTCGACCTCAGCAATAGGACCTCAGCAATAGGACCTCAGCAAGAGGATCTCAGCAAGAGGACCTCAGCAATAGGACCTCTGCAATGTGACCTCAGCATTGTGACGTCAGCAATAAGACCTCAGCATTGTGACCTCAGCAATAGGACATCAGCATTTTGACCTCAGCAATAGGACCTCAGCAGTAGGACCTCAGCAATAGGACCTCAGCAATAAGACCTCAGCATTGTGACCTCAGCAATAGGACCTCAGCAATAGAACCGCAGCATTGTGACCTCAGCAATAGGACCTCAGCAATAGGACCAGAGCAATAGGGCCTCAGCAATAGGGCCTCAACAATAAGGTCTCAGCAGTAGGGCCTCAGCAATAAGACCTCAGCAATAGGACCTCAGCATTGTGACCTCAGCATTGTGACCTCAGCAATAGGACCTCAGCATTGTGACCTCAGCAATAGGACCTCAGCAATAGAACCTCAGCATTTTGATATCAACATTGTGACCTCAGCAATAGGACCTCAACAATAGGACCTCAGCAATAGGACCTCACAATTGTGACCTCTGCAATAGGACCTCAGCATTGTGACCTCAGCAATAGGAACACAGCAATTGGACCTCAGCAAGAGGATCTCAGCAATAGGACCTCAGCAATAAGACCTCAGCATTTTGACCTCAGCAATAGGACCTCAGCAACAGGACCTCAGCAATAGGACCTCAGCAATACGACCTCAGCATTGTGACCTCAGTAATAGGACCTCAGCAATAGGACCTAAGCATTGTGACCTCAGCAATAGGACCTCAGCAATAGGACCTCAGCAATAGGACCTCAGCAATAGGGCCTCAGCAATAGGGCCTCAGCATTAGGGCCTCAGCAATAGGGCCTCATCATTGTGACCTCAGCAATAGGACCTCAGCAATAGGACCTCCGCATTGTGACCTCAGCATTGTGACCTCAGCAATAGGACTTCAGCAATAGGACCTCAACAATAGCACCTCAGCATTGTGACCTCAGCATTGTGACCTCAGCAATAGGACCTCAGCATTGTGACCTCAGCAATAGGACCTCAGCTATAGGACCTCACCAGTAGGACCTCAGCATTGTGGCCTCAGCAATAGGACCTCAGCAATAGAACCTCAGCATTGTGACCTCAGCAATAGAACCTCAGCAATAGGACCTCAGCAATAGGACCTCAGAATTGTGACCTCTGCATTGTGACCTCAGCATTTGGACCTCAGCATTGTGACCTCAGCAATAGGACCTCAGAAATAGGACCTCTGCATTGTGACCTCAGCAATAAGACCTCAGCATTGTGACCTCAGCAATAGGACCTCAGCATTGTGACCTCAGCAATAGCACCTCAGAATTGTGACCTCTGCATTGTGACCTCAGTAATAGGACCTCAGCAAAAGGACCTCAGCATTGTGACCTCAGAAATAGGACCTCAGCAATAGGACCTCAGCATTGTGACCTCAGCATTGTGACCTCAGCAATAGGACCTCAGCAATAGGACCTCAGCAATAGGACCGCAGCAATCGTACCTCAGCAATAGGACCTCAGCATTGTGACCTCAGCAATAGGATTTCAGCAATAGGACCTCAGCAATAAGACCTCAGCCTTGTGACCTCAGCAATAGGACCTCAGCATCGTGATCATAGAATTGTGACCTCTGCAATAGGACCTCAGCAATAGGACCTCAGCAATAGGACCTCAGCATTGTGACCTCAGCAAAAGGACCTCAGCAATAGGACCTCAGCATTGTGACCTCAGCAATAGGACCTCAGCATTGTGACCTCAGCATTGTGACCTCAGATATAGGACCTCTGCAATAGGACCTCAGCAATAGGACCTAAGCAATAGGACCTCAGAACTGTGACCTCTGCATTGTGACCTCAGCAATAGGACCACAGCCTTGCGACATCAGCAATAGGACCTCAGCATCGTGATCTCAGCATTGTGACCTCAGCAATAGGACCTCAGCAATAGGACATCAGCAATAGGACCTCAGGAATAGGACCTCAGCATTGAGACCTCAGTATTTTGACCTCAGCAATAGGACCTCAGCATTGTGACCTCAGTAATAGGACCTCAGCAATAGAACCTCAGCATTGTGACCTCAGCAATAGGACCTCAGCATTGTGACCTCAGTAATAGGACCTCAGCAATAGAACCTCAGCATTGTGACCTCAGCAATAGGACCTCAGCAATAGGACCTCAGCAATAGGACCTCAGCAATAGGACCTCAGCAATAGGACCTCAGCATTGTGACATCAGCAATAAGACCTCAGCATTGTGACCTCAGTAAAAGGACTTCAGCATTGTGACCTCAGCAATAGGACCTCAGCATTGTGACCTCAGCAATAGGACCTCAGCCATAGGACCTCAGCAATCGTACCTCAGCAATAGGACCTCAGCATTGTGACCTCAGAACTGTGACCTCTGCATTGTGACCTCAGCAATAGGACCTCAGCCTTGCGACCTCAGCAATAGGACCTCAGCAATAGGACCTCAGCATCGTGATCTCAGCATTGTGACCTCAGCAATAGGACCTCAGCAATAGGACATCAGCAATAGGACCTCTGGAATAGGACCTCAGCATTGAGACCTCAGCATTTTGACCTCAGCAATAGGACCTCAGCATTGTGACGTCAGCCTTGTGACCTCAGCAATAGGACCTCAGAACTGTGACCTCTGCATTGTGACCTCAGCAATAGGACCTCAGCAATAGGACCTCAGCAATAGGACCTCAGCATTGTGACCTCAGCATTGTGACCTCAGCATTGTGACCTCAGCAATAGGACCTCAGCATTGTGACCTCAGCAATAAGACCTCAGCATTGTGACCTCAGCAATAGGACCTCAGCAATAGGACCTCAGCAATAGAACCACAGCAATGTGACCTCAGCAGTAGGACCTCAGCATTGTGACCTCAGCATTGTAACCTCAGAAATAGGACCTCAGCATTGTGACCTCAGCAATAAGACCTCAGCCTTTAGACCGCAGCAATAGGACCTCAGCAATAGGACCTCAGCAATAGGACCTCAGCATTGTGACCTCAGCAATAGGACCTCAGCAATAGGACATCAGCAATAGGACCTCAGCATTGTGACCTCAGAATTGTGACCTCAGCAATAGGACGTCAGCATTTCGAACTCAGAAATAGGACCTCAGCAATAGGACCTCAGCTATAGGACCTCAGCTATAGGACCTCAGCATTGTGACCTCAGCATTGTGACCTCAGCATTGTGACCTCAGCATTGTGACCTCAGCAATAAGACCTCAGAAATAGGACCTCAGAAATAGGACCTCAGCATTGTGACCTCAGTAAAAGGACCTCAGCAATAGGACCTCAGCAATAGGACCTCTGCAATAGGACCTCAGCATTGTGACCTCAGGAATAGGACCTCAGCATTGTGACCTCAGCAATAGGACATCAACAATAGGACCTCAGCATTGTGACCTCAGCATTGTGACCTCAGCAATAGGACCTCAGCATTGTGACCTCAGCAATAAGACCTCAGCAATAAGACCTCAGCATTGTGACCTCAGTAATAGGACCTCAGCAATAGAACCTCAGCACTGTGACCTCAGCAATAGGACCTCAGCAATAGGACCTCAGCAATAGGACCTCAGCATTGTGACATCAGCAATAAGACCTCAGCATTGTGACCTCAGTAATAGGACTTCAGCATTGTGACCTCAGCAATAGGACCTCAGCAAAAGGACCTCAGCAATCGTACCTCAGCAATAGGACCTCAGCATTGTGACCTCAGAACTGTGACCTCTGCATTGTGACCTCAGCAATAGGACGTCAGCATTTCGACCTCAGCAATAGGACCTCAGCAATAGGACCTCAGCATCGTGATCTCAGCATTGTGACCTCAGCAATAGGACCTCAGCAATAGGACATCAGCAATAGGACCTCAGGAATAGGACCTCAGCATTGAGACCTCAGCATTTTGACCTCAGCAATAGGACCTCAGCATTGTGACGTCAGCCTTGTGACCTCAGCAATAGGACCTCAGAAATAGCACCTCTGCATTGTGACCTCAGCAATAGGACCTCAGCAATAGGACCTCAGCAATAGGACCTCAGCATTGTGATCTCAGCATTGTGACCTCAGCATTGTGACCTCAGTACTAGGACCTCAGCAATAGGACCTCAGCAATAGAACCACAGCATTGTGACCTCAGCAGTAGGACCTCAGCATTGTGACCTCAGCATTGTAACCTCAAAAATAGGACCTCAGCAATAGGACCTCAGCAATAAGACCTCAGCCTTGAGACCGCAGCAATAGGACCTCAGCAATAGGACCTCAGGAATAGGACCTCAGCAATAGGACCTCAGCATTGTGACCTCAGCAATAGGACCTCATCATTGTGACCTCAGCAATAGGACATCAGCAATAGGACCTCAGCATTGTGACCTCAGAAATAGGACGTCAGCATTTCGAACTCAGCAATAGGACCTCAGCAATAGGACCTCAGCTATAGGACCTCAGCTATAGGACCTCAGCATTGTGACCTCAGCATTGTGACCTCAGCAATAAGACCTCAGCAATAGGACCTCAGAAATAGGACCTCAGCATTGTGACCTCAGTAAAAGGACCTCAGCAATTGGACCTCAGCAATAGGACCTCAGCAATAGGACCTCAGCATTGTGACCTCAGGAATAGGACCTCAGCATTGTGACCTCAGCAATAGGACATCAACAATAGGGCCTCAGCATTGTGACCTCAGCATTGTGACCTCAGTACTAGGACCTCAGCAATAGGACCTCAGCAATAGAACCACAGCAATGTGACCTCAGCAATAGGACCTCAGCATTGTGACCTCAGCATTGTAACCTCAGAAATAGGACCTCAGCAATAGGACCTCAGCAATAAGACCTCAGCAATAGGACCTCACCATTGTGACCTCAGAAATAGGACCTAAGCATTTTGAGCACAGTAATAGGACCACAGCAATAGGACCTCAGCATTGTGACCTCAGCAATAGGACCTCAGCAATAGGACATCTGCAATAGGACCTCAGCATTGTGACCTCAGCATTGTGACATCAGCAATAGGATGTCAGCATTTCGACCTCAGCAATAGGACCTCAGCAATAGGACCTCAGCTATAGGACCTCAGCTATAGCACCTCAGCTATAGGACCTCAGCATTGTGACCTCAGCATTGTGACCTCAGCAATAAGACCTCAGAAATAGGACCTCAGAAATAGGACCTCAGCATTGTGACCTCAGTAAAAGGACCTCAGCAATAGGACCTCAGCAATAGGACCTCAGCAATAGGACATCAACAATAGGACCTCAGCATTGTGACCTCAGCAATAGGACCTCAGCATTGTGACCTCAGCAATAAGACCTCAGCAATAAGACCTCAGCATTGTGACCTCAGTAATAGGACCTCAGCAATAGAACCTCAGGATTGTGACCTCAGCAATAGGACCTCAGCAATAGGACCTCAGCAATAGGACCTCAGCATTGTGACATCAGCAATAAGACCTCAGCATTGTGACCTCAGTAATAGGACTTCAGCATTGTGACCTCAGCAATTGGACCTCAGCAATAGGACCTCAGCAATAGGACCTCAGCAATAGGACTTCATCATTGTGCCCTCAGCAATAGGACCTCAGCAATAGGACCTCAGAACTGTGACCTCTGCATTGTGACCTCAGCAATAGGACCTCAGACTTCCGACCTCATCAATAGGACATCAGCATCGTGATCTCAGCATTGTGACCTCAGCAATAGGACATCAGCAATAGGACCTCAGGAATAGGACCTCAGCATTGAGACCTCAGCATTTTGACCTCAGCAATAGGACCTCAGCAATAGGACCTCAGCATTGTGACGTCAGCCTTGTGACCTCAGCAATAGGACCTCAGAAATAGCACCTCAGCATTGTGACCTCAGCAATAGGACCTCAGCAATAGGACCTCAGCAATAGGACCTCAGCATTGTGACCTCAGCATTGTGACCTCAGTACTAGGACCTCAGCAATAGGACCTCAGCAATAGAACCACAGCATTGTGACCTCAGCAGTAGGACCTCAGCATTGTGACCTCAGCAATGTAACCTCAGAAATAGGACCTCAGCAATAGGACCTCAGCAATAAGACCTCATTCTTGAGACCGCAGCAATAGGACCTCAGCAATAGGACCTCAGCAATAGGACCTCAGCAATAGGACCTCAGCATTGTGACCTCAGCAATAGGACCTCAGCATTGTGACCTCAGCAATAGGACATCAGCAATAGGACCTCAGCATTGTGACCTCAGCATTAGGACGTCAGCATTTCGACCTCAGCAATAGGACCTCAGCAATAGGACATCAGCAATAGGACCTCAGAAATAGGACCTCAGCATTGTGACCTCAGCATTGTGACCTCAACAATAAGACCTCAGAAATAGGACCTCAGAAATAGGACCTCAGCAATAGGACCTCAGAAATAGGACCTCAGCAATAGGACCTCAGCAATAGGACCTCAGCAATAGGCCCTCAGCATTGTGACCTCAGGAATAGGACCTCAGCAATAAGACCTCAGCATTGTGACCTCAGTAATAGGACCTCAGCAATAGGACCTCAGCAATAGGACATCAACAATAGGACCTCAGCATTGTGACCTCAGCAATAAGACCTCAGCAATAAGACCTCAGCATTGTGACCTCAGTAATAGGACCTCAGCAATAGAACCTCAGCATTGTGACCTCAGCAATAGGACCTCAGCAATAGGACCTCAGCATTGTGACATCAGCAATAAGACCTCAGCATTGTAACCTCAGCAATAGGACCTCAGCAATAGGACCTCAGCAATAGGACCTCAGCAATAGGACCTCATCATTGTGACCTCAGCAATAGGACCTCAGCAATAGGACCTCAGAACTGTGACCTCTGCTTTGTGACCTCAGCAGTAGGACCTCAGCAATAGGACCTCAGCATCGTGATCTCAGCATTGTGACCTCAGCAATAGGACCTCAGCAATAGGACATCAGCAATAGGACCTCAGGAATAGGACCTCAGCATTGAGACCTCAGCAATAGGACCTCAGCAATAGGACCTCAGCCTTGTGACCTCAGCAATAGGACCTCAGAAATAGCACCTCATCATTGTGACCTCAGCAATAGGACCTCAGCATTGTGACCTCAGCAATAAGACCTCAGAATTGTGACCTCAGCAATAGGACCTCAGCAATAGGACCTCAGCAATAGGACCTCATCATTGTGACCTCAGCAATAGGACCTCAGCAATAGGACCTCAGAACTGTGACCTCAGCATTGTGACCTCAGCAATAGGACCTCAGCAATAGGACCTCAGCAATAGGACATCAGCAATAGGACCTCATGAATAGGACCTCAGGAATAGGACCTCAGCATTGAGACCTCAGCATTTTTACCTCAGCAATAGGACCTCAGCAATAGGACCTCAGCCTTGTGACCTCAGCAATAGGACCTCAGAAATAGCACCTCAGCATTGTGAGCTCAGCAATAGGACCTCAGCATTGTGACCTCAGGAATAAGACCTCAGCATTGTGACCTCAGCAATAGGACCTCAGCAATAGGACCTCAGCAATAGGACCTCAGCATTGTGACCTAAGCATTGTGACCTCAGTACTAGGACCTCAGCAATAGGACCTCAGCAATAGAACCACAGTATTGTGACCTCAGCAATTGGACCTCAGCATTGTGACCTCAGCATTGTAACCTCAGAAATAGGACCTCAGCAATAGGACCTCAGCAATAAGACCTCAGCCTTGAGACCGCAGCAATAGGACCTCAGCAATAGGACCTCAGCAATAGGACCTCAGCAATAGGACCTCAGCAATAGGACCTCAGCATTGTGACCTCAGCAATAGGACATCAGCAATAGGACCTCAGCATTGTGACCTCAGCAATAGGACGTCAGCATTTCGACCTCAGCAATAGGACCTCAGCAATAGGACCTCAGCAATAGGACCTCAGCTATAGGACCTCAGCATTGTGACCTCAGCATTGTGACCTCAGCAATAAGACCTCAGAAATAGGACCTCAGAAATAGGACCTCAGCATTGTGACCTCAGTAAAAGGACCTCAGCAATAGGACCTCAGCAATAGGACCTCAGCATTGTGAGCTCAGGAATAGGACCTCAGCATTGTGACCTCAGCATTGTGACTTCAGCAATAGGACCTCAGCATTGTGACCTCAGCTATAGGACCTCAGCAATAGGACATCAGCAATAGGACCTCAGCTATAGGACCTCAGCTATAGGACCTCAGCATTGTGACCTCAGCAATAAGACCTCAGCATTGTGACCTCAGTAATAGGACTTCAGCATTGTGACCTCAGCAATAGGACCTCAGCAACAGGACATCAGCAATAGGACCTCAGCTATAGGACCTCAGCATTGTGACCTCAGCAATAAGACCTCAGCAATAGGACCTCAGCATTTTGACCTCAGCAATACGACCTCAGCAATAGGACCTCAGCAATAGGACCTCAGCATTGTGACCTCAGGAATAGGACCTCAGCATTGTGACCTCAGCAATAGGACATCAGCAATAGGACCTCAGCATTGTGACCTCAGCATTGTGACCTCAGCAATAGGACCTCAGCAATAAGACCTCAGCAATAAGACCTCAGCATTGTGACCTCAGTAATAGGACCTCAGCAATAGAACCTCAGCATTTTGACCTCAGCAATAGGACCTCAGCATTGTGACATCAGCAATAAGACCTCAGCATTGTGACCTCAGCAGTAGGACCTCAGCATTGTGACCTCAGCAATAGGACCTCAGCAATAGGACCTCAGCATTGTGACCTCAGCATTGTGACCTCAGCATTGTGACCTCAGCAATAGGACCTCAGCAATAGGACCTCAGCAATAGGACGGCAGCAATCGTACCTCAGCAATAGGACCTCAGCATTGTGACCTCAGCAGTAGGACCTCAGCATTGTGACCTCAGCAATAGGACCTCAGCAATAGAACCTCAGCATTGTGATATCAGCATTGTGACCTCAGCAATAGGACCTCAGCAATAGGACCTCAGCAATAGGACCTCAGCATTGTGACCTCAGCAATAGGACCTCTGCAATAGGACCTCAGCATTGTGACCTCAGCAATAGGACCTCAGCAAGAGGACCTCAGCAAGAGGACCAGAGCAAGAGGACCAGAGCAATAGGACCTCAGCAATAGGACCTCAGCAATAGGACCTCAGCAATAGGACCTCAGCATTGTGACATCAGCAATAAGACCTCAGCATTGTGACCTCAGCAATAGGACCTCAGCACTGTGACCTCAGCAATAGGACCTCAGCATTGTGACCTCTTCATTGTGACCTCAGCAATAGGACCTCAGCAATAGGACCTCAGCAATAGGACCTCAGCAATAGGACCTCAGCAATAGGACCTCATCATTGTGACCTCAGCAATAGGACCTCAGCAATAGGACCTCAGAACTGTGACCTCTGCATTGTGACCTCAGCAGTAGGACCTCAGCAATAGGACCTCAGCATCGTGACCTCAGCAATAGGACCTCAGCAATAGGACCTCAGAACTGTGACCTCTGCATTGTGACCTCAGCAGTAGGACCTCAGCAATAGAACCTCAGCATCGTGATCTCAGCATTGTGACCTCAGCAATAGGACCTCAGCAATAGGACATCAACAATAGGACCTCAGGAATAGGACCTCAGCATTGAGACCTCAGCAATAGGACCTCAGCAATAGGACCTCAGCAATAGGACCTCAGAAATAGCACCTCATCATTGTGACCTCAGCAATAGGACCTCAGCATTGTGACCTCAGCAATAAGACCTCAGAATTGTGACCTCAGCAATAGGACATCAGCAATAGGACCTCAGCAATAGGACCTCATCATTGTGACCTCAGCAATAGGACCTCAGCAATAGGACCTCAGAACTGTGACCTCTGCATTGTGACCTCAGCAATAGGACCTCAGGAATAGGACCTCAGCATCGTGATCTCAGCATTGTGACCTCAGCAATAGGACCTCAGCAATAGGACCTCAGCAATAGGACATCAGCAATAGGACCTCAGGAATAGGACCTCAGCATTGAGACCTCAGCATTTTGACCTCAGCAATAGGACCTCAGAAATAGCACCTCAACATTGTGAGCTCAGCAATAGGACCTCAGCATTGTGACCTCAGGAATAAGACCTCAGCATTGTGACCTCAGCATTGTGACCTCAGCATTGTGACCTCAGCAATAGGACCTCAGCAATAGGACCTCAGCATTGTGACCTCAGTACTAGGACCTCAGCAATAGGACCTCAGCAATAGAACCACAGTATTGTGACCTCAGCAATTGGACCTCAGCATTGTGACCTCAGCATTTTAACCTCAGAAATAGGACCTCAGCAATAGGACCTCAGCAATAAGACCTCAGCCTTGAGACCGCAGCAATAGGACCTCAGCAATAGGACCTCAGCAATAGGACCTCAGCAATAGGACCTCAGCAATAGGACCTCAGCAATAGGACCTCAGCATTGTGACCTCAGCAATAGGACATCAGCAATAGGACCTCAGCATTGTGACCTCAGCAATAGGACGTCAGCATTTCGACCTCAGCAATAGGACCTCAGAAATAGGACCTCAGCAATAGGACCTCAGCTATAGGACCTCAGCATTGTGACCTCAGCATTGTGACCTCAGCAACAGGACGTCAGCATTTCGACCTCAGCAATAAAACCTCAGAAATAGGACCTCAGAAATAGGACCTCAGCATTGTGACCTCAGCAATAGGACGTCAGCATTTCGACCTCAGTAATAGGACCTCAGCAATAGGACCTCAGCAATAGGACCTCAGCAATAGGACATCAGCAATAGGACCTCAGCATTGTGACCTCAGCAATAGGACATCAGCATTTCGACCTCAGCAATAAGACCTCAGAAATAGGACCTCAGAAATAGGACCTCAGCATTGTGACCTCAGTAAAAGGACCTCAGCAATAGGACCTCAGCATTGTGACCTCAGGAATAGGACCTCAGCATTGTGACCTCAGCAATAGGACATAAACAATAGGACCTCAGCATTGTGACCTCAGCATTGTGACATCAGCAATAAGACCTCAGCATTGTGACCTCAGTAATAGGACTTCAGCATTGTGACCTCAGCAATAGGACCTCAGCAATAGGACATCAGCATTGTGACATCAGCAATAAGACCTCAGCAATAGGACTTCAGCATTGTGACCTCAGCAATAGGACCTCAGCAACAGGACATCAGCAATAGGACCTCAGCTATAGGACCTCAGCTATAGGACCTCAGCATTGTGACCTCAGAAATAAGACCTCAGCAATAGGACCTCAGCTTTGTGACCTCAGCAATACGACCTCAGCAATAGGACCTCAGCAATAGGACCTCAGCATTTTGACCTCAGGAATAGGACCTCAGCATTGTGACCTCAGCAATAGGACATCAGCAATAGGACCTCAGCATTGTGACCTCAGCATTGTTACCTCAGCAATAGGACCTCAGCAATAAGACCTCAGCAATAAGACCTCAGCAATAGGACCTCTGCAATAGGACCTCAGCAATAGGACCTCAGCATTGTGACCTCAGCAATAGGACCTCAGCATTGTGACCTCAGCAGTGTGACGTCAGCAATAGGACCTCAGCAATAGGACCTCAGCATTGTGACCTCAGCAATAGGACCTCAGCAATAGAACCTCAGCATTGTGACCTCTGCATTGTGACCTCAGCAATAGGACCTCAGCAATAGAACCTCAGCATTGTGACCTCTGCATTGTGACCTCAGCAATAGGACCTCAGCCTTGTGACCTCAGCAATAGGACCTCAGAAATAGGACCTCAGCATCGTGATCTCAGCATTGTGACCTCAGCAATAGGACCTCAGCAATAGGACCTAAGCAATAGGACCTCAGCAATAGCACCTCAGCATTGTGACCTCAGCAATAGGACCTCAGATATAGGACCTTAGTAATAGGACCTCAGCAATAGGACCTCAGCAATAGGACCTCACCATTGTGACCTCAGAAATAGGACCTAAGCATTTTGAGCACAGTAATAGGACCACAGCAATAGGACCTCAGCAATAGGACCTCAGCAATAGGACCTCAGCAATAGGACCTCAGCAATAGGACCTCTGCAATAGGACCTCTGCAATAGGACCTCTGCAATAGGACCTCAGCATTGTGACATCAGGAATAGGACCTCAGCATTGTGACCTCAGCATTGTAACCTCAGCAATAGGACCTCAGCAATTCGACCTCAGCAATAGGACCTCAGCAATCGTACCTCAGCAATAGGAGCTCAGCATTGTGACCTCAGCAATAGGACCTCAGCAATAGGACCTCAGCATTGTGACCTCACCATTGTGACCTCAGCATTGTGACCTCAGCAATAGGACCTCAGCAATAGGACCTCAGCAATAAGACCTCAGCAATAGGACCTCAGCAATAGGACCTCAGAATAGTGACCTCAGCAACAGGACCTCTGCATTGTGACCTCAGCAATAGGACCTCAGCATTGTGACCTCAGCATTGTGACCTCAGCAATAGGACCTCAGCAATAGGACCTTAGAATTGTGACCTCTGCATTGTGACCTCTGCAATAGGACCTCAGCCTTGTGACCTCAGCAATAGGACCTCAGCAATAGGACCTCAGCATTGTGATCTCAGTATAGTGACCTCTGCAATAGGACCTCAGCAATAGGACCTCAGCATTGTGACCTCAGCAACAGGACCTCTGCATTGTGACCTCAGCAACAGGACCTCTTCATTGTGACCTGAGCAATATGACCTCAGCATTGTGACTTCTGCATTGTGACCTCAGCAATAGGACCTCAGCCTTGTGACCTCAGCAATAGGACCTCAGCAATAGGACATCAGCAATAGGACCTCAGCAATAGGACCTCAGCATTGAGACCTCAGCAATAGGACCTCAGCAATAGGACCTCAGCAATAGGACCTCAGCATTGTGACCTCAGCAATAGGACCTCAGCATTGTGACCTCAGCAATAGGACCTAAGCATTTTGACCACAGTAATAGGACCACAGCAATAGGACCTCAGCAATAGGACATCAGCAATAGGACCTCAGCAATAGGACCTCAGCAATCGTACCTCAGCAATAGGACCTCAGCATTGTGACCACAGCAATAGGACCTAAGCAATAGGACCTCAGCATTGTGACCTCAGCATTGTGACCTCAGCATTGTGACCTCAGCAATAGGACCTCAGCAATAGGACCTCAGCAATAGGACCTCAGCAATAGGACCTCAGCAATAAGACCTCAGCCTTGTGACCTCAGCAATAGGACCTCAGCAATAGGACATCAGCATTGTGACCTCAGCAACAGGACCTCTGCATTGTGACCTCAGCAATAGGACCTCAGCATTGTTACCTCAGCATTGTGACCTCAGCAATAGGACCTCAGCTATTCGACCTCAGCAATAGGACCTCAGCAATAGGACCTCAGCATTGTAACCTCAGCATTGTGACCTCTGTAATAGGACCTCAGCGGTAGGACATCAGCAATAGGACCTCAGCAATAGGACCTCAGCATTGTGACATCAGCAATAAGACCTCAGCATTGTGACCTCAGCAATAGGACCTCAGCATTGTGACCTCAGCAATAGGACCTCAGCACTGTGACCTCAGCATTGTTACCTCAGGAATAGGACCTCAGCATTGTGACCTCAGCATTGTGACCTCAGCATTGTGAATTCAGCATTGTGACCTCAGCAATAGGACCTCAGGAATAGGACCTCAGGAATAGGACCGCAGCAATAGGACCGCAGCAATCGTACCTCAGCAATAGGACCTCAGCATTGTGACCTCAGCAATAGGACCTCAGCATTGTGACCTCAGCATTGTGACCTCAGCAATAGGACCTCAGCATTGTGACCTCAGCAATAGGACCTCAGAATTGTGACCTCTGCATTGTGACCTCAGCAATAGGACCTCAGCAAAAGGACCTCAGCATTGTGACCTCAGCAATAGGACCTCAGCAATAGGACCTCATCAAGAGGATCTCAGCAATAGGACCTCAGCATTGTGACCTCAGCAATAGGACCTCTGCATTGTGACCTCAGCATTGTGACCTCAGCAATAACACCTCAGCATTGTGACCTCAGCAATAGGACATCAGCATTTTGACCTCAGCAATAGGACCTCAGCAATAGGACCTCAGCAATAGGACCTCAGCATTGTGACCTCAGCAATAGGACCTCAGCAATAGGACCTCAGCAATAGGACCTCAGCAATAGGACCTCAGCAATAGGACCACAGCATTGTGACCTCAGCAATAGGACCTCAGCATTGTAACCTCAGCATTGTGACCTCAGAAATAGGACCTCAGCAATAGGACCTCAGCAATAGGACCTCAGCATTGTGACCTCAGCATTGTGACCTCAGCAATAGGACCTCAGCAATAGTACCTCACCAATCGTACCTCAGCAATAGGACCTCAGCATTGTGTCCTCAGCAATAGGACCTCAGCAATAGGACCTCAGCATTGTGACCTCAGCATTGTGACCTCAGCATTGTGACCTCAGCATTGTGACCTCAGCAATAGGACCTCAGCAATAAGACCTCAGCAATAAGACCTCAGCATTGTGACCTCAGCAATAGGACCTCAGCAATAGGACCTCAGCAATAGGACCTCAGCATCGTGACCTCTGCAATAGGACCTCAGCAATAGGACCTCAGCATTGTGACCTCAGCAACAGGACCTCTGCATTGTGACCTCAGCAATAGGACCTCAGCATTGTGACCTCAGCAATAGGACCTCAGCAATAGGACCTCAGCAATAGGACCTCAGAATTTTGACCTCTGCACTGTGACCTCTGCAATAGGTCCTCAGCCTTGTGACCTCAGCAATAGGACCTCAGCAATAGGACCTCAGCATCGTGATCTCAGCATTATGACCTCAGGAATAGGACCTCAGCAATAGGACATCAGCATTGTGAGCTCAGCATTGTGACCTCAGGAATAGGACCTCAGCATTGTGACCTCAGCATTGTGACCTCAGCATTGTGACCTCAGCAATAGGATCTCAGCAATAGGACCTCAGCAATAGGACCTCAGCAATAGGACCTCAGCAACAGGACCTCAGCAATAGGACTTCAGCAATCGTACCTCAGCAATAGGACCTCAGCAATAGGACCTCAGCAATAGGACCTCAGCATCGTGATCTCAGCATTGTGACCTCAGCAATAGGACCTCAGCAACAGGACCTCAGCAATAGGACATAAGTAATAGGACCTCAGCATTGTGACCTCAGCATTGTGACCTCAGCAATAGGACCTCAGCAATAGGAACTCAGCTATAGGACCTCAGCATTGTGACCTCAGCATTGTTATCTCAGGAATAGGACCTCAGCATTGTAACCTCAGCATTTGAACCTCAGCAATAGGACCGCAGCAATCGTACCTCAGCAATAGGACCTCAGCATTTTGAACTCAGCTATAGGACCTCAGCATTGTGACCTCAGCAATAGGACCTCAGCAATAAGACCTCAGCAGTAGGACCTCAGCATTGTGACCTCAGCAATAGGACCTCAGCAATAGAACCTCAGCATTGTGATATCAGCATTGTGACCTCTGCAATAGGACCTCAGCAATAGGACCTCAGCAATAGGACCTCAGCATTGTGACCTCTGCATTGTGACCTCAGCAATAGGACCTCAGCAATAGGACCTCAGCATTGTGACCTCAGGAATAAGACCTCAGCAATAGGACCTCAGCAAGAGGATCTCAGCAATAGGACCACAGCAATAGGACCTCATCAAGAGAATCTCAGCAATGGGACCACAGCAACAGGACCTCAGCAATAGGACCTCAGCAATAGGTCCTCAGCAATAGGATCTAACCATTGTGACCTCAGTAATAGGACCTCAGCATTGTGACCTCAGCAATAGGACCTCAGCAATAGGATCTCAGCATTGTGACCTCAGTAATAGGACCTCAGCATTGTGACATTAGCAACAAGACCTCAGCATTGTGACCTCAGCAATAGGACCTCAGCAATAGGACCTCAGCAATAGGAACTCAGCTATAGGACCTCAGCATTGTGACCTCAGCATTGTTACCTCAGGAATAGGACCTCAGCATTGTGACCTCAGCATTGTGACCTCAGCATTGTGACCTCAGCAATAGGACCTCAGCAATAGGACCTCAGCAATAGGACCGCAGCAATAGGACCGCAGCAATCGTACCTCAGCAATAGGACCTCAGCATTGTGACCTCAGCATAGTGACCTCAGCATTGAGACCTCAGGAATTTGACCTCAGCAGTAGGACCTCAGCAATAGAACCTCAGCATTGTGATATCAGCATTGTGACCTCAGCAATAGGACCTCAGCAATAGGACCTCAGCAATAGGACCTCAGCAATAGGACCTCAGCAATAGGACCTCAGCAATAGGACATCAGCAATAGGACCTCAGCATTGTGACCTCAGCATTGTGACCTCAGCAATAGGACGTCAGCATTTCGACCTCAGCAATAGGACCTCAGCAATAGGACCTCAGCAAGAGGATCTCAGCAAGAGGACCTCAGCAATAGGACCTCTGCAATGTGACCTCAGCATTGTGACCTCAGCAATAAGACCTCAGCATTGTGACCTCAGCAATAGGACATCAGCATTTTGACCTCAGCAATAGGACCTCAGCAGTAGGACCTCAGCAATAGGACCTCAGCAATAAGACCTCAGCATTGTGACCTCAGCAATAGGACCTCAGCAATAGAACCGCAGCATTGTGACCTCAGCAATAGGACCTCAGCAATAGGACCAGAGCAATAGGGCCTCAGCAATAGGGCCTCAACAATAGGGTCTCAGCAGTAGGGCCTCAGCAATAGGACCTCAGCAATAGGACCTCAGCATTGTGACCTCAGCATTGTGACCTCAGCAATAGGACCTCAGCATTGTGACCTCAGCAATAGGACCTCAGCAATAGAACCTCAGCATTTTGATATCAACATTGTGACCTCAGCAATAGGACCTCAGCAATAGGACCTCAGCAATAGGACCTCACAATTGTGACCTCTGCATTGTGACCTCAGCAATAGGACCTCAGCATTGTGACCTCAGCAATAGGAACACAGCAATTGGACCTCAGCAAGAGGATCTCAGCAATAGGACCTCAGCAATAAGACCTCAGCATTTTGACCTCAGCAATAGGACCTCAGCAACAGGACCTCAGCAATAGGACCTCAGCAATACGACCTCAGCATTGTGACCTCAGTAATAGGACCTCAGCAATAGGACCTAAGCATTGTGACCTCAGCAATAGGACCTCAGCAATAGGACCTCAGCAATAGGACCTCAGCAATAGGGCCTCAGCAATAGGGCCTCAGCATTAGGGCCTCAGCAATAGGGCCTCATCATTGTGACCTCAGCAATAGGACCTCAGCAATAGGACCTCCGCATTGTGACCTCAGCATTGTGACCTCAGCAATAGGACTTCAGCAATAGGACCTCAACAATAGCACCTCAGCATTGTGACCTCAGCATTGTGACCTCAGCAATAGGACCTCAGCATTGTGACCTCAGCAATAGGACCTCAGCTATAGGACCTCACCAGTAGGACCTCAGCATTGTGGCCTCAGCAATAGGACCTCAGCAATAGAACCTCAGCATTGTGATATCAGCATTGTGACCTCAGCAATAGCACCTCAGCAATAGGACCTCAGCAATAGGACCTCAGAATTGTGACCTCTGCATTGTGACCTCAGCATTTGGACCTCAGCATTGTGACCTCAGCAATAGGACCTCAGAAATAGGACCTCTGCATTGTGACCTCAGCAATAAGACCTCAGCATTGTGACCTCAGCAATAGGACCTCAGCATTGTGACCTCAGCAATAGCACCTCAGAATTGTGACCTCTGCATTGTGACCTCAGTAATAGGACCTCAGCAAAAGGACCTCAGCATTGTGACCTCAGAAATAGGACCTCAGCAATAGGACCTCAGCATTGTGACCTCAGCATTGTGACCTCAGCAATAGGACCTCAGCAATAGGACCTCAGCAATAGGACCGCAGCAATCGTACCTCAGCAATAGGACCTCAGCATTGTGACCTCAGCAATAGGATTTCAGCAATAGGACCTCAGCAATAAGACCTCAGCCTTGTGACCTCAGCAATAGGACCTCAGCATCGTGATCTCAGAATTGTGACCTCTGCAATAGGACCTCAGCAATAGGACCTCAGCAATAGGACCTCAGCATTGTGACCTCAGCAAAAGGACCTCAGCAATAGGACCTCAGCATTGTGACCTCAGCAATAGGACCTCAGCAATAGGTCCTCAGCAATAGGATCTAAGCATTGTGACCTCAGTAATAGGACCTCAGCATTGTGACCTCAGCAATAGGACCTCAGCAATAGGATCTCAGCATTGTGACCTCAGTAATAGGACCTCAGCATTGTGACATCAGCAACAAGACCTCAGCATTGTGACCTCAGCAATAGGACCTCAGCAATAGGACCTCAGCAATAGGAACTCAGCTATAGGACCTCAGCATTGTGACCTCAGCATTGTTACCTCAGGAATAGGACCTCAGCATTGTGACCTCAGCATTGTGACCTCAGCATTGTGACCTCAGCAATAGGACCTCAGCAATAGGACCTCAGCAATAGGACCGCAGCAATAGGACCGCAGCAATCGTACCTCAGCAATAGGACCTCAGCATTGTGACCTCAGCATAGTGACCTCAGCATTGAGACCTCAGGAATTTGACCTCAGCAGTAGGACCTCAGCAATAGAACCTCAGCATTGTGATATCAGCATTGTGACCTCAGCAATAGGACCTCAGCAATAGGACCTCAGCAATAGGACCTCAGCAATAGGACCTCAGCAATAGGACATCAGCAATAGGACCTCAGCATTGTGACCTCAGCATTGTGACCTCAGCAATAGGACGTCAGCATTTCGACCTCAGCAATAGGACCTCAGCAATAGGACCTCAGCAAGAGGATCTCAGCAAGAGGACCTCAGCAATAGGACCTCTGCAATGTGACCTCAGCATTGTGACGTCAGCAATAAGACCTCAGCATTGTGACCTCAGCAATAGGACATCAGCATTTTGACCTCAGCAATAGGACCTCAGCAGTAGGACCTCAGCAATAGGACCTCAGCAATAAGACCTCAGCATTGTGACCTCAGCAATAGGACCTCAGCAATAGAACCGCAGCATTGTGACCTCAGCAATAGGACCTCAGCAATAGGACCAGAGCAATAGGGCCTCAGCAATAGGGCCTCAACAATAAGGTCTCAGCAGTAGGGCCTCAGCAATAGGACCTCAGCAATAGGACCTCAGCATTGTGACCTCAGCATTGTGACCTCAGCAATAGGACCTCAGCATTGTGACCTCAGCAATAGGACCTCAGCAATAGAACCTCAGCATTTTGATATCAACATTGTGACCTCAGCAATAGGACCTCAACAATAGGACCTCAGCAATAGGACCTCACAATTGTGACCTCTGCATTGTGACCTCAGCAATAGGACCTCAGCATTGTGACCTCAGCAATAGGAACACAGCAATTGGACCTCAGCAAGAGGATCTCAGCAATAGGACCTCAGCAATAAGACCTCAGCATTTTGACCTCAGCAATAGGACCTCAGCAACAGGACCTCAGCAATAGGACCTCAGCAATACGACCTCAGCATTGTGACCTCAGTAATAGGACCTCAGCAATAGGACCTAAGCATTGTGACCTCAGCAATAGGACCTCAGCAATAGGACCTCAGCAATAGGACCTCAGCAATAGGGCCTCAGCAATAGGGCCTCAGCATTAGGGCCTCAGCAATAGGGCCTCATCATTGTGACCTCAGCAATAGGACCTCAGCAATAGGACCTCCGCATTGTGACCTCAGCATTGTGACCTCAGCAATAGGACTTCAGCAATAGGACCTCAACAATAGCACCTCAGCATTGTGACCTCAGCATTGTGACCTCAGCAATAGGACCTCAGCATTGTGACCTCAGCAATAGGACCTCAGCTATAGGACCTCACCAGTAGGACCTCAGCATTGTGGCCTCAGCAATAGGACCTCAGCAATAGAACCTCAGCATTGTGACCTCAGCAATAGAACCTCAGCAATAGGACCTCAGCAATAGGACCTCAGAATTGTGACCTCTGCATTGTGACCTCAGCATTTGGACCTCAGCATTGTGACCTCAGCAATAGGACCTCAGAAATAGGACCTCTGCATTGTGACCTCAGCAATAAGACCTCAGCATTGTGACCTCAGCAATAGGACCTCAGCATTGTGACCTCAGCAATAGCACCTCAGAATTGTGACCTCTGCATTGTGACCTCAGTAATAGGACCTCAGCAAAAGGACCTCAGCATTGTGACCTCAGAAATAGGACCTCAGCAATAGGACCTCAGCATTGTGACCTCAGCATTGTGACCTCAGCAATAGGACCTCAGCAATAGGACCTCAGCAATAGGACCGCAGCAATCGTACCTCAGCAATAGGACCTCAGCATTGTGACCTCAGCAATAGGATTTCAGCAATAGGACCTCAGCAATAAGACCTCAGCCTTGTGACCTCAGCAATAGGACCTCAGCATCGTGATCATAGAATTGTGACCTCTGCAATAGGACCTCAGCAATAGGACCTCAGCAATAGGACCTCAGCATTGTGACCTCAGCAAAAGGACCTCAGCAATAGGACCTCAGCATTGTGACCTCAGCAATAGGACCTCAGCATTGTGACCTCAGCATTGTGACCTCAGATATAGGACCTCTGCAATAGGACCTCAGCAATAGGACCTCAGCAATAGGACCTCAGAACTGTGACCTCTGCATTGTGACCTCAGCAATAGGACCACAGCCTTGCGACATCAGCAATAGGACCTCAGCATCGTGATCTCAGCATTGTGACCTCAGCAATAGGACCTCAGCAATAGGACATCAGCAATAGGACCTCAGGAATAGGACCTCAGCATTGAGACCTCAGTATTTTGACCTCAGCAATAGGACCTCAGCATTGTGACCTCAGTAATAGGACCTCAGCAATAGAACCTCAGCATTGTGACCTCAGCAATAGGACCTCAGCATTGTGACCTCAGTAATAGGACCTCAGCAATAGAACCTCAGCATTGTGACCTCAGCAATAGGACCTCAGCAATAGGACCTCAGCAATAGGACCTCAGCAATAGGACCTCAGCAATAGGACCTCAGCATTGTGACATCAGCAATAAGACCTCAGCATTGTGACCTCAGTAAAAGGACTTCAGCATTGTGACCTCAGCAATAGGACCTCAGCATTGTGACCTCAGCAATAGGACCTCAGCCATAGGACCTCAGCAATCGTACCTCAGCAATAGGACCTCAGCATTGTGACCTCAGAACTGTGACCTCTGCATTGTGACCTCAGCAATAGGACCTCAGCCTTGCGACCTCAGCAATAGGACCTCAGCAATAGGACCTCAGCATCGTGATCTCAGCATTGTGACCTCAGCAATAGGACCTCAGCAATAGGACATCAGCAATAGGACCTCTGGAATAGGACCTCAGCATTGAGACCTCAGCATTTTGACCTCAGCAATAGGACCTCAGCATTGTGACGTCAGCCTTGTGACCTCAGCAATAGGACCTCAGAACTGTGACCTCTGCATTGTGACCTCAGCAATAGGACCTCAGCAATAGGACCTCAGCAATAGGACCTCAGCATTGTGACCTCAGCATTGTGACCTCAGCATTGTGACCTCAGCAATAGGACCTCAGCATTGTGACCTCAGCAATAAGACCTCAGCATTGTGACCTCAGCAATAGGACCTCAGCAATAGGACCTCAGCAATAGAACCACAGCAATGTGACCTCAGCAGTAGGACCTCAGCATTGTGACCTCAGCATTGTAACCTCAGAAATAGGACCTCAGCATTGTGACCTCAGCAATAAGACCTCAGCCTTTAGACCGCAGCAATAGGACCTCAGCAATAGGACCTCAGCAATAGGACCTCAGCATTGTGACCTCAGCAATAGGACCTCAGCAATAGGACATCAGCAATAGGACCTCAGCATTGTGACCTCAGAATTGTGACCTCAGCAATAGGACGTCAGCATTTCGAACTCAGAAATAGGACCTCAGCAATAGGACCTCAGCTATAGGACCTCAGCTATAGGACCTCAGCATTGTGACCTCAGCATTGTGACCTCAGCATTGTGACCTCAGCAATAAGACCTCAGAAATAGGACCTCAGAAATAGGACCTCAGCATTGTGACCTCAGTAAAAGGACCTCAGCAATAGGACCTCAGCAATAGGACCTCTGCAATAGGACCTCAGCATTGTGACCTCAGGAATAGGACCTCAGCATTGTGACCTCAGCAATAGGACATCAACAATAGGACCTCAGCATTGTGACCTCAGCATTGTGACCTCAGCATTGTGACCTCAGCAATAGGACCTCAGCATTGTGACCTCAGCAATAAGACCTCAGCAATAAGACCTCAGCATTGTGACCTCAGTAATAGGACCTCAGCAATAGAACCTCAGCACTGTGACCTCAGCAATAGGACCTCAGCAATAGGACCTCAGCAATAGGACCTCAGCATTGTGACATCAGCAATAAGACCTCAGCATTGTGACCTCAGTAATAGGACTTCAGCATTGTGACCTCAGCAATAGGACCTCAGCAAAAGGACCTCAGCAATCGTACCTCAGCAATAGGACCTCAGCATTGTGACCTCAGAACTGTGACCTCTGCATTGTGACCTCAGCAATAGGACGTCAGCATTTCGACCTCAGCAATAGGACCTCAGCAATAGGACCTCAGCATCGTGATCTCAGCATTGTGACCTCAGCAATAGGACCTCAGCAATAGGACATCAGCAATAGGACCTCAGGAATAGGACCTCAGCATTGAGACCTCAGCATTTTGACCTCAGCAATAGGACCTCAGCATTGTGACGTCAGCCTTGTGACCTCAGCAATAGGACCTCAGAAATAGCACCTCTGCATTGTGACCTCAGCAATAGGACCTCAGCAATAGGACCTCAGCAATAGGACCTCAGCATTGTGATCTCAGCATTGTGACCTCAGCATTGTGACCTCAGTACTAGGACCTCAGCAATAGGACCTCAGCAATAGAACCACAGCATTGTGACCTCAGCAGTAGGACCTCAGCATTGTGACCTCAGCATTGTAACCTCAAAAATAGGACCTCAGCAATAGGACCTCAGCAATAAGACCTCAGCCTTGAGACCGCAGCAATAGGACCTCAGCAATAGGACCTCAGGAATAGGACCTCAGCAATAGGACCTCAGCATTGTGACCTCAGCAATAGGACCTCATCATTGTGACCTCAGCAATAGGACATCAGCAATAGGACCTCAGCATTGTGACCTCAGAAATAGGACGTCAGCATTTCGAACTCAGCAATAGGACCTCAGCAATAGGACCTCAGCTATAGGACCTCAGCTATAGGACCTCAGCATTGTGACCTCAGCATTGTGACCTCAGCAATAAGACCTCAGCAATAGGACCTCAGAAATAGGACCTCAGCATTGTGACCTCAGTAAAAGGACCTCAGCAATTGGACCTCAGCAATAGGACCTCAGCAATAGGACCTCAGCATTGTGACCTCAGGAATAGGACCTCAGCATTGTGACCTCAGCAATAGGACATCAACAATAGGGCCTCAGCATTGTGACCTCAGCATTGTGACCTCAGTACTAGGACCTCAGCAATAGGACCTCAGCAATAGAACCACAGCAATGTGACCTCAGCAATAGGACCTCAGCATTGTGACCTCAGCATTGTAACCTCAGAAATAGGACCTCAGCAATAGGACCTCAGCAATAAGACCTCAGCAATAGGACCTCACCATTGTGACCTCAGAAATAGGACCTAAGCATTTTGAGCACAGTAATAGGACCACAGCAATAGGACCTCAGCATTGTGACCTCAGCAATAGGACCTCAGCAATAGGACATCTGCAATAGGACCTCAGCATTGTGACCTCAGCATTGTGACATCAGCAATAGGATGTCAGCATTTCGACCTCAGCAATAGGACCTCAGCAATAGGACCTCAGCTATAGGACCTCAGCTATAGCACCTCAGCTATAGGACCTCAGCATTGTGACCTCAGCATTGTGACCTCAGCAATAAGACCTCAGAAATAGGACCTCAGAAATAGGACCTCAGCATTGTGACCTCAGTAAAAGGACCTCAGCAATAGGACCTCAGCAATAGGACCTCAGCAATAGGACATCAACAATAGGACCTCAGCATTGTGACCTCAGCAATAGGACCTCAGCATTGTGACCTCAGCAATAAGACCTCAGCAATAAGACCTCAGCATTGTGACCTCAGTAATAGGACCTCAGCAATAGAACCTCAGGATTGTGACCTCAGCAATAGGACCTCAGCAATAGGACCTCAGCAATAGGACCTCAGCATTGTGACATCAGCAATAAGACCTCAGCATTGTGACCTCAGTAATAGGACTTCAGCATTGTGACCTCAGCAATTGGACCTCAGCAATAGGACCTCAGCAATAGGACCTCAGCAATAGGACTTCATCATTGTGCCCTCAGCAATAGGACCTCAGCAATAGGACCTCAGAACTGTGACCTCTGCATTGTGACCTCAGCAATAGGACCTCAGACTTCCGACCTCATCAATAGGACATCAGCATCGTGATCTCAGCATTGTGACCTCAGCAATAGGACATCAGCAATAGGACCTCAGGAATAGGACCTCAGCATTGAGACCTCAGCATTTTGACCTCAGCAATAGGACCTCAGCAATAGGACCTCAGCATTGTGACGTCAGCCTTGTGACCTCAGCAATAGGACCTCAGAAATAGCACCTCAGCATTGTGACCTCAGCAATAGGACCTCAGCAATAGGACCTCAGCAATAGGACCTCAGCATTGTGACCTCAGCATTGTGACCTCAGTACTAGGACCTCAGCAATAGGACCTCAGCAATAGAACCACAGCATTGTGACCTCAGCAGTAGGACCTCAGCATTGTGACCTCAGCAATGTAACCTCAGAAATAGGACCTCAGCAATAGGACCTCAGCAATAAGACCTCATTCTTGAGACCGCAGCAATAGGACCTCAGCAATAGGACCTCAGCAATAGGACCTCAGCATTGTGACCTCAGCAATAGGACCTCAGCATTGTGACCTCAGCAATAGGACATCAGCAATAGGACCTCAGCATTGTGACCTCAGCATTAGGACGTCAGCATTTCGACCTCAGCAATAGGACCTCAGCAATAGGACATCAGCAATAGGACCTCAGAAATAGGACCTCAGCATTGTGACCTCAGCATTGTGACCTCAACAATAAGACCTCAGAAATAGGACCTCAGAAATAGGACCTCAGCAATAGGACCTCAGAAATAGGACCTCAGCAATAGGACCTCAGCAATAGGACCTCAGCAATAGGCCCTCAGCATTGTGACCTCAGGAATAGGACCTCAGCAATAAGACCTCAGCATTGTGACCTCAGTAATAGGACCTCAGCAATAGGACCTCAGCAATAGGACATCAACAATAGGACCTCAGCATTGTGACCTCAGCAATAAGACCTCAGCAATAAGACCTCAGCATTGTGACCTCAGTAATAGGACCTCAGCAATAGAACCTCAGCATTGTGACCTCAGCAATAGGACCTCAGCAATAGGACCTCAGCATTGTGACATCAGCAATAAGACCTCAGCATTGTAACCTCAGCAATAGGACCTCAGCAATAGGACCTCAGCAATAGGACCTCAGCAATAGGACCTCATCATTGTGACCTCAGCAATAGGACCTCAGCAATAGGACCTCAGAACTGTGACCTCTGCTTTGTGACCTCAGCAGTAGGACCTCAGCAATAGGACCTCAGCATCGTGATCTCAGCATTGTGACCTCAGCAATAGGACCTCAGCAATAGGACATCAGCAATAGGACCTCAGGAATAGGACCTCAGCATTGAGACCTCAGCAATAGGACCTCAGCAATAGGACCTCAGCCTTGTGACCTCAGCAATAGGACCTCAGAAATAGCACCTCATCATTGTGACCTCAGCAATAGGACCTCAGCATTGTGACCTCAGCAATAAGACCTCAGAATTGTGACCTCAGCAATAGGACCTCAGCAATAGGACCTCAGCAATAGGACCTCATCATTGTGACCTCAGCAATAGGACCTCAGCAATAGGACCTCAGAACTGTGACCTCAGCATTGTGACCTCAGCAATAGGACCTCAGCAATAGGACCTCAGCAATAGGACATCAGCAATAGGACCTCATGAATAGGACCTCAGGAATAGGACCTCAGCATTGAGACCTCAGCATTTTTACCTCAGCAATAGGACCTCAGCAATAGGACCTCAGCCTTGTGACCTCAGCAATAGGACCTCAGAAATAGCACCTCAGCATTGTGAGCTCAGCAATAGGACCTCAGCATTGTGACCTCAGGAATAAGACCTCAGCATTGTGACCTCAGCAATAGGACCTCAGCAATAGGACCTCAGCAATAGGACCTCAGCATTGTGACCTAAGCATTGTGACCTCAGTACTAGGACCTCAGCAATAGGACCTCAGCAATAGAACCACAGTATTGTGACCTCAGCAATTGGACCTCAGCATTGTGACCTCAGCATTGTAACCTCAGAAATAGGACCTCAGCAATAGGACCTCAGCAATAAGACCTCAGCCTTGAGACCGCAGCAATAGGACCTCAGCAATAGGACCTCAGCAATAGGACCTCAGCAATAGGACCTCAGCAATAGGACCTCAGCATTGTGACCTCAGCAATAGGACATCAGCAATAGGACCTCAGCATTGTGACCTCAGCAATAGGACGTCAGCATTTCGACCTCAGCAATAGGACCTCAGCAATAGGACCTCAGCAATAGGACCTCAGCTATAGGACCTCAGCATTGTGACCTCAGCATTGTGACCTCAGCAATAAGACCTCAGAAATAGGACCTCAGAAATAGGACCTCAGCATTGTGACCTCAGTAAAAGGACCTCAGCAATAGGACCTCAGCAATAGGACCTCAGCATTGTGAGCTCAGGAATAGGACCTCAGCATTGTGACCTCAGCATTGTGACTTCAGCAATAGGACCTCAGCATTGTGACCTCAGCTATAGGACCTCAGCAATAGGACATCAGCAATAGGACCTCAGCTATAGGACCTCAGCTATAGGACCTCAGCATTGTGACCTCAGCAATAAGACCTCAGCATTGTGACCTCAGTAATAGGACTTCAGCATTGTGACCTCAGCAATAGGACCTCAGCAACAGGACATCAGCAATAGGACCTCAGCTATAGGACCTCAGCATTGTGACCTCAGCAATAAGACCTCAGCAATAGGACCTCAGCATTTTGACCTCAGCAATACGACCTCAGCAATAGGACCTCAGCAATAGGACCTCAGCATTGTGACCTCAGGAATAGGACCTCAGCATTGTGACCTCAGCAATAGGACATCAGCAATAGGACCTCAGCATTGTGACCTCAGCATTGTGACCTCAGCAATAGGACCTCAGCAATAAGACCTCAGCAATAAGACCTCAGCATTGTGACCTCAGTAATAGGACCTCAGCAATAGAACCTCAGCATTTTGACCTCAGCAATAGGACCTCAGCATTGTGACATCAGCAATAAGACCTCAGCATTGTGACCTCAGCAGTAGGACCTCAGCATTGTGACCTCAGCAATAGGACCTCAGCAATAGGACCTCAGCATTGTGACCTCAGCATTGTGACCTCAGCATTGTGACCTCAGCAATAGGACCTCAGCAATAGGACCTCAGCAATAGGACGGCAGCAATCGTACCTCAGCAATAGGACCTCAGCATTGTGACCTCAGCAGTAGGACCTCAGCATTGTGACCTCAGCAATAGGACCTCAGCAATAGAACCTCAGCATTGTGATATCAGCATTGTGACCTCAGCAATAGGACCTCAGCAATAGGACCTCAGCAATAGGACCTCAGCATTGTGACCTCAGCAATAGGACCTCTGCAATAGGACCTCAGCATTGTAACCTCAGCAATAGGACCTCAGCAAGAGGACCTCAGCAAGAGGACCAGAGCAAGAGGACCAGAGCAATAGGACCTCAGCAATAGGACCTCAGCAATAGGACCTCAGCAATAGGACCTCAGCATTGTGACATCAGCAATAAGACCTCAGCATTGTGACCTCAGCAATAGGACCTCAGCACTGTGACCTCAGCAATAGGACCTCAGCATTGTGACCTCTTCATTGTGACCTCAGCAATAGGACCTCAGCAATAGGACCTCAGCAATAGGACCTCAGCAATAGGACCTCATCATTGTGACCTCAGCAATAGGACCTCAGCAATAGGACCTCAGAACTGTGACCTCTGCATTGTGACCTCAGCAGTAGGACCTCAGCAATAGGACCTCAGCATCGTGACCTCAGCAATAGGACCTCAGCAATAGGACCTCAGAACTGTGACCTCTGCATTGTGACCTCAGCAGTAGGACCTCAGCAATAGGACCTCAGCATCGTGATCTCAGCATTGTGACCTCAGCAATAGGACCTCAGCAATAGGACATCAACAATAGGACCTCAGGAATAGGACCTCAGCATTGAGACCTCAGCAATAGGACCTCAGCAATAGGACCTCAGCAATAGGACCTCAGAAATAGCACCTCATCATTGTGACCTCAGCAATAGGACCTCAGCATTGTGACCTCAGCAATAAGACCTCAGAATTGTGACCTCAGCAATAGGACCTCAGCAATAGGACCTCAGCAATAGGACCTCATCATTGTGACCTCAGCAATAGGACCTCAGCAATAGGACCTCAGAACTGTGACCTCTGCATTGTGACCTCAGCAATAGGACCTCAGGAATAGGACCTCAGCATCGTGATCTCAGCATTGTGACCTCAGCAATAGGACCTCAGCAATAGGACCTCAGCAATAGGACATCAGCAATAGGACCTCAGGAATAGGACCTCAGCATTGAGACCTCAGCATTTTGACCTCAGCAATAGGACCTCAGAAATAGCACCTCAACATTGTGAGCTCAGCAATAGGACCTCAGCATTGTGACCTCAGGAATAAGACCTCAGCATTGTGACCTCAGCATTGTGACCTCAGCATTGTGACCTCAGCAATAGGACCTCAGCAATAGGACCTCAGCATTGTGACCTCAGTACTAGGACCTCAGCAATAGGACCTCAGCAATAGAACCACAGTATTGTGACCTCAGCAATTGGACCTCAGCATTGTGACCTCAGCATTTTAACCTCAGAAATAGGACCTCAGCAATAGGACCTCAGCAATAAGACCTCAGCCTTGAGACCGCAGCAATAGGACCTCAGCAATAGGACCTCAGCAATAGGACCTCAGCAATAGGACCTCTGCAATAGGACCTCAGCAATAGGACCTCAGCATTGTGACCTCAGCAATAGGACATCAGCAATAGGACCTCAGCATTGTGACCTCAGCAATAGGACGTCAGCATTTCGACCTCAGCAATAGGACCTCAGAAATAGGACCTCAGCAATAGGACCTCAGCTATAGGACCTCAGCATTGTGACCTCAGCATTGTGACCTCAGCAACAGGACGTCAGCATTTCGACCTCAGCAATAAAACCTCAGAAATAGGACCTCAGAAATAGGACCTCAGCATTGTGACCTCAGCAATAGGACGTCAGCATTTCGACCTCAGTAATAGGACCTCAGCAATAGGACCTCAGCAATAGGACCTCAGCAATAGGACATCAGCAATAGGACCTCAGCATTGTGACCTCAGCAATAGGACATCAGCATTTCGACCTCAGCAATAAGACCTCAGAAATAGGACCTCAGAAATAGGACCTCAGCATTGTGACCTCAGTAAAAGGACCTCAGCAATAGGACCTCAGCATTGTGACCTCAGGAATAGGACCTCAGCATTGTGACCTCAGCAATAGGACATAAACAATAGGACCTCAGCATTGTGACCTCAGCATTGTGACATCAGCAATAAGACCTCAGCATTGTGACCTCAGTAATAGGACTTCAGCATTGTGACCTCAGCAATAGGACCTCAGCAATAGGACATCAGCATTGTGACATCAGCAATAAGACCTCAGCAATAGGACTTCAGCATTGTGACCTCAGCAATAGGACCTCAGCAACAGGACATCAGCAATAGGACCTCAGCTATAGGACCTCAGCTATAGGACCTCAGCATTGTGACCTCAGAAATAAGACCTCAGCAATAGGACCTCAGCTTTGTGACCTCAGCAATACGACCTCAGCAATAGGACCTCAGCAATAGGACCTCAGCATTTTGACCTCAGGAATAGGACCTCAGCATTGTGACCTCAGCAATAGGACATCAGCAATAGGACCTCAGCATTGTGACCTCAGCATTGTTACCTCAGCAATAGGACCTCAGCAATAAGACCTCAGCAATAAGACCTCAGCAATAGGACCTCTGCAATAGGACCTCAGCAATAGGACCTCAGCATTGTGACCTCAGCAATAGGACCTCAGCATTGTGACATCAGCAATAAGACCTCAGCATTGTGACCTCAGCAATAGGACCTCAGCATTGTGACCTCAGCAATAGGACCTCAGCAATAGGACCTCAGCATTGTGACCTCAGCATTGTGACCTCAGCATTGTGACCTCAGCATTGTGACCTCAGCAATAGGACCTCAGCAATAGGACCTCAGCAATAGGACCTCAGCAATAGGACCTCAGCAATAGGATGGCAGCAATCGTACCTCAGCAATAGGACCTCAGCATTGTGACCTCAGCAATAGGACCTCAGCAATAGGACCTCAGCATTGTGATATCAGCATTGTGACCTCAGCAATAGGACGTCAGCAATAGAACCTCAGCAATAGGACCTCAGCATTGTGACCTCAGCATTGTGACCTCAGCAATAGGACCTCAGCAATAGGACCTCAGCAATAGGACCACAGCAATCGTACCTCAGCAATAGGACCTCAGCATTGTGACCTCAGCAATAGGACCTCAGAACTGTGACCTCTGTATTGTGACCTCAGCAATAGGACCTCAGCAATAGGACCTCAGCATCGTGATCTCAGCATTGTGACCTCAGCAATAGGACCTCAGCAATAGGACCTCAGCAATAGGACCTCAGGAATAGGACCTCAGCATTGAGACCTCAGCATTGTGACCTCAGCAATAGGACCTCAGCACTGTGACCTCAGCAATAGGACCTCAGCATTGTGACCTCTTCATTGTGACCTCAGCAATAGGACCTCAGCAATAGGACCTCAGCAATAGGACCTCATAATTGTGACCTCAGCAATAGGACCTCAGCAATAGGACCTCAGAACTGTGACCTCTGCATTGTGACCTCAGCAGTAGGACCTCAGCAATAGGACCTCAGCATCGTGATCTCAGCATTGTGACCTCAGCAATAGGACCTCAGCAATAGGACATCAGCAATAGGACCTCAGGAATAGGACCTCACCATTGAGACCTCAGCAATAGGACCTCAGCAATAGGACCTCAGCAATAGGACCTCAGAAATAGCACCTCAGCATTGTGACCTCAGCAATAGGACCTCATCATTGTGACCTCAGCAATAAGACCTCAGAATTGTGACCTCAGCAATAGGACCTCAGCAATAGGACCTCAGCAATAGGACCTCAGAAATAGGACCTCATCATTGTGACCTCAGCAATAGGACCTCAGCAATAGGACCTCAGAACTGTGACCTCTGCATTGTGACCTCAGCAATAGGACCTCAGCAATAGTACCTCAGCATCGTGATCTCATCATTGTGACCTCAGCAATAGGACCTCAGCAATAGGACCTCAGCAATAGGACATCAGCAATAGGACCTCAGGAATAGGACCTCAGCATTGAGACCTCAGCATTTTGACCTCAGCAATAGGACCTCAGCAATAGGACCTCAGCCTTGTGACCTCAGCAATAGGACCTCAGAAATAGCACCTCAGCATTGTGAGCTCAGCAATAGGACCTCAGCATTGTGACCTCAGGAATAAGACCTCAGTATTGTGACCTCAGCAATAGGACCTCAGCAATAGGACCTCAGCAATAGGACCTCAGCAATAGGACCTCAGCATTGTGACCTCAGCATTGTGACCTCAGTACTAGGACCTCAGCAATAGGACCTCAGCAATAGAACCACAGTATTGTGACCTCAGCAATTGGACCTCAGCATTGTGACCTCAGCATTGTAACCTCAGAAATAGGACCTCAGCAATAGGACCTCAGCAATAAGACCTCAGCCTTGAGACCGCAGCAATAGGACCTCAGCAATAGGACCTCAGCAATAGGACCTCAGCAATAGGACCTCAGCATTGTGACCTCAGCAATAGGACATCAGCAATAGGACCTCAGCATTGTGACCTCAGCAATAGGACGTCAGCATTTCGACCTCAGCAATAGGACCTCAGCATTGTGACCTCAGCAATAGGACCTCAGCTATAGGACCTCAGCATTGTGACCTCAGCATTGTGACCTCAGCAATAAGACCTCAGAAATAGGACCTCAGAAATAGGACCTCAGCATTGTGACCTCAGTAAAAGGACCTCAGCAATAGGACGTCAGCATTGTGACCTCAGGAATAGGACCTCAGCATTGTGACCTCAGCAATAGGACATAAACAATAGGACCTCAGCATTGTGACCTCAGCATTGTGACTTCAGCAATAGGACCTCAGCATTGTGACCTCAGCAATAGGACCTCAGCAATAGGACCTCAGCATTGTGACCTCAGCAATAGGACCTCAGCATTGTGACATCAGCATTGTGACATCAGCAATAAGACCTCAGCATTGTGACCTCAGTAATAGGACTTCAGCATTGTGGCCTCAGTAATAGGACCTCAGCAATAGAACCTCAGCATTGTGACCTCAGCAATAGGACCTCAGCATTGTGACCTCAGCAATAGGACGTCAGCATTTCGACCTCAGCAATAGGACCTCAGCATTGTGACCTCAGCAATAGGAAATCAGCAATAGGACCTCAGCATTGTGACCTCAGCAATAGGACCTCAGCATTGTGACATCAGCATTGTGACCTCAGCAATAAGACCTCAGCAATAGGACGGCAGCAATCGTACCTCAGCAATAGGACCTCAGCATTGTGACCTCAGCAGTAGGACCTCAGCATTGTGACCTCAGCAATAGGACCTCAGCAATAGAACCTCAGCATTGTGATATCAGCATTGTGACCTCAGCAATAGGACCTCAGCAATAGGACCTCAGCAATAGGACCTAAGCATTGTGACCTCAGCAATAGGACCTCAGCAATAGGACCTCAGCATTGTGACCTCAGCAATAGGACCTCAGCAAGAGGACCTCAGCAAGACGACCAGAGCAAGAGGACCAGAGCAAGAGGACCTCAGCAATAGGACCTCAGCAATAGGACCTCAGCATTGTGACATCAGCAATAAGACCTCAGCATTGTGACCTCAGCAATAGGACCTCAGCACTGTGACCTCAGCAATAGGACCTCAGCATTGTGACCTCAGTAAAAGGACCTCAGCAATAGGACGTCAGCATTGTGACCTCAGGAATAGGACCTCAGCATTGTGACCTCAGCAATAGGACATAAACAATAGGACCTCAGCATTGTGACCTCAGCATTGTGACTTCAGCAATAGGACCTCAGCATTGTGACCTCAGCAATAGGACCTCAGCAATAGGACCTCAGCATTGTGACCTCAGCAATAGGACCTCAGCATTGTGACATCAGCATTGTGACATCAGCAATAAGACCTCAGCCTTGTGACCTCAGTAATAGGACTTCAGCATTGTGGCCTCAGTAATAGGACCTCAGCAATAGAACCTCAGCATTGTGACCTCAGCAATAGGACCTCAGCATTGTGACCTCAGCAATAGGACGTCAGCATTTCGACCTCAGCAATAGGACCTCAGCATTGTGACCTCAGCAATAGGAAATCAGCAATAGGACCTCAGCATTGTGACCTCAGCAATAGGACCTCAGCATTGTGACATCAGCATTGTGACCTCAGCAATAAGACCTCAGCAATAGGACGGCAGCAATCGTACCTCAGCAATAGGACCTCAGCATTGTGACCTCAGCAGTAGGACCTCAGCATTGTGACCTCAGCAATAGGACCTCAGCAATAGAACCTCAGCATTGTGATATCAGCATTGTGACCTCAGCAATAGGACCTCAGCAATAGGACCTCAGCAATAGGACCTAAGCATTGTGACCTCAGCAATAGGACCTCAGCAATAGGACCTCAGCATTGTGACCTCAGCAATAGGACCTCAGCAAGAGGACCTCAGCAAGACGACCAGAGCAAGAGGACCAGAGCAAGAGGACCTCAGCAATAGGACCTCAGCAATAGGACCTCAGCATTGTGACATCAGCAATAAGACCTCAGCATTGTGACCTCAGCAATAGGACCTCAGCACTGTGACCTCAGCAATAGGACCTCAGCATTGTGACCTCAGCAATAGGACCTCAGCACTAGGACCTCAGCATTGTTACCTCAGGAATAGGACCTCAGCATTGTGACCTCAGCATTGTGACCTCAGCATTGTGACCTCAGCAATAGGACCTCAGCAATAGGACCTCAGCAATAGGACCACAGCAATCGTACCTCAGCAATAGGACCTCAGCATTGTGACCTCAGCAATAGGACCTCAGCATTGTGACCTCAGCAATAGGGCCTCAGCAATAGGACCTCAGAACTGTGACCTCTGCATTGTGACCTCAGCAATAGGACCTCAGCAATAGGACCTCAGCATCGTGATCTCAGCATTGTGACCTCAGCAATAGGACCTCAGCAATAGGACATCAGCAATAGGACCTCAGGAATAGGACCTCAGCATTGAGACCTCAGCATTTTGACCTCAGCAATAGGACCTCAGCAATAGGACCTCAGCCTTGTGACCTCAGCAATAGGACCTCAGAAATAGCACCTCAGCATTGTGACCTCAGCAATAGGACCTCAGCAATAGGACCTCAGCAATAGGACCTCAGCAATAGGACCTCATAATTGTGACCTCAGCAATAGGACCTCAGCAATAGGACCTCAGAACTGTGACCTCTGCATTGTGACCTCAGCAGTAGGACCTCAGCAATAGGACCTCAGCATCGTGATCTCAGCATTGTGACCTCAGCAATAGGACCTCAGCAATAGGACATCAGCAATAGGACCTCAGGAATAGGACCTCACCATTGAGACCTCAGCAATAGGACCTCAGCAATAGGACCTCAGCAATAGGACCTCAGAAATAGCACCTCAGCATTGTGACCTCAGCAATAGGACCTCATCATTGTGACCTCAGCAATAAGACCTCAGAATTGTGACCTCAGCAATAGGACCTCAGCAATAGGACCTCAGCAATAGGACCTCAGCAATAGGACCTCATCATTGTGACCTCAGCAATAGGACCTCAGCAATAGGACCTCAGAACTGTGACCTCTGCATTGTGACCTCAGCAATAGGACCTCAGCAATAGGACCTCAGCATCGTGATCTCATCATTGTGACCTCAGCAATAGGACCTCAGCAATAGGACCTCAGCAATAGGACATCAGCAATAGGACCTCAGGAATAGGACCTCAGCATTGAGACCTCAGCATTTTGACCTCAGCAATAGGACCTCAGCAATAGGACCTCAGCCTTGTGACCTCAGCAATAGGACCTCAGAAATAGCACCTCAGCATTGTGAGCTCAGCAATAGGACCTCAGCATTGTGACCTCAGGAATAAGACCTCAGCATTGTGACCTCAGCAATAGGACCTCAGCAATAGGACCTCAGCAATAGGACCTCAGCATTGTGACCTCAGCATTGTGACCTCAGTACTAGGACCTCAGCAATAGGACCTCAGCAATAGAACCACAGTATTGTGACCTCAGCAATTGGACCTCAGCATTGTGACCTCAGCATTGTAACCTCAGAAATAGGACCTCAGCAATAGGACCTCAGCAATAAGACCTCAGCCTTGAGACCGCAGCAATAGGACCTCAGCAATAGGACCTCAGCAATAGGACCTCAGCAATAGGACCTCAGCAATAGGACCTCAGCATTGTGACCTCAGCAATAGGACATCAGCAATAGGACCTCAGCATTGTGACCTCAGCAATAGGACGTCAGCATTTCGACCTCAGCAATAGGACCTCAGCAATAGGACCTCAGCAATAGGACCTCAGCTATAGGACCTCAGCATTGTGACCTCAGCATTGTGACCTCAGCAATAAGACCTCAGAAATAGGACCTCAGAAATAGGACCTCAGCATTGTGACCTCAGTAAAAGGACCTCAGCAATAGGACCTCAGCATTGTGACCTCAGGAATAGGACCTCAGCATTGTGACCTCAGCAATAGGACATAAACAATAGGACCTCAGCATTGTGACCTCATCAATAAGACCTCAGCAATAGGACCTCAGCATTGTGACCTCAGCAATAGGACCTCAGCAATAGGACCTCAGCATTGTGACCTCAGCAATAGGACCTCAGCATTGTGACATCAGCATTGTGACATCAGCAATAAGACCTCAGCATTGTGACCTCAGTAATAGGACTTCAGCATTGTGACCTCAGATATAGGACCTCAGCAATAGAACCTCAGCATTGTGACCTCAGCAATAGGACCTCAGCATTGTGACATCAGCATTGTGACATCAGCAATAAGACCTCAGCATTGTGACCTCAGTAATAGGACTTCAGCATTGTGGCCTCAGTAATAGGACCTCAGCAATAGAACCTCAGCATTGTGACCTCAGCAATAGGACCTCAGCATTGTGACCTCAGCAATAGGACGTCAGCATTTCGACCTCAGCAATAGGACCTCAGCAATAGGACCTCAGCATTGTGACCTCAGCAATAGGACCTCAGCATTGTGACATCAGCATTGTGACCTCAGCAATAAGACCTCAGCAATAGGACGGCAGCAATCGTACCTCAGCAATAGGACCTCAGCATTGTGACCTCAGCAGTAGGACCTCAGCATTGTGACCTCAGCAATAGGACCTCAGCAATAGAACCTCAGCATTGTGATATCAGCATTGTGACCTCAGCAATAGGACCTCAGCAATAGGACCTCAGCAATAGGACCTAAGCATTGTGACCTCAGCAATAGGACCTCAGCAATAGGACCTCAGCATTGTGACCTCAGCAATAGGACCTCAGCAAGAGGACCTCAGCAAGAGGACCAGAGCAAGAGGACCAGAGCAAGAGGACCTCAGCAATAGGACCTCAGCAATAGGACCTCAGCATTGTGACCTCAGCATTGTGACCTCAGCATTGTGACCTCAGCAATAGGACCTCAGCACTGTGACCTCAGCAATAGGACCTCAGCATTGTGACCTCAGCAATAGGACCTCAGCACTAGGACCTCAGCATTGTTACCTCAGGAATAGGACCTCAGCATTGTGACCTCAGCATTGTGACCTCAGCATTGTGACCTCAGCAATAGGACCTCAGCAATAGGACCTCAGCAATAGGACCACAGCAATCGTACCTCAGCAATAGGACCTCAGCATTGTGACCTCAGCAATAGGACCTCAGCATTGTGACCTCAGCAATAGGGCCTCAGCAATAGGACCTCAGAACTGTGACCTCTGCATTGTGACCTCAGCAATAGGACCTCAGCAATAGGACCTCAGCATCGTGATCTCAGCATTGTGACCTCAGCAATAGGACCTCAGCAATAGGACATCAGCAATAGGACCTCAGGAATAGGACCTCAGCATTGAGACCTCAGCATTTTGACCTCAGCAATAGGACCTCAGCAATAGGACCTCAGCCTTGTGACCTCAGCAATAGGACCTCAGAAATAGCACCTCAGCATTGTGACCTCAGCAATAGGACCTCAGCATTGTGACCTCAGGAATAAGACCTCAGCATTGTGACCTCAGCAATAGGACCTCAGCAATAGGACCTCAGCAATAGGACCTCAGCATTGTGACCTCAGCATTGTGACCTCAGTACTAGGACCTCAGCAATAGGACCTCAGCAATAGAACCACAGTATTGTGACCTCAGCAATAGGACCTCAGCATTGTGACCTCAGCATTGTAACCTCAGAAATAGGACCTCAGCAATAGGACCTCAGCAATAAGACCTCAGCCTTGAGACCGCAGCAATAGGACCTCAGCAATAGGACCTCAGCAATAGGACCTCAGCAATAGGACCTCAGCAATAGGACCTCAGCATTGTGACCTCAGCAATAGGACGTCAGCATTTCGACCTCAACAATAGGATCTCAGCAATAGGACCTCAGCAATAGGACCTCAGCAATAGGACCACAGCAATCGTACCTCAGCAATAGGACCTCAGCATTGTGACCTCAGCAATAGGACCTCAGCATTGTGACCTCAGCAATAGGGCCTCAGCAATAGGACCTCAGAACTGTGACCTCTGCATTGTGACCTCAGCAATAGGACCTCAGCAATAGGACCTCAGCATCGTGATCTCAGCATTGTGACCTCAGCAATAGGACCTCAGCAATAGGACATCAGCAATAGGACCTCAGGAATAGGACCTCAGCATTGAGACCTCAGCATTTTGACCTCAGCAATAGGACCTCAGCAATAGGACCTCAGCTATAGGACCTCAGCAATAGGACCTCAGCATTGTGACATCAGCAATAAGACCTCAGCATTGTGACCTCAGCAATAGGACCTCAGCACTGTGACCTCAGCAATAGGACCTCAGCAATAGGACCTCAGCATTGTGACCTCAGGAATAGGACCTCAGCATTGTGACCTCAGCAATAGGACATCAGCAATAGGACCTCAGCATTGTGACCTCAGCATTGTGACCTCAGCAATAGGACCTCAGCATTGTGACCTCAGCAATAAGACCTCAGCAATAAGACCTCAGCATTGTGACCTCAGCAATAGGACCTCAGCATTGTGACCTCAGCAATAGGACCTCAGCAATAGGACCTCAGCATTGTGACCTCAGGAATAGGACCTCAGCATTGTGACCTCAGCAATAGGACATCAGCAATAGGACCTCAGCATTGTGACCTCAGCATTGTGACCTCAGCAATAGGACCTCAGCATTGTGACCTCAGCAATAAGACCTCAGCAATAAGACCTCAGCATTGTGACCTCAGCAATAGGACCTCAGCAATAGGACCTCAGCAATAGGACCTCAGCAATAGGACCTCAGCAATAGGACCTCAGCATTGTGACATCAGCAATAAGACCTCAGCATTGTGACCTCAGCAATAGGACCTCAGCATTGTGACCTCAGCAATAGGACCTCAGCATTGTGACCTCAGCATTGTGACCTCAGCAATAGGACCTCAGCATTGTGACCTCAGCAATAAGACCTCAGCAATAAGACCTCAGCATTGTGACCTCAGCAATAGGACCTCAGCAATAGGACCTCAGCAATAGGACCTCAGCAATAGGACCTCAGCATTGTGACATCAGCAATAAGACCTCAGCATTGTGACCTCAGCAATAGGACCTCAGCATTGTGACCTCAGCAATAGGACCTCAGCAATAGGACCTCAGCATTGTGACCTCAGCATTGTGACCTCAGCAATAGGACCTCAGCAATAGGACCTCAGCAATAGGACCGCAGCAATCGTACCTCAGCAATAGGACCTCAGCATTGTGACCTCAGCAATAGGACCTCAGCAATAGGACCTCAGCATTGTAATATCAGCATTGTGACCTCAGCAATAGGACCTCAGCAATAGGACCTCAGCATTGTGACCTCAGCATTGTGACCTCAGCAATAGGACCTCAGCAATCGTACCTCAGCAATAGGACCTCAGCAATAAGACCTCAGCATTGTGACCTCAGTAATAGGACTTCAGCATTGTGACCTCAGAAATAGTACCTCAGCAACAGGACATAAGCAATAGGACCTCAGCTATAGGACCTCAGCTATAGGACCTCAGCATTGTGACCTCATCAATAAGACCTCAGCAATAGGACCTCAGCATTGTGACCTCAGCAATAGGACCTCAGCAATAGGACCTCAGCAATAGGACCTCAGCAATAGGACATCAGCAATAGGACCTCAGCATTGTGACCTCAGCACTGTGACCTCAGCAATAGGACCTCAGCATTGTGACCTCAGCAATAGGACCTCAGCACTAGGACCTCAGCATTGTTACCTCAGGAATAGGACCTCAGCATTGTGACCTCAGCATTGTGACCTCAGCATTGTGACCTCAGCATTGTGACCTCAGCAATAGGACCTCAGCAATAGGACCTCAGCAATAGGACCACAGCAATCGTACCTCAGCAATAGGACCTCAGCATTGTGACCTCAGCAATAGGACCTCAGCATTGTGACCTCAGCAATAGGGCCTCAGCAATAGGACCTCAGAACTGTGACCTCTGCATTGTGACCTCAGCAATAGGACCTCAGCAATAGGACCTCAGCATCGTGATCTCAGCATTGTGACCTCAGCAATAGGACCTCAGCAATAGGACATCAGCAATAGGACCTCAGGAATAGGACCTCAGCATTGAGACCTCAGCATTTTGACCTCAGCAATAGGACCTCAGCAATAGGACCTCAGCCTTGTGACCTCAGCAATAGGACCTCAGAAATAGCACCTCAGCATTGTGACCTCAGCAATAGGACCTCAGCATTGTGACCTCAGGAATAAGACCTCAGCATTGTGACCTCAGCAATAGGACCTCAGCAATAGGACCTCAGCAATAGGACCTCAGCATTGTGACCTCAGCATTGTGACCTCAGTACTAGGACCTCAGCAATAGGACCTCAGCAATAGAACCACAGTATTGTGACCTCAGCAATAGGACCTCAGCATTGTGACCTCAGCATTGTAACCTCAGAAATAGGACCTCAGCAATAGGACCTCAGCAATAAGACCTCAGCCTTGAGACCGCAGCAATAGGACCTCAGCAATAGGACCTCAGCAATAGGACCTCAGCAATAGGACCTCAGCAATAGGACCTCAGCATTGTGACCTCAGCAATAGGACGTCAGCATTTCGACCTCAGCAATAGGATCTCAGCAATAGGACCTCAGCATTGTGACCTCAGCAATAGGACCTCAGCAATAGGACCTCAGCATTGTGACCTCAGCATTGTGACCTCAGCAATAGGACGTCAGCATTTCGACCTCAGCAATAGGACCTCAGCAATAGGACCTCAGCATTGTGACCTCAGCAATAGGACCTCAGCAATAGGACCTCAGCATTGTGACCTCAGCAATAGGACCTCAGCATTGTGACATCAGCATTGTGACATCAGCAATAAGACCTCAGCATTGTGACCTCAGTAATAGGACTTCAGCATTGTGACCTCAGCAATAGGACCTCAGCAACCGGACATCAGCAATAGGACCTAAGCTATAGGACCTCAGCAATAGGACCTCAGCATTGTGACATCAGCAATAAGACCTCAGCATTGTGACCTCAGAAATAGGACCTCAGCACTGTGACCTCAGCAATAGGACCTCAGCAATAGGACCTCAGCATTGTGACCTCAGGAATAGGACCTCAGCATTGTGACCTCAGCAATAGGACCTCAGCAATAGGACCTCAGCATTGTGACCTCAGCAATAAGACCTCAGCAATAAGACCTCAGCATTGTGACCTCAGTAATAGGACCTCAGCAATAGAACCTCAGCATTGTGACCTCAGCAATAGGACCTCAGCAATAGGACCTCAGCAATAGGACCTCAGCAATAGGACCTCAGCAATAGGACCTCAGCATTGTGACATCAGCAATAAGACCTCAGCATTGTGACCTCAGCAATAGGACCTCAGCATTGTGACCTCAGCAATAGGACCTCAGCAATAGGACCTCAGCATTGTGACCTCAGCATTGTGACCTCAGCATTGTGACCTCAGCAATAGGACCTCAGCAATAGGACCGCAGCAATCGTACCTCAGCAATAGGACCTCAGCATTGTGACCTCAGCAATAGGACCTCAGCAATAGAAACTCAGCATTGTAATATCAGCATTGTGACCTCAGCAATAGGACCTCAGCAATAGGACCTCAGCATTGTGACCTCAGCATTGTGACCTCAGCAATAGGACCTCAGCAATCGTACCTCAGCAATAGGACCTCAGCAATAAGACCTCAGCATTGTGACCTCAGTAATAGGACTTCAGCATTGTGACCTCAGAAATAGGACCTCAGCAACAGGACATAAGCAATAGGACCTCAGCTATAGGACCTCAGCTATAGGACCTCAGCATTGTGACCTCATCAATAAGACCTCAGCAATAGGACCTCAGCAATAGGACCTCAGCAATAGGACCTCAGAAATAGCACCTCAGCATTGTGACCTCAGCAATAGGACCTCAGCATTGTGACCTCAGCAATAAGACCTCAGAATTGTGACCTCAGCAATAGGACCTCAGCAATAGGACCTCAGCAATAGGACCTCATCATTGTGACCTCAGCAATAGGACCTCAGCAATAGGACCTCAGAACTGTGACCTCAGCATTGTGACCTCAGCAATAGGACCTCAGCAATAGGACCTCAGCAATAGGACCTCAGCAATAGGACCTCAGGAATAGGACCTCAGCATTGTGACCTCAGCAATAGGACATCAGCAATAGGACCTCAGCATTGTGACCTCAGCATTGTGACCTCAGCAATAGGACCTCAGCATTGTGACCTCAGCAATAAGACCTCAGCAATAAGACCTCAGCATTGTGACCTCAGTAATAGGACCTCAGCAATAGAACCTCAGCATTGTGACCTCAGCAATAGGACCTCAGCAATAGGACCTCAGCAATAGGACCTCAGCATTGTGACATCAGCAATAAGACCTCAGCATTGTGACCTCAGCAATAGGACCTCAGCAATAGGACCTCAGCTATAGGACCTCAGCATTGTGACCTCAGCATTGTGACCTCAGCATTGTGACCTCAGCAAAGGACCTCAGCAATAGGACCTCAGCAATAGGACCGCAGCAATCGTACCTCAGCAATAGGACCTCAGCATTGTGACCTCAGCAATAGGACCTCAGCAATAGGACCTCAGCATTGTGACCTCAGCAATAGGACCTCAGCAAGAGGACCTCAGCAATAGGACCTCAGCATTGTGACCTCAGCATTGTGACCTCAGCAATAGGACCTCAGCAATAGGACCTCAGCAATAGGACGGTAGCAATCGTACCTCAGCAATAGGACCTCAGCATTGTGACCTCAGCAGTAGGACCTCAGCATTGTGACCTCAGCAATAGGACCTCAGCAATAGAACCTCAGCATTGTGATATCAGCATTGTGACCTCAGCAATAGGACCTCAGCAATAGGACCTCAGCAATAGGACCTCAGAATTGTGACCTCAGCAATAAAACCTCAGCAATAGGACCTCAGCATTGTGACCTCAGCAATAGGACCTCAGCAAGAGGACCTCAGCAAGAGGACCAGAGCAATAGGACCTCAGCATTGTGACCTCAGTAAAAGGACCTCAGCAATAGGACCTCAGCATTGTTACTTCAGGAATAGGACCTCAGCATTGTGACCTCAGCAATAAGACCTCAGCAATAGGACCTCAGCACTGTGACCTCAGCAATAGGACCTCAGCATTGTGACCTCAGCAATAGGACCTCAGCACTAGGACCTCAGCATTGTTACTTCAGGAATAGGACCTCAGCATTGTGACCTCAGCATTGTGACCTCAGCATTGTGACCTCAGCAATAGGACCTCAGCAATAGGACCTCAGCAATAGGACCTCAGCAATAGGACCTCAGCATTGTGACCTCAGCAATAGGACCTCAGCATTGTGACCTCAGCAATAGGACCTCAGCAATAGAACCTCAGCATTGTGATATCAGCATTGTGACTTCAGCAATAGGACCTCAACAATAGGACCTCAGCATTGTGACCTCAGCAATACGACCTCAGCAATAGGACCTCAGCAAGAGGATCTCAGCAATAGGACCTCAGCAATAGGACCTCTGCATTGTGACCTCAGCATTGTGACGTCAGCAATAGGACCGCAGCAATAGAACCTCAGCATTGTGATATCAGCATTGTGACTTCAGCAATAGGACCTCAACAATAGGACCTCAGCATTGTGACCTCAGCAATACGACCTCAGCAATAGGACCTCAGCAAGAGGATCTCAGCAATAGGACCTCAGCAATAGGACCTCTGCATTGTGACCTCAGCATTGTGACCTCAGCAATAAGACCTCAGCATTTTGACCTCAGCAATAGGACATAAGCATTTTGACCTCAGCAATAGTCCATCAGCAATAGGACCTCAGCAATAGGACCTCAACATTGTGACCTCAGTAACAGGACCTCAGCAATAGGACCTCAGCATTGTGCCCTCAGCAATAGGACCTCAGCTATAGGTCCTCAGCATTGTGACCTCAGCATTGTTACCTCAGCAATAGGACCTCAGCATTGTGACCTCAGCAATAGGACCTCAGCAATAGGACCTCAGCAATATAATATTACTATTGTGATATCAGCATTGTGACCTCAGCAATTGGACCTCAGCAATAGGACCTCAGCAATAGGACCTCAGAATTGTGACCTCTGCATTGTGACCTCAGCAGTAGGACCTCAGCAATAGGACCTCAGCATTTTGACCTCAGCAATAGGACCTCAGCAATAGGACCTCATCAAGAGGATCTCAGCAATAGGACCTCAGCAATAGGACCTCAGCAATAGGACCTCAGCAATAGGACCTCTGCATTGTGACCTCAGCAATAAGACCTCAGCAATAGGACCTCAGCAATAAGACCTCAGCATTGTGACCTCAGTAATAGGACCTCAGCAATAGGACCTCAGTATTGTGACCTCAGCATTGTGACCTCAGAAATAAGACCTCAGCATTGTGACCTCAGCAATAGGACCTCAGCAATAGGACCGCAGCAATAGGACCTCAGCATTGTGACCTCAGTAATAGGACCTCAGCAATAGGACCTCAGCAATAGGACCTCAGCAATAGGTCCTCAGCAATAGGTCCTCAGCATTGTGACCTCAGCAATAGTACCTCAGCATTGTAACCTCAGCATTGTGACCTCAGAAATAGGACCTCAGCAATAGGACCTCAGCATTGTGACCTCAGGAATAGGACCTCAGCATTGTGACCTCAGCATTGTAACCTCAGCAATAGGACCTCAGCAATTCGACCTAGGCAATAGGACCTCAGCAATAGGACCTCAGCATTGTGACCTCAGCAATAGGACCTCAGCAATAGGACCTCAGCATTGTGACCTCAGCATTGTGACCTCAGCAATAGGACCTCAGCAATAGGACCTCAGCAATAGGACCAGAGCATCGTGATCTCAGTATTGTGACCTCTGCAATAGGACCTCATCAATAGGACCTCAGCATTGTGACCTCAGGAACAGGACCTCTGCATTGTGACCTCAGCAATAGGACCTCAGCATTGTGACCGCAGCATTGTGACCTCAGCATTGTGACTCAGCAATAGGACCTCAGCAATAGGACCTCAGCAATAGGACCTCAGCAATAGGACCTCAGCAATAGGACCTCAGAATTGTGACCTCTGCATTGTGACCTCTGCAATAGGACCTCAGCCTTGTGACCTCAGCAATAGGACCTCAGCAATAGGACCTCAGCATCGTGATCTCAGCATTGTGACCTCAGGAATAGGACCTCAGCAATAGGACATCAGCATTGTGAGCTCAGCATTGTGACCTCAGAAATAGGACCTCAGCATTGTGACCTCAGCATTGTGACGTCAGCATTGTGACCTCAGCAATAGGAAGTCAGCATTGTGACCTCAGCATTGTGACCTCAGCATTGTGACGTCAGCATTGTGACCTCAGCATTGTGACCTCAGCAATAGGACCTCAGCAATAGGACCTCAGCAATCGTACCTCAGCAATCGGACCTCAGCAATAGGACCTCAGCAATAGGACCTCAGCAATAAGACCTCAGCATTGTGACCTCAGCAATAGGACCTCAGCAATAGGACCTCAGCATTGTTAACTTAGCAATAGGACCTCAGCAATAGGACCTTAGACTTCTGACCTCTGCATTGTGACCTCAGCAATAGGACCTCAGCCTTGTGACCTCAGCAATAGGACCTCAGCATCGTGATCTCAGCATTGTGACCTCAGCATTAGGACCTCAGCAATAGGACATCAGCAATAGGACCTCAGCAATAGGACCTCAGCATTGAGACCTCAGCATTGTGACCTCAGCAATAGGACCTCACCATTGTGACCTCAGCAATAGGACCTAAGAAATAGCACCTCAGCATTGTGACCTCAGCAATAGGACCTCAGCAATACGACCTCAGCATTGGGACCTCAGCAATAGGACCTAAGCATTGTGACCACAGTAATAGGACCTTAGCAATCGTACCTCAGGAATAGGACCTCAGCAATCGTACCTCAGCAATCGTACCTCAGCAACAGGACCTCAGAAATAGGACCTCAGAATTAGGACCTCAGGAATAGGACCTCAGCAGCAGGACATCAGCATTGTGATCTCAGCATTGTGACCTCAGGAATAGGACCTCAGCATTGTGACCTCAGCATTGTGACCGCAGCAATAGGACCTCATCAATAGGACCTCAGCAATCGTACCTCAGCAATAGGACCTCAGCATTGTGACCTCAGCAATAGGACCTCAGCAATAGGACCTCAGCAATAGGACCTCAGCAATAAGACCTCAGCCTTGAGACCTCAGCAATAGGACCTCAGCAATAGGACCTCAGCATCGTGATCTCAGCATTGTGCCCTCTGCAATAGGACCTCAGCAATAGGACCTCAGCATTGTGACCTCAGCAACAGGACGTCAGCAATAGGACATCAGCAATAGGACCTAAGCATTGTGACCTCAGCATTGTGACCTCAGCATTGTGACGTCAGCATTAGGACCTCAGCATTGTGACCTCAGCAATAGGACCTCAGCAATAGGACCTCAGCATTGTGACCTCTGCATTGTGACCTCAGCAATAGGACCTCAGCCTTGTGACCTCAGCAATAGGACCTCAGCAATAGGACCTCAGCATCGTGATCTCAGCATTGTGACCTCAGCAATAGGACCTCAGCAATAGGACCTCAGCAATAGGACCTCAGCAATAGGACCTCAGCAATAGCAACTCAGCAATAGCACCTCAGCATTGTGACCTCAGCAATAGGACCTCAGCCTTGTGACCTCAGCAATAGGACCTCAGCATCGTGATCTCAGCATTGTGACCTCAGCATTAGGACCTCAGCAATAGGACATCAGCAATAGGACCTCAGCAATAGGACCTCAGCATTGAGACCTCAGCATTGTGACCTCAGCAATAGGACCTCACCATTGTGACCTCAGCAATAGGACCTCAGAAATAGCACCTCAGCATTGTGACCTCAGCAATAGGACCTCAGCAATACGACCTCAGCATTGGGACCTCAGCAATAGGACCTAAGCATTGTGACCACAGTAATAGGACCTTAGCAATCGTACCTCAGGAATAGGACCTCAGCAATCGTACCTCAGCAATCGTACCTCAGCAACAGGACCTCAGAAATAGGACCTCAGAATTAGGACCTCAGGAATAGGACCTCAGCAGCAGGACATCAGCATTGTGATCTCAGCATTGTGACCTCAGGAATAGGACCTCAGCATTGTGACCTCAGCATTGTGACCGCAGCAATAGGACCTCATCAATAGGACCTCAGCAATCGTACCTCAGCAATAGGACCTCAGCATTGTGACCTCAGCAATAGGACCTCAGCAATAGGACCTCAGCAATAGGACATCAGCAATAGGAAATCAGCAATAGGACCTCAGCAATAAGACCTCAGCCTTGAGACCTCAGCAATAGGACCTCAGCAATAGGACCTCAGCATCGTGATCTCAGCATTGTGCCCTCTGCAATAGGACCTCAGCAATAGGACCTCAGCATTGTGACCTCAGCAACAGGACGTCAGCAATAGGACATCAGCAATAGGACCTAAGCATTGTGACCTCAGCATTGTGACCTCAGCATTGTGACCTCAGCATTGTGACGTCAGCATTAGGACCTCAGCATTGTGACCTCAGCAATAGGACCTCAGCAATAGGACCTCAGCATTGTGACCTCTGCATTGTGACCTCAGCAATAGGACCTCAGCCTTGTGACCTCAGCAATAGGACCTCAGCAATAGGACCTCAGCATCGTGATCTCAGCATTGTGACCTCAGCAATAGGACCTCAGCAATAGGACCTCAGCAATAGGACCTCAGCAATAGGACCTCAGCAATAGCACCTCAGCAATAGCACCTCAGCATTGTGACCTCAGCAATAGGACCTCAAATATAGGACCTCAGAAATAAGACCTCAGCAATAGGACCTCAGCAATAGGACCTCACCATTGTGACCTCAGCAATAGGACCTAAGCATTTTGAGCACAGTAATAGGACCACAGCAATAGGACCTCAGCAATAGGACCTCAGCAATAGGACCTCAGCAATAGGACCTCAGCATTGTGACCTCAGCAATAGGACCTCAGCAATAGGACCTCAGCAATAGGACCTCTGCAATAGGACCTCAGCAATAAGACCTCAGCCTTGAGACCTCAGCATTGTGACCTCAGCAATAGGACCTCAGCAATAGGACCTCAGCAATAGGACCTCAGCAATAGGACCTCTGCAATAGGACCTCTGCAATAAGACCTCAGCATTGTGACATCAGGAATAGGACCTCAGCATTGTTACCTCAGCATTGTGACCTCAGCAATAGGACCTCAGCTATTCGATCTCAGCAATAGGACCTCAGCAATCGTACCTCAGCAATAGGACCTCAGCATTGTGACCTCAGCAATAGGACATCAGCAATAGGACCTCAGCAATCGTACCTCAGCAATAGGACCTCAGCATTGTGACCTCAGCAATAGGACATCAGCAATAGGACCTCAGCATTGTGACCTCAGCATTGTGACCTCAGCATTGTGACCTCAGCAATAGGCCCTCAGGAATAGGACCTCAGCAATAGGACCTCAGCAATAAGACCTCAGCAATAGGACCTCAGCATTGTGACCTCAGCAATAGGACCTCTGCATTGTGACCTCAGCAATAGGACCTCAGCATTGTGACCTCAGCATTGTGACCTCAGCAATAGGACCTCAGCAATAGGACCTCAGCAATAGGACCTTAGAATTGTGACCTCTGCATTGTGACCTCTGCAATAGGACCTCAGCCTTGTGACCTCAGCAATAGGACCTCAGCAATAGGACCTCAGCATCGTGATCTCAGTATTGTGACCTCTGCAATGGGACCACAGCAATAGGACCTCAGCATTGTGACCTCAGCAACAGGACCTCTGCATTGTGACCTCAGCAATAGGACCTCAGCATTGTGACCTCTGCATTGTGACCTCAGCAATAGGACCTCAGCAATAGGACCTCAGCAATAGGACCTCAGCAATAGGACCTCAGAAATAGGACCCAAGCATTTTGAGCACAGTAATAGGACCACAGCAATAGGACCTCAGCAATAGGACCTCAGCATTGAGACCTCAGCATTGTGACCTCAGCAATAGGACCTCAGCATTGTGACCTCAGCAATAGGACCTCAGAAATAGCACCTCAGCATTGTGACCTCAGCAATAGGACCTCAGCAATACGACCTCAGCATTGGGACCTCAGCAATAGGACCTAAGCATTGTGACCACAGTAATAGGACCTCAGCAATCGTACCTCAGGAATAGGACCTCAGCAATCGTACCTCAGCAATCGTACCTCAGCAATAGGACCTCAGAAATAGGACCTCAGAATTAGGACCTCAGAAATAGGACCTCAGCAACAGGACATCAGCATTGTGACCTCAGCATTGTGACCTCAGGAATAGGACCTCAGCATTGTAACCTCAGCATTGTGACCTCAGCAATAGGACCTCAGCAATAGTACCTCATCAATAGGACCTCAGCAATCGTACCTCAGCAATAGGACCTCAGCATTGTGACCTCAGCAATAGGACCTCAGCAATAGGACCTCAGCAATACGAAATCAGCAATAGGACCTCAGCAATAAGACCTCAGCCTTGAGACCTCAGCAATAGGACCTCAGCAATAGGACCACAGCATCGTGATCTCAGCATTGTGCCCTCTGCAATAGGACCTCAGCAATAGGACCTCAGCATTGTGACCTCAGCAACAGGACGTCAGCAATAGGACATCAGCAATAGGACCTAAGCATTGTGACCTCAGCATTGTGACCTCAGCATTGTGACCTCAGCATTGTGACCTCAGCAATAGGACCTCAGCAATAGGACCTCAGCATTGTGACCTCTGCATTGTGACCTCAGCAATAGGACCTCAGCCTTGTGACCTCAGCAATAGGACCTCAGCAATAGGACCTTAGCATCGTGATCTCAGCATTGTGACCTCAGCAATAGGACCTCAGCAATAGGACCTCAGCAATAGGACCTCAGCAATAGGACCTCACCATTGTGACCTCAGCAATAGGACCTCAGCATTTTGAGCACAGTAATAGGACCACAGCAATAGGACCTCAGCAATAGGACCGCAGCAATAGGACCTCAGCAATAGGACCTCAGCAATAGGACCTCTGCAATAGGACCTCTGCAATAGGACCTCTGCAATAGGACCTAAGCATTGTGACCTCAGCATTGTGACATCAGGAATAGGACCTCAGCATTGTGACCTCTACATTGTAACCTCAGCAATAGGACCTCAGCTATTCGACCTCAGCAATAGGACCTCAGCAACAGGACCTCAGCATTGTGACCTCAGCAATAGGACATCAGCAATAGGACCTCAGCATTGTGACCTCAGCATTGTGACCTCAGCATTGTGACCTCAGCAATAGGACCTCAGCAATAGGACCTCAGCAATAGGACCTCAGCAATAGGACCTCTGCAATAGGACCTCTGCAATAGGACCTCAGCATTGTGACCTCTGCAATAGGACCTCAGCAATAGGACCTCAGCATTGTGACCTCAGCAATAGGACCTCAGCAATAGGACCTCAGCAATAGGACCTCAGCATTGTGACCTCAGGAATAGGACCTCAGCATTGTGACCTCAGCAATAGGACATCAGCAATAGGACCTCAGCATTGTGACCTCAGCATTGTGACCTCAGCAATAGGACCTCAGCATTGTGACCTCAGCAATAAGACCTCAGCATTGTGACCTCAGTAATAGGACCTCAGCAATAGAACCTCAGCATTGTGACCTCAGCAATAGGACCTCAGCAATAGGACCTCAGCAATAGGACCTCAGCAATAGGACCTCAGCATTGTGACATCAGCAATAAGACCTCAGCATTGTGACCTCAGCAATAGGACCTCAGCAATAGGACCTCAGCAATAGGACCTCAGCATTGTGACCTCAGCATTGTGACCTCAGCATTGTGACCTCAGCAATAGGACCTCAGCAATAGGACCTCAGCAATAGGACCGCAGCAATCGTACCTCAGCAATAGGACCTCAGCATTGTGACCTCAGCAATAGGACCTCAGCAATAGAAACTCAGCATTGTAATATCAGCATTGTGACCTCAGCAATAGGACCTCAGCAATAGGACCTCAGCATTATGACCTCAGCATTGTGACCTCAGCAATAGGACCTCAGCAATAGGACATCAGCATTGCGACATCAGCAATAAGACCTCAGCATTGTGACCTCAGTAATAGGACTTCAGCATTGTGACCTCAGAAATAGGACCTCAGCAACAGGACATAAGCAATAGGACCTCAGCTATAGGACCTCAGCTATAGGACCTCAGCATTGTGACCTCATCAATAAGACCTCAGCAATAGGACCTCAGCATTGTGACCTCAGCAATAGGACCTCAGCAATAGGACCTCAGCAATAGGACCTCAGCAATAGGACCTCAGCATTGTGACCTCAGGAATAGGACCTCAGCATTGTGACCTCAGCAATAGGACATCAGCAATAGGACCTCAGCATTTTGACCTCAGCATTGTGACCTCAGCAATAGGACCTCAGCATTGTGACCTCAGCAATAAGACCTCAGCAATAAGACCTCAGCATTGTGACCTCAGTAATAGGACCTCAGCAATAGAACCTCAGCATTGTGACCTCAGCAATAGGACCTCAGCAATAGGACCTCAGCAATAGGACCTCAGCATTGTGACATCAGCAATAAGACCTCAGCATTGTGACCTCAGCAATAGGACCTCAGCATTGTGACCTCAGCAATAGGACCTCAGCAATAGGACCTCAGCATTGTGACCTCAGCATTGTGACCTCAGCATTGTGACCTCAGCAAAGGACCTCAGCAATAGGACCTCAGCAATAGGACCGCAGCAATCGTACCTCAGCAATAGGACCTCAGCATTGTGACCTCAGCAATAGGACCTCAGCAATAGAAACTCAGCATTGTAATATCAGCATTGTGACCTCAGCAATAGGACCTCAGCAATAGGACCTCAGCATTGTGACCTCAGCATTGTGACCTCAGCAATAGGACCTCAGCAATAGGACGGCAGCAATCGTACCTCAGCAATAGGACCTCAGCATTGTGACCTCAGCAGTAGGACCTCAGCATTGTGACCTCAGCATTGGGACCTCAGCAATAGAACCTCAGCATTGTGATATCAGCATTGTGACCTCAGCAATAGGACCTCAGCAATAGGACCTCAGAATTGTGACCTCAGCAATAAGACCTCAGCAATAGGACCTCAGCATTGTGACCTCAGCAATAGGACCTCAGCAAGAGGACCTCAGCAAGAGGACCAGAGCAAGAGGACCAGAGCAATAGGACCTCAGCAATAGGACCTCAGCAATAGGACCTCAGCATTGTGACATCAGCAATAAGACCTCAGCATTGTGACCTCAGCAATAGGACCTCAGCATTGTGACATCAGCAATAAGACCTCAGCATTGTGACCTCAGCAATAGGACCTCAGCACTGTGACCTCAGAAATAGGACCTCAGCATTGTGACCTCAGCAATAGGACCTCAGCAATAGGACCTCAGCAATAGGACCTCAGCATTTTGACCTCTGCATTGTGACCTCAGCAATAGGACCTCAGCCTTGTGACCTCAGCAATAGGACCTCAGCAATAGGACCTCAGCATCGTGATCTCAGCATTGTGACCTCAGCAATAGGACCTCAGCAATAGGACCTCAGCAATAGGACCTCAGCAATAGCACCTCAGCAATAGCACCTCAGCATTGTGTCCTCAGCAATAGGACCTCAAATATAGGACCTCAGAAATAAGACCTCAGCAATAGGACCTCAGCAATAGGACCTCACCATTGTGACCTCAGCAATAGGACCTAAGCATTTTGAGCACAGTAATAGGACCACAGCAATAGGACCTCAGCAATAGGACCTCAGCAATAGGACCTCAGCATTATGACCTCAGCAATAGGACCTCAGCAATAGGACCTCAGCAATAGGACCTCTGCAATAGGACCTCAGCAATAGGACCTCAGCAATAAGACCTCAGCCTTGAGACCTCAGCATTGTGACCTCAGCAATAGGACCTCAGCAATAGGACCTCAACAATAGGACCTCAGCAATAGGACCTCTGCAATAGGACCTCTGCAATAAGACCTCAGCATTGTGACATCAGGAATAGGACCTCAGCATTGTTACCTCAGCATTGTGACCTCAGCAATAGGACCTCAGCTATTCGACTTCAGCAATAGGACCTCAGCAATCGTACCTCAGCAATAGGACCTCAGCATTGTGACCTCAGCAATAGGACATCAGCAATAGGACCTCAGCAATCGTACCTCAGCAATAGGACCTCAGCATTGTGACCTCAGCAATAGGACATCAGCAATAGGACCTCAGCATTGTGACCTCAGCATTGTGACCTCAGCATTGTGACCTCAGCAATAGGACCTCAGCAATAGGACCTCAGCAATAGGACCTCAGCAATAGGACCTCAGCATTGTGACCTCAGCAATAGGACCTCTGCATTGTGACCTCAGCAATAGGACCTCAGCATTGTGACCTCAGCATTGTGACCTCAGCAATAGGACCTCAGCAATAGGACCTCAGCAATAGGACCTCAGCAATAGGACCTCAGCAATAGGACCTTAGAATTGTGACCTCTGCAATAGGACCTCAGCCTTGTGACCTCAGCAATAGGACCTCAGCAATAGGACCTCAGCATCGTGATCTCAGTATTGTGACCTCTGCAATAGGACCACAGCAATAGGACCTCAGCATTGTGACCTCTGCAACAGGACCTCTGCATTGTGACCTCAGCAATAGGACCTCAGCATTGTGACCTCTGCATTGTGACCTCAGCAATAGGACCTCAGCAATAGGACCTCAGCAATAGGACCTCAGCAATAGGACCTCAGAAATAGGACCCAAGCATTTTGAGCACAGTAATAGGACCACAGCAATAGGACCTCAGCAATAGGACCTCAGCATTGAGACCTCAGCATTGTGACCTCAGCAATAGGACCTCAGCATTGTGACCTCAGCATTGTGACCTCAGCAATAGGACCTCAGCAATAGGACCTCAGCAATAGGACCGCAGCAATCGTACCTCAGCAATAGGACCTCAGCATTGTGACCTCAGCAATAGGACCTCAGCAATAGAAACTCAGCATTGTAATATCAGCATTGTGACCTCAGCAATAGGACCTCAGCAATAGGACCTCAGCATTGTGACCTCAGCATTGTGACCTCAGCAATAGGACCTCAGCAATACGACATCAGCATTGTTACATCAGCAATAAGACCTCAGCATTGTGACCTCAGTAATAGGACTTCAGCATTGTGACCTCAGAAATAGGACCTCAGCAACAGGACATAAGCAATAGGACCTCAGCTATAGGACCTCAGCTATAGGACCTCAGCATTGTGACCTCATCAATAAGGCCTCAGCAATAGGACCTCAGCATTGTGACCTCAGCAATAGGACCTCAGCAATAGGACCTCAGCAATAGGACCTCAGCAATAGGACCTCAGCAATAGGACCTCAGCATTGTGACCTCAGGAATAGGACCTCAGCATTGTGACCTCAGCAATAGGACATCAGCAATAAGACCTCAGCATTGTGACCTCAGCATTGTGACCTCAGCAATAGGACCTCAGCATTGTGACCTCAGCAATAAGACCTCAGCAATAAGACCTCAGCATTGTGACCTCAGTAATAGGACCTCAGCAATAGAACCTCAGCATTGTGACCTCAGCAATAGGACCTCAGCAATAGGACCTCAGCAATAGGACCTCAGCATTGTGACATCAGCAATAAGACCTCAGCATTGTGACCTCAGCAATAGGACCTCAGCATTGTGACCTCAGCAATAGGACGTCAGCAATAGGACCTCAGCATTGTGACCTCAGCATTGTGACCTCAGCATTGTGACCTCAGCAAAGGACCTCAGCAATAGGACCTCAGCAATAGGACCGCAGCAATCGTACCTCAGCAATAGGACCTCAGCATTGTGACCTCAGCAATAGGACCTCAGCAATAGAAACTCAGCATTGTAATATCAGCATTGTGACCTCAGCAATAGGACCTCAGCAATAGGATTTCAGCATTGTGACCTCAGCATTGTGACCTCAGCAATAGGACCTCAGCAATAGGACCTCAGCAATAGGACGGCAGCAATCGTACCTCAGCAATAGGACCTCAGCATTGTGACCTCAGCAGTAGGACCTCAGCATTGTGACCTCAGCATTGGGACCTCAGCAATAGAACCTCAGCATTGTGATATCAGCATTGTGACCTCAGCAATAGGACCTCAGCCATAGGACCTCAGAATTGTGACCTCAGCAATAAGACCTCAGCAATAGGACCTCAGCATTGTGACCTCAGCAATAGGACCTCAGCAAGAGGACCTCAGCAAGAGGACCAGAGCAAGAGGACCAGAGCAATAGGACCTCAGCAATAGGACCTCAGCAATAGGACCTCAGCATTGTGACATCAGCAATAAGACCTCAGCATTGTGACCTCAGCAATAGGACCTCAGCACTGTGACCTCAGAAATAGGACCTCAGCATTGTGACCTCAGCAATAGGACCTCAGCACTAGGACTTCAGCATTGTTACTTCAGGAATAGGACCTCAGCATTGTGACCTCAGCATTGTGACCTCAGCAATAGGACCTCAGCAATAGGACCTCAGCAATAGGACCTCAGCAATAGGACCTCAGCATTGTGACCTCAGCAATAGGACCTCAGCATTGTGACCTCAGCAATAGGACCTCAGCAATAGAACCTCAGCATTGTGATATCAGCATTGTGACTTCAGCAATAGGACCTCAACAATAGGACCTCAGCATTGTGACCTCAGCAATACGACCTCAGCAATAGGACCTCAGCAAGAGGATCTCAGCAATAGGACCTCAGCAATAGGACCTCTGCATTGTGACCTCAGCATTGTGACCTCAGCAATAGGACCTCTGCAATAGAACCTCAGCATTGTGATATCAGCATTGTGACTTCAGCAATAGGACCTCAACAATAGGACCTCAGCATTGTGACGTCAGCAATACGACCTCAGCAATAGGACCTCAGCAAGAGGATCTCAGCAATAGGACCTCAGCAATAGGACCTCTGCATTGTGACCTCAGCATTGTGACCTCAGCAATAAGACCTCAGCATTTTGACCTCAGCAATAGGACATAAGCATTTTGACCTCAGCAATAGTCCATCAGCAATAGGACCTCAGCAATAGGACCTCAACATTGTGACCTCAGTAACAGGACCTCAGCAATAGGACCTCAGCAATAGGACCTCAGTATTGTGCCCTCAGCAATAGGACCTCAGCTATAGGTCCTCAGCATTGTGACCTCAACATTGTTACCTCAGCAATAAGACCTCAGCATTGTGACCTCAGCAATAGGACCTCAGCAATAGGACCTCAGCAATATAATATCACTATTGTGATATCAGCATTGTGACCTCAGCAATTGGACCTCAGCAATAGGACCTCAGCAATAGGACCTCAGAATTGTGACCTCAGCAGTAGGACCTCAGCAATAGGACCTCAGCATTGTGACCTCAGGAATAGGACCTCAGCAATAGGACCTCATCAAGAGGATCTCAGCAATAGGACCTCAGCAATAGGACCTCAACAATAGGACCTCAGCAATAGGACCTCTGCATTGTGACCTCAGCAATAAGACCTCAGCAATAGGACCTCAGCAATAAGACCTCAGCATTGTGACCTCAGTAATAGGACCTCAGCAATAGGACCTCAGTATTGTGACCTCAGCATTGTGACCTCAGAAATAAGACCTCAGCATTGTGACCTCAGCAATAGGACCTCAGCAATAGGACCGCAGCAATAGGACCTCAGCATTGTGACCTCAGTAATAGGACCTCAGCAATAGGACCTCAGCAATAGGACCTCAGCAATAGGACCTCAGCAATAGGACCTCAGCAATAGGTCCTCAGCATTGTGACCTCAGCAATAGTACCTCAGCATTGTAACCTCAGCATTGTGACCTCAGAAATAGGACCTCAGCAATAGGACCTCAGCATTGTGACCTCAGGAATAGGACCTCAGCATTGTGACCTCAGCATTGTAACCTCAGCAATAGGACCTCAGCAATTCGACCTCAGCAATAGGACCTCAGCAATAGGACCTCAGCATTGTGACCTCAGCAATAGGACCTCAGCAATAGGACCTCAGCATTGTGACCTCAGCATTGTGACCTCAGCAATAGGACCTCAGCAATAGGACCTCAGCAATAGGACCAGAGCATCGTGATCTCAGTATTGTGACCTCTGCAATAGGACCTCATCAATAGGACCTCAGCATTGTTACCTCAGGAACAGGACCTCTGCATTGTGACCTCAGCAATAGGACCTCAGCATTGTGACCTCAGCATTGTGACTCAGCAATAGGACCTCAGCAATAGGACCTCAGCAATAGGACCTCAGCAATAGGACCTCAGCAATAGGACCTCTGCATTGTGACCTCTGCAATAGGACCTCAGCCTTGTGACCTCAGCAATAGGACCTCAGCAATAGGACCTCAGCAATAGGACCTCAGAATTGTGACCTCAGCAATAAGACCTCAGCAATAGGACCTCAGCATTGTGACCTCAGCAATAGGACCTCAGCAAGAGGACCTCAGCAAGAGGACCAGAGCAAGAGGACCAGAGCAAGAGGACCTCAGCAATAGGACCTCAGCAATAGGACCTCAGCATTGTGACATCAGCAATAAGACCTCAGCATTGTGACCTCAGCAATAGGACCTCAGCACTGTGACCTCAGAAATAGGATCTCAGCATTGTGACCTCAGCAATAGGACCTCAGCACTAGGACTTCAGCATTGTTACTTCAGGAATAGGACCTCAGCATTGTGACCTCAGCAATAGGACCTCAGCAATAGGACCTCAGCAATAGGACCTCAGCAATAGGACCTCAGCATTGTGACCTCAGCAATAGGACCTCAGAATTGTGACCTCAGCAATAAGACCTCAGCAATAGGACCTCAGCATTGTGACCTCAGCAATAGGACCTCAGCAATAGGACCTCAGCAATAGGACCTCTGCATTGTGACCTCTGCAATAGGACCTCATCCTTGTGACCTCAGCAATAGGACCTCAGCAACAGGACCTCAGCATCGTGATCTCAGCATTGTGACCTCAGGAATAGGACCTCAGCAATAGGACATCAGCATTGTGAGCTCAGCATTGTGACCTCAGAAATAGGACCTCAGCATTGTGACCTCAGCATTGTGACCTCAGCAATAGGACGTCAGCATTGTGACCTCAGCATTGTGACCTCAGCATTGTGACGTCAGCATTGTGACCTCAGCATTGTGACCTCAGCAATAGGACCTCAGCAATAGGACCTCAGCAATAGGACCTCAGCAATCGGACCTCAGCAATAGGACCTCAGCAATAGGACCTCAGCAATAAGACCTCAGCATTGTGACCCCAGCAATAGGACCTCAGCAATAGGACCTCAGCATTGTTAACTCAGCAATAGGACCTCAGCAATAGGACCTTAGACTTGTGACCTCTGCATTGTGACCTCAGCAATAGGACCTCAGCCTTGTGACCTCAGCAATAGGACCTCAGCATCGTGATCTCAGCATTGTGACCTCAGCATTAGGACCTCAGCAATAGGACATCAGCAATAGGACCTCAGCAATAGGACCTCAGCATTGAGACCTCAGCATTGTGACCTCAGCAATAGGACCTCACCATTGTGACCTCAGCAATAGGACCTCAGAAATAGCACCTCAGCATTGTGACCTCAGCAATAGGACCTCAGTAATAGGACCTCAGCAATAGGAAATCAGCAATAGGACCTCAGCAATAAGACCTCAGCCTTGAGACCTCAGCATTGGGACCTCAGCAATAGGACCTAAGCATTGTGACCACAGTAATAGGACCTCAGCAATCGTACCTCAGGAATAGGACCTCAGCAATCGTACCTCAGCAATCGTACCTCAGCAATAGGACCTCAGAAATAGGACCTCAGAATTAGGACCTCAGGAATAGGACCTCAGGAATAGGACCTCAGCAGCAGGACATCAGCATTGTGATCTCAGCATTGTGACCTCAGGAATAGGACCTCAGCATTGTGACCTCAGCATTGTTACCGCAGAAATAGGATCTCATCAATAGGACCTCAGCAATCGTACCTCAGCAACAGGACCTCAGCATTGTGACCTCAGCAATAGGACCTCAGTAATAGGACCTCAGCAATAGGAAATCAGCAATAGGACCTCAGCAATAAGACCTCAGCCTTGAGACCTCAGCAATAGGACCTCAGCAATAGGACCTCAGCATCGTGATCTCAGCATTGTGCCCTCTGCAATAGGACCTCAGCAATAGGACCTCAGCATTGTGACCTCAGCAACAGGACATCAGCAATAGGACATCAGCAATAGGACCTAAGCATTGTGACCTCAGCATTGTGACCTCAGCATTGTGACGTCAGCATTAGGACCTCAGCATTGTGACCTCAGCAATAGGACCTCAGCAATAGGACCTCAGCATTGTGACCTCTGCATTGTGACCTCAGCAATAGGACCTCAGCCTTGTGACCTCAGCAATAGGACCTCAGCAATAGGACCTCAGCATCGTGATCTCAGCATTGTGACCTCAGCAATAGGACCTCAGCAATAGGACCTCAGCAATAGGACCTCAGCAATAGGACCTCAGCAATAGCACCTCAGCAATAGCACCTCAGCATTGTGACCTCAGCAATAGGACCTCAGATATAGGACCTCAGAAATAAGACCTCAGCAATAGGACCTCAGCAATAGGACCTCACCATTGTGACCTCAGCAATAGGACCTAAGCATTTTGAGCACAGTAATAGGACCACAGCAATAGGACCTCAGCAATAGGACCTCAGCAATAGGACCTCAGCATTGTGACCTCAGCAATAGGACCTCAGCAATAGGACCTCAGCAATAGGACCTCTGCAATAGGACCTCAGCAATAGGACCTCAGCAATAAGACCTCAGCCTTGAGACCTCAGCATTGTGACCTCAGCAATAGGACCTCAGCAATAGGACCTCAGCAATAGGACCTCAGCAATAGGACCTCTGCAATAGGACCTCTGCAATAAGACCTCAGCATTGTGACATCAGGAATAGGACCTCAGCATTGTTACCTCAGCATTGTGACCTCAGCAATAGGACCTCAGCTATTGGACCTCAGCAATAGGACCTCAGCAATCGTACCTCAGCAATAGGACCTCAGCATTGTGACCTCAGCAATAGGACATCAGCAATAGGACCTCAGCAATCGTACCTCAGCAATAGGACCTCAGCATTGTGACCTCAGCAATAGGACATCAGCAATAGGACCTCAGCATTGTGACCTCAGCATTGTGACCTCAGCATTGTGACCTCAGCAATAGGACCTCAGCAATAGGACCTCAGCAATAGGACCTCAGCAATAGGACCTCAGCATTGTGACCTCAGCAATAGGACCTCTGCATTGTGACCTCAGCAATAGGACCTCAGCATTGTGACCTCAGCATTGTGACCTCAGCAATAGGACCTCAGCAATAGGACCTCAGCAATAGGACCTTAGAATTGTGACCTCTGCATTGTGACCTCTGCAATAGGACCTCAGCCTTGTGACCTCAGCAATAGGACCTCAGCAATAGGACCTCAGCATCGTGATCTCAGTATTGTGACCTCTGCAATAGGACCACAGCAATAGGACCTCAGCATTGTGACCTCAGCAACAGGACCTCTGCATTGTGACCTCAGCAATAGGACCTCAGCATTGTGACCTCTGCATTGTGACCTCAGCAATAGGACCTCAGCAATAGGACCTCAGAAATAGGACCGAAGCATTTTGAGCACAGTAATAGGACCACAGCAATAGGACCTCAGCAATAGGACCTCAGCATTGTGACCTCAGCAATAGGACCTCAGAAATAGCACCTCAGCATTGTGACCTCAGCAATAGGACCTCAGCAATACGACCTCAGCATTGGGACCTCAGCAATAGGACCTAAGCATTGTGACCACAGTAATAGGACCTCAGCAATCGTACCTCAGCAATCGTACCTCAGCAATAGGACCTCAGAAATAGGACCTCAGAATTAGGACCTCAGAAATAGGACCTCAGCAACAGGACATCAGCATTGTGACCTCAGCATTGTGACCTCAGGAATAGGACCTCAGCATTGTAACCTCAGCATTGTGACCTCAGCAATAGGACCTCAGCAATAGTACCTCATCAATAGGACCTCAGCAATCGTACCTCAGCAATAGGACCTCAGCATTGTGACCTCAGCAATAGGACCTCAGCAATAGGACCTCAGCAATACGAAATCAGCAATAGGACCTCAGCAATAAGACCTCAGCCTTGAGACCTCAGCAATAGGACCTCAGCAATAGGACCTCAGCATCGTGATCTCAGCATTGTGCCCTCTGCAATAGGACCTCAGCAATAGGACCTCAGCATTGTGACCTCAGCAACAGGACGTCAGCAATAGGACATCAGCAATAGGACGTAAGCATTGTGACCTCAGCATTGTGACCTCAGCATTGTGACCTCAGCATTGTGACCTCAGCAATAGGACCTCAGCAATAGGACCTCAGCATTGTGACCTCTGCATTGTGACCTCAGCAATAGGACCTCAGCCTTGTGACCTCAGCAATAGGACCTCAGCAATAGGACCTTAGCATCGTGATCTCAGCATTGTGACCTCAGCAATAGGACCTCAGCAATAGGACCTCAGCAATAGGACCTCAGCAATAGCACCTCAGCAATAGCACCTCAGCATTTTGAGCACAGTAATAGGACCACAGCAATAGGACCTCAGCAATAGGACCTCAGCAATAGGACCTCAGCAATAGGACCTCAGCAATAGGACCTCTGCAATAGGACCTCTGCAATAGGACCTCTGCAATAGGACCTCTGCAATAGGACCTAAGCATTGTGACCTCAGCATTGTGACATCAGGAATAGGACCTCAGCATTGTGACCTCTGCATTGTAACCTCAGCAATAGGACCTCAGCTATTCGACCTCAGCAATAGGACCTCAGCAACAGGACCTCAGCATTGTGACCTCAGCAATAGGACATCAGCAATAGGACCTCAGCATTGTGACCTCAGCATTGTGACCTCAGCATTGTGACCTCAGCATTGTGACCTCAGCATTGTGACCTCAGCAATAGGACCTCAGCAATAGGACCTCAGCAATAGGACCTCAGCAATAGGACCTCTGCAATAGGACCTCAGCATTGTGACCTCTGCAATAGGACCTCAGCAGTAGGACCTCAGCATTGTTACCTCAGCATTGTGACCTCAGCAATAGGACCTCACCTATTCGACCTCAGCAATAGGACCTCAGCAATCGTACCTCAGCAATAGGACCTCAGCATTGTGACCTCAGCAATAGGACATCAGCAATAGGACCTCAGCATTGTGACCTCAGCATTGTGACCTCAGCATTGTGACCTCAGCAATAGGACCTCAGCAATAGGACCTCAGCATTGTGACCTCAGCAATAGGACCTCAGCAATAGGACCTCAGCATTGTGACCTCAGCAACAGGACCTCTGCATTGTGACCTCAGCAATAGGACCTCAGCATTGTGACCTCAGCATTGTGACCTCAGCAATAGGACCTCAGGAATAGGACCTCAGCAATAGGACCTTAGAATTGTGACCTCTGCAATAGGACCTCAGCCTTGTGACGTCAGCAATAGGACCTCAGCAATAGGACCTCAGCATCGTGATCTCAGTATTGTGACCTCTGCAATAGGACCACAGCAATAGGACCTCAGCATTGTGACCTCAGCAACAGGACCTCTGCATTGTGACCTCAGCAATAGGACCTCAGCATTGTGACCTCTGCATTGTGACCTCTGCATTGTGACCTCAGCAATAGGACCTCAGCAATAGGACCTCAGCAATAGGACCTCAGCTTTGTGACCTCAGCAATAGGACCTCAGAAATAGGACCTAAGCATTTTGAGCACAGTAATAGGACCACAGCAATAGGACCTCAGTGTCGTGTTTTAACCCGGCCGGCAGCTAAACACCACGCAGCCGTTCGCTCACCCTCCCCCCTCCCTCTCTGGGACGGGGGAGAGAAATGGAGAGTGAAGCCCGTGAGTTGAGATAAAGACAGTTTAATAAGACAGGAAAATAATAATAACAAAATATTAATAACAATAATAATAATAATGATACAATGGTGATAATATGAAAGTAATAGTATGTACAAACAAGTGATGCACAATGCAATTGCTCACCGCTCGCTGACCGATGCCCAGCCTAACCCCGAGCAGTCCGGCCCCCTCCCCCCAGCTAGCCACCCCTATATATTGTTTAGCATGACGTCAGATGGTATGGAATACCCCTTTGGCTAGTTTGGGTCACCTGTCCTGGGTCTGTCCCCTCCCAGCTCTTACTGCACCCCCAGCCTGCCCGTTGGCAGGACAGAGCAAAAGGCTGAGATGTCCTTGGCTTAGTATAAGCACTGCTCTGCAACAATTAAAGCATCGGGGTGTTATCAGCACTCTTCTCATCCTAAGCCAAAACACAGCATTCCACCAGCTACTAGGAAGAAAATTAATTCTGTGCTAACTGAAACCAGGACATCTATCCACCCCTTATTCCATACCATTTATGTCATGCTCAGGTTACACTCTTTTCCATACATTCTAATTAGTCACCTATAGTAATCATGGTAGTGATAACATACAGTATAATATACTATTTAACATGGTACAATTCAGTTCATGGGCTATTCTCACCCAATATTAAATCTCCTTGAGGTACACACTGCACCTCTCCGTTCTTTTGCATCACCCACCAAGTGTATCCAGGTCCCTGAGCGAAAACAATTCCACGAATAGGTTTGCCTTTTCCTGAGGCAGGAGTAGCCCAGACTGTTTTACCCAGCATATTTTTTACATGCACTACAGGAACTTTATCCCCATCTACAGTACGTAACAGGTTTGATTGGGCAGGTCCAGCTCGGTTGGTAGATCCCCTAGTATTGACTAACCAGGTGGCCTTTGCCAAATGCGTATCCCAGTTTTTGAACGTCCCAGCGCCCATTGCTTTCAAGGTAGTCTTTAACATGCCATTGTATCGTTCAACTTTCCCGGAGGCTGGTGCATGATAGGGGATGTGATACACCCATTCAATACCATGTTCTTTGGCCCAAGTGTCTATAAGGTTGTTTCGGAAGTGAGTCCCATTGTCTGATTCTATTCTTTCTGGGGTGCCATGTCGCCATAGGACTTGCTTTTCAAGGCCCAGGATGGTGTTCCGGGCGGTGGCATGAGGCACAGGATATGTTTCCAGCCATCCAGTGGTTGCTTCCACCATTGTAAGTACGTGGCGCTTGCCATTGCGAGTTTGAGGGAGTGTGATGTAATCAATCTGCCAGGCCTCTCCATATTTATATTTCAGCCATCGTCCTCCATACCAAAGAGGCTTTGACCGTTTGGCTTGCTTGATTGCAGCACATGTTTCACAGTCATGAATAACCTGTGCTATAGCGTCCATGGTCAAGTCCACCCCTCGATCACGAGCCCATCTGTATGTTGCGTCTCTACCTTGATGGCCTGAGGTGTCATGGGCCTATCGGGCTATAAATAATTCACCTTTATGCTGCCAATCCAAGTCCACCTGAGCTACTTCAATCTTAGCAGCCTGATCCACCTGCTGGTTGTTTTGATGTTCTTCAGTAGCCCGATTCTTGGGCACATGAGCATCTACGTGGCGTACTTTCACAGCCAGGTTCTCTACCCGAGCAGCAATATCTTGCCACAATGCAGCAGCCCAGATGGGTTTGCCCCTACGCTGCCAGTTGTTTTGCTTCCATTGCTGTAACCATCCCCACAGGGCATTTGCTACCATCCATGAATCGGTGTAGAGATAGAGAACTGGCCATTTTTCTCGTTCAGCAATGTCTAAAGCCAGCTGAATGGCTTTCACTTCTGCAAACTGACTCGATTCACCTTCTCCCTCAGCAGCTTCTGCAACTCGTCGCGTAGGACTCCATACAGCAGCCTTCCATCTCCGATGCTTCCCCACAATACGACAGGACCCATCAGTGAACAGGGCATATTTCTTTTCATTCTCTGGTAACTGGTTGTACAGCGGGGCTTCTTCAGCACGACCCACCTCCTCCTCTGATGATATCCCAAAGTATTTGCCTTCTGGCCAGTCCATGATCACTTCCAATATTCCTGGGCGACTGGGGTTTCCTATTCGAGCCCGCTGAGTAATCAGTGCAACCCACTTGCTCCATGTAGCATCAGTTGCATGATGCGTAGAGGGGACCCTTCCCTTGAACATCCAGCCTAGTACCGGCAATCGGGGTGCTAGGAGGAGCTGCGCTTCAGTACCGACCACCTCCGAAGCAGATCGAACTCCTTCATATGCTGCCAATATCTCCTTTTCAGTTGGAGTATAGCGGGCCTCAGATCCTCTGTATCCCCGACTCCAAAACCCCAGAGGCCGACCTCGAGTTTCCCCAGGTTCTTTCTGCCAGAGGCTCCAGGTGGGGCCGTTCTCCCCGGCTGCAGTGTAGAGCACATTCTTTACATCTGGTCCTGTTCGAACTGGCCCAAGGGCTACTGCATGGACTATTTCCTGCTTGATTTGTTCAAAGGCTTGTCGTTGTTCAGGGCCCCATTCAAATTCATTCTTCTTACGGGTTACTTGGTAGAGCGGGTTTACAATCAGACTGTAATTTGGGATGTGCATTCTCCAAAACCCCACAACACCTAGGAAAGTCTGTGTTTCTTTTTTGTTAGTTGGTGGAGACATAGCTGTTATTTTGTTGATCACATCCATTGGGATTTGACGACGTCCATCTTGCCATTTTATTCCTAAAAACTGGATCTCTCGTGCAGGTCCTTTGACTTTATTCTGTTTTATGGCAAAACCGGCTTTCAGAAGGATTTGGACTATTTTCTTCCCTTTTTCGAAAACTTCCTCTGCTGTGTCACCCCACACAATAATGTCATCGATGTACTGCAGGTGTTCAGGAGCTTCCCCCTGCTCTAGCGCAGACTGGATCAGCCCATGGCAAATGGTAGGGCTGTGTTTCCACCCCTGGGGCAGCCTATTCCAAGTATATTGGACTCCCCTCCAAGTGAAGGCAAATTGTGGCCTGCACTCTGCTGCTAGAGGGATGGAGAAAAATGCATTAGCGATATCAATTGTGGCGTACCACTTGGCTGCCCTCGATTCAAGTTCATACTGAAGTTCCAGCATGTCCGGCACTGCAGCACTCAGTGGTGGCGTGACTTCGTTCAGGCCACGATAGTCCACTGTTAGTCTCCACTCGCCATTAGACTTTCGCACTGGCCATATGGGGCTATTGAAAGGTGAATGGGTCTTGCTGATCACTCCTTGGCTCTCCAATTGACGAATTAGCTTATGGATGGGAATCAGGGAGTCTCGGTTAGTGCGATATTGCCGCCGGTGCACAGTTGTGGTAGCGATTGGCACTTGCTGTTCTTCGACCCTCAACAACCCCACAACAGAGGGGTCCTCTGAGAGACCAGGCAAGGTAGATAATTGTTTAATGCCCTCTGTCTCTAAGGCAGCTATACCAAAAGCCCACCGGAACCCTTTTGGGTCCTTGCAATATCCTCTTCTAAGATAGTCTATGCCAAGGATACATGGAGCATCCGGGCCAGTCACAATACGGTGCTTTTCCCACTCGTTCCCAGTCAGACTCACTTCAGCCTCCAATACAGTCAACTGCTGAGATCCTCCTGTCACTCCACAAATATAGATGGGCTCCGGTCCTTTATAGCTCGATGGCATTATAGTACATTGTGCACCGGTGTCTACTAAAGCCTTATACTTCTGTGCGCGTGATGTGCCAGGCCATCGAATCCACACAGTCCAATAAACTCGATTGTCCCTTTCCTCCCCCTGGCTGGAGGCAGGGCCCCCCTAATCCTGGTCAGAATCTTCTTCGTTTCTGTGTTTGAAGGATTGTCTGCTGGAAGTTGGAGCAGCAAACTTTTCGGAGAATCCTTTTTTCCTGATTGTTTTCTTTTGCAACTCACGTACCCGTGCCTCTAGGGTCGCGGTAGATTTTCCATCCCATTTTCTCATGTCCTCTCCATGGTCTCGTAAGTAAAACCACAGGGTGGCACGGGGTGAGTACCCACCATATCGTCTTCCTTGTGTGGGTGAACGCCTACCCCTGACAGCTGAGACACTGCTTTGTACAGGTGCGGAGGAGAATAATCTCTCTTCAAGTTGGTGAACCTTTTCAGAAAGTTTCTCCCAAGTGTTCTCTTTTGGTCGGTGGGCACTGGTTGGTTCAGGTGGGGAGGAAGATAGATTCTCTTTAAGTTGGTGGACCTCTTCAGAAAGTTTCTCCACAGCTGAGACGCAGGCCTGTAAGGAAGAGGAGAGACTTTCTTCGTACTGCCGGAGTTGTTTAGCCGCTTCATCCACTGTGGGTTCCTCATCCTCTTTCCAGGCCATTATTGCCAATGAACTGGCATATGATGATGGTGCACTCCGTACAAACTTCCGCCACATGGGTCGTGTACACTTGACTTCATCTGGATCTTTGGATGTTTGTCTCTGGTCTGGATCCTCATAAATCACTTCCCGTACGGCTAATTCCCTCAGGTACTGGATTCCCTTCTCCATAGTGGTCCACTTGCCTGGTAGACATAAAATATCTTCCTTGAAGGGATACCTTTCCCTCACAGCTGAGAGGAGACGCCTCCAGAGGCTGGTGGATTGTGCTCCATCTGCAATTGCTTTGTCAATGCCGGCGTCTCGAGCAAGGGATCCCAACCGTCTGGCTTCCCTGCCGTCTAATTCCACACAATTGGCTCCAGAGTCCCAGCACCGGAGCAGCCAGGTGACAAGCTGCTCACCTATACAGCGACCAAAATCTTTTCGCACATCTCGTAGCTCGCGTTCGTTTAGGCTTCGGGTAGTTACTGTTGCTTTTTCGGCATCCTCATCTTCCTCCTCCTGAATCCTTGATGGCCCAGCGTCGTCATCATCTTCGTCATCTCTATACTTAGTTTTGGCAGAAGCCTTACCTGGATTGGCAGAAGACTCTCTGCGTTCTAAACGACTTGAATTTCTATACCATATTTTCACCTTCTCTACAGGGGCAGCTTGCACTGCTACTGCTCGTTTCTCTGACTTTGTTACAGGGTCTGGCACAGGGGTTGGAATGCCCTCTGCAGGGTCAACTTGCACTGCTACAGCTCGTTTCCCTGACCCCGTTACAGGGGTTGGAATACCCTCTGCAGGGTCAACCTGCACTGCTACAGCTCGTTTCCCTGACACGGCCACAGGAGCTGGAGCAGTTGCAGGAACTGGAGCTGTAGCGGCTACAGGAGCTGGAGCTGGAGCGGCTTCAGGAGCTGGAGCTGGAGCAGCTTCAGGAGCTGGGACTGGAGCAGTTGCAGGAACTGGGACTGGAGTAGCGGCAGGAGCTGGAGCTGGAGCGGTTGCAGGAGCTGGAGCTGGAGCGGCTGCAGGAGCTGGGATTGGAGTAGCGGCAGGAGCTGGAGCTGGAGCGGCTTCAGGAGCTGTAATTGGGGCGGCTGCAGGAACTGGAGCTGGAGCGGCTGCAGGAACCGGAGCTGGAGCGGCTGCAGGAACCGGTGCTGGAGCGGCTGCAGGAACCGGATCTGGAGCGGCTGCCGAGTCCACCGTAGGGGTCACAGTGGCCGTTGGATCTGTCACAGGGCTTGGAGTGGCCGCAGGGTCTGTCACTAAGTTGATAGCAGTATCAATGGCAGCTCGATAGGCATGAGCCAGGCCCCAGCACGTTACAATGATTTGTGTTACTTTGGAACTGCCAGCATCATGACACCTTTTTTTCAAGCATTCTGCCAGTTTTTGAGGATTTTGCCATTGCTCAGGGGTGAATTTCCAACACACTGGGGGTGCCAACTGCTCTAGATGCCTGCCCATATCCACCCATACTCCCTGCCACCCACAACTATCCTGCCTCCGGGCAGATCTCCAGATGAGCTCCCCAAGTAGTTGTTTAACTTTAAGCAGAATCTGAAGTGCATTCATGAGGCAGAACAACAAGACTATGGTATTCCGAGTATCCCAATAATATTCAATATCTTGGAGAGCTATTGTGACAAGCTCAGGGGATAAGAGGGTGGTGAAGGAGGAAGGCAGATATTTTGAGGGAGAAGGCAGAGTGATCCAGGAGGATACAGGGGTGGTGAAGGAGAAAGGGAGAGTAATCAAGTAAGAAAAATTATCTTCCCCTTTTCCCTCCACAGACTGACTCTCTAATGGAGAAAAACAATAGGTATAATTGCTAATAGTTCCCAAGATACTGTTTCCAAAGTACAGAGTCCACGATGTTACTGAGTATGAATACCAAGTTAGAGTCATGACCAGATATCTTATCGTCTCATAAGCCATTGCTATAATACTCAGTACCATAATGATCTGAAACCAGGGCCCAGAGAGGATAAACAACACTACAGAGAGAAAATATGGAAAATAATGTACTATAATACTCAATTTGGAAAACAGGCGCAGCAGAGTTGAGATTAAAGCAATCAGCATCATGACAAGTGACTATTAAGCAGGTCTAATCCTTACACCAATTTTAGTTTAACACACTCTGATCAGATCTGCCGTTATCTCAACCTTTCGGGCCCCACGTTGGGCGCCAAAAAGGCTGTCGTGGTTTAAACCGGCCGGCAGCTAAACACCACGCAGCCGTTCGCTCACCCTCCCCCCTCCCTCTCTGGGACGGGGGAGAGAAATGGAGAGTGAAGCCCGTGAGTTGAGATAAAGACAGTTTAATAAGACAGGAAAATAATAATAACAAAATAATAATAACAATAATAATAATAATGATACAATGGTGATAATATGAAAGTAATAGTATGTACAAACAAGTGATGCAAAATGCAATTGCTCACCACTCGCTGACCGATGCCCAGCCTAACCCCGAGCAGTCCGGCCCCCTCCCCCCAGCTAGCCACCCCTATATATTGTTTAGCATGACGTCAGATGGTATGGAATACCCCTTTGGCTAGTTTGGGTCACCTGTCCTGGGTCTGTCCCCTCCCAGCTCTTACTGCACCCCCAGCCTGCCCGTTGGCAGGACAGAGCAAAAGGCTGAGATGTCCTTGGCTTAGTATAAGCACTGCTCTGCAACAATTAAAGCATCGGGGTGTTATCAGCACTCTTCTCATCCTAAGCCAAAACACAGCATTCCACCAGCTACTAGGAAGAAAATTAATTCTGTGCTAACTGAAACCAGGACACTCAGCAATAGGACCTCAGCATTGAGACCTCAGCATTGTGACCTCAGCAATAGGACCTCAGCATTGTGACCTCAGCAATAGGACCTCAGAAATAGCACCTCAGCATTGTGACCTCAGCAATAGGACCTCAGCAATACGACCTCAGCATTGGGACCTCAGCAATAGGACCTAAGCATTGTGACCACAGTAATAGGACCTCAGCAATCGTACCTCAGGAATAGGACCTCAGCAATCGTACCTCAGCAATAGGACCTCAGAAATAGGACCTCAGAAATAGGACATCAGAATTAGGACCTCAGAAATAGGACCTCAGCAACAGGACATCAGCATTGTGACCTCAGCATTGTGACCTCAGGAATAGGACCTCAGCATTGTGACCTCAGAATTGTGACCTCAGCAATAGGACCTCAGCAATAGTACCTCATCAATAGGACCTCAGCAATCGTACCTCAGCAATAGGACCTCAGCATTGTGACCTCAGCAATAGGACCTCAGCAATAGGACCTCAGCAATACGAAATCAGCAATAGGACCTCAGCAATAAGACCTCAGCCTTGAGACCTCAGCAATAGGACCTCAGCAATAGGACCTCAGCATCGTGATCTCAGCATTGTGCCCTCTGCAATAGGACCTCAGCAATAGGACCTCAGCATTGTGACCTCAGCAACAGGACGTCAGCAATAGGACATCAGCAATAGGACCTAAGCATTGTGACCTCAGCATTGTGACCTCAGCATTGTGACCTCAGCATTGTGACCTCAGCATTGTGACGTCAGCAATAGGACCTCAGCATTGTGACCTCAGCAATAGGACCTCAGCAATAGGACCTCAGCATTGTGACCTCTGCATTGTGACCTCAGCAATAGGACCTCAGCCTTGTGACCTCAGCAATAGGACCTCAGCAATAGGACCTCAGCATCGTGATCTCAGCATTGTGACCTCAGCAATAGGACCAGAGCAATAGGACCTCAGCAATAGTACCTCAGCAATAGCACCTCAGCAATAGCACCTCAGCAATAGGACCTCAGATATAGGACCTCAGAAATAAGACCTCAGCAATAGGACCTCAGCAATAGGACCTCAGCAATAGGACCTCACCATTGTGACCTCAGAAATAGGACCTAAGCATTTTGAGCACAGTAATAGGACCACAGCAATAGGACCACAGCAATAGGACCTCAGCAATAGGACCTCAGCAATAGGACCTCAGCAATAGGACCTCAGCAATAGGACCTCAGAAATAGGACCTCAGCAATAGGACCTCAGCAATAGGACCTCAGCAATAGGACCTCAGCATTGTGACCTAAGCGGTAGGACCTCAGCAATAGGACCTCAGCAATAGGACCTCAGCATTGTGATCTCAGCATTGTGACCTCAGCAATAAGACCTCAGCATTGTGACCTCAGCAATACGACCTCAGCAATAGGACCTCAGCATTGTGACCTCAGCAATAGGACATCAGCAATAGGACCTCAGCATTGTGACCTCAGCAATAGGACCTCAGCATTTTGACCTCAGCAATAGGACCTCAGCAATAGGACCTCAGCATTGTGACCTCAGCAATAAGACCTCAGCATTGTGACCTCAGCAATAGGACCTCAGCAATAGGACCTCGGCGTTTTGACCTCAGCAATAGTACCTCAGGAATAGGACCTCAGCATTATAACCTCAGCATTGTGACCACAGCATTGTGACTTCAGCAATAGAACCTCAGCAATAGGACCTCAGCAATAGGACCTCAGCATTGTGACCTCTGCATTGTGACCTCTGCATTGTGACCTCAGCAATAGGACCTCAGCAATAGGACCTCAGCAATAGGACCTCACAATAGGACCTAAGCAAGAGGATCTCAGCAATAGGACCACAGCAATAGGACCTCAGCAATAGGACTTCAGCAATAGGATCTCAGCATTGTGACCTCAGTAATAGGACCTCAGCAATAGGGCCTCAGCATTGTGACATCAGCAACAAGACCTCAGCATTGTGACCTCAGCATTGTGACCTCAGCATTTTGACCTCAGCAATAGGACCTATGCAATAGCACCTCAGCAATAGGACCTCAGCAATAGGACCTCAGCAATAGGACCTCAGCCTTGTGACCTCAGCAATAGGACCTCAGCATTGTGACCTCAGCAACAGGACCTCTGCATTGTGACCTCAGCAATAGGACCTCAGCATTGTGACCTCAGCATTGTGACCTCAGCAATAGGACCTCAGCTATTCGACCTCAGCAATAGGACCTCTGCAATAGGATTTCAGCAATAGGACCTCAGCATTGTGACCTCAGCAATAGGACCTCAGCATTGTGACCTCAGCATTGTGACCTCAGCAATAGGACCTCACCAATAGGACCTCAGCAATAGGACCTCAGCAATAGGACCTCAGCAACAGGACCTCAGCATTGTGACCTCAGCAACAGGACCTCTGCATTGTGACCTCAGCAATAGGACCTCAGCATTGTGACCTCAGCAATAGGACCTCAGCAATAGGACCTTAGAATTGTGACCTCTGCATTGTGACTTCTGCAATAGGACCTCAGCCTTGTGACCTCAGCAATAGGACCTCAGCAATAGGACCTCAGCATCGTGATCTCAGTATTGTGACCTCTACAATAGGACCTCAGCAATAGGACCTCAGCATTGTGACCTCAGCAACAGGACCTCTGCATTGTGACCTCAGCAATAGGACCTCAGCATTGTGACCTCTGCATTGTGACCTCAGCAATAGGACCTCAGCAATAGGACCTTAGAATTGTGACCTCTGCATTGTGACCTCTGCAATAGGACCTCAGCCTTGTGACCTTAGAAATAGGACCTCAGCAATAGGACCTCAGCATCGTGATCTCAGCATTGTGACCTCAGGAATAGGACCTCAGCCTTGTGACCTTAGAAATAGGACCTCAGCAATAGGACCTCAGCATCGTGATCTCAGCATTGTGACCACAGTAATAGGACCACAGCAATAGGACCTCAGCAATAGGACATAAGCAATAGCACCTCAGCAATAGGACCTCAGCAATAGGACCTCAGCAATAGGACCTCAGAAATAGGACCTCAGAAATAGGACCTCAGAAATAGGACCGCTGCATTGTGACCTCAGCATTGTGACCTCAGCATTGTGACCTCAGCACTGTGACCTCAGCAATAGGACATCAGCATTTTGACCTCAGCAATAGGACCTCAGCATTGTGAACTCAGTATTAGGACCTCAGCAATAGGACCTCAGGAATAGGACCTCAGCATTGTGACCTCAGCAATAGGACCTCAGCAATAGGACCTCAGTATTGTGACCTCAGAAATGGGACCACAGCAATAGGACCTCAGCATTGTTACCTCAGGAATAGGATCTCAGCATTGTGACCTCAGCATTGTTACCTCAGCAATAGGACCTCAGCAATAGTACCTCAGCAATAGGACCTCAGCAGTCGTACCTCAGCAATAGGACCTCAGCATTGTGACCTCAGCATTGTGACCTCAGCAATATGGCCTCAGCAATAGGACCTCAGCAATAAGACCTCAGCATTGTGACCTCTGCAATAGGACCTCAGCAATAGGACCTCAGCATTGTGACCTCAGCATTGTGACCTCAGCATTGTGACCTCAGCAACAGGACCTCAGAAATAGGACCTCAGCAATAGGACCTCAGCAATAGGACCTCAGCATTGTGACCTCAGCATTGTGACCTCAGCAATAGGAACTCAGCATAATGACATCAGCAATAGGACCTCAGCAATAGGACCTCAGTACTGTGACCTCTGCATTGTGACCTCAGCATTGTGACCTCAGCCTTGCGACCTCAGCAATAGGAGCTCAGCAATAGGACCTCAGCATCGTGATCTCAGCATTGTGACCTCAGCAATAGGACCTCAGCAATAGGACATCAGCAATACGACCTCAGCAATAGGACCTCAGCATTGAGACCTCAGCAATAGGACCTCAGCAATAGGGAATCAGCAACAGGACCTCAGCATTGTGACCTCAGCATTGTGACCTCAGCAATAGGACCTCAGAAATAGCACCTCAGCATTGTGACCTCAGCAATAGGACCTCAGCAATAGGACATCAGCAATAAGACCTCAGCATTATGACCTCATCAATAGGACCTCAGCAATAAGACCTCAGCAATAGGACCTCAGCAATAAGACCTCAGCAATAAGACCTAAGCATTGTGACCTCAGTAATAGGACCTCAGAAATAGGACCTCAGCAATAGGACATCAGCAATAGGACCTCAGCAATAGGACCTCAGCATTGTGACCTAAGCGGTAGGACCTCAGCAATAGGACCTCAGCAATAGGACCTCAGCAATAGGACCTCAGCATTGTGACCTTAGTATTGTGACCTCAGAAATGGGACCTCAGCAATGGGACCTCAGCATTGTGACCACAGGAATAGGATCTCAGCATTTTGACCTCAGCATTGTTACCTCAGCAATAGGACCTCAGCAATAGTACCTCAGCAACAGGACCTCAGCAATCGTACCTCAGCAATAGGACCTCAGCATTGTGACCTCAGCATTGTGACCTCTGCAATAGGACCTCAGCCTTGTGACCTTAGAAATAGGACCTCAGCAATAGGACCTCAGCATCGTGATCTCAGCATTGTGACCTCAGGAATAGGACCTCAGCAATAGGACATCAGCATTGTGACCTCAGCAATAGGACCTCAGCAATAGGACCTCAGCATTTTGACCACAGTAATAGGACCACAGCAATAGGACCTCAGCAATAGGACATAAGCAATAGCACCTCAGCAATAGGACCTCAGCAATAGGACCTCAGCAATAGGACCTCAGAAATAGGACCTCAGAAATAGGACCGCTGCATTGTGACCTCAGCATTGTGACCTCAGCATTGTGACCTCAGCATTGTGACCTCAGCAATAGGACATCAGCATTTTGACCTCAGCAATAGGACCTCAGCATTGTGAACTCAGTATTAGGACCTCAGCAATAGGACCTCAGGAATAGGACCTCAGCATTGTGACCTCAGCAATAGGACCTCAGCAATAGGACCTCAGTATTGTGACCTCAGAAATGGGACCTCAGCAATAGGACCTCAGCATTGTTACCTCAGGAATAGGATCTCAGCATTGTGACCTCAGCATTGTTACCTCAGCAATAGGACCTCAGCAATAGTACCTCAGCAATAGGACCTCAGCAGTAGGACCTCAGAAATAGGACCTCAGCATTGTGACCTCAGCATTGTGACCTCAGCAATATGGCCTCAGCAATAGGACCTCAGCAATAAGACCTCAGCATTGTGACCTCTGCAATAGGACCTCAGCAATAGGACCTCAGCATTGTGACCTCAGCATTGTGACCTCAGCATTGTGACCTCAGCAACAGGACCTCAGAAATAGGACCTCAGCAATAGGACCTCAGCAATAGGACCTCAGCATTGTGACCTCAGCATTGTGACCTCAGCAATAGGAACTCAGCATAATGACATCAGCAATAGGACCTCAGCAATAGGACCTCAGTACTGTGACCTCTGCATTGTGACCTCAGCATTGTGACCTCAGCAATAGGACCTCAGCAATAGGACCTCAGCAATAGGACCTCAGCATCGTGATCTCAGCATTGTGACCTCAGCAATAGGACCTCAGCAATAGGACATCAGCAATACGACCTCAGCAATAGGACCTCAGCATTGAGACCTCAGCAATAGGACCTCAGCAATAGGGAATCAGCAACAGGACCTCAGCATTGTGACCTCAGCATTGTGACCTCAGCAATAGGACCTCAGAAATAGCACCTCAGCATTGTGACCTCAGCAATAGGACCTCAGCAATAGGACATCAGCAATAAGACCTCAGCATTATGACCTCATCAATAGGACCTCAGCAATAAGACCTCAGCAATAGGACCTCAGCAATAAGACCTCAGCAATAAGACCTAAGCATTGTGACCTCAGTAATAGGACCTCAGAAATAGGACCTCAGCAATAGGACATCAGCAATAGGACCTCAGCATTGTGACCTAAGCGGTAGGACCTCAGCAATAGGACCTCAGCAATAGGACCTCAGCAATAGGACCTCAGCATTGTGACCTTAGTATTGTGACCTCAGAAATGGGACCTCAGCAATGGGACCTCAGCATTGTGACCACAGGAATAGGATCTCAGCATTTTGACCTCAGCATTGTGACCTCAGAAATAGGGCCTCAGCAATAGGACCTCAGCAATAAGACCTCAGCATTGTGACCTCTGCAATAGGACCTCAGCAATAGGACCTCAGCAATAGGACCTCAGCATTGTGACCTCAGCATTGTGACCTCAGCAACAGGACCTCAACAACAGGACCTCAGCAACAGGACATCAGCAATAGGACCTCAGCATTGTGACCTCAGCATTGTGACCTCAGCAATAGGACCTCAGCATAATGACATCAGCAATAGGACCTCAGAACTGTGACCTCTGCATTGTGACCTCAGCATTGTGACCTCAGCCTTGCGACCTCAGCAATAGGAGCTCAGAAATAGCACCACAGCAATAGGACCTCAGCAATAGGACCTCAGCAATAGGACCTCAGCATTGAGACCTCAGCAATAGGACCTCAGCAATAGGGCATCAGCAATAGGACCTCAGCATTGTGACCTCAGCAATAGGACCTCAGCAATAGGACCTCAGCATTGAGACCTCAGCAATAGGACCTCAGCAATAGGACCTCAGCAATAGGACCTCAGCAATAGGACCTCAGCAATAGCACCTCAGCATTGTGACCTCAGCATTGTGACCTCAGCAATAGGACCTCAGAAATAGGACCTCAGCAATAGGACCTCAGCAATAGGACCTCAGCAATAGGACCTCAGCATTGTGACCTCAGCAATAGGACCTAAGCATTTTGACCACAGTAATAGGACCACAGCAATAGGACCACAGCAATAGGACCTCAGCAATAGGACCTCAGCAATAGGACCTCAGCAATAGGACCTCAGCAATAGGACCTCATAAATAGGACCTCAGAAATAGGACCTCAGAAATAGGACCTCAGAAATAGGACCTCTGCATTGTGACCTCAGCATTGTGACCTCAGCAATAGGACATCAGCATTTTGACCTCAGCAATAGGACCTCAGCATTGTGAACTCAGTATTAGGACCTCAGCAATAGGACCTCAGCCTTGTGACCTCAGCAATAGGACCTCAGCATTGTGACCTCAGTATTGTGACCTCAGAAATGGGACCTCAGCAATAGGACCTCAGCATTGTGACCTCAGGAATAGGATCTCAGCATTGTGACCTCAGCATTGTTACCTCAGCAATAGGACCTCAGCAATAGTACCTCAGCAATAGGACCTCAGCAATCGTACCTCAGCAATAGGACCTCAGCATTGTGACCTCAGCATTGTGACCTCAGCAATAGTACCTCAGCAATAGGACCTCAGCAATCGTACCTCAGCAATAGGACCTCAGCAATAAGACCTCAGCATTGTGACCTCTCCAATAGGACCTCAGCAATAGGACCTCAGCATTGTGACCTCAGCATTGTGACCTCAGCAACCGGACCTCAGCAATAGGACATCAGCAATAGGACCTCAGCAATAGGACCTCAGAACTGTGACCTCTGCATTGTGACCTCAGCAATAGGACCTCTGCATTGTGACCTCAGCATTGTGACCTCAGCCATAACACCTCAGCATTGTGACCTCAGCAATAGGACATCAGCATTTTGACCTCAGCAATAGGACCTCAGCAATAGGACCTCAGCAATAGGACCTCAGCAATAGGACCTCAGCATTGTGACCTCAGAAATAGGACCTCAGCAATAGGACCTCAGCAATAGGACCTCAGCAATAGGACCTCAGCAACAGGACCTCAGCATTGTGACCTCAGGAATAGGACCTCAGCATTGTGACCTCAGCATTGTAACCTCAGCAATAGGACCTCAGCAATTCGACCTCAGCATTGTGACCTCAGCAATAGGACCTCAGCAATAGGACCTCAGCATTGTGACCTCAGCAATAGGACCTCAGCACTGTAACCTCAGCATTGTGACCTCAGAAATAGGACCTCAGCAATAGGACCTCAGCAATCGTACCTCAGCAATAGGACATCAGCATTGTGACCTCAGCAATAGGACCTCAGCAATAGGACCTCAGCATTGTGACGTCAGCATTGTGACCTCAGCATTGTGACCTCAGTATTGTGACCTGAGCAATAGGACACCAGCATTTTGACCTCAGCAATAGGACCTCAGCAATAGAACCTCAGCATTGTGACCTCAGTATTAGGACCTCAGCAATAGGACCTCAGCATTGTGACCTCAGCATTGTGACCTCAGTATTGTGACCTCAGAAATGGGACCTCAGCAATAGGACCTCAGGAATAGGATCTCAGCATTGTGACCTCAGCATTGTGACCTCAGCATTGTGACCTCAGCATTTTTACCTCAGCAATAGGACCTCAGCAATCGTACCTCAGCAATAGGACCTCAGCAATAGGGCCTCAGCAATAGGACCTCAGCAATAAGAACTCAGCATTGTGACCTCTGCAATAGGACGTCAGCAATAGGACGTCAGCAATAGTACCTCAGCATTGTGACCTCAGCAACAGGACATCAGCAATAGGACCTCAGCATTGTGACCTAAGCGGTAGGACCTCAGCAATAGGACCTCAGCAATAGGACCTCAGCAATAGGACCTCAGCATTGTGACCTCAGTATTGTGACCTCAGAAATGGGACCTCAGCAATGGGACCTCAGCATTGTGACCACAGGAATAGGATCTCAGCATTGTGACCTCAGCATTGTTACCTCAGCAATAGGACCTCAGCAATAGTACCTCAGCAACAGGACCTCAGCAATCGTACCTCAGCAATAGGACCTCAGCATTGTGACCTCAGCATTGTGACCTCAGAAATAGGGCCTCAGCAATAGGACCTCAGCAATAAGACCTCAGCATTGTGACCTCTGCAATAGGACCTCAGCAATAGGACCTCAGCAATAGGACCTCAGCATTGTGACCTCAGCATTGTGACCTCAGCAACAGGACCTCAACAACAGGACCTCAGCAACAGGACATCAGCAATAGGACCTCAGCATTCTGACCTCAGCATTGTGACCTCAGCAATAGGACCTCAGCATAATGACATCAGCAATAGGACCTCAGAACTGTGACCTCTGCATTGTGACCTCAGCATTGTGACCTCAGCCTTGCGACCTCAGCAATAGGAGCTCAGAAATAGCACCTCAGCAATAGGACCTCAGCATCGTGATCTCAGCACTGTGACCACAGCAATAGGACCTCAGCAATAGGACCTCAGCAATAGGACCTCAGCATTGAGACCTCAGCAATAGGACCCCAGCAATAGGGCATCAGCAATAGGACCTCAGCATTGTGACCTCAGCAATAGGACCTCAGCAATAGGACCTCAGCATTGAAACCTCAGCAATAGGACCTCAGCAATAGGACCTCAGCAATAGGACCTCAGCAATAGCACCTCAGCAATAGGACCTCAGCAATAGCACCTCAGCAATAGCACCTCAGCATTGTGACCTCAGCATTGTGACCTCAGCATTGTGACCTCAGCAATAGGACCTCAGCAATAGGACCTCAGCAATAGGACCTCAGCAATAGGACCTCAGCATTGTGACCTCAGCAATAGGACCTAAGCATTTTGACCACAGTAATAGGACCACAGCAATAGGACCACAGCAATAGGACCTCAGCAATAGGACCTCAGCAATAGGACCTCAGCAATAGGACCTCAGCAATAGGACCTCAGCAATAGGACCTCAGCAATAGGACCTCAGCAATAGGACCTCAGCAATAGGACCTCAGAAATAGGACCTCAGAAATAGGACCTCAGAAATAGGACCTCTGCATTGTGACCTCAGCAATAGGACATCAGCATTTTGACCTCAGCAATAGGACCTCAGCATTGTGAACTCAGTATTAGGACCTCAGCAATAGGACCTCAGCCTTGTGACCTCAGCAATAGGACCTCAGCATTGTGACCTCAGTATTGTGACCTCAGAAATGGGACCTCAGCAATAGGACCTCAGCATTGTGACCTCAGGAATAGGATCTCAGCATTGTGACCTCAGCATTGTTACCTCAGCAATAGGACCTCAGCAATAGTACCTCAGCAATAGGACCTCAGCAATCGTACCTCAGCAATAGGACCTCAGCATTGTGACCTCAGCATTGTGACCTCAGCAATAGTACCTCAGCAATAGGACCTCAGCAATCGTACCTCAGCAATAGGACCTCAGCAATAAGACCTCAGCATTGTGACCTCTGCAATAGGACCTCAGCAATAGGACCTCAGCATTGTGACCTCAGTATTGTGACCTCAGCAACCGGACCTCAGCAATAGGACATCAGCAATAGGACCTCAGCAATAGGACCTCAGAACTGTGACCTCTGCATTGTGACCTCAGCAATAGGACCTCTGCATTGTGACCTCAGCATTGTGACCTCAGCCATAACACCTCAGCATTGTGACCTCAGCACTGTAACCTCAGCATTGTGACCTCAGAAATAGGACCTCAGCAATAGGACCTCAGCAATAGGACCTCAGCAATAGGACCTCAGCAATAGGACCTCAGCATTGTGACCTCAGGAATAGGACCTCAGCATTGTGACCTCAGCATTGTAACCTCAGCAATAGGACCTCAGCAATTCGACCTCAGCATTGTGACCTCAGCAATAGGACCTCAGCAATAGGACCTCAGCATTGTGACCTCAGCAATAGGACCTCAGCACTGTAACCTCAGCATTGTGACCTCAGAAATAGGACCTCAGCAATAGGACCTCAGCAATCGTACCTCAGCAATAGGACCTCAGCATTGTGACCTCAGCAATAGGACCTCAGCAATAGGACCTCAGAACTGTGACCTCTGCATTGTGACCTCAGCAATAGGACCTCTGCATTGTGACCTCAGCATTGTGACCTCAGCAATAACACCTCAGCATTGTGACCTCAGCAATAGGACATCAGCATTTTGACCTCAGCATTTTGACCTCAGCAATAGGACCGCAGCAATAGGACCTCAGCATTGTGACCTCAGTAATAGGACCTCAGCAATAGGATCTCAGCAATAGGACCTCAGAACTGTGACCTCTGCATTGTGACCTCAGCAATAGGACCTCTGCATTGTGACCTCAGCATTGTGACCTCAGCCATAACAGCTCAGCATTGTGACCTCAGCAATAGGACATCAACATTTTGACCTCAGCAATAGGACCTCAGCAATAGGACCTCAGCAATAGGACCTCAGCATTGTGACCTCAGCAATAGGACCTCAGCACTGTAACCTCAGCATTGTGACCTCAGAAATAGGACCTCAGCAATAGGACCTCAGCATTGTGACCTCAGGAATAGGACCTCAGCATTGTGACCTCAGCATTGTAACCTCAACAATAGGACCTCAGCAATTCGACCTCAGCAGTAGGACCTCAGCATTGTGACCTCAGCAATAGGACCTCAGCAATTCGACCTCAGCAATCGTACCTCAGCAATAGGACCTCAGCATTGTGACCTCAGCAATAGGACCTCAGCAATAGGACCTCAGCATTGTGACCTCAGCATTGTGACCTCAGCATTGTGACCTGAGCAATAGGACATTAGCATTTTGACCTCAGCAATAGGACCTCAGCAATAGAACCTCAGCATTGTGACCTCAGTATTAGGACCTCAGCAATAGGACCTCAGCAATAGGACCTCAGCAATAGGACCTCAGCATTGTGACCTCAGCAATAGGACCTCAGCATTGTGACCTCAGTATTGTGACCTCAGAAATGGGACCTCAGCAATAGGACCTCAGGAATAGGATCTCAGCATTGTGACCTCAGCATTGTTACCTCAGCAATAGGACCTCAGCAATAGGACCTCAGCAATCGTACCTCAGCATTGTGACCTCAGCAATAGGGCCTCAGCAATAGGACCTCAGCAATAAGACCTCAGCATTGTGACCTCTGCAATAGGACCTCAGCAATAGGACCTCAGCATTGTGACCTCAGCAACAGGACCTCAGCAACAGGACATCAGCAATAGGACCTCAGCAATAGGACCTCAGCATTGTGACCTCAGCATAATGACATCAGCAATAGGACCTCAGCAATAGGACCTCAGAACTGTGACCTCTGCATTGTGACCTCAGTAATAGGACCTCTGCATTGTGACCTCAGCATTGTGACCTCAGCAATAACACCTCAGCATTTTGACCTCAGCAATAGGACATCAACATTTTGACCTCAGCAATAGGACCTCAGCAATAGGACCTCAGCATTGTGACCTCAGCATTGTGACCTCAGCAACAGGACCTCAGCAACAGGACCTCAGCAATAGGACCTCAGCAATAGGACCTCAGCATTGTGACCTCAGCAACCGGACCTCAGCAATAGGACATCAGCAATAGGACCTCAGCAATAGGACCTCAGAACTGTGACCTCTGCATTGTGACCTCAGCAATAGGACCTCTGCATTGTGACCTCAGCATTGTGACCTCAGCCATAATACCTCAGCATTGTGACCTCAGCAATAGGACATCAGCATTTTGACCTCAGAAATAGGACCTCAGCAATAGGACCTCAGCATTGTGACCTCAGCAATAGGACCTCAGCACTGTAACCTCAGCATTGTGACCTCAGAAATAGGACCTCAGCAATAGGACCTCAGCAATAGGACCTCAGCAATAGGACCTCAGCAATAGGACCTCAGGAATAGGACCTCAGCATTGTGACCTCAGCATTGTAACCTCAGCAATAGGACCTCAGCAATTCGACCTCAGCAGTAGGACCTCAGCATTGTGACCTCAGCAATAGGACCTCAGCAATTCGACCTCAGCAATCGTACCTCAGCAATAGGACCTCAGCATTGTAACCTCAGCAATAGGACCTCAGCAATAGGACCTCAGCAATAGGACCTCAGCAATAGGACCTCAGCATTGTGACCTCAGCATTGTGACCTCAGCATTGTGACCTGAGCAATAGGACATCAGCATTTTGACCTCAGCAATAGGACCTCAGCAATAGAACCTCAGCATTGTGACCTCAGTATTAGGACCTCAGCAATAGGACCTCAGCAATAGGACCTCAGCATTGTGACCTCAGTATTGTGACCTCAGAAATGGGACCTCAGCAATAGGACCTCAGGAATAGGATCTCAGCATTTTTACCTCAGCATTGTTATCTCAGCAATAGGACCTCAGCAATAGGACCTCAGCAATCGTACCTCAGCATTGTGACCTCAGCAATAGGGCCTCAGCAATAGGACCTCAGCAATAAGACCTCAGCATTGTGTCCTCTGCAATAGGACCTCAGCAATAGGACCTCAGCAATAGGACCTCAGCATTGTGACCTCAGCAACAGGACCTCAGCAACAGGACATCAGCAATAGGACCTCAGCAATAGGACCTCAGCATTGTGACCTCAGCATAATGACATCAGCAATAGGAGCTCAGCAATAGGACCTCAGAACTGTGACCTCTGCATTGTGACGTCAGCAATAGGACCTCTGCATTGTGACCTCAGCAATAGGACATCAACATTTTGACCTCAGCAATAGGACCTCAGCAATAGGACCTCAGCAATAGGACCTCAGCATTGTGACCTCAGTAATAGGACCTCAGCAATAGGATCTCAGCAATAGGACATCAGCAATAGGACCTCAGCAATAGGACCTCAGCATTGTGACATCAGCAATAGGACCTCAGCATTGTAACCTCAGCATTGTGACCTCAGCAATAGGACCTCAGCAATAGGACCTTAGAATTGTGACCTCTGCATTGTGATCTCTGCAATAGGACCTCAGCCTTGTGACCTCAGCAATAGGACCTCAGCAATAGGACCTCAGCATCGTGATCTCAGTATTGTGACCTCTGCAATAGGACCTCAGCAATAGGACCTCAGCATTGTGACCTCAGCAACAGGACCTCTGCATTGTGACCTCAGCAATAGGACCTCAGCATTGTGACCTCTGTATTGTGACCTCAGCAATAGGACCTCTGCATTGTGACCTCAGCATTGTGACCTCAGCAATAACACCTCAGCATTGTGACCTCAGCAATAGGACATCAACATTTTGACCTCAGCAATAGGACCTCAGCAATAGGACCTCAGCAATAGGACCTCAGCATTGTGACCTCAGTAATAGGACCTCTGCAATAGGACCTCAGCAATAGGACCTCAGCAACAGGACCTCTGCATTGTGACCTCAGCAATAGGACCTCAGAACTGTGACCTCTGCATTGTGACCTCAGCAATAGGACCTCTGCATTGTGACCTCAGCATTGTGACCTCAGCAATAACACCTCAGCATTGTGACCTCAGCAATAGGACATCAACATTTTGACCTCAGCAATAGGACCTCACCAATAGGACCTCAGCAATAGGACCTCAGCATTGTGACCTCAGTAATAGGACCTCTGCAATAGGACCTCAGCAATAGGACCTCAGCATTGTGACCTCAGCATTGTGACCTCAGCATTGTGACCTCAGCAATAGGACCTCAGCATTGTGACCTCAGCATTGTGACCTCAGCAATAGGACCTCAGCAATAGGACCTTAGAATTGTGACCTCTGCATTGTGACCTCTGCAATAGGACCTCAGCCTTGTGACCTCAGCAATAGGACCTCAGCAATAGTACCTCAGCAATAGGACCTCAGCATCGTGATCTCAGTATAGTGACCTCTGCAATAGGACCTCAGCAATAGGACCTCAGCATTGTGACCTCAGCAACAGGACCTCTGCATTGTGACCTCAGCAATAGGACCTCAGCATTGTGACCTCTGCATTGTGACCTCAGCAATAGGACCTCAGCAATAGGACCTTAGAATAGTGACCTCTGCATTGTGACCTCAGGAATAGGACCTCAGCCTTGTGACCTCAGCAATAGGACCTCAGCAATAGGACCTAAGCATTTTGACCACAGTAATAGGACCACAGCAATAGGACCTCAGCAATAGGACCTCAGCAATAGGACCTCAGCAATAGGACCTCTGCATTGTGACCTCAGCATTGTGACCTCAGCATTGTGACCTCAGCAATAGGACCTCAGCAATAGGACATCAGCATTGTGAACTCAGTATTAGGACCTCAGCAATAGGACCTCAGCAATAGGACCTCAGCATTGTGACCTCAGCAATAGGACCTCAGCATTGTGACCTCAGTATTGTGACCTCAGAAATGGGACCTCAGCAATAGGACCTCAGCATTGTGACCACAGGAATAGGATCTCAGCATTGTGACTTCAGCATTGTTACCTCAGCAATAGGACCTCAGCAATAGTACCTCAGCAACAGGACCTCAGCAATCGTACCTCAGCAATAGGACCTCAGCAATAAGACCTCAGCATTGTGACCTCTGCAATAGGACCTCAGCAATAGGACCTCAGCAATAGGACCTCAGCATTGTGACCTCAGCATTGTGACCTCAGCAACAGGACCTCAGCAACAGGACCTCAGCAACAGGACATCAGCAATAGGACCTCAGCATTGTGACATCAGCATTGTGACCTCAGCCTTGCGACCTCAGCAATAGGAGCTCAGAAATAGCACCTCAGCAATAGGACCTCAGCATCGTGATCTCAGCATTGTGACCTCAGCAATAGGACCTCAGCAATAGGACCTCAGCAATAGGACCTCAGCATTGAGACCTCAGCAATAGGACCTCAGCCATAGGGCATCAGCAATAGGACCTCAGCATTGTGACCTCAGCAATAGGGCCTCAGCAATAGGACCTCAGCAATAGGACCTCAGTAATAAGACCTCAGCATTGTGACCTCTGCAATAGGACCTCAGCAATAGGACCTCAGCATTGTGACCTCAGCATTGTGACCTGAGCAACAGGACCTCAGCAACAGGACATCAGCAACAGGACCTCAGCAATAGGACCTCAGCATTGTGACCTCAGCTTTGTGACCTCAGCAACCGGACCTCAGCATAATGACATCAGCAATAGGACCTCAGCAATAGGACCTCAGAACTGTGACCTCTGCATTGTGACCTCAGCAATAGGACCTCTGCATTGTGACCTCAGCATTGTGACCTCAGCCATAACACCTCAGCATTGTGACCTCAGCAATAGGACATCAGCATTTTGACCTCAGCAATAGGACCTCAGCAATAGGACCTCAGCAATAGGACCTCAGCATTGTGACCTCAGCAATAGGACCTCAGCATTATAACCTCAGCATTGTGACCTCAGAAATAGGACCTCAGCAATAGGACCTCAGCAATAGGACCTCAGCATTGTGACCTCAGGAATAGGACCTCAGCATTGTGACCTCAGCATTGTAACCTCAGCAATAGGACCTCAGCAATTCGACCTCAGCAATAGGACCTCATCATTGTGACCTCAGCAATAGGACCTCAGCAATAGGACCTCAGCAATAGGACCTCAGCAATAGGACCTCAGCATTGTGACCTCAGCATTGTGACCTCAGCAATAGGACCTCAGCATAATGACATCAGCAATAGGACCTCAGCAATAGGACTTCAGAACTGTGACCTCTGCATTGTGACCTCAGCCTTGCGAGCTCAGCAATAGGAGCTCAGCAATAGGACCTCAGCAATAGGACCTCAGCAATAGGACCTAGGCATCGTGATCTCAGCATTGTGACCTCAGCAATAGGACCTCAGCAATAGGACCTCAGCAATAGGACCTCAGCATTGTGACCTCAGCAATAGGACCTCAGCAATAGGACCTCAGCAATAGGACCTCAGCATTGTGACCTCAGCAATAGGAACTCAGCAATAGGTCCTGAGCAATCGTACCTCAGGAATAGGACCTCAGCAATCGTACCTCAGCAATAGGACCTCAGCAATAGTACCTCAGGAATAGGACATCAGCAATACGACCTCAGCATTGTGACCTCAGCATTGTGACCTCAGCATTGTGACCTCAGCATTGTGACCTCAGGAATAGGACCTCAGCAATCGTACCTCAGCAAAAGGACCTCAGCATTGTGACCTCAGCAATAGGACCTCAGCATTGTGACCTCAGGAATAGGACCTCAGCATTGTGACCTCAGGAATAGGACCTCAGCAATAGGACATCAGCAATAGGACCTCAGCAATCGTACCACAGCAATAGGACCTCAGCATTGTGACCTCAGCATTGTGACCTCAGCAATAGGACCTCAGCAATAGGACCTCAGGAACAGGACCTCAGCAATCGTACCTCAGCAATAGGACCTCAGCATTGTGACCTCAGCAATAGGACCTCAGCAATAGTACCTCAGGAATAGGACCTCTGCAATCGTACCTCAGCAATAGGACCTCAGCATTGTGACCTCAGCAATAGGACCTCAGCATTGTGACCTCAGGAATAGGACCTCAGCATTGTGACCTCAGCATTGTGACCTCAAAAATAGGGCCTCAGCAATAGGACCTCAGCAATAAGACCTCAGCATTGTGACCTCTGCAATAGGACCTCAGCATTGTGACCTCAGCATTGTGACCTCAGCAACAGGACCTCAGCAACAGTACATCAGCAATAGGACCTCAGCATTGTGACCTCAGCAACAGGACCTCAGCATAATGACATCAGCAATAGGACCTCAGCAATAGGACTTCAGAACTGTGACGTCTGCATTGTGACCTCAGCCTTGCGACCTCAGCAATAGGAGCTCAGCAATAGGAGCTCAGCAATAGGACCTCAGCATCGTGATCTCAGCATTGTGACCTCAGCAATAGGACCTCAGCAATAGGACATCAGCAATAGGACCTCAGCAATAGGACCTCAGCAATAGGACCTCAGCATTGAGACCTCAGCAATAGGACCTTAGCAATAGGACCTCAGCAATAGGACCTCAGCAATAGTACCTCAGCAATAGGACCTCAGCATTGAGACCTCAGCAATAGGACCTCAACAATAGGACCTCAGCATTGTGACCTCAGCAATAGGACCTCAGCAATAGGACCTCAGCAATAGGACGTCTGCATTGTGACCTCAGCAATAGGACCTCAGCAATAGGACCTCAGCAATAGGACCTCAGCAATAGGACCTCAGCAATAGGACCTCAGCATTGTGACCTCAGCAATAGGACCTCAGCAATAGGACCTCAGCATTGAGACCTCAGCAATAGGACCTCAGCAATAGGACCTCAGCAATAGGACCTCAGCAATACGTCCTCACCAATACGACCTCAGCATTGTGACCTCAGCAATAGGACCTCAGAAATAGGACCTCAGAAATAAGACCTCAGCAATAGGACCTCAGCATTGTGACCTCAGCAATAGGACCTAAGCATTTTGACCACAGTAATAGGACCACAGCAATAGGACCTAAGCAATAGGACATCAGCAATAGGACCTCAGCAATAGGACCTCAGAAATAGGACCTCAGAAATAGGACCTCTGAAATAGGACCTCAGAAATAGGACCTCTGCATTGTGACCTCAGCATTGTGACCTCAGCATTGTGACCTCAGCATTGTGACCTCAGCAATAGGACATCAGCATTTTGACCTCAGCAATAGGACCTCAGCATTGTGAACTCAGTATTAGGACCTCAGCAATAGGACCTCAGCAATAGGACCTCAGCATTGTGACCTCAGCAATAGGACCTCAGCATTGTGAACTCAGTATTAGGACGTCAGCAATAGGACCTAAGCATTGTGACCTCAGCATTGTGACCTCAGCATTGTGACCTCAGCATTGTGACGTCAGCATTGTGACGTCAGCAATAGGACCTCAGCAATAGGACCTCAGCATTGTGACCTCAGCAACAGGACCTCAGCAATAGGACCTCAGCATTGTGACCTCTGCATTGTGACCTCAGCAATAGGACCTCAGCCTCGTGACCTCAGCAATAGGACCTCAGCAATAGGACCTCAGCATCGTGATCTCAGCATTGTGACCTCAGCAATAGGACCTCAGCAATAGGACCTCAGCAATAGGACCTCAGCATTGAGACCTCAGCAATAGGACCTCAGCAATAGGACCTCAGCAATAGGACCTCAGCATTGAGACCTCAGCAATAGGACCTCAGCAATAGGACCTCAGCAATAGCACTTCAGCATTGTGACCTCAGCAATAGGACCTCAGAAATAAGACCTCAGCAATAGGACCTCAGCAATAGGACCTCAGCAATAGGACCTCAGCATTGTGACCTCAGCAATAGGACCTCAGCAATCGTACCTCAGCAATAGGACCTCAGCATTGTGACCTCAGCAATAGGACCTCAGCAATAGGACCTCAGCATTGTGACCTCAGCATTGTGATGTCAGCATTGTGACCTCAGCAATAGGACCTCAGCAATAGGACCTCAGCATCGTGATCTCAGTATTGTGACCTCTGCAATAGGACCTCAGGAATAGGACCTTAGCATTGTGACCTCAGCAACAGGACCTCTGCATTGTGACCTCAGCAAAAGGACCTCAGCAATAAGACCTCAGCATTGTGACCTCAGCAATAGGACCTTAGAATAGTGACCTCTGCATTACGACCTCAGCCTTGTGACCTCAGCAACAGGACCTCAGCAATAGGACCTCAGCATCGTGATCTCAGTATTGTGACCTCTGCAATAGGACCTCAGCAATAGGACCTCAGCATTGTGACCTCAGCAACAGGACCTCAGCAATAGGACCTCAGCTATAGGACCTCAGCATTGTGACCTCTGCAATAGGACCTCAGCATCGTGATCTCAGCATTGAGACCTCTGCAATAGGACCTCAGCAATAGGACCTCAGCATTCTGACCTCAGCAACAGGACCTCTGCATTGTGACCTCAGCAATAGGACCTCAGCATTGTGACCTCTGCATTGTGACCTCAGCAATAGGACCTCAGCAATAGGACCTCAGCAATAGGACCTCAGCATTGTGACCTCAGCAATAAGACCTCAGCAATAGGACCTCAGCATTGTGACCTCAGCATTGTTACCTCAGCATTTTGACGTCAGCAATAGGAACTCAGCAATAGGACCTCAGCAATAGGACCTCAGCATTGTGACCTCAGCAATAAGACCTCAGGAATAGGACCTCAGCATTGTGACCTCAGCAATAGGACCTCAGCAATAGGACCTCAGAAATAGGACCTCAGCAATAGGACCTCAGCAATAGGACCTCAGAAATAGGACCTCAGCAATAGGACCTCAGCAATAGGACCTCAGCTATAGGACCTCAGCATTGTGACCTCAGCAAAAGGACGTCAGCAATAGGACCTCAGAACTGTGACCTCAGCATTGTGACCTCAGCCTTGCGACCTCAGCAATAGGACATCAGCATTTTGACCTCAGCAATAGGATTTCAGCAATAGGACCTCAGCATTGTGAACTCAGTATTAGGACCTCAGCAATAGGACCTCAGCATTGTGACCTCAGCAGTAGGACCTCAGCATTGTGACCTCAGTATTGTGACCTCAGAAATGGGACCTCAGGAATAGGACCTCAGCATTGTGACCTCAGGAATAGGATCTCAGCATTGTGACCTCAGCATTGTTACCTCAGCAATAGGACCTCAGCAATAGTACCCCAGCAATAGGACCTCAGGAATCGTACCTCAGCAGTAGGACCTCAGCATTGTGACCTCAGCATTGTGACCTCAGCAATAGGGCCTCAGCAATAAGACCTCAGCATTGTGACCTCTGCAATAGGACCTCAGCAATAGGACCTCAGCAATAGGACCTCAGCATTGTGACCTCAGCATTGTGACCTCAGCAACAGGACCTCAGCAACAGGACATCAGCAATAGGACCTCAGCAATAGGACCTCAGCAATAGGACCTCAGCATTGTGACCTCAGCAAAAGGACGTCAGCAATAGGACCTCAGAACTGTGACCTCAGCATTGTGACCTCAGCATTGTGACCTCAGCCTTGCGACCTCAGCAATAGGAGCTCAGCAATAGGACCTCAGCAATAGGACCTCAGCATCGTGATCTCAGCATTGTGACCTCAGCAATAGGACCTCAGCAATAGGACCTCAGCAATAGGACCTCAGCAATAGGGCCTCAGCATTGTGACCTCAGCATTGTGACCTCAGCAATAGGACCTCAGAAACAGCACCTCAGCATTGTGACCTCTGCATTGTGACCTCAGCAATAGGACCTCAGCCTTGTGACCTCAGCAATAGGACCTCAGCAATAGGACCTCAGCATCGTGATCTCAGCATTGTGACCTCAGCAATAGGACCTCAGCAATAGGATCTCAGCAATAGGACCTCAGCAATAGGACCTCAGCAATAGGACCTCAGCATTGAGACCAAAGCAATAGGACCTCAGCAATAGCACCTCAGCATTGTGACCTCAGAAATAGGACCTCAGAAATAGGACCTCAGAAATAAGACCTCAGCAATAGGACATCAGCAATAGGACCTCAGCAATAGGACCTCAGCAATAGGACCTAAGCATTTTGACCACAGTAATAGGACCACAGCAATAGGACCTCAGCAATAGGACCTCAGCAATAGGGCCTCAGCAATAGGACCTCAGCAATAGGACCTCAGGAATAGGACCTCAGGAATAGGACCTCTGCATTGTGACCTCAGCAATAGGACATCAGCATTTTGACCTCAGCAATAGGATTTCAGCAATAGGACCTTATCATTGTGAACTCAGTATTAGGACCTCAGCAATAGGACCTCAGCAGTAGGACCTCAGCATTGTGACCTCAGCAATAGGACCTCAACATTGTGACCTCAGCAATAGGACCTCAGCAATAGGACCTCAGCAATAGTACCCCAGCAATAGGATCTCAGCAATCGTACCTCAGCAATAGGACCTCAGCATTGTGACCTCAGCATTGTGACCTCTGCAATAGGACCTCAGAAATAGGACCTCAGCAATAGGACCTCAGCATTGTGACCTCTGCATTGTGACCTCAGCAACAGGACCTCAGCAACAGGACATCAGCAATAGGACCTCAGCAATAGGACCTCAGAACTGTGACCTCAGCATTGTGACCTCAGCAATAGGACATCAGCAATAGGACCTCAGCAATAGGACCTCAGCAACAGGACCTCAGCAATAGGGCATCAGCAATAGGGCATCAGCATTAGGACCTCAGCATTGTGACCTCAGCTTTGTGACCTCAGCAATAGGACCTCAGAAATAGCACCTCAGCATCGTGACCTCTGCATTGTGACCTCAGCAATAGGACCTCAGCATCGTGATCTCAGCATTGTGACCTCAGCAATAGGACCTCAGCAATAGGACCTCAGCATTGAGACCTCAGCAGTAGCACCTCAGCATTGTGACCTCAGAAATAGGACCTCAGAAATAGGACCTGAGAAATAAGACCTCAGCAATAGGACCTCAGCAATAGGACCTCAGCAATAGGACCTCAGCAATAGGACCTCAGTCTTCTGACCTCAGCAATAGGACCTCAGCAATAGGACCTCAGCATTGTGACCTCAGCAATAGGACCTCAGCATTGTGACCTCAGCATTGTGACCTCAGCAATAGGACCTCAGCAATAGGACCTTAGAATTGTGACCTCTGCATTGTGACCTCTGCAATAGGACCTCAGCCTTGTGACCTCAGCAATAGGACCTCAGCAATAGTACCTCAGCAATAGGACCTCAGCATCGTGATCTCAGTATAGTGACCTCTGCAATAGGACCTCAGCAATAGGACCTCAGCATTGTGACCTCAGCAACAGGACCTCTGCATTGTGACCTCAGCAATAGGACCTCAGCATTGTGACCTCTGCATTGTGACCTCAGCAATAGGACCTCAGCAATAGGACCTTAGAATAGTGACCTCTGCATTGTGACCTCAGGAATAGGACCTCAGCCTTGTGACCTCAGCAATAGGACCTCAGCAATAGGACCTAAGCATTTTGACCACAGTAATAGGACCACAGCAATAGGACCTCAGCAATAGGACCTCAGCAATAGGACCTCAGCAATAGGACCTCTGCATTGTGACCTCAGCATTGTGACCTCAGCATTGTGACCTCAGCAATAGGACCTCAGCAATAGGACATCAGCATTGTGAACTCAGTATTAGGACCTCAGCAATAGGACCTCAGCAATAGGACCTCAGCATTGTGACCTCAGCAATAGGACCTCAGCATTGTGACCTCAGTATTGTGACCTCAGAAATGGGACCTCAGCAATAGGACCTCAGCATTGTGACCACAGGAATAGGATCTCAGCATTGTGACTTCAGCATTGTTACCTCAGCAATAGGACCTCAGCAATAGTACCTCAGCAACAGGACCTCAGCAATCGTACCTCAGCAATAGGACCTCAGCAATAAGACCTCAGCATTGTGACCTCTGCAATAGGACCTCAGCAATAGGACCTCAGCAATAGGACCTCAGCATTGTGACCTCAGCATTGTGACCTCAGCAACAGGACCTCAGCAACAGGACCTCAGCAACAGGACATCAGCAATAGGACCTCAGCATTGTGACATCAGCATTGTGACCTCAGCCTTGCGACCTCAGCAATAGGAGCTCAGAAATAGCACCTCAGCAATAGGACCTCAGCATCGTGATCTCAGCATTGTGACCTCAGCAATAGGACCTCAGCAATAGGACCTCAGCAATAGGACCTCAGCATTGAGACCTCAGCAATAGGACCTCAGCCATAGGGCATCAGCAATAGGACCTCAGCATTGTGACCTCAGCAATAGGGCCTCAGCAATAGGACCTCAGCAATAGGACCTCAGTAATAAGACCTCAGCATTGTGACCTCTGCAATAGGACCTCAGCAATAGGACCTCAGCATTGTGACCTCAGCATTGTGACCTGAGCAACAGGACCTCAGCAACAGGACATCAGCAACAGGACCTCAGCAATAGGACCTCAGCATTGTGACCTCAGCTTTGTGACCTCAGCAACCGGACCTCAGCATAATGACATCAGCAATAGGACCTCAGCAATAGGACCTCAGAACTGTGACCTCTGCATTGTGACCTCAGCAATAGGACCTCTGCATTGTGACCTCAGCATTGTGACCTCAGCCATAACACCTCAGCATTGTGACCTCAGCAATAGGACATCAGCATTTTGACCTCAGCAATAGGACCTCAGCAATAGGACCTCAGCAATAGGACCTCAGCATTGTGACCTCAGCAATAGGACCTCAGCATTATAACCTCAGCATTGTGACCTCAGAAATAGGACCTCAGCAATAGGACCTCAGCAATAGGACCTCAGCATTGTGACCTCAGGAATAGGACCTCAGCATTGTGACCTCAGCATTGTAACCTCAGCAATAGGACCTCAGCAATTCGACCTCAGCAATAGGACCTCATCATTGTGACCTCAGCAATAGGACCTCAGCAATAGGACCTCAGCAATAGGACCTCAGCAATAGGACCTCAGCATTGTGACCTCAGCATTGTGACCTCAGCAATAGGACCTCAGCATAATGACATCAGCAATAGGACCTCAGCAATAGGACTTCAGAACTGTGACCTCTGCATTGTGACCTCAGCCTTGCGAGCTCAGCAATAGGAGCTCAGCAATAGGACCTCAGCAATAGGACCTCAGCAATAGGACCTAGGCATCGTGATCTCAGCATTGTGACCTCAGCAATAGGACCTCAGCAATAGGACCTCAGCAATAGGACCTCAGCATTGTGACCTCAGCAATAGGACCTCAGCAATAGGACCTCAGCAATAGGACCTCAGCATTGTGACCTCAGCAATAGGAACTCAGCAATAGGTCCTGAGCAATCGTACCTCAGGAATAGGACCTCAGCAATCGTACCTCAGCAATAGGACCTCAGCAATAGTACCTCAGGAATAGGACATCAGCAATACGACCTCAGCATTGTGACCTCAGCATTGTGACCTCAGCATTGTGACCTCAGCATTGTGACCTCAGGAATAGGACCTCAGCAATCGTACCTCAGCAAAAGGACCTCAGCATTGTGACCTCAGCAATAGGACCTCAGCATTGTGACCTCAGGAATAGGACCTCAGCATTGTGACCTCAGGAATAGGACCTCAGCAATAGGACATCAGCAATAGGACCTCAGCAATCGTACCACAGCAATAGGACCTCAGCATTGTGACCTCAGCATTGTGACCTCAGCAATAGGACCTCAGCAATAGGACCTCAGGAACAGGACCTCAGCAATCGTACCTCAGCAATAGGACCTCAGCATTGTGACCTCAGCAATAGGACCTCAGCAATAGTACCTCAGGAATAGGACCTCTGCAATCGTACCTCAGCAATAGGACCTCAGCATTGTGACCTCAGCAATAGGACCTCAGCATTGTGACCTCAGGAATAGGACCTCAGCATTGTGACCTCAGCATTGTGACCTCAAAAATAGGGCCTCAGCAATAGGACCTCAGCAATAAGACCTCAGCATTGTGACCTCTGCAATAGGACCTCAGCATTGTGACCTCAGCATTGTGACCTCAGCAACAGGACCTCAGCAACAGTACATCAGCAATAGGACCTCAGCATTGTGACCTCAGCAACAGGACCTCAGCATAATGACATCAGCAATAGGACCTCAGCAATAGGACTTCAGAACTGTGACGTCTGCATTGTGACCTCAGCCTTGCGACCTCAGCAATAGGAGCTCAGCAATAGGAGCTCAGCAATAGGACCTCAGCATCGTGATCTCAGCATTGTGACCTCAGCAATAGGACCTCAGCAATAGGACATCAGCAATAGGACCTCAGCAATAGGACCTCAGCAATAGGACCTCAGCATTGAGACCTCAGCAATAGGACCTTAGCAATAGGACCTCAGCAATAGGACCTCAGCAATAGTACCTCAGCAATAGGACCTCAGCATTGAGACCTCAGCAATAGGACCTCAACAATAGGACCTCAGCATTGTGACCTCAGCAATAGGACCTCAGCAATAGGACCTCAGCAATAGGACGTCTGCATTGTGACCTCAGCAATAGGACCTCAGCAATAGGACCTCAGCAATAGGACCTCAGCAATAGGACCTCAGCAATAGGACCTCAGCATTGTGACCTCAGCAATAGGACCTCAGCAATAGGACCTCAGCATTGAGACCTCAGCAATAGGACCTCAGCAATAGGACCTCAGCAATAGGACCTCAGCAATACGTCCTCACCAATACGACCTCAGCATTGTGACCTCAGCAATAGGACCTCAGAAATAGGACCTCAGAAATAAGACCTCAGCAATAGGACCTCAGCATTGTGACCTCAGCAATAGGACCTAAGCATTTTGACCACAGTAATAGGACCACAGCAATAGGACCTAAGCAATAGGACATCAGCAATAGGACCTCAGCAATAGGACCTCAGAAATAGGACCTCAGAAATAGGACCTCTGAAATAGGACCTCAGAAATAGGACCTCTGCATTGTGACCTCAGCATTGTGACCTCAGCATTGTGACCTCAGCATTGTGACCTCAGCAATAGGACATCAGCATTTTGACCTCAGCAATAGGACCTCAGCATTGTGAACTCAGTATTAGGACCTCAGCAATAGGACCTCAGCAATAGGACCTCAGCATTGTGACCTCAGCAATAGGACCTCAGCATTGTGAACTCAGTATTAGGACGTCAGCAATAGGACCTAAGCATTGTGACCTCAGCATTGTGACCTCAGCATTGTGACCTCAGCATTGTGACGTCAGCATTGTGACGTCAGCAATAGGACCTCAGCAATAGGACCTCAGCATTGTGACCTCAGCAACAGGACCTCAGCAATAGGACCTCAGCATTGTGACCTCTGCATTGTGACCTCAGCAATAGGACCTCAGCCTCGTGACCTCAGCAATAGGACCTCAGCAATAGGACCTCAGCATCGTGATCTCAGCATTGTGACCTCAGCAATAGGACCTCAGCAATAGGACCTCAGCAATAGGACCTCAGCATTGAGACCTCAGCAATAGGACCTCAGCAATAGGACCTCAGCAATAGGACCTCAGCATTGAGACCTCAGCAATAGGACCTCAGCAATAGGACCTCAGCAATAGCACTTCAGCATTGTGACCTCAGCAATAGGACCTCAGAAATAAGACCTCAGCAATAGGACCTCAGCAATAGGACCTCAGCAATAGGACCTCAGCATTGTGACCTCAGCAATAGGACCTCAGCAATCGTACCTCAGCAATAGGACCTCAGCATTGTGACCTCAGCAATAGGACCTCAGCAATAGGACCTCAGCATTGTGACCTCAGCATTGTGATGTCAGCATTGTGACCTCAGCAATAGGACCTCAGCAATAGGACCTCAGCATCGTGATCTCAGTATTGTGACCTCTGCAATAGGACCTCAGGAATAGGACCTTAGCATTGTGACCTCAGCAACAGGACCTCTGCATTGTGACCTCAGCAAAAGGACCTCAGCAATAAGACCTCAGCATTGTGACCTCAGCAATAGGACCTTAGAATAGTGACCTCTGCATTACGACCTCAGCCTTGTGACCTCAGCAACAGGACCTCAGCAATAGGACCTCAGCATCGTGATCTCAGTATTGTGACCTCTGCAATAGGACCTCAGCAATAGGACCTCAGCATTGTGACCTCAGCAACAGGACCTCAGCAATAGGACCTCAGCTATAGGACCTCAGCATTGTGACCTCTGCAATAGGACCTCAGCATCGTGATCTCAGCATTGAGACCTCTGCAATAGGACCTCAGCAATAGGACCTCAGCATTCTGACCTCAGCAACAGGACCTCTGCATTGTGACCTCAGCAATAGGACCTCAGCATTGTGACCTCTGCATTGTGACCTCAGCAATAGGACCTCAGCAATAGGACCTCAGCAATAGGACCTCAGCATTGTGACCTCAGCAATAAGACCTCAGCAATAGGACCTCAGCATTGTGACCTCAGCATTGTTACCTCAGCATTTTGACGTCAGCAATAGGAACTCAGCAATAGGACCTCAGCAATAGGACCTCAGCATTGTGACCTCAGCAATAAGACCTCAGGAATAGGACCTCAGCATTGTGACCTCAGCAATAGGACCTCAGCAATAGGACCTCAGAAATAGGACCTCAGCAATAGGACCTCAGCAATAGGACCTCAGAAATAGGACCTCAGCAATAGGACCTCAGCAATAGGACCTCAGCTATAGGACCTCAGCATTGTGACCTCAGCAAAAGGACGTCAGCAATAGGACCTCAGAACTGTGACCTCAGCATTGTGACCTCAGCCTTGCGACCTCAGCAATAGGACATCAGCATTTTGACCTCAGCAATAGGATTTCAGCAATAGGACCTCAGCATTGTGAACTCAGTATTAGGACCTCAGCAATAGGACCTCAGCATTGTGACCTCAGCAGTAGGACCTCAGCATTGTGACCTCAGTATTGTGACCTCAGAAATGGGACCTCAGGAATAGGACCTCAGCATTGTGACCTCAGGAATAGGATCTCAGCATTGTGACCTCAGCATTGTTACCTCAGCAATAGGACCTCAGCAATAGTACCCCAGCAATAGGACCTCAGGAATCGTACCTCAGCAGTAGGACCTCAGCATTGTGACCTCAGCATTGTGACCTCAGCAATAGGGCCTCAGCAATAAGACCTCAGCATTGTGACCTCTGCAATAGGACCTCAGCAATAGGACCTCAGCAATAGGACCTCAGCATTGTGACCTCAGCATTGTGACCTCAGCAACAGGACCTCAGCAACAGGACATCAGCAATAGGACCTCAGCAATAGGACCTCAGCAATAGGACCTCAGCATTGTGACCTCAGCAAAAGGACGTCAGCAATAGGACCTCAGAACTGTGACCTCAGCATTGTGACCTCAGCATTGTGACCTCAGCCTTGCGACCTCAGCAATAGGAGCTCAGCAATAGGACCTCAGCAATAGGACCTCAGCATCGTGATCTCAGCATTGTGACCTCAGCAATAGGACCTCAGCAATAGGACCTCAGCAATAGGACCTCAGCAATAGGGCCTCAGCATTGTGACCTCAGCATTGTGACCTCAGCAATAGGACCTCAGAAACAGCACCTCAGCATTGTGACCTCTGCATTGTGACCTCAGCAATAGGACCTCAGCCTTGTGACCTCAGCAATAGGACCTCAGCAATAGGACCTCAGCATCGTGATCTCAGCATTGTGACCTCAGCAATAGGACCTCAGCAATAGGATCTCAGCAATAGGACCTCAGCAATAGGACCTCAGCAATAGGACCTCAGCATTGAGACCAAAGCAATAGGACCTCAGCAATAGCACCTCAGCATTGTGACCTCAGAAATAGGACCTCAGAAATAGGACCTCAGAAATAAGACCTCAGCAATAGGACATCAGCAATAGGACCTCAGCAATAGGACCTCAGCAATAGGACCTAAGCATTTTGACCACAGTAATAGGACCACAGCAATAGGACCTCAGCAATAGGACCTCAGCAATAGGGCCTCAGCAATAGGACCTCAGCAATAGGACCTCAGGAATAGGACCTCAGGAATAGGACCTCTGCATTGTGACCTCAGCAATAGGACATCAGCATTTTGACCTCAGCAATAGGATTTCAGCAATAGGACCTTATCATTGTGAACTCAGTATTAGGACCTCAGCAATAGGACCTCAGCAGTAGGACCTCAGCATTGTGACCTCAGCAATAGGACCTCAACATTGTGACCTCAGCAATAGGACCTCAGCAATAGGACCTCAGCAATAGTACCCCAGCAATAGGATCTCAGCAATCGTACCTCAGCAATAGGACCTCAGCATTGTGACCTCAGCATTGTGACCTCTGCAATAGGACCTCAGAAATAGGACCTCAGCAATAGGACCTCAGCATTGTGACCTCTGCATTGTGACCTCAGCAACAGGACCTCAGCAACAGGACATCAGCAATAGGACCTCAGCAATAGGACCTCAGAACTGTGACCTCAGCATTGTGACCTCAGCAATAGGACATCAGCAATAGGACCTCAGCAATAGGACCTCAGCAACAGGACCTCAGCAATAGGGCATCAGCAATAGGGCATCAGCATTAGGACCTCAGCATTGTGACCTCAGCTTTGTGACCTCAGCAATAGGACCTCAGAAATAGCACCTCAGCATCGTGACCTCTGCATTGTGACCTCAGCAATAGGACCTCAGCATCGTGATCTCAGCATTGTGACCTCAGCAATAGGACCTCAGCAATAGGACCTCAGCATTGAGACCTCAGCAGTAGCACCTCAGCATTGTGACCTCAGAAATAGGACCTCAGAAATAGGACCTGAGAAATAAGACCTCAGCAATAGGACCTCAGCAATAGGACCTCAGCAATAGGACCTCAGCAATAGGACCTCAGTCTTCTGACCTCAGCAATAGGACCTCAGCAATAGGACCTCAGCATTGTGACCTCAGCAATAGGACCTCAGCATTGTGACCTCAGCAATAGGACCTCAGAAATAAGACCTCAGCAATAGGACCTCAGCATTGTGACCTCAGCAATAGGACCTCAGCAATAGGACCTAAGCATTTTGACCACAGTAATAGGACCACAGCAATAGGACCTCAGCAATAGGACATCAGCAATAGGACCTCAGCAATAGGACCTCAGCAATAGGACCTCAGAAATAGGACCTCAGAAATAGGACCTCTGAAATAGGACCTTTGAAATAGGACCTCAGAAATAGGACCTCAGCAATAGGACCTCAGCAATAGGACCTCAGCAATAGGACCTAAGCATTTTGACCACAGTAATAGGACCACAGCAATAGGACATCAACAATAGGACATCAGCAATAGGACCTCAGCAATAGGACCTCAGCAATAGGACCTCAGCATTGTGACCTCAACATTGTGACCTCAGCAATATGACATCAGCATTTTGACCTCAGCAATAGGACCTCAATAAAAGGACCTCAGCATTGTGAACTCAGTATTAGGACCTCAGCAATAGGACCTCAGCATTTTGACCTCAGCAATAGGACCTCAGCATTGTGACCTCAGGAATAGGATCTCAGCACTGTGACCTCAGCATTGTTACCTCAGCAATAGGACCTCAGAATAGTACCTCAGCAATAGGACCTCAGCAATCGTAACTCAGCAATAGGACCTCAGCATTGTGACCTCAGCATTGTAACCTCAGCATTTCGACCTCAGCAATAGGACCTCAGCAATCGTACCTCAGCAATAGGACCTCATCATTGTGACCTCAGCAATAGGACCTCAGCAATAGGACCACAGCATTGTGACCTCAGCATTGTGATCTCAGCATTGTGACCTCAGCAATAGGACGTCAGCAATAGGACCTCAGCATCGTGATCTCAGTATTGTGACCTCTGCAATAGGACCTCAGGAATAGGACCTCAGCATTGTGACCTCTGCAATAGGACCTCAGCAATAGGACCTCAGCATTGTGACCTCAGCATTGTGACCTCAGCAATAGGGCCTCAGCAATAAGACCTCAGCATTGTGACCTCTGCAATAGGACCTCAGCAATAGGACCTCAGCAATAGGACCTCAGCAATAGGACCTCAGCATTGTGACCTCAGCAACAGGACCTCAGCAACAGGACATCAGCAATAGGACCTCAGCAATAGGACCTCAGCAATAGGACCTCAGCATTGTGACATCAGCAATAGGACGTCAGCAATAGGACATCAGGAATAGGACATCAGCAATAGGACCTCAGCATTGTGACCTCAGCATTGTGACCTCAGCATTGTGACCTCAGCATTGTGACGTCAGCAATAGGACCTCAGCAATAGGACCTCAGCAATAGGACCTCAGCATTTTGACCTCAGCAACAGGACCTCAGCAATAGGACCTCAGCATTGTGACCTCTGCATTGTGACCTCAGCAATAGGACCTCAGCCTCGTGACCTCAGCGATAGGACCTCAGCAATAGGACCTCAGCATCGTGATCTCAGCATTGTGACCTCAGCAATAGGACCTCAGCAATAGGACATCAGCAATAGGACCTCAGCAATAGGACCTCAGCATTGAGACCTCAGCAATAGGACCTCAGCAATAGGACATCAGCAATAGGACCTCAGCACTGAGACCTCAGCAATAGGACCTCAGCAATAGGACCTCAGCAATAGGACCTCAGCAATAGGACCTCAGCAATAGCACTTCAGCATTGTGACCTCAGCAATAGGACCTCAGAAATAGGACCTCAGAAATAAGACCTCAGCAATAGGACCTCAGCAATAGGACCTCAGCAATAGGACCTCAGTATTGTGACCTCAGCAATAGGACCTAAGCATTTTGACCACAGTAATAGGACCACAGCAATAGGACATCAACAATAGGACATCAGCAATAGGACCTCAGCAATAGGACCTCAGCAATAGGACCTCAGCAATAGGACCTCAGCATTGTGACCTCAACATTGTGACCTCAGCAATATGACATCAGCAATAGGACCTCAGCAATCATAACTCAGCAATAGGACCTCAGCATTGTGACCTCAGCATTGTAACCTCAGCATTTCGACCTCAGCAATAGGACCTCAGCAATCGTACCTCAGCAATAGGACCTCAGCATTGTGACCTCAGCAATAGGACCTCAGCAATAGGACCTCAGCATTGTGACCTTAGCATTGTGATCTCAGCATTGTGACCTCAGCAATAGGACCTCAGCAATAGGACCTCAGCAATAGGACCTCAGCATCGTGATCTCAGTATTGTGACCTCTGCAATAGGACCTCAGGAATAGGACCTCAGCATTGTGACCTCTGCAATAGGACCTCAGCAATAGGACCTCAGCATTGTGACCTCAGCATTGTGACCTCAGCAATAGGGCCTCAGCAATAAGACCTCAGCATTGTGACCTCTGCAATAGGACCTCAGCAATAGGACCTCAGCATTGTGACCTCAGCAAAAGGACGTCAGCAATAGGACCTCAGAACTGTGACCTCAGCATTGTGACCTCAGCATTGTGACCTCAGCCTTGCGACCTCAGCAATAGGAGCTCAGCAATAGGACCTCAGCAATAGGACCTCAGCAATAGGACCTCAGCATCGTGACCTCAGCAATAGGACATCAGCAATAGGACCTCAGCAATAGGACCTCAGCAATAGGACCTCAGCATTGTGACCTCAGCATTGTAACCTCAGCATTTCGACCTCAGCAATAGGACCTCAGCATTGTGACCTTAGCATTGTGATCTCAGCATTGTGACCTCAGCAATAGGACCTCAGCAATAGGACCTCAGCATCGTGATCTCAGTATTGTGACCTCTGCAATAGGACCTCAGGAATAGGACCTCAGCATTGTGACCTCTGCAATAGGACCTCAGCAATAGGACCTCAGCATTGTGACCTCAGCATTGTGACCTCAGCAATAGGGCCTCAGCAATAAGACCTCAGCATTGTGACCTCTGCAATAGGACCTCAGCAATAGGACCTCAGCAATAGGACATCAGCATTGTGACCTCAGCATTGTGACCTCAGCAACAGGTTCTCAGCAACAGGACATCAGCAATAGGACCTCAGCAATAGGACCTCAGCAACAGGACCTCAGCATTGTGACCTCAGCAAAAGGACGTCAGCAATAGGACCTCAGAACTGTGACCTCAGCATTGTGACCTCAGCATTGTGACCTCAGCCTTGCGACCTCAGCAATAGGAGCTCAGCAATAGGACCTCAGCAATAGGACCTCAGCATCGTGATCTCAGCATTGTGACCTCAGCAATAGGACATCAGCAATAGGACCTCAGCAATAGGACCTCAGCAATAGGGCCTCAGCATTGTGACCTCAGCATTGTGACCTCAGCAATAGGACCTCAGAAATAGCACCTCAGCATTGTGACCTCTGCATTGTGACCTCAGCAATAGGACCTCAGCCTTGTGACCTCAGCAATAGGACCTCAGCAATAGGACCTCAGCATCGTGATCTCAGCATTGTGACCTCAGCAATAGGACCTCAGCAATAGGACCTCAGCAATAGGACCTCAGCATTGAGACCAAAGCAATAGGACCTCAGCAATAGCACCTCAGCATTGTGACCTCAGAAATAGGACCTCAGAAATAAAACCTCAGAAATAGGACCTCAGAAATAAGACCTCAGCAATAGGACATCAGCAATAGGACCTCAGCAATAGGACCTCAGCAATAGGACCTCAGCAATAGGACCTAAGCATTTTGACCACAGTAATAGGACCACAGCAATAGGACCTCAGCAATAGGACCTCAGCAATAGGGCCTCAGCAATAGGACCTCAGCAATAGGACCTCAGGAATAGGACCTCAGGAATAGGACCTCAGCAATAGGACCTCTGCATTGTGACCTCAGCAATAGGACATCAGCATTTTGACCTCAGCAATAGGATTTCAGCAATAGGACCTCACCATTGTGAACTCAGTATTAGGACCTCAGCAATAGGACCTCAGCAATAGGACCTCAGCATTGTGACCTCAGCAATAGGACCTCAGCAATAGGACCTCAGCAATAGTACCCCAGCAATAGGATCTCAGCAATCGTACCTCAGCAATAGGACCTCAGCATTGTGACCTCAGCATTGTGACCTCTGCAATAGGACCTCAGAAATAGGACCTCAGCAATAGGACCTCAGCATTGTGACCTCTGCATTGTGACCTCAGCAACAGGACCTCAACAACAGGACATCAGCAATAGGACCTCAGCAATAGGACCTCAGAACTGTGACCTCAGCATTGTGACCTCAGCAATAGGAGCTCAGCAATAGGACCTCAGCAATAGGACCGCAGCATCGTGATCTCAGCATTGTGACCACAGCAATAGGACATCAGCAATAGGACCTCAGCAATAGGACCTCAGCAATAGGGCATCAGCAATAGGACCTCAGCATTGTGACCTCAGCATTGTGACCTCAGCAATAGGACCTCAGAAATAGCACCTCAGCATCGTGACCTCTGCGTTGTGACCTCAGCAATAGGACCTCAGCATCGTGATCTCAGCATTGTGACCTCAGCAATAGGACCTCAGCAATAGCACCTCAGCATTGTGACCTCAGCAATAGGACCTCAGCAATAGGACCTCAGCATTGAGACCTCAGCTATAGGACCTCAGCAATAGGACCTCAGCAATAGGACCTCAGCAATACGACCTCAGCAATAGGACCTCAGCATTGTGACCTCAGCAACAGGACCTCAGAAATAGGACCTCAGAAATAAGACCTCAGCAATAGGACCTCAGCATTTTGACCTCAGCAATAGGACCTAAGCATTTTGACCACAGTAATAGGACCACAGCAATAGGACCTCAGCAATAGGACATCAGCAATAGGACCTCAGCAATGGAACCTCAGCAATAGGACCTCAGCAATAGGACCTCAGAAATAGGACCTCAGAAATAGGACCTCTGAAATAGGACCTTTGAAATAGGACCTCAGAAATAGGACCTCTGCATTGTGACCTCAGCATTGTGACCTCAGCATTGTGACCTCAGCATTGTGACCTCAGCAATAGGACCTCAGCAATAGGACCTCAGCATTGTGACATCAGCAATAGGACGTCAGCAATAGGACATCAGCAATAGGACCTAAGCATTGTGACCTCAGCATTGTGACCTCAGCATTGTGACGTCAGCAATAGGACCTCAGCAATAGGACCTCAGCATTGTGACCTCAGCAACAGGACCTCAGCAATAGGACCTCAGCATTGTGACCTCTGCATTGTGACCTCAGCAATAGGACCTCAGCCTCGTGACCTCAGCGATAGGACCTCAGTAATAGGACCTCAGCATCGTGATCTCAGCATTGTGACCTCAGCAATAGGACCTCAGCAATAGGACATCAGCAATAGGACCTCAGCAATAGGACCTCAGCATTGAGACCTCAGCAATAGGACCTCAGCAATAGGACCTCAGCAATACGACCTCAGCATTGAGACCTCAGCAATAGGACCTCAGCAATAGGACCTCAGCAATAGCACTTCAGCATTGTGACCTCAGCAATAGGACCTCAGAAATAGGACCTCAGAAATAAGACCTCAGCAATAGGACCTCAGCAATAGGACCTCAGCAATAGGACCTCAGTATTGTGACCTCATCAATAGGACCTAAGCATTTTGACCACAGTAATAGGACCACAGCAATAGGACCTCAGCAATAGGACCTCAGCAATAGGACCTCAGCAATAGGACCTCAGCAATAGGACCTCAGCATTGTGACCTCAACATTGTGACCTCAGCAATATGACATCAGCATTTTGACCTCAGCAATAGGACCTCAACAAAAGGACCTCAGCATTGTGAACTCAGTATTAGGACCTCAGCAATAGGACCTCAGCAATAGGACATCAGCATTGTGACCTCAGCAATAGGACCTCAGCATTGTGACCTCAGGAATAGGATCTCAGCACTGTGACCTCAGCATTGTTACCTCAGCAATAGGACCTCAGAATAGTACCTCAGCAATAGGACATCAGCAATAGGACCTCAGCAATAGGACCTCAGCATTGAGACCTCAGCAATAGGACCTCAGCAATAGGACCTCAGCAATAGGACCTCAGCACTGAGACCTCAGCAATAGGACCTCAGCAATAGGACCTCAGCAATAGGACCTCAGCAATAGCACTTCAGCATTGTGACCTCAGCAATAGGACCTCAGAAATAGGACCTCAGAAATAAGACCTCAGCAATAGGACCTCAGCAATAGGACCTCAGCAATAGGACCTCAGTATTGTGACCTCAGCAATAGGACCTAAGCATTTTGACCACAGTAATAGGACCACAGCAATAGGACATCAACAATAGGACATCAGCAATAGGACCTCAGCAATAGGACCTCAGCAATAGGACCTCAGCATTGTGACCTCAACATTGTGACCTCAGCAATATGACATCAGCATTTTGACCTCAGCAATAGGACCTCAACAAAAGGACCTCAGCATTGTGAACTCAGTATTAGGACCTCAGCAATAGGACCTCAGCAATAGGACATCAGCATTGTGACCTCAGCAATAGGACCTCAGCATTGTGACCTCAGGAATAGGATCTCAGCACTGTGACCTCAGCATTGTTACCTCAGCAATAGGACCTCAGAATAGTACCTCAGCAATAGGACCTCAGCAATCGTAACTCAGCAATAGGACCTCAGCATTGTGACCTCAGCATTGTAACCTCAGCATTTCGACCTCAGCAATAGGACCTCAGCAATCGTACCTCAGCAATAGGACCTCAGCATTGTGACCTCAGCAATAGGACCTCAGCAATAGGACCACAGCATTGTGACCTCAGAATTGTGATCTCAGCATTGTGACCTCAGCAATAGGACGTCAGCAATAGGACCTCAGCATCGTGATCTCAGTATTGTGACCTCTGCAATAGGACCTCAGGAATAGGACCTCAGCATTGTGACCTCTGCAATAGGACCTCAGCAATAGGACCTCAGCATTGTGACCTCAGCAATAGGGCCTCAGCAATAAGACCTCAGCATTGTGACCTCTGCAATAGGACCTCAGCAATAGGACCTCAGCAATAGGACCTCAGCATTGTGACCTCAGCATTGTGACCTCAGCAACAGGACCTCAGCAACAGGACATCAGCAATAGGACCTCAGCAATAGGACCTCAGCAATAGGACCTCAGCATTGTGACATCAGCAATAGGACGTCAGCAATAGGACATCAGCAATAGGACATCAGCAATAGGACCTCAGCATTGTGACCTCAGCATTGTGACCTCAGCATTGTGACCTCAGCATTGTGACGTCAGCAATAGGACCTCAGCAATAGGACCTCAGCATTTTGACCTCAGCAACAGGACCTCAGCAATAGGACCTCAGCATTGTGACCTCTGCATTGTGACCTCAGCAATAGGACCTCAGCCTCGTGACCTCAGCGATAGGACCTCAGCAATAGGACCTCAGCATCGTGATCTCAGCATTGTGACCTCAGCAATAGGACCTCAGCAATAGGACATCAGCAATCGTACCTCAGCAATAGGACCTCAGCATTGAGACCTCAGCAATAGGACCTCAGCAATAGGACATCAGCAATAGGACCTCAGCACTGAGACCTCAGCAATAGGACCTCAGCAATAGGACCTCAGCAATAGGACCTCAGCAATAGCACTTCAGCATTGTGACCTCAGCAATAGGACCTCAGAAATAGGACCTCAGAAATAAGACCTCAGCAATAGGACCTCAGCAATAGGACCTCAGCTATAGGACCTCAGTATTGTGACCTCAGCAATAGGACCTAAGCATTTTGACCACAGTAATAGGACCACAGCAATAGGACATCAACAATAGGACATCAGCAATAGGACCTCAGCAATAGGACCTCAGCAATAGGACCTCAGCATTGTGACCTCAACATTGTGACCTCAGCAATATGACATCAGCAATAGGACCTCAGCAATCGTAACTCAGCAATAGGACCTCAGCATTGTGACCTCAGCATTGTAACCTCAGCATTTCGACCTCAGCAATAGGACCTCAGCAATCGTACCTCAGCAATAGGACCTCAGCATTGTGACCTCAGCAATAGGACCTCAGCAATAGGACCTCAGCATTGTGACCTTAGCATTGTGATCTCAGCATTGTGACCTCAGCAATAGGACCTCAGCAATAGGACCTCAGCAATAGGACCTCAGCATCGTGATCTCAGTATTGTGACCTCTGCAATAGGACCTCAGGAATAGGACCTCAGCATTGTGACCTCTGCAATAGGACCTCAGCAATAGGACCTCAGCATTGTGACCTCAGCATTGTGACCTCAGCAATAGGGCCTCAGCAATAAGACCTCAGCATTGTGACCTCTGCAATAGGACCTCAGCAATAGGACCTCAGCATTGTTACCTCAGCAAAAGGACGTCAGCAATAGGTCCTCAGAACTGTGACCTCAGCATTGTGACCTCAGCATTGTGACCTCAGCCTTGCGACCTCAGCAATAGGAGCTCAGCAATAGGACCTCAGCAATAGGACCTCAGCATCGTGATCTCAGCATTGTGACCTCAGCAATAGGACATCAGCAATAGGACCTCAGCAATAGGACCTCAGCATTGTGACCTCAACATTGTGACCTCAGCAATATGACATCAGCAATAGGACCTCAGCAATCGTAACTCAGCAATAGGACCTCAGCATTGTGACCTCAGCATTGTAACCTCAGCATTTCGACCTCAGCAATAGGACCTCAGCAATCGTACCTCAGCAATAGGACCTCAGCATTGTGACCTCAGCAATAGGACCTCAGCAATAGGACCTCAGCATTGTGACCTTAGCATTGTGATCTCAGCATTGTGACCTCAGCAATAGGACCTCAGCAATAGGACCTCAGCATCGTGATCTCAGTATTGTGACCTCTGCAATAGGACCTCAGGAATAGGACCTCAGCATTGTGACCTCTGCAATAGGACCTCAGCAATAGGACCTCAGCATTGTGACCTCAGCATTGTGACCTCAGCAATAGGGCCTCAGCAATAAGACCTCAGCATTGTGACCTCTGCAATAGGACCTCAGCAATAGGACCTCAGCAATAGGACATCAGCATTGTGACCTCAGCATTGTGACCTCAGCAACAGGACCTCAGCAACAGGACCTCAGCAATAGGACCTCAGCAATAGGACCTCAGCAATAGGACCTCAGCATTGTGACCTCAGCAAAAGGACGTCAGCAATAGGACCTCAGAACTGTGACCTCAGCATTGTGACCTCAGCATTGTGACCTCAGCCTTGCGACCTCAGCAATAGGAGCTCAGCAATAGGACCTCAGCAATAGGACCTCAGCATCGTGATCTCAGCATTGTGACCTCAGCAATAGGACATCAGCAATAGGACCTCAGCAATAGGACCTCAGCAATAGGGCCTCAGCATTGTGACCTCAGCATTGTGACCTCAGCAATAGGACCTCAGAAATAGCACCTCAGCATTGTGACCTCTGCATTGTGACCTCAGCAATAGGACCTCAGCCTTGTGACCTCAGCAATAGGACCTCAGCAATAGGACCTCAGCATCGTGATCTCAGCATTGTGACCTCAGCAATAGGACCTCAGCAATAGAACATCAGCAATAGGACCTCAGCAATAGGACCTCAGCATTGAGACCAAAGCAATAGGACCTCAGCAATAGCACCTCAGCATTGTGACCTCAGAAATAGGACCTCAGAAATAAAACCTCAGAAATAGGACCTCAGAAATAAGACCTCAGCAATAGGACATCAGCAATAGGACCTCAGCAATAGGACCTCAGCAATAGGACCTCAGCAATAGGACCTAAGCATTTTGACCACAGTAATAGGACCACAGCAATAGGACCTCAGCAATAGGACCTCAGCAATAGGGCCTCAGCAATAGGACCTCAGCAATAGGACCTCAGCAATAGGACCTCAGCAATAGGACCTCAGGAATAGGACCTCAGCAATAGGACCTCTGCATTGTGACCTCTGCATTGTGACCTCAGCAATAGGACATCAGCATTTTGACCTCAGCAATAGGATTTCAGCAATAGGACCTCACCATTGTGAACTCAGTATTAGGACCTCAGCAATAGGACCTCAGCAATAGGACCTCAGCATTGTGACCTCAGCAATAGGACCTCAGCAATAGGACCTCAGCAATAGTACCCCAGCAATAGGATCTCAGCAATCGTACCTCAGCAATAGGACCTCAGCATTGTGACCTCAGCATTGTGACCTCTGCAATAGGACCTCAGAAATAGGACCTCAGCAATAGGACCTCAGCATTGTGACCTCTGCATTGTGACGTCAGCAACAGGACCTCAACAACAGGACATCAGCAATAGGACCTCAGCAATAGGACCTCAGAACTGTGACCTCAGCATTGTGACCTCAGCATTGTGACCTCAGCAATAGGAGCTCAGCAATAGGACCTCAGCAATAGGACCGCAGCATCGTGATCTCAGCATTGTGACCACAGCAATAGGACATCAGCAATAGGACCTCAGCAATAGGACCTCAGCAATAGGGCATCAGCAATAGGGCATCAGCAATAGGACCTCAGCATTGTGACCTCAGCATTGTGACCTCAGCAATAGGACCTCAGAAATAGCACCTCAGCATCGTGACCTCTGCGTTGTGACCTCAGCAATAGGACCTCAGCATCGTGATCTCAGCATTGTGACCTCAGCAATAGGACCTCAGCAATAGCACCTCAGCATTGTGACCTCAGAAACAGGACCTCAGAAATAGGACCTGAGAAATAAGACCTCAGCAATAGGACCTGAGCAATAGGACATCAGCAATAGGACCTCAGCAATAGGACCTCAGCAATAGGACCTCTGCATTGTGACCTCAGCAATAGGACCTCAGCCTTCTGACCTCAGCAATAGGACCTCAGCAATAGGACATCAGCAATAGGACCTCAGCAATAGGACCTCAGCATTGTGACCTCAGCAATAGGACCTCAGCAATAGGACCTCAGCATTGAGACCTCAGCTATAGGACCTCAGCAATAGGACCTCAGCAATAGGACCTCAGCAATACGACCTCAGCAATAGGACCTCAGCATTGTGACCTCAGCAACAGGACCTCAGAAATAGGACCTCAGAAATAAGACCTCAGCAATAGGACCTCAGCATTTTGACCTCAGCAATAGGACCTCAGCAATAGGACCTAAGCATTTTGACCACAGTAATAGGACCACAGCAGTAGGACCTCAGCAATAGGACATCAGCAATAGGACCTCAGCAATAGAACCTCAGCAATAGGACCTCAGCAATAGGACCTCAGAAATAGGACCTCAGAAATAGGACCTCAGAAATAGGACCTTTGAAATAGGACCTCAGAAATAGGACCTCTGCATTGTGACCTCAGCATTGTGACCTCAGCATTGTGACCTCAGCAATAGGACCTCAGCAATAGGACCTCAGCATTGTGACATCAGCAATAGGACGTCAGCAATAGGACATCAGCAATAGGACCTAAGCATTGTGACCTCAGCATTGTGACCTCAGCATTGTGACGTCAGCAATAGGACCTCAGCAATAGGACCTCAGCATTGTGACCTCAGCAACAGGACCTCAGCAATAGGACCTCAGCATTGTGACCTCTGCATTGTGACCTCAGCAATAGGACCTCAGCCTTGTGACCTCAGCAATAGGACCTCAGCAATAGGACCTCAGCATCGTGATCTCAGCATTGTGACCTCAGCAATAGGACCTCAGCAATAGAACATCAGCAATAGGACCTCAGCAATAGGACCTCAGCATTGAGACCTCAGCAATAGGACCTCAGCAATAGGACCTCAGCAATAGGACCTCAGCATTGAGACCTCAGCAATAGGACCTCAGCAATAGGACCTCAGCAATAGCACTTCAGCATTGTGACCTCAGCAATAGGACCTCAGAAATAGGACCTCAGAAATAAGACCTCAGCAATAGGACCTCAGCAATAGGACCTCAGCAATAGGACCTCAGTATTGTGACCTCATCAATAGGACCTAAGCATTTTGACCACAGTAATAGGACCACAGCAATAGGACATCAGCAATAGGACCTCAGCAATAGGACCTCAGCAATAGGACCTCAGCAATAGGACCTCAGCATTGTGACCTCAACATTGTGACCTCAGCAATATGACATCAGCATTTTGACCTCAGCAATAGGACCTCAACAAAAGGACCTCAGCATTGTGAACTCAGTATTAGGACCTCAGCAATAGGACCTCAGCAATAGGACATCAGCATTGTGACCTCAGCAATAGGACCTCAGCATTGTGACCTCAGGAATAGGATCTCAGCACTGTGACCTCAGCATTGTTACCTCAACAATAGGACCTCAGAATAGTACCTCAGCAATAGGACCTCAGCAATCGTAACTCAGCAATAGGACCTCAGCATTGTGACCTCAGCATTGTAACCTCAGCATTTCGACCTCAGCAATAGGACCTCAGCAATCGTACCTCAGCAATAGGACCTCAGCATTGTGACCTCAGCAATAGGACCTCAGCAATAGGACCTCAGCATTGTGACCTCAGCATTGTGACCTCAGCATTGTGACCTCAGCAATAGGACCTCAGCATCGTGATCTCAGTTTTGTGACCTCTGCAATAGGACCTCAGGAATAGGACCTCAGCATTGTGACCTCAGCAACAGGACCTCTGCATTGTGACCTCAGCAATAGGACCTGAGCAATAAGACCTCAGCATTGTGACCTCAGCAATAGGACCTCAGCAATAGGACCTTAGAATAGTGACCTCTGCATTAGGACCTCAGCCTTGTGACCTCAGCAACAGGACCTCAGCAATAGGACCTCAGCATCGTGATCTCAGTTTTGTGACCTCTGCAATAGGACCTCAGGAATAGGACCTCAGCTATAGGACCTCAGCATTGTGACCTCTGCAATAGGACCTCATCATCGTGATCTCAGCATTGAGACCTCTGCAATAGGACCTCAGCAATAGGACCTCAGCATTGTGACCTCAGCAACAGGACCTCTGCATTGTGACCTCAGCAATAGGACCTCAGCATTGTGACCTCTGCATTGTGACCTCAGCAATAGGACCTCAGCAATAGGAACTAAACATTGTGACATCAGCATTGTTACCTCAGCATTTTGACGTCAGCAATAGGAACTCAGCAATAGGACCTCAGCAATAGGACCTCAGCATTGTGACCTCAGCAATAGGACCTCAGGAATAGGACCTCAGCATTGTGACCTCTGCATTGTGACCTCAGCAATAGGACCTCAGCCTTGTGACCTCAGCAATAGGACCTCAGCCTTGTGACCTCAGCAATAGGAGCTCAGCAATAGGACCTCAGCAATAGGACCTCAGCATCGTGATCTCAGCATTGTGACCTCAGCAATAGGACATCAGCAATAGGACCTCAGCAATAGGACCTCAGCAATAGGGCCTCAGCATTGTGACCTCAGCATTGTGACCTCAGCAATAGGACCTCAGAAATAGCACCTCAGCATTGTGACCTCTGCATTGTGACCTCAGCAATAGGACCTCAGCCTTGTGACCTCAGCAATAGGACCTCAGCAATAGGACCTCAGCATCGTGATCTCAGCATTGTGACCTCAGCAATAGGACCTCAGCAATAGAACATCAGCAATAGGACCTCAGCAATAGGACCTCAGCATTGAGACCAAAGCAATAGGACCTCAGCAATAGCACCTCAGCATTGTGACCTCAGAAATAGGACCTCAGAAATAAAACCTCAGAAATAGGACCTCAGAAATAAGACCTCAGCAATAGGACATCAGCAATAGGACCTCAGCAATAGGACCTCAGCAATAGGACCTCAGCAATAGGACCTAAGCATTTTGACCACAGTAATAGGACCACAGCAATAGGACCTCAGCAATAGGACCTCAGCAATAGGGCCTCAGCAATAGGACCTCAGCAATAGGACCTCAGCAATAGGACCTCAGCAATAGGACCTCAGGAATAGGACCTCAGCAATAGGACCTCTGCATTGTGACCTCTGCATTGTGACCTCAGCAATAGGACATCAGCATTTTGACCTCAGCAATAGGATTTCAGCAATAGGACCTCACCATTGTGAACTCAGTATTAGGACCTCAGCAATAGGACCTCAGCAATAGGACCTCAGCATTGTGACCTCAGCAATAGGACCTCAGCAATAGGACCTCAGCAATAGTACCCCAGCAATAGGATCTCAGCAATCGTACCTCAGCAATAGGACCTCAGCATTGTGACCTCAGCATTGTGACCTCTGCAATAGGACCTCAGAAATAGGACCTCAGCAATAGGACCTCAGCATTGTGACCTCTGCATTGTGACGTCAGCAACAGGACCTCAACAACAGGACATCAGCAATAGGACCTCAGCAATAGGACCTCAGAACTGTGACCTCAGCATTGTGACCTCAGCATTGTGACCTCAGCAATAGGAGCTCAGCAATAGGACCTCAGCAATAGGACCGCAGCATCGTGATCTCAGCATTGTGACCACAGCAATAGGACATCAGCAATAGGACCTCAGCAATAGGACCTCAGCAATAGGGCATCAGCAATAGGGCATCAGCAATAGGGCATCAGCATTGTGACCTCAGCATTGTGACCTCAGCAATAGGACCTCAGAAATAGCACCTCAGCATCGTGACCTCTGCGTTGTGACCTCAGCAATAGGACCTCAGCATCGTGATCTCAGCATTGTGACCTCAGCAATAGGACCTCAGCAATAGCACCTCAGCATTGTGACCTCAGAAACAGGACCTCAGAAATAGGACCTGAGAAATAAGACCTCAGCAATAGGACCTGAGCAATAGGACATCAGCAATAGGACCTCAGCAATAGGACCTCAGCAATAGGACCTCTGCATTGTGACCTCAGCAATAGGACCTCAGCCTTCTGACCTCAGCAATAGGACCTCAGCAATAGGACATCAGCAATAGGACCTCAGCAATAGGACCTCAGCATTGTGACCTCAGCAATAGGACCTCAGCAATAGGACCTCAGCATTGTGACCTCAGGAATAGGACCTCAGCAATAGGACCTCAGCAATAGGACCTCAGCAATACGACCTCAGCAATAGGACCTCAGCATTGTGACCTCAGCAACAGGACCTCAGAAATAGGACCTCAGAAATAAGACCTCAGCAATAGGACCTCAGCATTTTGACCTCAGCAATAGGACCTCAGCAATAGGACCTAAGCATTTTGACCACAGTAATAGGACCACAGCAGTAGGACCTCAGCAATAGGACATCAGCAATAGGACCTCAGCAATAGAACCTCAGCAATAGGACCTCAGCAATAGGACCTCAGAAATAGGACCTCAGAAATAGGACCTCAGAAATAGGACCTTTGAAATAGGACCTCAGAAATAGGACCTCTGCATTGTGACCTCAGCATTGTGACCTCAGCATTGTGACCTCAGCAATAGGACCTCAGCAATAGGACCTCAGCATTGTGACATCAGCAATAGGACGTCAGCAATAGGACATCAGCAATAGGACCTAAGCATTGTGACCTCAGCATTGTGACCTCAGCATTGTGACGTCAGCAATAGGACCTCAGCAATAGGACCTCAGCATTGTGACCTCAGCAACAGGACCTCAGCAATAGGACCTCAGCATTGTGACCTCTGCATTGTGACCTCAGCAATAGGACCTCAGCCTTGTGACCTCAGCAATAGGACCTCAGCAATAGGACCTCAGCATCGTGATCTCAGCATTGTGACCTCAGCAATAGGACCTCAGCAATAGAACATCAGCAATAGGACCTCAGCAATAGGACCTCAGCATTGAGACCTCAGCAATAGGACCTCAGCAATAGGACCTCAGCAATAGGACCTCAGCATTGAGACCTCAGCAATAGGACCTCAGCAATAGGACCTCAGCAATAGCACTTCAGCATTGTGACCTCAGCAATAGGACCTCAGAAATAGGACCTCAGAAATAAGACCTCAGCAATAGGACCTCAGCAATAGGACCTCAGCAATAGGACCTCAGTATTGTGACCTCATCAATAGGACCTAAGCATTTTGACCACAGTAATAGGACCACAGCAATAGGACATCAGCAATAGGACCTCAGCAATAGGACCTCAGCAATAGGACCTCAGCAATAGGACCTCAGCATTGTGACCTCAACATTGTGACCTCAGCAATATGACATCAGCATTTTGACCTCAGCAATAGGACCTCAACAAAAGGACCTCAGCATTGTGAACTCAGTATTAGGACCTCAGCAATAGGACCTCAGCAATAGGACATCAGCATTGTGACCTCAGCAATAGGACCTCAGCATTGTGACCTCAGGAATAGGATCTCAGCACTGTGACCTCAGCATTGTTACCTCAACAATAGGACCTCAGAATAGTACCTCAGCAATAGGACCTCAGCAATCGTAACTCAGCAATAGGACCTCAGCATTGTGACCTCAGCATTGTAACCTCAGCATTTCGACCTCAGCAATAGGACCTCAGCAATCGTACCTCAGCAATAGGACCTCAGCATTGTGACCTCAGCAATAGGACCTCAGCAATAGGACCTCAGCATTGTGACCTCAGCATTGTGACCTCAGCATTGTGACCTCAGCAATAGGACCTCAGCATCGTGATCTCAGTTTTGTGACCTCTGCAATAGGACCTCAGGAATAGGACCTCAGCATTGTGACCTCAGCAACAGGACCTCTGCATTGTGACCTCAGCAATAGGACCTGAGCAATAAGACCTCAGCATTGTGACCTCAGCAATAGGACCTCAGCAATAGGACCTTAGAATAGTGACCTCTGCATTAGGACCTCAGCCTTGTGACCTCAGCAACAGGACCTCAGCAATAGGACCTCAGCATCGTGATCTCAGTTTTGTGACCTCTGCAATAGGACCTCAGGAATAGGACCTCAGCTATAGGACCTCAGCATTGTGACCTCTGCAATAGGACCTCATCATCGTGATCTCAGCATTGAGACCTCTGCAATAGGACCTCAGCAATAGGACCTCAGCATTGTGACCTCAGCAACAGGACCTCTGCATTGTGACCTCAGCAATAGGACCTCAGCATTGTGACCTCTGCATTGTGACCTCAGCAATAGGACCTCAGCAATAGGAACTAAACATTGTGACATCAGCATTGTTACCTCAGCATTTTGACGTCAGCAATAGGAACTCAGCAATAGGACCTCAGCAATAGGACCTCAGCATTGTGACCTCAGCAATAGGACCTCAGGAATAGGACCTCAGCATTGTGACCTCTGCATTGTGACCTCAGCAATAGGACCTCAGCCTTGTGACCTCAGCAATAGGACCTCAGCCTTGTGACCTCAGCAATAGGACCTCAGCAATAGGACCTCAGCATTGTGATCTCAGCATTGTGACCTCAGCAATAGGACCTCAGCAATAGGACCTCAGCATTGTGACCTCAGCAATAGGACCTCTGCAATAGGACCTAAGCATTTTGACCACAGTAATAGGACCACAGGAATAGGACCACAGCAATAGGACGTCAGCAATAGGACCTCAGCAATAGGACCTCAGCAATAGGACCTCAGCATTGTGACCTCAGCAAAAGGACATCAGCATTTTGACCTCAGCAATAGGATTTCAGCAATAGGACCTCAGCATTGTGAACTCAGTATTAGGACCTCAGCAATAGGACCTCAGCATTGTGACCTCAGCAATAGGACCTCAGCATTGTGACCTCAGTATTGTGACCTCAGAAATGGGACCTCAGCAATAGGACCTCAGCATTGTGACCTCAGGAATAGGATCTCAGCATTGTTACCTCAGCATTGTTACCTCAGCAATAGGACCTCAGCAATAGTACCCCAGCAATAGGACCTCAGGAATCGTACCTCAGCAATAGGACCTCAGCATTGTGACCTCAGCATTGTGACCTCAGCAATAGGGCCTCAGCAATAGGACCTCAGCAATAAGACCTCAGCATTGTGACCTCTGCAATAGGACCTCAGCAATAGGACCTCAGCATTGTGACCTCAGCAACAGGACCTCAGGAACAGGACATCAGCAATAGGACCTCAGCAATAGGACCTCAGCATTGTGACCTCAGCAAAAGGACCTCAGCAATAGGACCTCAGAACTGTGACCTCAGCATTGTGACCTCAGCATTGTGACCTTAGCCTTGCGACCTCAGCAATAGGACCAGAGCAATAGGACCTCAACATCGTGATCTCAGCATTGTGACCTCAGCAATAGGACATCAGCAATAGGACCTCAGCAATAGGACCTCAGCAATAGGACCTCAGCAATAGGGCCTCAGCAATAGGACCTCAGCATTGTGACCTCAGCAATAAGACCTCAGCAATAGCACCTCAGCATTGTGACCTCTGCATTGTTACCTCAACAATAGGACCTCAGCCTTGTGACCTCAGCAATAGGACCTCAGCAATAGGACCTCAGCATCGTGATCTCAGCATTGTGACCTCAGCAATAGGACCTCAGCAATAGGACATCAGCAATAGGACCTCAGCAATAGGACCTCAGCAATAGGACCTCAGCATTGAGACCAAAGCAATAGGACCTCAGCAATAGCACCTCAGCATTGTGACCTCAGAAATAGGACCTCAGAAATAGGACCTCAGAAATAAGACCTCAGCAATAGGACATCAGCAATAGGAACTCAGCAATAGGACCTCAGCAATAGGACCTCAGCAATAGGGCCTCAGCAATAGGACCTCAGCAATAGGACCTCAGCATTGTGACCTCAGCAATAGGACCTCAGCAATAGGACCTCTGCATTGTGACCTCTGCATTGTGACCTCTGCATTGTGACCTCAGCAATAGGACATCAGCATTTTGACCTCAGAAATAGGATTTCAGCAATAGGACCTCAGCATTGTGAACTCAGTATTAGGACCTCAGCAATAGGACCTCAGCAATAGGACCTCAGCATTGTGACCTCAGCAATAGGACCTCAGCAATAGGACCTCAGCAATAGGACCTCAGCAATAGTACCCCAGCAATAGGATCTCAGCAATCGTACCTCAGCAATAGGACCTCCGCATTGTGACCTCAGCATTGTGACCTCTGCAATAGGACCGCAGCAATAGGACCTCAGCAATAGGACCTCAGCAATAGGACCTCAGCATTGTGACCTCTGCATTGTGACCTCAGCAACAGGACCTCAGCAACAGGACATCAGCAATAGGACCTCAGCAATAGGACCTCAGCATTGTGACCTCAGCATTGTGACCTCAGCAAAAGGACCTCAGCATAATGACATCAGCAATAGGACCTCAGCAATAGGACCTCAGAACTGTGACCTCAGCATTGTGACCTCAGCATTGTGACCTCAGCCTTGCGACCTCAGCAATAGGAGCTCAGCAATAGGAGCTCAGCAATAGGACCTCAGCATCGTGATCTCAGCATTGTGACCTCAGCAATAGGACCTCAGCAATAGGACCTCAGCAATAGGACCTCAGCAATAGGACCTCAGCAATAGGGCATCAGCAATAGGGCATCAGCAATAGGACCTCAGCAATAGGACCTCAGCATTGTGACCTCAGCAATAGGACCTCAGAAATAGCACCTCAGCATCGTGACCTCTGCATTGTGACCTCAGGAATAGGACCTCAGCATCGTGATCTCAGCATTGTGACCTCAGCAATAGGACCTCAGCAATAGGACCTCAGCATTGAGACCTCAGCAATAGGACCTCAGCAATAGGACCTAAGCATTTTGACCACAGTAATAGGACCACAGCAATAGGACCTCAGCAATAGGACCTCAGCAATAGGACCTCAGCAATAGGACCTCAGCATTGTGACCTCTGCATTGTGACCTCTGCATTGTGACCTCTGCATTGTGACCTCTGCATTGTGACCTCAGCAATAGGACATCAGCATTTTGACTTCAGCAATAGGACCTCAGCATTGTGAACTCAGTATTAGGACCTCAGCAATAGGACTTCAGCATTGTGACCTCAGCAACAGGACCTCAGCATTGTGACCTCAGTATTGTGACCTCAGAAATGGGACCTCAGCAATAGGACCTCAGCATTGTGACCTCAGGAATAGGATCTCAGTATTGTGACCTCAGCATTGTGACCTCAGCAATAGGACCTCAGCAATAGTACCCCAGCAATAGGACCTCAGGAATCGTACCTCAGCAATAGGACCTCAGCATTGTGACCTCAGCATTGTGACCTCAGCAATAGGGCCTCAGCAATAGGACCTCAGCAATAAGACCTCAGCATTGTGACCTCTGCAATAGGACCTCAGCAATAGGACCTCAGCAATAGGACCTCAGCATTCTGACCTCAGCATTGTGACCTCAGCAACAGGACCTCAGCAACAGGACATCAGCAATAGGACCTCAGCATTGTGACCTCAGCATTGTGACCTCAGCAAAAGGACCTCAGCAATAGGACCTCAGAACTGTGACCTCAGCATTGTGACCTCAGCATTGTGACCTCAGCCTTGCGACCTCAGCAATAGGAGCTCAGCAATAGGACCAGAGCAATAGGACCTCAGCAATAGGACCTCAGCAATAGGACATCAGCATTGTGACCTCAGCAATAGGACCTCAGCAATAGGACCTCAGCAATAGGGCATCAGCAATAGGACCTCAGCATTGTGACCTCAGCATTGTGACCTCAGCAATAAGACCTCAGAAATAGCACCTCAGCATTGTGACCTCTGCATTGTGACCTCAGCAATAGGACCTCAGCCTTGTGACCTCAGCAATAGGACCTCAGCAATAGGACCTCAGCATCGTGATATCAGCATTGTGACCTCAGCAATAGGACCTCAGCAATAGGACCTCAGCAATAGGACCTCAGCATTGAGACCAAAGCAATAGGACCTCAGCAATAGCACCTCAGCATTGTGACCTCAGAAATAGGACCTCAGAAACAGGACCTCAGAAATAGGACCTCAGAAATAAGACCTCAGCAATAGGACATCAGCAATAGGACCTCAGCAATTGGACCTCAGCAATAGGACCTAAGCATTTTGACCACAGTAATAGGACCACAGCAATAGGACCTCAGCAATAGGACCTCAGCAATAGGGCCTCAGCAATAGGACCTCAGCAATAGGACCTCAGAAATAGGACCTCTGCATTGTGACCTCTGCATTGTGACCTCAGCAATAGGACATCAGCATTTTGACCTCAGCAATAGGATTTCAGCAATAGGACCTCAGAATTGTGAACTCAGTATTAGGACCTCAGCAATAGGACCTCAGCAATAGGACCTCAGCATTGTGACCTCAGCAATAGGACCTCAGCATTGTGACCTCACCATTGTGACCTCAGCAATAGGACCTCAGCAATAGTACCCCAGCAATAGGATCTCAGCAATCATACCTCAGCAATAGGACCTCAGCATTGTGACCTCAGCATTGTGACCTCTGCAATAAGACCTCAGCAATAGGACCTCAGCAATAGGACCTCAGCATTGTGACCTCTGCATTGTGACCTCAGCAACAGGACCTCAGCAACAGGACCTCAAAAATAGGACCTCTGCATTGTGACCTCAGCAAAAGGACCTCAGCATAATGACATCAGCAATAGGACCTCAGCAATAGGACCTCAGAGCTGTGACCTCAGCATTGTGACCTCAGCATTGTGACCTCAGCCTTGCGACCTCAGCAATAGGACCTCAGCAATAGGACCTCAGCAATAGGACCTCAGCAATAGGGCATCAGCAATAGGGCATCAGCAATAGGACCTCAGCATTGTGATCTCAGCATTGTGACCTCAGCAATAGGACCTCAGCAATAGGACCTCAGCAATAGGGCATCAGCAATAGGACCTCAGCATTGTGACCTCAGCATTGTGACCTCAGCAATAGGACCTCAGAAATAGCACCCCAGCATTGTGACCTCTGCATAGTGACCTCAGCAATAGGACCTCAGCATCGTGATCTCAGCATTGTGACCTCAGCAATAGGACCTCAGCAATAGGACCTCAGCAATAGGGCATCAGCAATAGGACCTCAGCATTGTGACCTCAGCATTGAGACCTCAGCAATAGGACCTCAGCAATAGCACCTCAGCATTGTGACCTCAGAAATAGGACCTCAGAAATAGGACCTCAGAAATAAGACCTCAGCAATAGGACCTCAGCAATAGGACCTCAGCATTGTGACCTCAGCAATAGGACCTCAGCAATAGGACCTAAGCATTTTGACCACAGTAATAGGACCACAGCAATAGGACCACAGCAATAGGACCTCAGCAATAGGACCTCAGCAATAGGACCTCAGCAATAGGACCTCAGCAATAGGACCTCAGCATTGTGACCTCAGAAATAAGACCTCAGCAATAGGACCTTAGCAATAGGACCTCAGCATTGTGACCTCAGCAATAGGACCTCAGCAATAGGACCTCAGCAATAGGACCTCAGCATTGAGACCAAAGCAATAGGACCTCAGCAATAGCACCTCAGCATTGTGACCTCAGAAATAGGACCTCAGAAATAGGACCTCAGAAATAAGACCTCAGCAATAGGACATCAGCAATAGGAACTCAGCAATAGGACCTCAGCAATAGGACATCAGCAATAGGGCCTCAGCAATAGGACCTCAGCAATAGGACCTCAGCATTGTGACCTCAGCAATAGGACCTCAGCAATAGGACCTCTGCATTGTGACCTCTGCATTGTGACCTCTGCATTGTGACCTCAGCAATAGGACATCAGCATTTTGACCTCAGAAATAGGATTTCAGCAATAGGACCTCAGCATTGTGAACTCAGTATTAGGACCTCAGCAATAGGACCTCAGCAATAGGACCTCAGCAATAGGACCTCAGCATTGTGAACTCAGCAATAGGACCTCAGCAATAGGACCTCAGCAATAGGACCTCAGCAATAGTACCCCAGCAATAGGATCTCAGCAATCGTACCTCAGCAATAGGACCTCCGCATTGTGACCTCAGCATTGTGACCTCTGCAATAGGACCTCAGCAATAGGACCTCAGCAATAGGACCTCAGCAATAAGACCTCAGCATTGTGACCTCTGCATTGTGACCTCAGCAACAGGACCTCAGCAACAGGACATCAGCAATAGGACCTCAGCAATAGGACCTCAGCATTGTGACCTCAGCATTGTGACCTCAGCAAAAGGACCTCAGCATAATGACATCAGCAATAGGACCTCAGCAATAGGACCTCAGAACTGTGACCTCAGCATTGTGACCTCAGCATTGTGACCTCAGCCTTGCGACCTCAGCAATAGGAGCTCAGCAATAGGAGCTCAGCAATAGGACCTCAGCATCGTGATCTCAGCATTGTGACCTCAGCAATAGGACCTCAGCAATAGGACCTCAGCAATAGGACCTCAGCAATAGGGCATCAGCAATAGGGCATCAGCAATAGGACCTCAGCATTGTGACCTCAGCAATAGGACCTCAGAAATAGCACCTCAGCATCGTGACCTCTGCATTGTGACCTCAGGAATAGGACCTCAGCATCGTGATCTCAGCATTGTGACCTCAGCAATAGGACCTCAGCAATAGGACCTCAGCATTGAGACCTCAGCAATAGGACCTCAGCAATAGGACCTAAGCATTTTGACCACAGTAATAGGACCACAGCAATAGGACCTCAGCAATAGGACCTCAGCAATAGGACCTCAGCAATAGGACCTCAGCAATAGGACCTCTGCATTGTGACCTCTGCATTGTGACCTCTGCATTGTGACCTCTGCATTCTGACCTCAGCAATAGGACATCAGCATTTTGACTACAGCAATAGGACCTCAGCATTGTGAACTCAGTATTAGGACCTCAGCAATAGGACTTCAGCATTGTGACCTCAGCAACAGGACCTCAGCATTGTGACCTCAGTATTGTGACCTCAGAAATGGGACCTCAGCAATAGGACCTCAGCATTGTGACCTCAGGAATAGGATCTCAGTATTGTGACCTCAGCATTGTTACCTCAGCAATAGGACCTCAGCAATAGTACCCCAGCAATAGGACCTCAGGAATCGTACCTCAGCAATAGGACCTCAGCATTGTGACCTCAGCATTGTGACCTCAGCAATAGGGCCTCAGCAATAGGACCTCAGCAATAAGACCTCAGCATTGTGACCTCTGCAATAGGACCTCAGCAATAGGACCTCAGCAATAGGACCTCAGCATTCTGACCTCAGCATTGTGACCTCAGCAACAGGACCTCAGCAACAGGACATCAGCAATAGGACCTCAGCAATAGGACCTCAGCATTGTGACCTCAGCATTGTGACCTCAGCAAAAGGACCTCAGCAATAGGACCTCAGAACTGTGACCTCAGCATTGTGACCTCAGCATTGTGACCTCAGCCTTGCGACCTCAGCAATAGGAGCTCAGCAATAGGACCAGAGCAATAGGACCTCAGCAATAGGACCTCAGCAATAGGACATCAGCATTGTGACCTCAGCAATAGGACCTCAGCAATAGGACCTCAGCAATAGGGCATCAGCAATAGGACCTCAGCATTGTGACCTCAGCATTGTGACCTCAGCAATAAGACCTCAGAAATAGCACCTCAGCATTGTGACCTCTGCATTGTGACCTCAGCAATAGGACCTCAGCCTTGTGACCTCAGCAATAGGACCTCAGCAATAGGACCTCAGCATCGTGATATCAGCATTGTGACCTCAGCAATAGGACCTCAGCAATAGGACCTCAGCAATAGGACCTCAGCATTGAGACCAAAGCAATAGGACCTCAGCAATAGCACCTCAGCATTGTGACCTCAGAAATAGGACCTCAGAAACAGGACCTCAGAAATAGGACCTCAGAAATAAGACCTCAGCAATAGGATATCAGCAATAGGACCTCAGCAATTGGACCTCAGCAATAGGACCTAAGCATTTTGACCACAGTAATAGGACCACAGCAATAGGACCTCAGCAATAGGACCTCAGCAATAGGGCCTCAGCAATAGGACCTCAGCAATAGGACCTCAGAAATAGGACCTCTGCATTGTGACCTCTGCATTGTGACCTCAGCAATAGGACATCAGCATTTTGACCTCAGCAATAGGATTTCAGCAATAGGACCTCAGAATTGTGAACTCAGTATTAGGACCTCAGCAATAGGACCTCAGCAATAGGACCTCAGCATTGTGACCTCAGCAATAGGACCTCAGCATTGTGACCTCACCATTGTGACCTCAGCAATAGGACCTCAGCAATAGTACCCCAGCAATAGGATCTCAGCAATCATACCTCAGCAATAGGACCTCAGCATTGTGACCTCAGCATTGTGACCTCTGCAATAAGACCTCAGCAATAGGACCTCAGCAATAGGACCTCAGCATTGTGACCTCTGCATTGTGACCTCAGCAACAGGACCTCAGCAACAGGACCTCAAAAATAGGACCTCAGCATTGTGACCTCAGCAAAAGGACCTCAGCATAATGACATCAGCAATAGGACCTCAGCAATAGGACCTCAGAGCTGTGACCTCAGCATTGTGACCTCAGCATTGTGACCTCAGCCTTGCGACCTCAGCAATAGGACCTCAGCAATAGGACCTCAGCAATAGGACCTCAGCAATAGGGCATCAGCAATAGGGCATCAGCAATAGGACCTCAGCATTGTGATCTCAGCATTGTGACCTCAGCAATAGGACCTCAGCAATAGGACCTCAGCAATAGGGCATCAGCAATAGGACCTCAGCATTGTGACCTCAGCATTGTGACCTCAGCAATAGGACCTCAGAAATAGCACCCCAGCATTGTGACCTCTGCATAGTGACCTCAGCAATAGGACCTCAGCATCGTGATCTCAGCATTGTGACCTCAGCAATAGGACCTCAGCAATAGGACCTCAGCATTGAGACCTCAGCAATAGGACCTCAGCAATAGCACCTCAGCATTGTGACCTCAGAAATAGGACCTCAGAAATAGGACCTCAGAAATAAGACCTCAGCAATAGGACCTCAGCAATAGGACCTCAGCATTGTGACCTCAGCAATAGGACCTCAGCAATAGGACCTAAGCATTTTGACCACAGTAATAGGACCACAGCAATAGGACCACAGCAATAGGACCTCAGCAATAGGACCTCAGCAATAGGACCTCAGCAATAGGACCTCAGCATTGTGACCTCAGAAATAAGACCTCAGCAATAGGACCTTAGCAATAGGACCTCAGCATTGTGACCTCAGCAATAGGACCTCAGCAATAGGACATCAGCAATAGGACCTCAGCAATAGGACCTCAGCAATAGGACCTCAGCATTGAGACCAAAGCAATAGGACCTCAGCAATAGCACCTCAGCATTGTGACCTCAGAAATAGGACCTCAGAAATAGGACCTCAGAAATAAGACCTCAGCAATAGGACATCAGCAATAGGAACTCAGCAATAGGACCTCAGCAATAGGACATCAGCAATAGGGCCTCAGCAATAGGACCTCAGCAATAGGACCTCAGCATTGTGACCTCAGCAATAGGACCTCAGCAATAGGACCTTTGCATTGTGACCTCTGCATTGTGACCTCTGCATTGTGACCTCAGCAATAGGACATCAGCATTTTGACCTCAGAAATAGGATTTCAGCAATAGGACCTCAGCATTGTGAACTCAGTATTAGGACCTCAGCAATAGGACCTCAGCAATAGGACCTCAGCAATAGGACCTCAGCATTGTGAACTCAGCAATAGGACCTCAGCAATAGGACCTCAGCAATAGGACCTCAGCAATAGTACCCCAGCAATAGGATCTCAGCAATCGTACCTCAGCAATAGGACCTCCGCATTGTGACCTCAGCATTGTGACCTCTGCAATAGGACCTCAGCAATAGGACCTCAGCAATAGGACCTCAGCAATAGGACCTCAGCATTGTGACCTCTGCATTGTGACCTCAGCAACAGGACCTCAGCAACAGGACATCAGCAATAGGACCTCAGCAATAGGACCTCAGCATTGTGACCTCAGCATTGTGACCTCAGCAAAAGGACCTCAGCATAATGACATCAGCAATAGGACCTCAGCAATAGGACCTCAGAACTGTGACCTCAGCATTGTGACCTCAGCATTGTGACCTCAGCCTTGCGACCTCAGCAATAGGAGCTCAGCAATAGGAGCTCAGCAATAGGACCTCAGCATCGTGATCTCAGCATTGTGACCTCAGCAATAGGACCTCAGCAATAGGACCTCAGCAATAGGACCTCAGCAATAGGGCATCAGCAATAGGGCATCAGCAATAGGACCTCAGCATTGTGACCTCAGCAATAGGACCTCAGAAATAGCACCTCAGCATCGTGACCTCTGCATTGTGACCTCAGGAATAGGACCTCAGCATCGTGATCTCAGCATTGTGACCTCAGCAATAGGACCTCAGCAATAGGACCTCAGCATTGAGACCTCAGCAATAGGACCTCAGCAATAGGACCTAAGCATTTTGACCACAGTAATAGGACCTCAGCAATAGGACCTCAGCAATAGGACCTCAGCAATAGGACCTCAGCAATAGGACCTCAGCAATAGGACCTCTGCATTGTGACCTCTGCATTGTGACCTCTGCATTGTGACCTCTGCATTCTGACCTCAGCAATAGGACATCAGCATTTTGACTACAGCAATAGGACCTCAGCATTGTGAACTCAGTATTAGGACCTCAGCAATAGGACTTCAGCATTGTGACCTCAGCAACAGGACCTCAGCATTGTGACCTCAGTATTGTGACCTCAGAAATGGGACCTCAGCAATAGGACCTCAGCATTGTGACCTCAGGAATAGGATCTCAGTATTGTGACCTCAGCATTGTTACCTCAGCAATAGGACCTCAGCAATAGTACCCCAGCAATAGGACCTCAGGAATCGTACCTCAGCAATAGGACCTCAGCATTGTGACCTCAGCATTGTGACCTCAGCAATAGGGCCTCAGCAATAGGACCTCAGCAATAAGACCTCAGCATTGTGACCTCTGCAATAGGACCTCAGCAATAGGACCTCAGCAATAGGACCTCAGCATTCTGACCTCAGCATTGTGACCTCAGCAACAGGACCTCAGCAACAGGACATCAGCAATAGGACCTCAGCAATAGGACCTCAGCATTGTGACCTCAGCATTGTGACCTCAGCAAAAGGACCTCAGCAATAGGACCTCAGAACTGTGACCTCAGCATTGTGACCTCAGCATTGTGACCTCAGCCTTGCGACCTCAGCAATAGGAGCTCAGCAATAGGACCAGAGCAATAGGACCTCAGCAATAGGACCTCAGCAATAGGACCTCAGCATTGTGACCTCAGCAATAGGACCTCAGCAATAGGACCTCAGCAATAGGGCATCAGCAATAGGACCTCAGCATTGTGACCTCAGCATTGTGACCTCAGCAATAAGACCTCAGAAATAGCACCTCAGCATTGTGACCTCTGCATTGTGACCTCAGCAATAGGACCTCAGCCTTGTGACCTCAGCAATAGGACCTCAGCAATAGGACCTCAGCATCGTGATATCAGCATTGTGACCTCAGCAATAGGACCTCAGCAATAGGACCTCAGCATTGAGACCAAAGCAATAGGACCTCAGCAATAGCACCTCAGCATTGTGACCTCAGAAATAGGACCTCAGAAACAGGACCTCAGAAATAGGACCTCAGAAATAAGACCTCAGCAATAGGATATCAGCAATAGGACCTCAGCAATTGGACCTCAGCAATAGGACCTAAGCATTTTGACCACAGTAATAGGACCACAGCAATAGGACCTCAGCAATAGGACCTCAGCAATAGGGCCTCAGCAATAGGACCTCAGCAATAGGACCTCAGAAATAGGACCTCTGCATTGTGACCTCTGCATTGTGACCTCAGCAATAGGACATCAGCATTTTGACCTCAGCAATAGGATTTCAGCAATAGGACCTCACCATTGTGAACTCAGTATTAGGACCTCAGCAATAGGACCTCAGCAATAGGACCTCAGCATTGTGACCTCAGCAATAGGACCTCAGCATTGTGACCTCACCATTGTGACCTCAGCAATAGGACCTCAGCAATAGTACCCCAGCAATAGGATCTCAGCAATCATACCTCAGCAATAGGACCTCAGCATTGTGACCTCAGCATTGTGACCTCTGCAATAAGACCTCAGCAATAGGACCTCAGCAATAGGACCTCAGCATTGTGACCTCTGCATTGTGACCTCAGCAACAGGACCTCAGCAACAGGACCTCAAAAATAGGACCTCAGCATTGTGACCTCAGCAAAAGGACCTCAGCATAATGACATCAGCAATAGGACCTCAGCAATAGGACCTCAGAGCTGTGACCTCAGCATTGTGACCTCAGCATTGTGACCTCAGCCTTGCGACCTCAGCAATAGGACCTCAGCAATAGGACCTCAGCAATAGGACCTCAGCAATAGGACCTCAGCAATAGGGCATCAGCAATAGGGCATCAGCAATAGGACCTCAGCATTGTGATCTCAGCATTGTGACCTCAGCAATAGGACCTCAGCAATAGGACCTCAGCAATAGGACCTCAGCAATAGGGCATCAGCAATAGGACCTCAGCATTGTGACCTCAGCATTGTGACCTCAGCAATAGGACCTCAGAAATAGCACCCCAGCATTGTGACCTCTGCATAGTGACCTCAGCAATAGGACCTCAGCATCGTGATCTCAGCATTGTGACCTCAGCAATAGGACCTCAGCAATAGGACCTCAGCATTGAGACCTCAGCAATAGGACCTCAGCAATAGCACCTCAGCATTGTGACCTCAGAAATAGGACCTCAGAAATAGGACCTCAGAAATAAGACCTCAGCAATAGGACCTCAGCAATAGGACCTCAGCATTGTGACCTCAGCAATAGGACCTCAGCAATAGGACCTAAGCATTTTGACCACAGTAATAGGACCACAGCAATAGGACCACAGCAATAGGACCTCAGCAATAGGACCTCAGCAATAGGACCTCAGCAATAGGACCTCAGCAATAGGACCTCAGCAATAGGACCTCAGCATTGTGACCTCAGAAATAAGACCTCAGCAATAGGACCTTAGCAATAGGACCTCAGCATTGTGACCTCAGCTATAGGACCTCAGCAATAGGACCTAAGCATTTTGACCACAGTAATAGGACCACAGCAATAGGACCTCAGCAATAGGACCTCAGCAATAGGACCTCAGCAATAGGACCTCAGCAATAGGACCTCAGCAATAGGACCTCAGCAATAGGACCTCAGCAATAGGACCTCAGCAATAGGACCTCTGCCTTGTGACCTCTGCATTGTGACCTCAGCATTGTGACCTCAGCAATAGGACCTCAGCATTGTGAACTCAGTATTTGGACCTCAGGAATCGTACCTCAGCAATAGGACCTCAGCATTGTGACCTCAGCAATAGGACCTCAGCAATAGGACCTCAGCAATAGGACCTAAGCATTTTGACCACAGTAATAGGACCACAGCAATAGGACCTCAGCAATAGGACCTCAGCAATAGTACCCCAGCAATAGGACCTCAGCAATCGTACCTCAGCAATAGTACCTAAGCGTTGTGACCTCAGCAATAGGGCCTCAGCAATAGGACCTCAGCAATAAGACCTCAGCATTGTGACCTCTGCAATAGGACCTCAGCAATAGGACCTCAGCAATAGGACCTCAGCATTGTGACCTCAGCATTGTGACCTCAGCAACAGGACATCAGCAATAGGACCTCAGCAATAGGACCTCAGCATTGTGACCTCAGCAAAAGGACCACAGCATAATGACATCAGCAATAGGACCTCAGCAATAGGACCTCAGCATCGTGATATCAGCATTGTGACCTCAGCAATAGGACCTCAGCAATAGGACCTCAGCATTGAGACCAAAGCAATAGGACCTCAGCAATAGCACCTCAGCATTGTGACCTCAGAAATAGGACCTCAGAAACAGGACCTCAGAAATAGGACCTCAGAAATAAGACCTCAGCAATAGGATATCAGCAATAGGACCTCAGCAATTGGACCTCAGCAATAGGACCTAAGCATTTTGACCACAGTAATAGGACCACAGCAATAGGACCTCAGCAATAGGACCTCAGCAATAGGGCCTCAGCAATAGGACCTCAGCAATAGGACCTCAGAAATAGGACCTCTGCATTGTGACCTCTGCATTGTGACCTCAGCAATAGGACATCAGCATTTTGACCTCAGCAATAGGATTTCAGCAATAGGACCTCACCATTGTGAACTCAGTATTAGGACCTCAGCAATAGGACCTCAGCAATAGGACCTCAGCATTGTGACCTCAGCAATAGGACCTCAGCATTGTGACCTCACCATTGTGACCTCAGCAATAGGACCTCAGCAATAGTACCCCAGCAATAGGATCTCAGCAATCATACCTCAGCAATAGGACCTCAGCATTGTGACCTCAGCATTGTGACCTCTGCAATAAGACCTCAGCAATAGGACCTCAGCAATAGGACCTCAGCATTGTGACCTCTGCATTGTGACCTCAGCAACAGGACCTCAGCAACAGGACCTCAAAAATAGGACCTCAGCATTGTGACCTCAGCAAAAGGACCTCAGCATAATGACATCAGCAATAGGACCTCAGCAATAGGACCTCAGAGCTGTGACCTCAGCATTGTGACCTCAGCATTGTGACCTCAGCCTTGCGACCTCAGCAATAGGACCTCAGCAATAGGACCTCAGCAATAGGACCTCAGCAATAGGACCTCAGCAATAGGGCATCAGCAATAGGGCATCAGCAATAGGACCTCAGCATTGTGATCTCAGCATTGTGACCTCAGCAATAGGACCTCAGCAATAGGACCTCAGCAATAGGACCTCAGCAATAGGGCATCAGCAATAGGACCTCAGCATTGTGACCTCAGCATTGTGACCTCAGCAATAGGACCTCAGAAATAGCACCCCAGCATTGTGACCTCTGCATAGTGACCTCAGCAATAGGACCTCAGCATCGTGATCTCAGCATTGTGACCTCAGCAATAGGACCTCAGCAATAGGACCTCAGCATTGAGACCTCAGCAATAGGACCTCAGCAATAGCACCTCAGCATTGTGACCTCAGAAATAGGACCTCAGAAATAGGACCTCAGAAATAAGACCTCAGCAATAGGACCTCAGCAATAGGACCTCAGCATTGTGACCTCAGCAATAGGACCTCAGCAATAGGACCTAAGCATTTTGACCACAGTAATAGGACCACAGCAATAGGACCACAGCAATAGGACCTCAGCAATAGGACCTCAGCAATAGGACCTCAGCAATAGGACCTCAGCAATAGGACCTCAGCAATAGGACCTCAGCAATAGGACCTCAGCATTGTGACCTCAGAAATAAGACCTCAGCAATAGGACCTTAGCAATAGGACCTCAGCATTGTGACCTCAGCTATAGGACCTCAGCAATAGGACCTAAGCATTTTGACCACAGTAATAGGACCACAGCAATAGGACCTCAGCAATAGGACCTCAGCAATAGGACCTCAGCAATAGGACCTCAGCAATAGGACCTCAGCAATAGGATCTCTGCCTTGTGACCTCTGCATTGTGACCTCAGCATTGTGACCTCAGCAATAGGACCTCAGCATTGTGAACTCAGTATTTGGACCTCAGGAATCGTACCTCAGGAATAGGACCTCAGCATTGTGACCTCAGCAATAGGACCTCAGCAATAGGACCTCAGCAATAGGACCTAAGCATTTTGACCACAGTAATAGGACCACAGCAATAGGACCTCAGCAATAGGACCTCAGCAATAGTACCCCAGCAATAGGACCTCAGCAATCGTACCTCAGCAATAGTACCTAAGCGTTGTGACCTCAGCAATAGGGCCTCAGCAATAGGACCTCAGCAATAAGACCTCAGCATTGTGACCTCTGCAATAGGACCTCAGCAATAGGACCTCAGCAATAGGACCTCAGCATTGTGACCTCAGCATTGTGACCTCAGCAACAGGACATCAGCAATAGGACCTCAGCAATAGGACCTCAGCATTGTGACCTCAGCAAAAGGACCACAGCATAATGACATCAGCAATAGGACCTCAGCAATAGGATCTCAGAACTGTGACCTCAGCATTGTGACCTCAGCATTGTGACCTCAGCCTTGCGACCTCAGCAATAGGAGCTCAGCAATAGGACCTCAGCAATAGGACCTCAGCATCGTGACCTCAGCAATAGGACATAAGCAATAGGACCTCAGCAATAGGACCTCAGCATTGAGACCTCAGCAATAGGACCTCAGCAATAGGGCATCAGGGATAGGACCTCAGCATTGTGACCTCAGCAATAGGACCTCAGAAATAGCACCTCAGCATTGTGACCTCAGCAATAGGACCTCAGCAATAGGATATCAGCAATAAGACCTCAGCATTGTAACCTCAGCAATAGGACCTCAGGAATAGGACCTCAGCAATAGGACCTCAGCATTGTGACCTCAGCATTGTGACCTCAGAAATAGGACCTCAGCAATAGGACCTCAGCAATAGGACCTCAGCATTGAGACCTCAGCATTGAGACCTCAGCAATAGGACCTCAGCAATAGCACCTCAGCATTGTGACCTCAGCAATAGGACCTCAGCAATAGGACCTAAGCATTTTGACCACAGTAATAGGACCACAGCAATAGGACCTCAGCAATAGGACCTCAGCAATAGGACCTCAGCAATAGGACCTCAGCAATAGGACCTCAGCATTGTGACCTCAGCATTGTGACCTCAGCAATAGGACCTCAGCAATAGGACCTCAGAAATAGGACCTCAGAAATAAGACCTCAGCAATAGGACCTCAGCAATAGGACCTCAGCATTGTGACCTCAGCAATAGGACCTCAGCAATAGGACCTAAGCATTTTGACCACAGTAATAGGACCACAGCAATAGGACCTCAGCAATAGGACCTCAGCAATAGGACCTCAGCAATAGGACCTCTGCATTGTGACCTCAGCATTGTGACCTCAGAAATAAGACCTCAGCAATAGGACCTCAGCAATAGGACCTCAGCATTGTGACCTCAGCTATAGGACCTCAGCAATAGGACCTAAGCATTTTGAACACAGTAATAGGACCACAGCAATAGGACCTAAGCAATAGGACCTCAGCAATAGGACCTCAGCAATAGGACCTCAGCAATAGGACCTCAGCAATAGGACCTCTGCATTGTGACCTCTGCATTGTGACCTCTGCATTGTGACCTCAGCAATAGGACATCAGCATTTTGACCTCAGCAATAGGATTTCAGCAATAGGACCTCAGCATTGTGAACTCAGTATTTGGACCTCAGGAATCGTACCTCAGCAATAGTTCCTCAGCATTGTGACCTCAGCAATAGGACCTCAGCAATATGACCTCAGCAATAGGACCTAAGCATTTTGACCACAGTAATAAGACCACAGCAATAGGACCTCAGCAATAGGACCTCAGCAATAGTACCCCAGCAATAGGACCTCAGCAATCGTACCTCAGCAATAGTACCTCAGCATTGTGACCTCAGCAATAGGGCCTCAGCAATAGGACCTCAGCAATAAGACCTCAGCATTGTGACCTCTGCAATAGGACCTCAGCAATAGGACCTCAGCAATAGGACCTCAGCATTTTGACCTCAGCATTGTGACCTCAGCAACAGGACATCAGCAATAGGACCTCAGCAATAGGACCTCAGCATTGTGACCTCAGCAAAAGGACCTCAGCATAATGACATCAGCAATAAGACATCAGCAATAGGATCTCAGAACTGTGACCTCAGCATTGTGACCTCAGCCTTGCGACCTCAGCAATAGGAGCTCAGCAATAGGACCTCAGCAATAGGACCTCAGCCTTGTGACCTCAGCAATAGGACCTCAGAAATAGCACCTCAGCATTGTGACCTCAGCAATAGGACCTCAGCAATAGGATATCAGCAATAAGACCTCAGCATTGTGACCTCAGCAATAGGACCTCAGCAATAGGACCTCAGCATTGTGACCTCAGCATTGTGACCTCAGAAATAGGACCTCAGCAATAGGACCTCAGCAATAAGACCTCAGCAATAGGACCTCAGCAATAGGACCTCAGCAATAGGACCTCAGCAATAGGACCTCAGCCTTGTGACCTCAGCAATAGGACCTCAGCAATAGGACCTCAGAAACAGGACCTCAGCAATAGAACCTCAGCAACAGGACCTCAGCAATAGGACCTCAGCATTGTGACCTCAGCAATACGACCTCAGCAATAGGACCTCAGCATTGTGACCTCAGCAATAGGACATCACCAATAGTACCTCAGCATTGTGACCTCAGCAATAGGACCTCAGCAATAGGACCTCAGCAATAGGACCTCAGCAATAGGACCTCAGCAATAGGACCTCAGCATTGTGACCTCAGCATTGTGACCTCAGCAATAGGACCTCAGCAATAGGACCTCAGCAATAGGACCTCAGCAATAGGACCTCAGGAATAGGACCTCAGCAATAGGACCTCAGCAATAGGACCTCAGCAATAGGACCTCAGCAATAGGACCTCAGTATTGAGACCTCAGCAATAGGACCTCAGCAATAGGACCTCAGCAATAACACCTCAGCATTGTGACCTCAGAAATAGGACCTCAGAAATAAGACCTCAGCAATAGGACCTCAGCAATAGGACCTCAGCAATAGGACCTCAGCATTGTGACCTCAGCAATAGGACCTCAGCAATAGGACCTAAGCATTTTGACCACAGTAATAGGACCACAGCAATAGGACCTCAGCAATAGGACATCAACAATAGGACCTCAGCAATAGGACCTCAGCAATCAGACCTCTGCATTGTGACCTCAGCATTGTGACCTCAGCATTGTGACCTCAGCAATAGGACATCAGCATTTTGACCTCAGCAATAGGATTTCAGCAATAGGACCTCAGCATTGTTACCTCAGCAATAGGACCTCAGCAATAGTACCCCAGCAATAGGACCTCAGCAATCGTACCTCAGCAATAGGACCTCAGCATTGTGACCTCAGCATTGTGACCTCAGCATTGTGACCTCAGCAATAGGACCTCAGCAATAGGACCTCAGCAACAGGACCTCAGCAACAGGACCTCAGCAATAGGACCTCAGCATAATGACATCAGCAATAGGACCTCAGCAATAGGACCTCAGAACTGTGACCTCTGCATTGTGACCTCAGCATTGTGACCTCAGCCTTGCGAACTCAGCAATAGGAGCTCAGCATTAGGACCTCAGCATCGTGATCTCAGCATTGTGACCTCAGCAATAGGACCTCAGCAATAGGACCTCAGCATTGAGACCTCAGCAATAGGACCTCAGCAATAGGACCTCAGCATTGTGACCTCAGCATTGTGACCTCAGCATTGTGACCTCAGCAATAGGACCTCAGAAATAGCACCTCAGAATTGTGACCTCAGCAATAGGACCTCAGCAATAGGATATCAGCAATAAGACCTCAGCATTGTGACCTCAGCAATAGGACCTCAGCAATAGGACCTCAGCAATAGGACCTAAGCATTGTGACCTCAGTAATAGGACCTCAGCAATAGGACTCAGCAATAGGACTTCAGCAATAGGACCTCAGCAATAGGACCTCAGCAATAGGACCTCAGCAATAGGACCTCTGCATTGTGACCTCTGCATTGTGACCTCAGAAATAGGACCTCAGCCTTGTGACCTCAGCAATAGGACCTCAGCAATAGGACCTCAGAAACAGGACCTCAGCAATAGGACCTCAGCAACAGGATCTCAGCAATAGGACCTCAGCATTGTGACCTCAGCAATACGACCTCAGCAATAGGACCTCAGCATTGTGACCTCAGCAATAGGACCTCAGCAATAAGACCTCAGCAATAGGACCTCAGCAATAGGACCTCAGCAAAAGGAACTCAGCTATAGGACCTCAGCATTGTGACCTCAGCATTGTGACCTCAGAAATAAGACCTCAGCAATAGGACCTCAGCAATAGGACCTCAGCATTGTGACCTCAGCAATAGGACCTCAGCAATAGGACCTAAGCATTTTGACCACAGTAATAGGACCACAGCAATAGGACCTCAGCAATAGGACCTCAGCAATAGGACCTCAGCAATAGGACCTCAGCAATAGGACCTCAGCAATAGGACCTCTGCATTGTGACCTCTGCATTGTGACCTCAGCATTGTGACCTCAGCAATAGGACATCAGCATTTTGACCTCAGCAATAGGATTTCAGCAATAGGACCTCAGCATTGTGAACTCAGTATTTGGACCTCAGCAATAGGACCTCAGCAATAGGACCTCAGCATTGTGACCTCAGCAATAGGACCTCAGCAATAGGACCTCAGCAATAGGACCTCAGCATTTTGACCACAGTAATAGGACCAGAGCAATAGGACCTCAGCAATAGGACCTCAGCAATAGTACCTCAGCATTGTGACCTCAGCATTGTGACCTCAGCAATAGGACCTCAGCAATAGGACCTCAGCAATAGGACCTCTGCATTGTGACCTCAGCATTGTGACCTCAGAAATAAGACCTCAGCAATAGGACCTCAGAAATAGGACCTCAGCATTGTGACCTCAGCTATAGGACCTCAGCAATAGGACCTAAGCATTTTGACCACAGTAATAGGACCACAGCAATAGGACCTAAGCAATAGGACCTCAGCAATAGGACCTCAGCAATAGGACCTCAGCAATAGGACCTCTGCATTGTGACCTCTGCATTGTGACCTCAGCAATAGGACATCAGCATTTTGACCTCAGCAATAGGATTTCAGCAATAGGACCTCAGCATTGTGAACTCAGTATTTGGACCTCAGGAATCGTACCTCAGCAATAGTTCCTCAGCATTGTGACCTCAGCAATAGGACCTCAGCAATAGGACCTCAGCAATAGGACCTAAGCATTTTGACCACAGTAATAGGACCACAGCAATAGGACCTCAGCAATAGGACCTCAGCAATAGGACCTCAGCAATAGGACCTCAGCAATAGGACCTCAGCATTGTGACCTCAGCAATAGGGCCTCAGCAATAGGGCCTCAGCAATAAGACCTCAGCATTGTGACATCTGCAATAGGACCTCAGCAATAGGACCTCAGCAATAGGACCTCAGCAATAGGACCTCAGCAATAGGACCTCAGCATTGTGACCTCAGCAACAGGACATCAGCAATAGGACCTCAGCAATAGGACCTCAGCATTGTGACCTCAGCAAAAGGACCTCAGCATAATGACATCAGCAATAGGACCTCAGCAATAGGATCTTAGAACTGTGACCTCAGCATTGTGACCTCAGCATTGTGACCTCAGCCTTGCGACCTCAGCAATAGGAGCTCAGCAATAGGACTTCAGCAATAGGACCTCAGCATCGTGACCTCAGCAATAGGACATAAGAAATAGGACCTCAGCAATAGGACCTCAGCATTGAGACCTCAGCAATAGGACCTCAGCAATAGGGCATCAGCGATAGGACCTCAGCATTGTGACCTCAGCATTGTGACCTCAGCAATAGGACCTCAGAAATAGCACCTCAGCAATAAGAGCTCAGCATTGTAACCTCAGCAATAGGACCTCAGCATTGTGACCTCAGCAATAGGACCTCAGCAATAGGACCTCAGCATTGTGACCTCAGAAATAGGACCTAAGCAATAGGTCCTCAGCAATAGGACCTCAGCATTGTGACCTCAGCAATAGGACCTCAGCAATAGGACCTCAGCAATAGGACCTCAGCCTTGTGACCTCAGCAATAGGACCTCAGCAATAGGACCTCAGAAACAGGACCTCAGAAACAGGACCTCAGAAACAGGACCTCAGCAACAGGACCTCAGCAATAGGACCTCAGCATTGTGACCTCAGCAATAGGACCTCAGCATTGTGACCTCAGCAATACGACCTCAGCAAAGGACCTCAGCATTGTGACCTCAGTAATAGGACATCACCAATAGTACCTCAGCATTGTGACCTCAGCATTGTGACCTCAGCAATAGGACCTCAGAATTTTGACCTCAGCATTGTGACCTCTGCAATAGGACCTCAGCAATAGGATCTCATCAATAGGACCTCAGCATTGTGACCTCAGCAAAAGGACCTCTGCATTGTGACCTCAGCAATAGGACCTAAGCATTGTGACCTCAGCATTGTGACCTCAGCATTGTGACGTCAGCAATAGGACCTCAGCAATAGGACCTCAGCAATAGGACCTCAGCAATAGGACCTCAGCATTGTGACCTCAGCATTGTGACCTCTGCATTGTGACCTCAGCAATAGGACCTCAGCAATAGGACCTCAGCAATAGGACCTCAGCATTGTGACCTCAGCATTGTGACCTCAGCAATAGGACCTCAGCAATAGGACCTCAGCAATAGGACCTCAGCAATAGGACCTCAGCATTGAGACCTCTGCATTGAGACCTCAGCAATAGGACCTCAGCTATAGGACCTCAGCATTGTGACCTCAGAAGTAGGACCTCAGATATAAGACCTCAGCAATAGGACCTCAGCAATAGGACCTCAGCAATAGGACCTCAGCATTGTGACCTCAGCAATAGGACCTCAGCAATAGGACCTCAGCAATAGGACCTAAGCATTTTGACCACAGTAATAGGACCACAGCAATAGGACCTCAGCAATAGGACATCAACAATAGGACCTCAGCAATAGGACCTCAGCAATCGGACCTCTGCATTGTGACCTCAGCATTGTGACCTCAGCATTGTGACCTCAGCAACAGGACATCAGCATTTTGACATCAGCAATAGGATTTCAGCAATAGGACCTCAGCAATAGGACCTCAGCATTGTGACCTCAGTATTGTGACCTCAGAAATGGGACCTCAGCAATAGGACCTCAGGAATAGGATCTCAGCATTGTGACCTCAGCATTGTTACCTCAGCAATAGGACCTCAGCAATAGGACCTCAGCTATAAGACCTCAGCATTGTGACCTCTGCAATAGGACCTCAGCAATAGGACCTCAGCAATAGGACCTCAGCATTGTGACCTCAGCATTGTGACCTCAGCAATATGACCTCAGCATAATGACATCAGCAATAGGACCTCAGCAATAGGACCTCAGAACTGTGACCTCTGCATCGTGATCTCAGCATTGTGACCTCAGCAATAGGACCTCAGCAATAGGACATCAGCAATAGGACCTCAGCAATAGGACCTCAGCATTGAGACCTCAGCAATAGGACCTCAGAAATAGGACCTCAGCAATAGGACCTCAGCATTGTGACCTCAGCATTGTGACCTCAGCATTGTGACCTCAGCAATAGGACCTCAGAAATAGCACCTCAGAATTGTGACCTCAGCAATAGGACCTCAGGAATAGGACTTCAGCAATAGGACCTAAGCATTGTGACCTCAGTAATAGGACCTCAGCAATAGGACCTCAGCAATAGGACCTCAGCATTGTGACCTCAGCATTGTGACCTCAGCAATAGGACCTCAGCATAATGACATCAGCAATAGGACCTCAGCAATAGGACCTCAGAACTGTGACCTCTGCATCGTGATCTCAGCATTGTGACCTCAGCAATAGGACCTCAGCAATAGAACATCAGCAATAGGACCTCAGCAATAGGACCTCAGCATTGAGACCTCAGCAATAGGACCTCAGAAATAGGACCTCAGCAATAGGACCTCAGCATTGTGACCTCAGCATTGTGACCTCAGCATTGTGACCTCAGCAATAGGACCTCAGAAATAGCACCTCAGCATTGTGACCTCAGCAATAGGACCTCAGGAATAGGACCTCAGCAATAGGACCTAAGCATTGTGACCTCAGTAATAGGACCTCAGCAATAGGACCTCAGCAATAGGACCTCAGCAATAGGACCTCAGCAATAGGATCTCAGAAATAGGACCTCAGCAATAGGACCTCAGCAATAGGACCTCAGAAATAGGACCTCAGCCTTGTGACCTCAGCAATAGGACCTCAGCAATAGGACCTCAGAAACAGGACCTCAGCAATAGGACCTCAGCAATAGGATCTCAGAAATAGGACCTCAGCATTGTGACCTCAGCAATACGACCTCAGCAATAGGACCTCAGCATTGTGACCTCAGCAATAGGACCTCAGCATTGTGACCTCAGCAATAGGACATCAGCAATAGTACCTCTGCATTGTGACCTCAGCATTGTGACCTCAGCAATAGGACCTCAGCATTTTGACCTCAGCAATAGGACATCAGTAATAGTACCTCAGCATTGTGACCTCAGCATTGTGACCTCAGCAATAGGACCTCAGCATTTTGACCTCAGCAATAGGACCTCAGCTATAGGACCTCAGCAATAGGACCTCAGCAATAGGACCTCAGCAATAAGACCTCAGCATTGTGACCTCAGCACTGTGACCTCAGCAATAGGACCTCAGCAATAGGACCTCAGCAAGAGGACCTCAGAAACAGGACCTCAGAAATAGGACCTCAGCATTGTGTCCTTAGCAATAAGACCTCAGCAATAGGACGTCAGCATTGTGACATCAGCAATAAGACCTCAGCATTGTGACCTTAGCAATAGGACCTAAGCATTGTGACCTCAGCAATAGGAACTCAGGAATAGGACCTCAGCAATAGTACCTCAGGAATAGGACCTCAGCAATCGTACCTCAGCAATAGGACCTCAGCAATAGTACCTCAGGAATAGGACATCAGCAATAGAACCTCAGCATTGTGACCTCAGCATTGTGACCTCAGGAATAGGACCTCAGCAATAGTACCTCAGGAATAGGACCTCAGCAATCGTACCTCAGCAATAGGACCTCAGCATTGTGACCTCAGCAATAGGACATCAGCAATAGGACCTCAGCATTGTGACCTCAGCATTGTGACCTCAGCAATAGGACCTCAGCATTGTGACCTCAGCAATAAGACCTCAGCAATAGGACCTCAGCAATAGGACCTCAGCATTGTGACCTCAGCAATAGGACCTCAGCATTGTGACCTCAGTAGTAGGACCTCAGCAATAGGACCTCAGCTTTGTGACATCAGCAATAAGACCTCAGCATTGTCACCTCAGCAATAGGACCTCAGCATTGTGACCTTAGCAATAGGAACTCAGCAATAGGAACTCAGCTATAGGACCTCAGCATTGTGACCTCATCATTGTTACCTCAGGAACAGGACCTCAGCATTGTAACCTCAGCATTGTGACCTCAGCATAGGACCTCATCAATAGGACCTCAGCAATAGGACCTCTGCATTGTGACCTCAGCAATAACACCTCAGCATTGTGACCTCAGCAATAGGACCTCTGCATTGTGACCTCAGCATTGTGACCTCAGCAATAACACCTCAGCATTGTGACCTCAGCAATAGGACATCAGCATTTTGACCTCAGCAATAGGACCTCAGCAATAGGACCTCAGCAATAGGACCTCAGCAATAGGACCTCAGCATTGTGACCTCAGCAATAGGACCTCAGCATTGTAACCTCAGCATTGTGACCTCAGAAATAGGACCTCAGCAATAGGACCTCAGCATTGTGACCTCAGCATTGTGACCTCAGCATTGTGACCTCAGCATTGTGACCTCAGCAATAGGACCTCAGCAATAGGACCTCAGCAATAGGACCTCAGCAATAGGACCTAAGCAATAGGACCTCATCATTGTGACCTCAGCAATAGGACCTCAGCAATAGGACCTCAGCAATACGACCTCAGCATTGTGACCTCAGCATTCTGACCTCAGCAATAGGACCTCAGCAATAAGACCTCAGCCTTGTGACCTCAGCAATAGGACCTCAGCAATAGGACATCAGCAATAGGACATCAGCATTGTGACCTCAGCAATAGGACCTCAGCAATAGGACCTCAGCAATAGGACCTCAGCAATAGGACCTCAGCATTGTGACCTCAACAATAGGACCTCAGCAATAGGACCTCAGCCTTGTGACCTCTGCATTGTGACCTCAGCAATAGGACCTCAGCCTTGTGACCTCAGCAACAGGACCTCAGCATTGTGACCTCAGCAACAGGACCTCAGCAATAGGACATCAGCAATAGGACCTCAGCATTGTGACCTCAGCATTGTGACCTCAGCAATAGGACCTCAGCAATAGGACCTCAGCCTTGTGACCTCAGCAACAGGACCTCAGCAATAGGACCTCAGCAACGTGATCTCAGAACTGTGACCTCAGCAATAGGACACCAGCAATAGGACCTCAGCAATAGGACCTCAGCATTGAGACCTCAGCATTGAGACCTCAGCAATAGGACCTCAGAATTTTGACCTCAGCAATAGGACGTCAGAAATAGCACCTCAGCATTGTGACCTCTGCAATAGGACCTCAGCAATAGGACCTCAGAAATAAGTCCTCAGCATTGTGACCTCAGCAATAGGACCTCATCAATAGGACCTCAGCAATAGGACCTCAGCATTGTGACCTCAGCAATAGGACCTCAGCAATAGGACCTAAGCATTGTGACCACAGTAATAGGACCTCAGCAATAGGACCTCAGCAATAGGACCTCAGCAATAGGACCTCTGCCATAGGACCTTAGCAATAAGACCTCAGCAATAGGACCTCAGCATTGTGACCTCAGCAATAGGACCTCAGCAATAGGACCTCAGCAATAGGACCTCAGAACTGTGACCTCTGCATGGTGACCTCAGCAATAGAACCTCAGCCTTGTGACCTCAGCAATAGAACCTCAGCATTGTGACCTCAGCATTGTGACCTCAGCAATAGGACCTCAGGAAAAGGACCTCAGGAAAAGGACCTCAGCATTGTGACCTCAGCAATAGGACCTCAGCAATAGGACCTCATCAAGAGGATCTCAGCAATAGGACCTCAGCATTGTGACCTCAGCAATAGGACCTCATCAATAGGACCTCAGCAATAGGACCTCTGCATTGTGACCTCAGCAATAACACCTCAGCATTGTGACCTCAGCAATAGGACATCAGCATTTTGACCTCAGCAATAGGACCTCAGCAATAGGACCTCAGCAATAGGACCTCAGCAATAGGACCTCAGCATTGTGACCTCAGCAATAGGACCTCAGCATTGTAACCTCAGCATTGTGACCTCAGAAATAGGACCTCAGCAATAGGACCTCAGCATTGTGACCTCAGCATTGTGACCTCAGCAATAGGACCTCAGCAATAGGACCTCAGCAATCGTACCTGAGATATAGGACCTCATCATTGTGACCTCAGCAATAGGACCTCAGCAATAGGACCTCAGCAATAGGACCTCAGCATTGTGACCTCAGCATTCTGACCTCAGCAATAGGACATCAGCAATAGGACCTCAGCATTGAGACCTCAGCATGGTGACCTCAGCAATAGGACCTCAGCAATAGGACCTCAGCAATAGGACCTCAGCATTGAGACCTCAGCATGGTGACCTCAGCAATAGGACCTCAGCATTGTGACCTCAACAATAGGACCTCAGAAATAGCACCTCGGCATTGTGACCTCAGCAATAGGATCTCAGCAATAGGACCTCAGAAATAAGTCCTCAGCATTGTGACCTCAACAATAGGACCTCATCAATAGGACCTCAGCAGTAGGACCTCAGCATTGTGACCTCAGCAATAGGACCTCAGCAATAGGACCTCAGCATTGTGACCACAGCAATAGGACCTCAGCAATAGGACCTCAGCAATAGGACCTCAGCAATAGGACCTCAGCATTGTGACCTCAGCAATAGGACCTCAGCATTGTAACCTCAGCATTGTGACCTCAGAAATAGGACCTCAGCAATAGGACCTCAGCATTGTGACCTCAGCATTGTGACCTCAGCATTGTGACCTCAGCATTGTGACCTCAGCCTTGCGACCTCAGCAATAGGAGCTCAGCAATAGGACCTCAGCAATAGGACCTCAGCAATAGGACCTCAGCCTTGTGACCTCAGCAATAGGACCTCAGAAATAGCACCTCAGCATTGTGACCTCAGCAATAGGACCTCAGCAATAGGATATCAGCAATAAGACCTCAGCATTGTGACCTCAGCAATAGGACCTCAGCAATAGGACCTCAGCATTGTGACCTCAGCATTGTGACCTCAGAAATAGGACCTCAGCAATAGGACCTCAGCAATAAGACCTCAGCAATAGGACCTCAGCAATAGGACCTCAGCAATAGGACCTCAGCAATAGGACCTCAGCCTTGTGACCTCAGCAATAGGACCTCAGCAATAGGACCTCAGAAACAGGACCTCAGCAATAGAACCTCAGCAACAGGACCTCAGCAATAGGACCTCAGCATTGTGACCTCAGCAATACGACCTCAGCAATAGGACCTCAGCATTGTGACCTCAGCAATAGGACATCACCAATAGTACCTCAGCATTGTGACCTCAGCAATAGGACCTCAGCAATAGGACCTCAGCAATAGGACCTCAGCAATAGGACCTCAGCATTGTGACCTCAGCATTGTGACCTCAGCAATAGGACCTCAGCAATAGGACCTCAGCAATAGGACCTCAGCAATAGGACCTCAGCAATAGGACCTCAGGAATAGGACCTCAGGAATAGGACCTCAGCAATAGGACCTCAGCAATAGGACCTCAGTATTGAGACCTCAGCAATAGGACCTCAGCAATAGGACCTCAGCAATAACACCTCAGCATTGTGACCTCAGAAATAGGACCTCAGAAATAAGACCTCAGCAATAGGACCTCAGCAATAGGACCTCAGCAATAGGACCTCAGCATTGTGACCTCAGCAATAGGACCTCAGCAATAGGACCTAAGCATTTTGACCACAGTAATAGGACCACAGCAATAGGACCTCAGCAATAGGACATCAACAATAGGACCTCAGCAATAGGACCTCAGCAATCAGACCTCTGCATTGTGACCTCAGCATTGGGACCTCAGCATTGTGACCTCAGCAATAGGACATCAGCATTTTGACCTCAGCAATAGGATTTCAGCAATAGGACCTCAGCATTGTTACCTCAGCCATAGGACCTCAGCAATAGTACCCCAGCAATAGGACCTCAGCAATCGTACCTCAGCAATAGGACCTCAGCATTGTGACCTCAGCATTGTGACCTCAGCATTGTGACCTCAGCAATAGGACCTCAGCAATAGGACCTCAGCAACAGGACCTCAGCAACAGGACCTCAGCAATAGGACCTCAGCATAATGACATCAGCAATAGGACCTCAGCAATAGGACCTCAGAACTGTGACCTCTGCATTGTGACCTCAGCATTGTGACCTCAGCCTTGCGAACTCAGCAATAGGAGCTCAGCATTAGGACCTCAGCATCGTGATCTCAGCATTGTGACCTCAGCAATAGGACCTCAGCAATAGGACCTCAGCATTGAGACCTCAGCAATAGGACCTCAGCAATAGGACCTCAGCATTGTGACCTCAGCATTGTGACCTCAGCATTGTGACCTCAGCAATAGGACCTCAGAAATAGCACCTCAGAATTGTGACCTCAGCAATAGGACCTCAGCAATAGGATATCAGCAATAAGACCTCAGCATTGTGACCTCAGCAATAGGACCTCAGCAATAGGACCTCAGCAATAGGACCTCAGCAATAGGACCTCAGCAATAGGACCTAAGCATTGTGACCTCAGTAATAGGACCTCAGCAATAGGACCTCAGCAATAGGACTTCAGCAATAGGACCTCAGCAATAGGACCTCAGCAATAGGACCTCAGCAATAGGACCTCTGCATTGTGACCTCTGCATTGTGACCTCAGAAATAGGACCTCAGCCTTGTGACCTCAGCAATAGGACCTCAGCAATAGGACCTCAGAAACAGGACCTCAGCAATAGGACCTCAGCAACAGGATCTCAGCAATAGGACCTCAGCATTGTGACCTCAGCAATACGACCTCAGCAATAGGACCTCAGCATTGTGACCTCAGCAATAGGACCTCAGCAATAAGACCTCAGCAATAGGACCTCAGCAATAGGACCTCAGCAAAAGGAACTCAGCTATAGGACCTCAGCATTGTGACCTCAGCATTGTGACCTCAGAAATAAGACCTCAGCAATAGGACCTCAGCAATAGGACCTCAGCATTGTGACCTCAGCAATAGGACCTCAGCAATAGGACCTAAGCATTTTGACCACAGTAATAGGACCACAGCAATAGGACCTCAGCAATAGGACCTCAGCAATAGGACCTCAGCAATAGGACCTCAGCAATAGGACCTCAGCAATAGGACCTCTGCATTGTGACCTCTGCATTGTGACCTCAGCATTGTGACCTCAGCAATAGGACATCAGCATTTTGACCTCAGCAATAGGATTTCAGCAATAGGACCTCAGCATTGTGAACTCAGTATTTGGACCTCAGCAATAGGACCTCAGCAATAGGACCTCAGCATTGTGACCTCAGCAATAGGACCTCAGCAATAGGACCTCAGCAATAGGACCTCAGCATTTTGACCACAGTAATAGGACCAGAGCAATAGGACCTCAGCAATAGGACCTCAGCAATAGTACCTCAGCATTGTGACCTCAGCATTGTGACCTCAGCAATAGGACCTCAGCAATAGGACCTCAGCAATAGGACCTCTGCATTGTGACCTCAGCATTGTGACCTCAGAAATAAGACCTCAGCAATAGGACCTCAGAAATAGGACCTCAGCATTGTGACCTCAGCTATAGGACCTCAGCAATAGGACCTAAGCATTTTGACCACAGTAATAGGACCACAGCAATAGGACCTAAGCAATAGGACCTCAGCAATAGGACCTCAGCAATAGGACCTCAGCAATAGGACCTCTGCATTGTGACCTCTGCATTGTGACCTCTGCATTGTGACCTCAGCAATAGGACATCAGCATTTTGACCTCAGCAATAGGATTTCAGCAATAGGACCTCAGCATTGTGAACTCAGTATTTGGACCTCAGGAATCGTACCTCAGCAATAGTTCCTCAGCATTGTGACCTCAGCAATAGGACCTCAGCAATAGGACCTCAGCAATAGGACCTAAGCATTTTGACCACAGTAATAGGACCACAGCAATAGGACCTCAGCAATAGGACCTCAGCAATAGGACCTCAGCAATAGGACCTCAGCAATAGGACCTCAGCATTGTGACCTCAGCAATAGGGCCTCAGCAATAGGACCTCAGCAATAAGACCTCAGCATTGTGACATCTGCAATAGGACCTCAGCAATAGGACCTCAGCAATAGGACCTCAGCAATAGGACCTCAGCATTGTGACCTCAGCATTGTGACCTCAGCAACAGGACATCAGCAATAGGACCTCAGCAATAGGACCTCAGCATTGTGACCTCAGCAAAAGGACCTCAGCATAATGACATCAGCAATAGGACCTCAGCAATAGGATCTTAGAACTGTGACCTCAGCATTGTGACCTCAGCATTGTGACCTCAGCATTGTGACCTCAGCATTGTGACCTCAGCCTTGCGACCTCAGCAATAGGAGCTCAGCAATAGGACTTCAGCAATAGGACCTCAGCATCGTGACCTCAGCAATAGGACATAAGAAATAGGACCTCAGCAATAGGACCTCAGCATTGAGACCTCAGCAATAGGACCTCAGCAATAGGGCATCAGCGATAGGACCTCAGCATTGTGACCTCAGCATTGTGACCTCAGCAATAGGACCTCAGAAATAGCACCTCAGCAATAAGAGCTCAGCATTGTAACCTCAGCAATAGGACCTCAGCATTGTGACCTCAGCAATAGGACCTCAGCAATAGGACCTCAGCATTGTGACCTCAGAAATAGGACCTAAGCAATAGGTCCTCAGCAATAGGACCTCAGCATTGTGACCTCAGCAATAGGACCTCAGCAATAGGACCTCAGCAATAGGACCTCAGCCTTGTGACCTCAGCAATAGGACCTCAGCAATAGGACCTCAGAAACAGGACCTCAGAAACAGGACCTCAGAAACAGGACCTCAGAAACAGGACCTCAGCAATAGGACCTCAGCATTGTGACCTCAGCAATAGGACCTCAGCATTGTGACCTCAGCAATACGACCTCAGCAAAGGACCTCAGCATTGTGACCTCAGTAATAGGACATCACCAATAGTACCTCAGCATTGTGACCTCAGCATTGTGACCTCAGCAATAGGACCTCAGCATTTTGACCTCAGCATTGTGACCTCTGCAATAGGACCTCAGCAATAGGATCTCATCAATAGGACCTCAGCATTGTGACCTCAGCAAAAGGACCTCTGCATTGTGACCTCAGCAATAGGACCTAAGCATTGTGACCTCAGCATTGTGACCTCAGCATTGTGACGTCAGCAATAGGACCTCAGCAATAGGACCTCAGCAATAGGACCTCAGCATTGTGACCTCAGCATTGTGACCTCTGCATTGTGACCTCAGCAATAGGACCTCAGCAATAGGACCTCAGCAATAGGACCTCAGCATTGTGACCTCAGCATTGTGACTTCAGCAATAGGACCTCAGCAATAGGACCTCAGCAATAGGACCTCAGCAATAGGACCTCAGCATTGAGACCTCTGCATTGAGACCTCAGCAATAGGACCTCAGCAATAGGACCTCAGCATTGTGACCTCAGAAGTAGGACCTCAGAAATAAGACCTCAGCAATAGGACCTCAGCAATAGGACCTCAGCAATAGGACCTCAGCATTGTGACCTCAGCAATAGGACCTCAGCAATAGGACCTCAGCAATAGGACCTAAGCATTTTGACCACAGTAATAGGACCACAGCAATAGGACCTCAGCAATAGGACATCAACAATAGGACCTCAGCAATAGGACCTCAGCAATCGGACCTCTGCATTGTGACCTCAGCATTGTGACCTCAGCATTGTGACCTCAGCAACAGGACATCAGCATTTTGACATCAGCAATAGGATTTCAGCAATAGGACCTCAGCAATAGGACCTCAGCATTGTGACCTCAGTATTGTGACCTCAGAAATGGGACCTCAGCAATAGGACCTCAGGAATAGGATCTCAGCATTGTGACCTCAGCATTGTTACCTCAGCAATAGGACCTCAGCAATAGGACCTCAGCTATAAGACCTCAGCATTGTGACCTCTGCAATAGGACCTCAGCAATAGGACCTCAGCATTGTGACCTCAGCATTGTGACCTCAGCAATATGACCTCAGCATAATGACATCAGCAATAGGACCTCAGCAATAGGACCTCAGAACTGTGACCTCTGCATCGTGATCTCAGCATTGTGACCTCAGCAATAGGACCTCAGCAATAGGACATCAGCAATAGGACCTCAGCAATAGGACCTCAGCATTGAGACCTCAGCAATAGGACCTCAGAAATAGGACCTCAGCAATAGGACCTCAGCATTGTGACCTCAGCATTGTGACCTCAGCATTGTGACCTCAGCAATAGGACCTCAGAAATAGCACCTCAGAATTGTGACCTCAGCAATAGGACCTCAGGAATAGGACTTCAGCAATAGGACCTAAGCATTGTGACCTCAGTAATAGGACCTCAGCAATAGGACCTCAGCAATAGGACCTCAGCATTGTGACCTCAGCATTGTGACCTCAGCAATAGGACCTCAGCATAATGACATCAGCAATAGGACCTCAGCAATAGGACCTCAGAACTGTGACCTCTGCATCGTGATCTCAGCATTGTGACCTCAGCAATAGGACCTCAGCAATAGAACATCAGCAATAGGACCTCAGCAATAGGACCTCAGCATTGAGACCTCAGCAATAGGACCTCAGAAATAGGACCTCAGCAATAGGACCTCAGCATTGTGACCTCAGCATTGTGACCTCAGCATTGTGACCTCAGCAATAGGACCTCAGAAATAGCACCTCAGCATTGTGACCTCAGCAATAGGACCTCAGGAATAGGACCTCAGCAATAGGACCTAAGCATTGTGACCTCAGTAATAGGACCTCAGCAATAGGACCTCAGCAATAGGACCTCAGCAATAGGACCTCAGCAATAGGACCTCAGCAATAGGATCTCAGAAATAGGACCTCAGCAATAGGACCTCAGCATTGTGACCTCAGAAATAGGACCTCAGCCTTGTGACCTCAGCAATAGGACCTCAGCAATAGGACCTCAGAAACAGGACCTCAGCAATAGGACCTCAGCAATAGGATCTCAGAAATAGGACCTCAGCATTGTGACCTCAGCAATACGACCTCAGCAATAGGACCTCAGCATTGTGACCTCAGCAATAGGACCTCAGCATTGTGACCTCAGCAATAGGACATCAGCAATAGTACCTCTGCATTGTGACCTCAGCATTGTGACCTCAGCAATAGGACCTCAGCATTTTGACCTCAGCAATAGGACATCAGTAATAGTACCTCAGCATTGTGACCTCAGCATTGTGACCTCAGCAATAGGACCTCAGCATTTTGACCTCAGCAATAGGACCTCAGCTATAGGACCTCAGCAATAGGACCTCAGCAATAGGACCTCAGCAATAAGACCTCAGCATTGTGACCTCAGCACTGTGACCTCAGCAATAGGACCTCAGCAATAGGACCTCAGCAAGAGGACCTCAGAAATAGGACCTCAGAAATAGGACCTCAGCATTGTGTCCTTAGCAATAAGACCTCAGCAATAGGACGTCAGCATTGTGACATCAGCAATAAGACCTCAGCATTGTGACCTTAGCAATAGGACCTAAGCATTGTGACCTCAGCAATAGGAACTCAGGAATAGGACCTCAGCAATCGTACCTCAGGAATAGGACCTCAGCAATCGTACCTCAGCAATAGGACCTCAGCAATAGTACCTCAGGAATAGGACATCAGCAATAGAACCTCAGCATTGTGACCTCAGCATTGTGACCTCAGGAATAGGACCTCAGCAATAGTACCTCAGGAATAGGACCTCAGCAATCGTACCTCAGCAATAGGACCTCAGCATTGTGACCTCAGCAATAGGACATCAGCAATAGGACCTCAGCATTGTGACCTCAGCATTGTGACCTCAGCAATAGGACCTCAGCAATAGGACCTCAGCAATAGGACCTCAGCAATAGGACCTCAGCATTGAGACCTCAGCATGGTGACCTCAGCAATAGGACCTCAGCATTGTGACCTCAACAATAGGACCTCAGAAATAGCACCTCGGCATTGTGACCTCAGCAATAGGATCTCAGCAATAGGACCTCAGAAATAAGTCCTCAGCATTGTGACCTCAACAATAGGACCTCATCAATAGGACCTCAGCAGTAGGACCTCAGCATTGTGACCTCAGCAATAGGACCTCAGCAATAGGACCTCAGCATTGTGACCACAGCAATAGGACCTCAGCAATAGGACCTCAGCAATAGGACCTCAGCAATAGGACCTCAGCATTGTGACCTCAGCAATAGGACCTCAGCATTGTAACCTCAGCATTGTGACCTCAGAAATAGGACCTCAGCAATAGGACCTCAGCATTGTGACCTCAGCATTGTGACCTCAGCATTGTGACCTCAGCATTGTGACCTCAGCCTTGCGACCTCAGCAATAGGAGCTCAGCAATAGGACCTCAGCAATAGGACCTCAGCAATAGGACCTCAGCCTTGTGACCTCAGCAATAGGACCTCAGAAATAGCACCTCAGCATTGTGACCTCAGCAATAGGACCTCAGCAATAGGATATCAGCAATAAGACCTCAGCATTGTGACCTCAGCAATAGGACCTCAGCAATAGGACCTCAGCATTGTGACCTCAGCATTGTGACCTCAGAAATAGGACCTCAGCAATAGGACCTCAGCAATAAGACCTCAGCAATAGGACCTCAGCAATAGGACCTCAGCAATAGGACCTCAGCAATAGGACCTCAGCCTTGTGACCTCAGCAATAGGACCTCAGCAATAGGACCTCAGAAACAGGACCTCAGCAATAGAACCTCAGCAACAGGACCTCAGCAATAGGACCTCAGCATTGTGACCTCAGCAATACGACCTCAGCAATAGGACCTCAGCATTGTGACCTCAGCAATAGGACATCACCAATAGTACCTCAGCATTGTGACCTCAGCAATAGGACCTCAGCAATAGGACCTCAGCAATAGGACCTCAGCAATAGGACCTCAGCAATAGGACCTCAGCATTGTGACCTCAGCATTGTGACCTCAGCAATAGGACCTCAGCAATAGGACCTCAGCAATAGGACCTCAGCAATAGGACCTCAGGAATAGGACCTCAGGAATAGGACCTCAGCAATAGGACCTCAGCAATAGGACCTCAGTATTGAGACCTCAGCAATAGGACCTCAGCAATAGGACCTCAGCAATAACACCTCAGCATTGTGACCTCAGAAATAGGACCTCAGAAATAAGACCTCAGCAATAGGACCTCAGCAATAGGACCTCAGCAATAGGACCTCAGCATTGTGACCTCAGCAATAGGACCTCAGCAATAGGACCTAAGCATTTTGACCACAGTAATAGGACCACAGCAATAGGACCTCAGCAATAGGACATCAACAATAGGACCTCAGCAATAGGACCTCAGCAATCAGACCTCTGCATTGTGACCTCAGCATTGTGACCTCAGCATTGTGACCTCAGCAATAGGACATCAGCATTTTGACCTCAGCAATAGGATTTCAGCAATAGGACCTCAGCATTGTTACCTCAGCCATAGGACCTCAGCAATAGTACCCCAGCAATAGGACCTCAGCAATCGTACCTCAGCAATAGGACCTCAGCATTGTGACCTCAGCATTGTGACCTCAGCATTGTGACCTCAGCAATAGGACCTCAGCAATAGGACCTCAGCAACAGGACCTCAGCAACAGGACCTCAGCAATAGGACCTCAGCATAATGACATCAGCAATAGGACCTCAGCAATAGGACCTCAGAACTGTGACCTCTGCATTGTGACCTCAGCATTGTGACCTCAGCCTTGCGAACTCAGCAATAGGAGCTCAGCATTAGGACCTCAGCATCGTGATCTCAGCATTGTGACCTCAGCAATAGGACCTCAGCAATAGGACCTCAGCATTGAGACCTCAGCAATAGGACCTCAGCAATAGGACCTCAGCATTGTGACCTCAGCATTGTGACCTCAGCATTGTGACCTCAGCAATAGGACCTCAGAAATAGCACCTCAGAATTGTGACCTCAGCAATAGGACCTCAGCAATAGGATATCAGCAATAAGACCTCAGCATTGTGACCTCAGCAATAGGACCTCAGCAATAGGACCTCAGCAATAGGACCTCAGCAATAGGACCTCAGCAATAGGACCTAAGCATTGTGACCTCAGTAATAGGACCTCAGCAATAGGACCTCAGCAATAGGACTTCAGCAATAGGACCTCAGCAATAGGACCTCAGCAATAGGACCTCAGCAATAGGACCTCTGCATTGTGACCTCTGCATTGTGACCTCAGAAATAGGACCTCAGCCTTGTGACCTCAGCAATAGGACCTCAGCAATAGGACCTCAGAAACAGGACCTCAGCAATAGGACCTCAGCAACAGGATCTCAGCAATAGGACCTCAGCATTGTGACCTCAGCAATACGACCTCAGCAATAGGACCTCAGCATTGTGACCTCAGCAATAGGACCTCAGCAATAAGACCTCAGCAATAGGACCTCAGCAATAGGACCTCAGCAAAAGGAACTCAGCTATAGGACCTCAGCATTGTGACCTCAGCATTGTGACCTCAGAAATAAGACCTCAGCAATAGGACCTCAGCAATAGGACCTCAGCATTGTGACCTCAGCAATAGGACCTCAGCAATAGGACCTAAGCATTTTGACCACAGTAATAGGACCACAGCAATAGGACCTCAGCAATAGGACCTCAGCAATAGGACCTCAGCAATAGGACCTCAGCAATAGGACCTCAGCAATAGGACCTCTGCATTGTGACCTCTGCATTGTGACCTCAGCATTGAGACCTCAGCAATAGGACATCAGCATTTTGACCTCAGCAATAGGATTTCAGCAATAGGACCTCAGCATTGTGAACTCAGTATTTGGACCTCAGCAATAGGACCTCAGCAATAGGACCTCAGCATTGTGACCTCAGCAATAGGACCTCAGCAATAGGACCTCAGCAATAGGACCTCAGCATTTTGACCACAGTAATAGGACCAGAGCAATAGGACCTCAGCAATAGGACCTCAGCAATAGTACCTCAGCATTGTGACCTCAGCATTGTGACCTCAGCAATAGGACCTCAGCAATAGGACCTCAGCAATAGGACCTCTGCATTGTGACCTCAGCATTGTGACCTCAGAAATAAGACCTCAGCAATAGGACCTCAGAAATAGGACCTCAGCATTGTGACCTCAGCTATAGGACCTCAGCAATAGGACCTAAGCATTTTGACCACAGTAATAGGACCACAGCAATAGGACCTAAGCAATAGGACCTCAGCAATAGGACCTCAGCAATAGGACCTCAGCAATAGGACCTCTGCATTGTGACCTCTGCATTGTGACCTCTGCATTGTGACCTCAGCAATAGGACATCAGCATTTTGACCTCAGCAATAGGATTTCAGCAATAGGACCTCAGCATTGTGAACTCAGTATTTGGACCTCAGGAATCGTACCTCAGCAATAGTTCCTCAGCATTGTGACCTCAGCAATAGGACCTCAGCAATAGGACCTCAGCAATAGGACCTAAGCATTTTGACCACAGTAATAGGACCACAGCAATAGGACCTCAGCAATAGGACCTCAGCAATAGGACCTCAGCAATAGGACCTCAGCAATAGGACCTCAGCATTGTGACCTCAGCAATAGGGCCTCAGCAATAGGACCTCAGCAATAAGACCTCAGCATTGTGACATCTGCAATAGGACCTCAGCAATAGGACCTCAGCAATAGGACCTCAGCAATAGGACCTCAGCATTGTGACCTCAGCATTGTGACCTCAGCAACAGGACATCAGCAATAGGACCTCAGCAATAGGACCTCAGCATTGTGACCTCAGCAAAAGGACCTCAGCATAATGACATCAGCAATAGGACCTCAGCAATAGGATCTTAGAACTGTGACCTCAGCATTGTGACCTCAGCATTGTGACCTCAGCATTGTGACCTCAGCCTTGCGACCTCAGCAATAGGAGCTCAGCAATAGGACTTCAGCAATAGGACCTCAGCATCGTGACCTCAGCAATAGGACATAAGAAATAGGACCTCAGCAATAGGACCTCAGCATTGAGACCTCAGCAATAGGACCTCAGCAATAGGGCATCAGCGATAGGACCTCAGCATTGTGACCTCAGCATTGTGACCTCAGCAATAGGACCTCAGAAATAGCACCTCAGCAATAAGAGCTCAGCATTGTAACCTCAGCAATAGGACCTCAGCATTGTGACCTCAGCAATAGGACCTCAGCAATAGGACCTCAGCATTGTGACCTCAGAAATAGGACCTAAGCAATAGGTCCTCAGCAATAGGACCTCAGCATTGTGACCTCAGCAATAGGACCTCAGCAATAGGACCTCAGCAATAGGACCTCAGCCTTGTGACCTCAGCAATAGGACCTCAGCAATAGGACCTCAGAAACAGGACCTCAGAAACAGGACCTCAGAAACAGGACCTCAGAAACAGGACCTCAGCAATAGGACCTCAGCATTGTGACCTCAGCAATAGGACCTCAGCATTGTGACCTCAGCAATACGACCTCAGCAAAGGACCTCAGCATTGTGACCTCAGTAATAGGACATCACCAATAGTACCTCAGCATTGTGACCTCAGCATTGTGACCTCAGCAATAGGACCTCAGCATTTTGACCTCAGCATTGTGACCTCTGCAATAGGACCTCAGCAATAGGATCTCATCAATAGGACCTCAGCATTGTGACCTCAGCAAAAGGACCTCTGCATTGTGACCTCAGCAATAGGACCTAAGCATTGTGACCTCAGCATTGTGACCTCAGCATTGTGACGTCAGCAATAGGACCTCAGCAATAGGACCTCAGCAATAGGACCTCAGCATTGTGACCTCAGCATTGTGACCTCTGCATTGTGACCTCAGCAATAGGACCTCAGCAATAGGACCTCAGCAATAGGACCTCAGCATTGTGACCTCAGCATTGTGACTTCAGCAATAGGACCTCAGCAATAGGACCTCAGCAATAGGACCTCAGCAATAGGACCTCAGCATTGAGACCTCTGCATTGAGACCTCAGCAATAGGACCTCAGCAATAGGACCTCAGCATTGTGACCTCAGAAGTAGGACCTCAGAAATAAGACCTCAGCAATAGGACCTCAGCAATAGGACCTCAGCAATAGGACCTCAGCATTGTGACCTCAGCAATAGGACCTCAGCAATAGGACCTCAGCAATAGGACCTCAGCAATAGGACCTAAGCATTTTGACCACAGTAATAGGACCACAGCAATAGGACCTCAGCAATAGGACATCAACAATAGGACCTCAGCAATAGGACCTCAGCAATCGGACCTCTGCATTGTGACCTCAGCATTGTGACCTCAGCATTGTGACCTCAGCAACAGGACATCAGCATTTTGACATCAGCAATAGGATTTCAGCAATAGGACCTCAGCAATAGGACCTCAGCATTGTGACCTCAGTATTGTGACCTCAGAAATGGGACCTCAGCAATAGGACCTCAGGAATAGGATCTCAGCATTGTGACCTCAGCATTGTTACCTCAGCAATAGGACCTCAGCAATAGGACCTCAGCTATAAGACCTCAGCATTGTGACCTCTGCAATAGGACCTCAGCAATAGGACCTCAGCATTGTGACCTCAGCATTGTGACCTCAGCAATATGACCTCAGCATAATGACATCAGCAATAGGACCTCAGCAATAGGACCTCAGAACTGTGACCTCTGCATCGTGATCTCAGCATTGTGACCTCAGCAATAGGACCTCAGCAATAGGACATCAGCAATAGGACCTCAGCAATAGGACCTCAGCATTGAGACCTCAGCAATAGGACCTCAGAAATAGGACCTCAGCAATAGGACCTCAGCATTGTGACCTCAGCATTGTGACCTCAGCATTGTGACCTCAGCAATAGGACCTCAGAAATAGCACCTCAGAATTGTGACCTCAGCAATAGGACCTCAGGAATAGGACTTCAGCAATAGGACCTAAGCATTGTGACCTCAGTAATAGGACCTCAGCAATAGGACCTCAGCAATAGGACCTCAGCATTGTGACCTCAGCATTGTGACCTCAGCAATAGGACCTCAGCATAATGACATCAGCAATAGGACCTCAGCAATAGGACCTCAGAACTGTGACCTCTGCATCGTGATCTCAGCATTGTGACCTCAGCAATAGGACCTCAGCAATAGAACATCAGCAATAGGACCTCAGCAATAGGACCTCAGCATTGAGACCTCAGCAATAGGACCTCAGAAATAGGACCTCAGCAATAGGACCTCAGCATTGTGACCTCAGCATTGTGACCTCAGCATTGTGACCTCAGCAATAGGACCTCAGAAATAGCACCTCAGCATTGTGACCTCAGCAATAGGACCTCAGGAATAGGACCTCAGCAATAGGACCTAAGCATTGTGACCTCAGTAATAGGACCTCAGCAATAGGACCTCAGCAATAGGACCTCAGCAATAGGACCTCAGCAATAGGACCTCAGCAATAGGACCTCAGCAATAGGATCTCAGAAATAGGACCTCAGCAATAGGACCTCAGCATTGTGACCTCAGAAATAGGACCTCAGCCTTGTGACCTCAGCAATAGGACCTCAGCAATAGGACCTCAGAAACAGGACCTCAGCAATAGGACCTCAGCAATAGGATCTCAGAAATAGGACCTCAGCATTGTGACCTCAGCAATACGACCTCAGCAATAGGACCTCAGCATTGTGACCTCAGCAATAGGACCTCAGCATTGTGACCTCAGCAATAGGACATCAGCAATAGTACCTCTGCATTGTGACCTCAGCATTGTGACCTCAGCAATAGGACCTCAGCATTTTGACCTCAGCAATAGGACATCAGTAATAGTACCTCAGCATTGTGACCTCAGCATTGTGACCTCAGCAATAGGACCTCAGCATTTTGACCTCAGCAATAGGACCTCAGCTATAGGACCTCAGCAATAGGACCTCAGCAATAGGACCTCAGCAATAAGACCTCAGCATTGTGACCTCAGCACTGTGACCTCAGCAATAGGACCTCAGCAATAGGACCTCAGCAAGAGGACCTCAGAAATAGGACCTCAGAAATAGGACCTCAGCATTGTGTCCTTAGCAATAAGACCTCAGCAATAGGACGTCAGCATTGTGACATCAGCAATAAGACCTCAGCATTGTGACCTTAGCAATAGGACCTAAGCATTGTGACCTCAGCAATAGGAACTCAGGAATAGGACCTCAGCAATCGTACCTCAGGAATAGGACCTCAGCAATCGTACCTCAGCAATAGGACCTCAGCAATAGTACCTCAGGAATAGGACATCAGCAATAGAACCTCAGCATTGTGACCTCAGCATTGTGACCTCAGGAATAGGACCTCAGCAATAGTACCTCAGGAATAGGACCTCAGCAATCGTACCTCAGCAATAGGACCTCAGCATTGTGACCTCAGCAATAGGACATCAGCAATAGGACCTCAGCATTGTGACCTCAGCATTGTGACCTCAGCAATAGGACCTCAGCATTGTGACCTCAGCAATAAGACCTCAGCAATAGGACCTCAGCAATAGGACCTCAGCATTGTGACCTCAGCAATAGGACCTCAGCATTGTGACCTCAGTAGTAGGACCTCAGCAATAGGACCTCAGCTTTGTGACATCAGCAATAAGACCTCAGCATTGTGACCTCAGCAATAGGACCTCAGCATTGTGACCTTAGCAATAGGAACTCAGCAATAGGAACTCAGCTATAGGACCTCAGCATTGTGACCTCATCATTGTTACCTCAGGAACAGGACCTCAGCATTGTAACCTCAGCATTGTGACCTCAGCATAGGACCTCATCAATAGGACCTCAGCAATAGGACCTCTGCATTGTGACCTCAGCATTGTGACCTCAGCAATAACACCTCAGCATTGTGACCTCAGCAATAGGACCTCTGCATTGTGACCTCAGCATTGTGACCTCAGCAATAACACCTCAGCATTGTGACCTCAGCAATAGGACATCAGCATTTTGACCTCAGCAATAGGACCTCAGCAATAGGACCTCAGCAATAGGACCTCAGCAATAGGACCTCAGCATTGTGACCTCAGCAATAGGACCTCAGCATTGTAACCTCAGCATTGTGACCTCAGAAATAGGACCTCAGCAATAGGACCTCAGCATTGTGACCTCAGCATTGTGACCTCAGCATTGTGACCTCAGCATTGTGACCTCAGCAATAGGACCTCAGCAATAGGACCTCAGCAATAGGACCTCAGCAATAGGACCTCAGCAATAGGACCTCAGCAATAGGACCTCATCATTGTGACCTCAGCAATAGGACCTCAGCAATAGGACCTCAGCAATACGACCTCAGCATTGTGACCTCAGCATTCTGACCTCAGCAATAGGACCTCAGCAATAAGACCTCAGCCTTGTGACCTCAGCAATAGGACCTCAGCAATAGGACATCAGCAATAGGACCTCAGCATTGTGACCTCAGCAATAGGACCTCAGCAATAGGACCTCAGCAATAGGACCTCAGCAATAGGACCTCAGCATTGTGACCTCAACAATAGGACCTCAGCAATAGGACCTCAGAATTGTGACCTCTGCATTGTGACCTCAGCAATAGGACCTCAGCCTTGTGACCTCAGCAACAGGACCTCAGCATTGTGACCTCAGCAACAGGACCTCAGCAATAGGACATCAGCAATAGGACCTCAGCATTGTGACCTCAGCATTGTGACCTCAGCAATAGGACCTCAGCAATAGGACCTCAGCCTTGTGACCTCAGCAACAGGACCTCAGCAATAGGACCTCAGCAACGTGATCTCAGAACTGTGACCTCAGCAATAGGACACCAGCAATAGGACCTCAGCAATAGGACCTCAGCATTGAGACCTCAGCATTGAGACCTCAGCAATAGGACCTCAGAATTGTGACCTCAGCAATAGGACGTCAGAAATAGCACCTCAGCATTGTGACCTCTGCAATAGGACCTCAGCAATAGGACCTCAGAAATAAGTCCTCAGCATTGTGACCTCAGCAATAGGACCTCATCAATAGGACCTCAGCAATAGGACCTCAGCATTGTGACCTCAGCAATAGGACCTCAGCAATAGGACCTAAGCATTGTGACCACAGTAATAGGACCTCAGCAATAGGACCTCAGCAATAGGACCTCAGCAATAGGACCTCTGCCATAGGACCTTAGCAATAAGACCTCAGCAATAGGACCTCAGCATTGTGACCTCAGCAATAGGACCTCAGCAATAGGACCTCAGCAATAGGACCTCAGAACTGTGACCTCTGCATGGTGACCTCAGCAATAGAACCTCAGCCTTGTGACCTCAGCAATAGAACCTCAGCATTGTGACCTCAGCATTGTGACCTCAGCAATAGGACCTCAGGAAAAGGACCTCAGGAAAATGACCTCAGCAATAGGACCTCAGCAATAGGACCTCAGCAACAGGACCTCAGGATTGTGACCTCAGCAATACCACCTCAGCATTGTGACCTCAGCAATAGGACCTCATCAATAGGACCTCAGCAATAGGACCTCTGCATTGTGACCTCAGCAATAACACCTCAGCATTGTGACCTCAGCAATAGGACATCAGCATTTTGACCTCAGCAATAGGACCTCAGCAATAGGACCTCAGCAATAGGACCTCAGCAATAGGACCTCAGCATTGTGACCTCAGCAATAGGACCTCAGCATTGTAACCTCAGCATTGTGACCTCAGAAATAGGACCTCAGCAATAGGACCTCAGCATTGTGACCTCAGCATTGTGACCTCAGCAATAGGACCTCAGCAATAGGACCTCAGCAATAGGACCTCAGCAATAGGACCTCAGCAATCGTACCTGAGATATAGGACCTCATCATTGTGACCTCAGCAATAGGACCTCAGCAATAGGACCTCAGCAATAGGACCTCAGCATTGTGACCTCAGCATTCTGACCTCAGCAATAGGACATCAGCAATAGGACCTCAGCATTGAGACCTCAGCATGGTGACCTCAGCAATAGGACCTCAGCAATAGGACCTCAGCAATAGGACCTCAGCATTGAGACCTCAGCATGGTGACCTCAGCAATAGGACCTCAGCATTGTGACCTCAACAATAGGACCTCAGAAATAGCACCTCGGCATTGTGACCTCAGCAATAGGATCTCAGCAATAGGACCTCAGAAATAAGTCCTCAGCATTGTGACCTCAACAATAGGACCTCATCAATAGGACCTCAGCAGTAGGACCTCAGCATTGTGACCTCAGCAATAGGACCTCAGCAATAGGACCTCAGCATTGTGACCACAGCAATAGGACCTCAGCAATAGGACCTCAGCAATAGGACCTCAGCAATAGGACCTCAGCATTGTGACCTCAGCAATAGGACCTCAGCATTGTAACCTCAGCATTGTGACCTCAGAAATAGGACCTCAGCAATAGGACCTCAGCATTGTGACCTCAGCATTGTGACCTCAGCATTGTGACCTCAGCATTGTGACCTCAGCAATAGGACCTCAGCAATAGGACCTCAGCAATAGGACCTCAGCAATCGTACCTGAGCAATAGGACCTCATCATTGTGACCTCAGCAATAGGACCTCAGCAATAGGACCTCAGCAATAGGACCTCAGCATTCTGACCTCAGCAATAGGACCTCAGCAATAAGACCTCAGCCTTGAGACCTCAGCAATAGGACCTCAGCAATAGGACCTCAGCAATAGGACCTCAGCATCGTGATCTCAGCATTGTGACCTCTGCAATAGGACCTCAGCAATAGGACATCAGCAATAGGACCTCAGCATTGTGACCTCAGCAATAGGACCTCAGCAATAGGACCTCAGCAATAGGACCTCAGCAATAGGACCTCAGCATTGTGACCTCAACAATAGGACCTCAGCAATAGGACCTCAGAATTGTGACCTCTGCATTGTGACCTCAGCAATAGGACCTCAGCCTTGTGACCTCAGCAACAGGACCTCAGCATTGTGACCTCAGCAACAGGACCTCAGCAATAGGACATCAGCAATAGGACCTCAGCACTGTGACCTCAGCATTGTGACCTCAGCAATAGGACCTCAGCAATAGGACCTCAGCCTTGTGACCTCAGCAACAGGACCTCAGCAATAGGACCTCAGCAACGTGATCTCAGAACTGTGACCTCAGCAATAGGACATCAGCAATAGGACCTCAGCAATAAGACCTCAGCATTGAGACCTCAGCATTGAGACCTCAGCAATAGGACCTCAGAATTGTGACCTCAGCAATAGGACGTCAGAAATAGCACCTCAGCATTGTGACCTCTGCAATAGGACCTCAGCAATAGGACCTCAGAAATAAGTCCTCAGCATTGTGACCTCAGCAATAGGACCTCATCAATAGGACCTCAGCAATAGGACCTCAGCATTGTGACCTCAGCAATAGGACCTCAGCAATAGGACCTAAGCATTGTGACCACAGTAATAGGACCTCAGCAATAGGACCTCAGCAATAGGACCTCAGCAATAGGACCTCTGCCATAGGACCTTAGCAATAAGACCTCAGCAATAGGACCTCAGCATTGTGACCTCAGCAATAGGACCTCAGCAATAGGACCTCAGCAATAGGACCTCAGAACTGTGACCTCTGCATGGTGACCTCAGCAATAGAACCTCAGCCTTGTGACCTCAGCAATAGGACCTCAGCGTTGTGACCTCAGCATTGTGACCTCAGCAATAGGACCTCAGGAAAAGGACCTCAGGAAAAGGACCTCAGCATTGTGACCTCAGCAATAGGACCTCATCAAGAGGATCTCAGCAATAGGACCTCAGCATTGTGACCTCAGCAATAGGACCTCATCAATAGGACCTCAGCAATAGGACCTCTGCATTGTGACCTCAGCAATAACACCTCAGCATTGTGACCTCAGCAATAGGACATCAGCATTTTGACCTCAGCAATAGGACCTCAGCAATAGGACCTCAGCAATAGGACCTCAGCAATAGGACCTCAGCATTGTGACCTCAGCAATAGGACCTCAGCATTGTAACCTCAGCATTGTGACCTCAGAAATAGGACCTCAGCAATAGGACCTCAGCATTGTGACCTCAGCATTGTGACCTCAGCAATAGGACCTCAGCAATAGGACCTCAGCAATAGGACCTCAGCAATAGGACCTCAGCAATCGTACCTGAGATATAGGACCTCATCATTGTGACCTCAGCAATAGGACCTCAGCAATAGGACCTCAGCAATAGGACCTCAGCAATAGGACCTCAGCAATAGGACCTCAGCAATAGGACCTCAGCATTGTGACCTCAGCATTCTGACCTCAGCAATAGGACCTCAGCAATAGGACCTCAGCATTGAGACCTCAGCATGGTGACCTCAGCAATAGGACCTCAGCAATAGGACCTCAGCAATAGGACCTCAGCATTGAGACCTCAGCATGGTGACCTCAGCAATAGGACCTCAGCATTGTGACCTCAACAATAGGACCTCAGAAATAGCACCTCGGCATTGTGACCTCAGCAATAGGATCTCAGCAATAGGACCTCAGAAATAAGTCCTCAGCATTGTGACCTCAACAATAGGACCTCATCAATAGGACCTCAGCAGTAGGACCTCAGCATTGTGACCTCAGCAATAGGACCTCAGCAATAGGACCTCAGCATTTTGACCACAGCAATAGGACCTCAGCAATAGGACCTCAGAAATAAGTCCTCAGCATTGTGACCTCAGCAATAGGACCTAATCAATAGGACCTCAGCAGTAGGACCTCAGCATTGTGACCTCAGCTATAGGACCTCAGCAATAGGACCTCAGCATTGTGACCTCAGCAATAGGACCTCAGCATTGTGACCTCAGCATTGTGACCTCAGAAATAGGACCTCAGCAAAAGGACCTCAGCATTGTGACCTCAGCAATAGGACCTCAGCATTGTAACCTCAGCATTGTGACATCAGAAATAGGACCTCAGCAATAGGACCTCAGCATTGTGACCTCAGCAATAGGACCTCAGCAATCGTACCTGAGCAATAGGACCTCATCATTGTGACCTCAGCAATAGGACCTCAGCAATAGGACCTCAGCAATAGGACCTCAGCATTGTGACCTCAGCAATAGGACCTCAGCATTGTAACCTCAGCATTGTGACCTCAGAAATAGGACCTCAGCAATAGGACCTCAGCATTGTGACCTCAGCATTGTGACCTCAGCAATAGGACCTCAGCAATAGGACCTCAGCAATAGGACCTCAGCAATAGGACCTCAGCAATCGTACCTGAGATATAGGACCTCATCATTGTGACCTCAGCAATAGGACCTCAGCAATAGGACCTCAGCAATAGGACCTCAGCAATAGGACCTCAGCATTGTGACCTCAGCATTCTGACCTCAGCAATAGGACCTCAGCAATAGGACCTCAGCATTGAGACCTCAGCATGGTGACCTCAGCAATAGGACCTCAGCAATAGGACCTCAGCAATAGGACCTCAGCATTGAGACCTCAGCATGGTGACCTCAGCAATAGGACCTCAGCATTGTGACCTCAACAATAGGACATCAGAAATAGCACCTCGGCATTGTGACCTCAGCAATAGGATCTCAGCAATAGGACCTCAGAAATAAGTCCTCAGCATTGTGACCTCAACAATAGGACCTCATCAATAGGACCTCAGCAGTAGGACCTCAGCATTGTGACCTCAGCAATAGGACCTCAGCAATAGGACCTCAGCATTGTGACCACAGCAATAGGACCTCAGCAATAGGACCTCAGCAATAGGACCTCAGCAATAGGACCTCAGCATTGTGACCTCAGCAATAGGACCTCAGCATTGTAACCTCAGCATTTTGACCTCAGAAATAGGACCTCAGCAATAGGACCTCAGCATTGTGACCTCAGCATTGTGACCTCAGCATTGTGACCTCAGCATTGTGACCTCAGCAATAGGACCTCAGCAATAGGACCTCAGCAATAGGACCTCAGCAATCGTACCTGAGCAATAGGACCTCATCATTGTGACCTCAGCAATAGGACCTCAGCAATAGGACCTCAGCAATAGGACCTCAGCATTGTGACCTCAGCATTCTGACCTCAGCAATAGGACCTCAGCAATAAGACCTCAGCCTTGTGACCTCAGCAATAGGACCTCAGCAATAGGACCTCAGCAATAGGACCTCAGCATCGTGATCTCAGCATTGTGACCTCTGCAATAGGACCTCAGCAATAGGACCTCAGCAATAGGACCTCAGCATTGTGACCTCAGCAATAGGACCTCAGCAATAGGACCTCAGCAATAGGACCTCAGCAATAGGACCTCAGCATTGTGACCTCAACAATAGGACCTCAGCAATAGGACCTCAGAATTGTGACCTCTGCATTGTGACCTCAGCAATAGGACCTCAGCCTTGTGACCTCAGCAACAGGACCTCAGCATTGTGACCTCAGCAACAGGACCTCAGCAATAGGACATCAGCAATAGGACCTCAGCATTGTGACCTCAGCATTGTGACCTCAGCAATAGGACCTCAGCAATAGGACCTCAGCAATAGGACCTCAGCCTTGTGACCTCAGCAACAGGACCTCAGCAATAGGACCTCAGCAACGTGATCTCAGAACTGTGACCTCAGCAATAGGACATCAGCAATAGGACCTCAGCAATAGGACCTCAGCATTGAGACCTCAGCATTGAGACCTCAGCAATAGGACCTCAGAATTGTGACCTCAGCAATAGGACGTCAGAAATAGCACCTCAGCATTGTGACCTCTGCAATAGGACCTCAGCAATAGGACCTCAGAAATAAGTCCTCAGCATTGTGACCTCAGCAATAGGACCTCATCAATAGGACCTCAGCAATAGGACCTCAGCATTGTGACCTCAGCAATAGGACCTCAGCAATAGGACCTAAGCATTGTGACCACAGTAATAGGACCTCAGCAATAGGACCTCAGCAATAGGACCTCAGCAATAGGACCTCTGCCATAGGACCTTAGCAATAAGACCTCAGCAATAGGACCTCAGCATTGTGACCTCAGCAATAGGACCTCAGCAATAGGACCTCAGCAATAGGACCTCAGAACTGTGACCTCTGCATGGTGACCTCAGCAATAGAACCTCAGCCTTGTGACCTCAGCAATAGGACCTCAGCATTGTGACCTCAGCATTGTGACCTCAGCAATAGGACCTCAGGAAAAGGACCTCAGGAAAAGGACCTCAGCATTGTGACCTCAGCAATAGGACCTCAGCAATAGGACCTCATCAAGAGGATCTCAGCAATAGGACCTCAGCATTGTGACCTCAGCAATAGGACCTCATCAATAGGACCTCAGCAATAGGACCTCTGCATTGTGACCTCAGCAATAACACCTCAGCATTGTGACCTCAGCAATAGGACATCAGCATTTTGACCTCAGCAATAGGACCTCAGCAATAGGACCTCAGCAATAGGACCTCAGCAATAGGACCTCAGCATTGTGACCTCAGCAATAGGACCTCAGCATTGTAACCTCAGCATTGTGACCTCAGAAATAGGACCTCAGCAATAGGACCTCAGCATTGTGACCTCAGCATTGTGACCTCAGCAATAGGACCTCAGCAATAGGACCTCAGCAATAGGACCTCAGCAATAGGACCTCAGCAATCGTACCTGAGATATAGGACCTCATCATTGTGACCTCAGCAATAGGACCTCAGCAATAGGACCTCAGCAATAGGACCTCAGCAATAGGACCTCAGCATTGTGACCTCAGCATTCTGACCTCAGCATTCTGACCTCAGCAATAGGACCTCAGCAATAGGACCTCAGCATTGAGACCTCAGCATGGTGACCTCAGCAATAGGACCTCAGCAATAGGACCTCAGCAATAGGACCTCAGCAATAGGACCTCAGCATGGTGACCTCAGCAATAGGACCTCAGCATTGTGACCTCAACAATAGGACCTCAGAAATAGCACCTCGGCATTGTGACCTCAGCAATAGGATCTCAGCAATAGGACCTCAGAAATAAGTCCTCAGCATTGTGACCTCAACAATAGGACCTCATCAATAGGACCTCAGCAGTAGGACCTCAGCATTGTGACCTCAGCAATAGGACCTCAGCAATAGGACCTCAGCATTGTGACCACAGCAATAGGACCTCAGCAATAGGACCTCAGAAATAAGTCCTCAGCATTGTGACCTCAGCAATAGGACCTCAGCATTGTGACCTCAGCAATAGGACATCAACAATAGGACCTCAGCATTGTGACCTCAGCATTGTGACCTCAGAAATAGGACCTCAGCAATAGGACCTCAGCATTGTGACCTCAGCATTGTGACCTCAGCAATAGGACCTCAGCAATCGTACCTGAGCAATAGGACCTCATCATTGTGACCTCAGCAATAGGACCTCAGCAATAGGACCTCAGCATTGTGACCTCAGCATTGTGACCTCAGCAATAGGACCTCAGCAATCGTACCTGAGCAATAGGACCTCATCATTGTGACCTCAGCAATAGGACCTCAGCAATAGGACCTCAGCAATAGGACTTCAGCATTGTGACCTCAGCATTCTGACCTCAGCAATAGGACCTCAGCAATAAGACCTCAGCCTTGTGACCTCAGCAATAGGACCTCAGCAATAGGACCTCAGCAATAGGACCTCAGCAATAGGACCTCAGCAATAGGACCTCAGCAATAGGACCTCAGCATCGTGATCTCAGCATTGTGACCTCTGCAATAGGACCTCTGCAATAGGACCTCCGCATTGTGACCTCAGCAACAGGACCTCAGCAATAGGACATCAGCAATAGGACCTCAGCATTGTGACCTCAGCATTGTGACCTCAGCATTGTGACCTCAGCAATAGGACCTCAGCAATAGGACCTCAGCAATAGGACCTCAGCATTGTGACCTCAGCAATAGGACCTCAGCAATAGGACCTCAGAATTGTGACCTCTGCATTGTGACCTCAGCAATAGGACCTCAGCATTGTGACCTCAGCAACAGGACCTCAGCAATAGGACCTCAGCAACGTGATCTCAGCACTGTGACCTCAGCATTAGGACATCAGCAATAGGACCTCAGCAATAAGACCTCAGCATTGAGACCTCAGCATTGTGACCTCAGCAATAGGACCTCAGCATTGTGACCTCAGCAATAGGACCTCAGAAATAGCACCTCAGCATTGTGACCTCTGCAATAGGACCTCAGCAATAGGACCTCAGAAATAAGTCCTCAGCATTGTGACCTCAGCAATAGGACCTCATCAATAGGACCTCAGCAATAGGACCTCTGCATTGTGACCTCAGCATTGTGACCTCAGCAATAGGACATCAGCAATAGGACCTCAGCAATAGGACCTCAGCAATAGGACCTCAGCAATAGGACCTCAGCATTGTGACCTCAGCAATAGGACCTCAGCATTGTAACCTCAGCATTGTGACCTCAGAAATAGGACCTCAGAAATAAGACCTCAGCAATTATACCTCAGCAATAGGACCTCAGCAATAGGACCTCAGCATTGTGACCTCAGCATTGTGACCTCAGCAATAGGACCTCAGCAATAGGACCTCAGCAATAGGACCTCAGCAATCGTACCTGAGCAATAGGACCTAATCATTGTGACCTCAGCAATAGGACCTCAGCAATAGGACCTCAGCAATAGGACCTCAGCAATAGGACCTCAGCATTGTGACCTCAGCATTCTGACCTCAGCAATAGGACCTCAGCAATAAGACCTCAGCCTTGTGACCTCAGCAATAGGACCTCAGCAATAGGACCTCAGCATCGTGATCTCAGCATTGTGACCTCTGCAATAGGGCCTCAGCATTGTGACCTCAGCAACAGGACCTCAGCAATAGGACATCAGCAATAGGACCTCAGCATTGTGACCTCAGCAATAGGACCTCAGCAATAGGACCTCAGCAATAGGACCTCAGCATTGTGACCTCAACAATAGGACCTCAGCAATAGGACCTCAGAATTGTGACCTCTGCATTGTGACCTCAGCAATAGGACCTCAGCCTTGTGACCTCAGCAACAGGACCTCAGCATTGTGACCTCAGCAACAGGACCTCAGCAATAGGACATCAGCAATAGGACCTCAGCATTGTGACCTCAGCATTGTGACCTCAGTAATAGGACCTCAGCAATAGGACCTCAGCAATAGGACCTCAGCAATAGGACCTCAGCATTGTGACCTCAGCAATTGGACCTCAGCAATAGGACCTCAGCATTGTGACCTCCGCATTGTGACCTCAACAATAGGACCTCAGCCTTGTGACCTCAGCAACAGGACCTCAGCAATAGGACCTCAGCAACGTGATCTCAGCACTGTGACCTCAGCAATAGGACATCAGCAATAGGACCTCAGCAATAGGACCTCAGCAATAGGACCTCAGCATTGAGACCTCAGCATTGAGACCTCAGCAATAGGACCTCAGCATTGTGACCTCGGCAATAGGACGTCAGAAATAGCACCTCAGCATTGTGACCTCTGCAATAGGACCTCAGCAATAGGACCTCAGAAATAAGTCCTCAGCATTGTGACCTCATCAATAGGACCTCAGCAATAGGACCTCAGCAATAGGACCTCAGCAATAGGACCTAAGCATTCGGACCACAGTAATAGGACCTCAGCAATAGGACCTCAGCAATAGGACCTCAGCAATAGGACCTCAGCAATAGGACCTCTGCCATAGGACCTTAGCAATAGGACCTCAGCATTGTGACCTCAGCAATAGGACCTCAGCAATAGGACCTCAGCAATAGGACCTCAGCAATAGGACCTCAGCAATAGGACCTCAGCAATAGGACCTCAGAACTGTGACCTCTGCATGGTGACCTCAGCAATAGGACCTCAGCCTTGTGACCTCAGCAATAGGACCTCAGCATTGTGACCTCAGCATTGTGACCTCAGCAATAGGACCTCAGGAAAAGGACCTCAGCATTGTGACCTCAGCAATAGGACCTCAGCAATAGGACCTCATCAAGAGGATATCAGCAATAGGACCTCAGCATTGTGACCTCAGCAATAGGACCTCATCAATAGGACCTCAGCAATAGGACCTCTGCATTGTGACCTCAGCATTGTGACCTCAGCAATAACACCTCAGCATTGTGACCTCAGCAATAGGACATCAGCATTTTGACCTCAGCAATAGGACCTCAGCAATAGGACCTCAGCAATAGGACCTCAGCAATAGGACCTCAGCAATAGGACCTCAGCATTGTGACCTCAGCATTTTGACCTCAGAAATAGGACCTCAGCAATAGGACCTCAGCATTGTGACCTCAGCAATAGGACCTCAGCAATAGGACCTCAGCAATAGGACCTCAGCAATCGTACCTGAGCAATAGGACCTCATCATTGTGACCTCAGCAATAGGACCTCAGCAATAGGACCTCAGCAATAGGACCTCAGCATTGTGACCTCAGCATTCTGACCTCAGCAATAGGACCTCAGCAATAGGACCTCAGCATTGAGACCTCAGCATGGTGACCTCAGCAATAGGACCTCAGCAATAGGACCTCAGCATTGAGACCTCAGCATTGTGACCTCAGCAATAGGACCTCAGCATTGTGACCTCAGCAATAGGACCTCAGAAATAGCACCTCAGCATTGTGACCTCAGCAATAGGACCTCAGCAATAGGACCTCAGATATAAGTCCTCAGAATTGTAACCTCAACAATAGGACCTCATCAATAGGACCTCAGCAGTAGGACCTCAGCATTGTGACCTCGGCAATAGGACCTCAGCAATAGGACCTAAGCATTGTGACCACAGCAATAGGACCTCAGCAATACGACCTCAGCAATAGGACCTCAGCAATAGTACCTCAGCATTGTGACCTCAGCAATAGGACCTCAGAAATAGCACCTCAGCATTGTGACCTCAGCAATAGGACCTCAGCAATAGGACCTCAGAAATAAGTCCTCAGCATTGTGACCTCAGCAATAGGACCTCATCAATAGGACCTCAGCAGTAGGACCTCAGCATTGTGACCTCAGCTATAGGACCTCAGCAATAGGACCTCAGCATTGTGACCTCAGCAATAGGACCTCAGCATTGTCACCTCAGCATTTTGACCTCAGAAATAGGACCTCAGCAATAGGACCTCAGCATTGTGACCTCAGCAATAGGACCTCACCATTGTAACCTCAGCATTTTGACCTCAGAAATAGGACCTCAGCAATAGGACCTCAGCATTGTGACCTCAGCATTGTGACCTCAGCAATAGGACCTCTGCAATAGGACCTCTGCAATAGGACCTCCGCATTGTGACCTCAGCAACAGGACTTCAGCAATAGGACATCAGCAATAGGACCTCAGCATTGTGACCTCAGCATTGTGACCTCAGCAATAGGACCTCAGCAATAGGACCTCAGCAATCGTACCTGAGCAATAGGACCTCATCATTGTGACCTCAGCAATAGGACCTCTGCAATAGGACCACAGCAATAAGACCTCAACCTTGTGACCTCAGCAATAGGACCTCAGCAATAGGACCTCAGCATCGTGATCTCAGCATTGTGACCTCTGCAATAGGACCTCTGCAATAGGACCTCCGCATTGTGACCTCAGCAACAGGACCTCAGCAATAGGACATCAGCAATAGGACCTCAGCATTGTGACCTCAGCATTGTGACCTCAGCAATAGGACCTCAGCAATAGGACCTCAGCAATAGGACGTCAGCAATAGGACCTCAGCAATAGGACCTCAGCATTGTGACCTCAGCAATAGGACCTCAGCAATAGGACCTCAGAATTGTGACCTCTGAATTGTGACCTCAGCAATAGGACATCAGCATTGTGACCTCAGCAACAGGACCTCAGCAATAGGACCTCAGCAAGGTGATCTCAGCACTGTGACCTCAGCAATAGGACCTCAGCAATAGGACCTCAGCATTGAGACCTCAGCATTGTGACCTCACCAATAGGACCTCAGCATTGTGACCTCAGCAATAGGACCTCAGAAATAGCACCTCAGCATTGTGACCTCTGCAATAGGACCTCAGCAATAGTACCCCAGCAATCGGACCTCAGCAATCGTACCTCAGCAATAGTACCTCAGCATTGTGACCTCAGCATTGTGACCTCAGCAATAGGGCCTCAGCAATAGGACCTCAGCAATAAGACCTCAGCATTGTGACCTCTGCAATAGGACCTCAGCAATAGGACCTCAGCAATAGGACCTCAGCAATAGGACCTCAGCATTGTGACCTCAGCATTGTGACCTCAGCAACAGGACATCAGCAATAGGACCTCAGCAATAGGACCTCAGCATTGTGACCTCAGCAAAAAGACCTCAGCATAATGACATCAGCAATAGGACCTCAGCAATAGGATCTTAGAACTGTGACCTCAGCATTGTGACCTCAGCATTGTGACCTCAGCCTTGCGACCTCAGCAATAGGAGCTCAGCAATAGGACCTCAGCTTCGTGACCTCAGCAATAGGACATAAGCAATAGGACCTCAGCAATAGGACCTCAGCATTGAGACCTCAGCAATAGGACCTCAGCAATAGGGCATCAGCGATAGGACCTCAGCATTGTGACCTCAGCAATAGGACCTCAGAAATAGCACCTCAGAAATAGCACCTCAGCATTGTGACCTCAGCAATAGGACCTCAGCAATAGGATATCAGAAATAAGACCTCAGCATTGTAACCTCAGCATAGGACCTCAGCATTGTGACCTCAGCAATAGGACCTCAGCAATAGGACCTCAGCAATAGGACCTCAGCATTGTGACCTCAGCAATAGGACCTCAGCAATAGGACCTCAGCAATAGGACCTCAGCATTGTGACCTCAGCAATAGGACCTCAGCAATAGGACCTCAGCAATAGGACCTCAGCAATAGGACCTCAGCCTTGTGACCTCAGCAATAGGACCTCAGCAATAGGACCTCAGAAACAGGACCTCAAAAACAGGACCTCAGCAACAGGACCTCAGCAATAGGACCTCAGCATTGTGACCTCAGCAATAGGACCTCAGCATTGTGACCTCAGCAATAGGACATCACCAATAGTACCTCAGCATTTAGACCTCAGCATTGTGACCTCTGCAATAGGACCTCAGCAATAGGATCTCAGCAATAGGACCTCAGCATTGTGACCTCAGCAATAGGACCTCAGCATTGTGACCTCTGCAATAGGACCTCAGCAATAGGACCTCAGAAATAAGTCCTCAGCATTATGACCTCAGCAATAGGACCTCAGCAATAGGACCTCAGCAATAGGACCTCAGCAATAGGACCTCAGCAATAGGACCTAAGCATTGTGACCACAGTAATAGGACCTCAGCAATAGGACCTCAGCAATAGGACCTCAGCAATAGGACCTCAGCAATAGGACCTCTGCCATAGGACCTTAGCAATAGGACCTCAGCATTGTGACCTCAGCAATAGGACCTCAGCAATAGGACCTCAGCAATAGGACCTCAGCAATAGGACCTCAGCAAGAGGACCTAAGAACTGTGACCTCTGCATGGTGACCTCAGCAATAGGACCTCAGCCTTGTGACCTCAGCAATAGGACCTCAGCATTGTGACCTCAGCATTGTGACCTCAGCAATAGGACCTCAGGAAAAGGACCTCAGCATTGTGACCTCAGCAATAGGACCTCAGCAATAGGACCTCATCAAGAGGATCTCAGCAATAGGACCTCAGCATTGTGACCTCAGCAATAGGACCTCATCAATAGGACCTCAGCAATAGGACCTCTGCATTGTGACCTCAGCATTGTGACCTCAGCAATAACACCTCAGCATTGTGACCTCAGCAATAGGACATCAGCATTTTGACCTCAGCAATAGGACCTCAGCAATAGGACCTCAGCAATAGGACCTCAGCAATAGGACCTCAGCATTGTGACCTCAGCATTTTGACCTCAGAAATAGGACCTCAGCAATAGGACCTCAGCATTGTGACCTCAGCATTGTGACCTCAGCAATAGGACCTCAGCAATAGGACCTCAGCAATAGGACCTCAGCAATCGTACCTGAGCAATAGGACCTCATCATTGTGACCTCAGCAATAGGACCTCAGCAATAGGACCTCAGCAATAGGACCTCAGCAATAGGACCTCAGCATTGTGACCTCAGCATTCTGACCTCAGCAATAGGACCTCAGCAATAGGACCTCAGCATTGAGACCTCAGCATGGTGACCTCAGCAATAGGACCTCAGCAATAGGACCTCAGCATTGAGACCTCAGCATGGTGACCTCAGCAATAGGACCTCAGCATTGTGACCTCAGCAATAGGACCTCAGAAATAGCACCTCAGCATTGTGACCTCAGCAATAGGACCTCAGCAATAGGACTTCAGATATAAGTCCTCAGCATTGTGACCTCAACAATAGGACCTCATCAATAGGACCTCAGCAGTAGGACCTCAGCATTGTGACCTCAGCAATAGGACCTCAGCAATAGGACCTAAGCATTGTGACCACAGCAATAGGACCTCAGCAATACGACCTCAGCAATAGGACCTCAGCAATAGTACCTCAGCATTGTGACCTCAGCAATAGGACCTCAGAAATAGCACCTCAGCATTGTGACCTCAGCAATAGGACCTCAGCAATAGGACCTCAGAAATAAGTCCTCAGCATTGTGACCTCAGCAATAGGACCTCATCAATAGGACCTCAGCAGTAGGACCTCAGCATTGTGACCTCAGCTATAGGACCTCAGCAATAGGACCTCAGAAATAAGTCCTCAGCATTGTGACCTCAGCAATAGGACCTCATCAATAGGACCTCAGCAGTAGGACCTCAGCATTGTAACCTCAGCATTTTGACCTCAGAAATAGGACCTCAGCAATAGGACCTCAGCATTGTGACCTCAGCAATAGGACCTCACCATTGTAACCTCAGCATTGTGACCTCAGAAATAGGACCTCAGCAATAGGACCTCAGCATTGTGACCTCAGCATTGTGACCTCAGCAATAGGACCTCAGCAATCGTACCTGAGCAATAGGACCTCATCATTGTGAACTCAGCAATAGGACCTCTGCAATAGGACCTCAGCAATAAGACCTCAGCCTTGTGACCTCAGCAATAGGACCTCAGCAATAGGACCTCAGCAATAGGACCTCAGCATCGTGATCTCAGCATTGTGACCTCTGCAATAGGACCTCTGCAATAGGACCTCCGCATTGTGACCTCAGCAACAGGACCTCAGCAATAGGACATCAGCAATAGGACCTCAGCATTGTGACCTCAGCATTGTGACCTCAGCAATAGGACCTCAGCAATAGGACGTCAGCAATAGGACCTCAGCAATAGGACCTCAGCATTGTGACCTCAGCAATAGGACCTCAGCAATAGGACCTCAGAATTGTGACCTCTGAATTGTGACCTCAGCAATAGGACCTCAGCATTGTGACCTCAGCAACAGGACCTCAGCAATAGGACCTCAGCAACGTGATCTCAGCACTGTGACCTCAGCAATAGGACCTCAGCAATAGGACCTCAGCATTGAGACCTCAGCATTGTGACCTCACCAATAGGACCTCAGCATTGTGACCTCAGCAATAGGACCTCAGAAATAGCACCTCAGCATTGTGACCTCTGCAATAGGACCTCAGCAATAGTACCCCAGCAATCGGACCTCAGCAATCGTACCTCAGCAATAGTACCTCAGCATTGTGACCTCAGCAATAGGGCCTCAGCAATAGGACCTCAGCAATAAGACCTCAGCATTGTGACCTCTGCAATAGGACCTCAGCAATAGGACCTCAGCAATAGGACCTCAGCAATAGGACCTCAGCATTGTGACCTCAGCAACAGGACATCAGCAATAGGACCTCAGCAATAGGACCTCAGCAATAGGACCTCAGCATTGTGACCTCAGCAAAAAGACCTCAGCATAATGACATCAGAAATAGGACCTCAGCAATAGGATCTTAGAACTGTGACCTTAGCATTGTGACCTCAGCATTGTGACCTCAGCCTTGCGACCTCAGCAATAGGAGCTCAGCAATAGGACCTCAGCAATAGGACCTCAGCAATAGGACATAAGCAATAGGACCTCAGCAATAGGACCTCAGCATTGAGACCTCAGCAATAGGACCTCAGCAATAGGGCATCAGCGATAGGACCTCAGCATTGTGACCTCAGCAATAGGACCTCAGAAATAGCACCTCAGAAATAGCACCTCAGCATTGTGACCTCAGCAATAGGACCTCAGCAATAGGATATCAGCAATAAGACCTCAGCATTGTAACCTCAGCATAGGACCTCAGCATTGTGACCTCAGCAATAGGACCTCAGCAATAGGACCTCAGCAATAGGACCTCAGCAATAGGACCTCAGCATTGTGACCTCAGAAATAGGACCTCAGCAATAGGACCTCAGCAATAGGACCTCAGCATTGTGACCTCAGCAATAGGACCTCAGCAATAGGACCTCAGCAATAGGACCTCAGCAATAGGACCTCAGCCTTGTGACCTCAGCAATAGGACCTCAGCAATAGGACCTCAGAAACAGGACCTCAGAAACAGGACCTCAGAAACAGGACCTCAGCAACAGGACCTCAGCAATAGGACCTCAGCATTGTGACCTCAGCAATAGGACCTCAGCATTGTGACCTCAGCAATAGGACATCACCAATAGTACCTCAGCATTTAGACCTCAGCATTGTGACCTCTGCACTAGGACCTCAGCAATAGGATCTCATCAATAGGACCTCAGCATTGTGACCTCAGCAAAACGACCTCTGCATTGTGACCTCAGCAATAGGACCTAAGCATTGTGACCTCAGCATTGTGACCTCAGCATTGTGACGTCAGCAATAGGACCTCAGCAATAGGACGTCAGCAATAGGACCTCAGCAATAGGACCTCAGCATTGTGACCTCTGCATTGTGACCTCTGCATTGTGACCTCAGCAATAGGACCTCAGCAATAGGACCTCAGCAATAGGACCTCAGCAATAGGACCTCAGCATTGTGACCTCAGCAATAGGACCTCAGCAATAGGACCTCAGCAATAGGACCTCAGCAATAAGACCTCAGCAATAGGACCTCAGCATTGAGACCTCTGCATTGAGACCTCAGCAATAGGACCTCAGCAATAGGACCTCAGCATTGTGACCTCAGAAATAGGACCTCAGCATTGTGACCTCAGCAATACGACCTCAGCAATAGGACCTCAGCATTGTGACCTCAGCAATAGGACCTCAGCATTGTGACCTCAGCAATAGGACATCAGCAATAGTACCTCTGCATTTTAACCTCAGCATTGTGACCTCAGCAGTAGGACCTCAGCATTTTGACCTCAGCAATAGGACATCAGCAATAGTACCTCAGCATTGTGACCTCAGCATTGTGACCTCAGCAATAGGACCTCAGCATTTTGACCTCAGCAATAGGACATCAGCTATAGGACCTCAGCAATAGGACCTCAGCAATAGGACCTCAGCAATAAGACCTCAGCATTGTGACCTCAGCACTGTGACCTCAGCAATAGGACCTCAGCAATGGGACCTCAGCAATAGGACCTCAGCAATAGGACCTCAGCAATAGGACCTCAGAAATAGGACATCAGCATTGTGTCCTTAGCAATAAGACCTCAGCAATATGACGTCAACATTGTGACATCAGCAATAAGACCTCAGCATTGTGACCTTAGCAATAGGACCTCAGCAATCGTACCTCAGGAATAGGACCTCAGCAATCGTACCTCAGCAATAGGACCTCAGCAATAGTACCTCAGGAATAGGACATCAGCAATAGAACCTCAGCATTGTGACCTCAGCATTGTGACCTCAGGAATAGGACCTCAGCAATAGTACCTCAGGAATACGACCTCAGCAATCGTACCTCAGCATTGTGACCTCAGCAATAGGACCTCAGCATTGTGACCTCAGCATTGTGACCTCAGCAATAGGACCTCAGCATTGTGACCTCAGCATTGTGACCTCAGCAATAAGACCTCAGCAATAGAACCTCAGCATTGTGACCTCAGCAATAGGACCTCAGCATTGTGACCTCAGTAGTAGGACCTCAGCAATAGGACCTCAGCTTTGTGACATCAGCAATAAGACCTCAGCATTGTGACCTCAGCAATAGGACCTCAGCATTGTGACCTCAGCAATAGGAACTCAGCAATAGGAACTCAGCTATAGGACCTCAGCATTGTGACCTCAACATTGTTACCTCAGGAACAGGACCTCAGCATTGTAACCTCAGCATTGTGACCTCAGCATAGGACCTCAGCAATAGGACCTCTGCATTGTGACCTCAGCATTGTGACCTCAGCAATAACACCTCAGCATTGTGACCTCAGCAATAGGACATCAGCATTTTGACCTCAGCAATAGGACCTCAGCAATAGGACCTCAGCAATAGGACCTCAGCATTGTGACCTCAGCAATAGGACCTCAGCATTGTAACCTCAGCATTGTGACCTCAGAAATAGGACCTCAGCAATAGGACCTCAGCATTGTGACCTCAGCATTGTGACCTCAGCATTGTGACCTCAGCAATAGGACCTCAGCAATAGTACCTCAGCAATAGGACCTCAGCAATCGTACCTGAGCAATAGGACCTCATCATTGTGACCTCAGCAATAGGACCTCAGCAATAGGACCTCAGCAATAGGACCTCAGCAATAGGACCTCAGCAATAGGACCTCAGCATTGTGACCTCAGCATTCTGACCTCAGCTATAGGACCTCAGCAATAAGACCTCAGCCTTGTGACCTCAGCAATAGGACCTCAGCAATAGGACCTCAGCAATAGGACCTCAGCATCGTGATCTCAGCATTGTGACCTCTGCAATAGGACCTCAGCAACAGGACATCATGCAATAGGACATCAGCAATAGGACCTCAGCATTGTGACCTCAGCAATAGGACCTCAGCAATAGGACCTCAGCAATAGGACCTCAGCAATAGGACCTCAGCATTGTGACCTCAACAATAGGACCTCAGCAATAGGACCTCAGAATTGTGACGTCTGCATTTTGACCTCAGCAATAGGACCTCAGCCTTGTGACCTCAGCAACAGGACCTCAGCATTGTGACCTCAGCAACAGGACCTCAGCAATAGGACATCAGCAATAGGACCTCAGCATTGTGACCTCAGCATTGTGACCTCAGCAATAGAACCTCAGCAATAGGACCTCAGCCTTGTGACCTCAGCAATAGGACCTAAGCCTTGTGACCTCAGCAACAGGACCTCAGCAATAGGACCTCAGCAACGTGATCTCAGAACTGTGACCTCAGCAATAGGACATCAGCAATAGGACCTCAGCAATAGGACCTCAGCATTGAGACCTCAGCATTGAGACCTCAGCATTGAGACCTCAGCATTGAGACCTCAGCATTGAGACCTCAGCAATAGGACCTCAGAATTGTGACCTCAGCAATAGGACGTCAGAAATAGCACCTCAGCATTGTGACCTCTGCAATAGGACCTCACCAATAGGACCTCAGAAATAAGTCCTCAGCATTGTGACCTCAGCAATAGGACCTCATCAATAGGACCTCAGCAATAGGACCTCAGCATTGTGACCTCAGCAATAGGACCTCAGCAATAGGATCTAAGCATTGTGACCACAGTAATAGGACCTCAGCAATAGGACCTCAGCAATAGGACCTCAGCAATAGGACCTCAGCAATAGGACCTCTGCCATAGGACCTTAGCAATAAGACCTCAGCAATAGGACCTCAGCATTGTGACCTCAGCATTGTGACCTCAGCAATAGGACCTCAGCAATAGGACCTCAGCAATAGGACCTCTGCATGGTGACCTCAGCAATAGAACCTCAGCCTTGTGACCTCAGCAAAGGACCTCAGCATTGTGACCTCAGCATTGTGACCTCAGCAATAGGACCTCAGGAAAAGGACCTCAGCATTGTGACCTCAGCAATAGGACCTCAGCAATAGGACCTCATCAAGAGGATCTAAGCAATAGGACCTCAGAATTGTGACCTCAGCAATAGGACCTCATCAATAGGACCTCAGCAATAGGACCTCTGAATTGTGACCTCAGCATTGTGACCTCAGCAATAACACCTCAGCATTGTGACCTCAGCAATAGGACATCAGCATTTTGACCTCAGCAATAGGACCTCAGCAATAGGACCTCAGCAATAGGACCTCAGCAATAGGACCTCAGCAATAGGACCTCAGCAATAGGACCTCAGCATTGTGACCTCAGCAATAGGACCTCAGCATTGTAACCTCAGCATTGTAACCTCAGAAATAGGACCTCAGCAATAGGACCTCAGCATTGTGACCTCAGCATTGTGACCTCAGCATTGTGACCTCAGCAATAGGACCTCAGCAATAGGACCTCAGCAACAGGACCTCAGCAATAGGACCTCAGCAATCGTACCAAGCAATAGGACCTCAGCAATAGGACCTCAGCAATAGGACCTCAGCAATAGGACCTCAGCAATAGGACCTCAGCAATAGGACCTCAGCATTGTGACCTCAGCATTCTGATCTCAGCAATAGGACCTCAGCAATAGGACCTCAGCATTGAGACCTCAGCATGGTGACCTCAGCAATAGGACCTCAGCAATAGGACCTCAGCATTGAGACCTCAGCATGGTGACCTCAGCATGGTGACCTCAGCAATAGGACCTCAGCAATAGGACCTCAGCAATAGGACCTCAGCAATAGGACCTCAGCAATAGGACCTCAGCATTGTGACCTCAGCAATAGGACCTCATCAATAGGACCTCAGAAATAAGTCCTCAGCATTGTGACCTCAACAATAGGACCTCATCAATAGGACCTCAGCAGTAGGACCTCAGCATTGTGACCTCAGCAATAGGACCTCAGCAATAGGACCTCAGCAATAGGACCTCAGCATTGTGACCACAGCAATAGGACCTCAGCAATACGACCTCAGCAATAGGACCTCTGCAATAGGACCTCAGCTTTGTGACCTCAGCAATAGGACCTCAGAAATAGCACCTCAGCATTGTGACCTCAGGAATAGGACCTCAGCAATAGGACCTCAGAAATAAGTCCTCAGCATTGTGTCCTCAGCAATAGGACCTAATCAATAGGACCTCAGCAGTAGAACCTCAGCATTGTGACCTCAGCTATAGGACCTCAGCTATAGGACCTCAGCAATAGGACCTCAGCAATAGGACCTCAGCATTGTGACCTCAGCATTGTGACCTCAGAAATAGGACCTCAGCAATAGGACCTCAGCATTGTGACCTCAGCAAAAGGACCTCAGCAATAGGACCTCAGCAATAGGACCTCAGCAATAGGACCTCAGCATCGTGATCTCAGCATCGTGATCTCAGCATTGTGACCTCTGCAATAGGACCTCTGCATTGTGACCTCAGCAACAGGACCTCAGCAATAGGACCTCAGCATTGTGACCTCAGCATTGTGACCTCAGCAATAGGACCTCAGCAATCGTACCTGAACAATAGGACCTCATCATTGTGACCTCAGCAATAGGACCTCAGCAATAGGACCTCAGCAATAGGACTTCAGCAATTTGACCTCAGCATTCTGACCTCAGCAATAGGACCTCAGCAATAAGACCTCATCCTTGTGACCTCAGCAATAGGACCTCAGCAATAGGACCTCAGCAATAGGACCTCAGCAATAGGACCTCAGCATCGTGATCTCAGCATCGTGATCTCAGCATTGTGACCTCTGCAATAGGACCTCTGCATTGTGACCTCAGCAACAGGACCTCAGCAATAGGACATCAGCAATAGGACCTCAGCATTGTGACCTCAGCATTGTGACCTCAGCATTGTGACCTCAGCAATAGGACCTCAGCAATAGGACCTCAGCAATAGGACCTCAGCAATAGGACCTCAGCATTGTGACCTCAGCAATAGGACCTCAGCAATAGGACCTCAGAATTGTGACCTCTGCATTGTGACCTCAGCAATAGGACCTCAGCATTGTGACCTCAGCAACAGGACCTCAGCAATAGGACCTCAGCAACGTGATCTCAGCACTGTGACCTCAGCATTAGGACATCAGCAATAGGACCTCAGCAATAGGACCTCAGCATTGAGACCTCAGCATTGTGACCTCAGCAATAGGACCTCAGCATTGTGACCTCAGCAATAGGACCTCAGAAATAGCACCTCAGCATTGTGACCTCTGCAATAGGACCTCATCAATAGGACCTCAGCAATAGGACCTCTGCATTGTGACCTCAGCAATAACACCTCAGTATTGTGACCTCAGCAATAGGACATCAGCATTTTGACCTCAGCAATAGGACCTCAGCAATAGGACCTCAGCATTGTGACCTCAGCAATAGGACCTCAGCATAGTAACCTCAGCATTGTGACCTCAGAAATAGGACCTCAGAAATAAGACCTCAGCAATAGGACCTCAGCAATAGGACCTCAGCAATAGGACCTCAGCATTGTGACGTCAGCATTGTGACCTCAGCAATAGGACCTCAGCAATAGTACCTCAGCAATAGGACCTCAGCAATCGTACCTGAGCAATAGGACCTCATCATTGTGACCTCAGCAATAGGACCTCAGCAATAGGACCTCAGCAATAGGACCTCAGCAATAGGACCTCAGCATTGTGACCTCAGCATTCTGACCTCAGCAATAGGACCTCAGCAATAAGACCTCAGCAATAGGACCTCAGCAATAGGACGTCAGCAATAGGACCTCAGCAATAGGACCTCAGCATCGTGATCTCAGCATTGTGACCTCTGCAATAGGACCTCAGCATTGTGACCTCAGCAACAGGACCTCAGCAATAGGACATCAGCAATAGGACCTCAGCATTGTGACCTCAGCATTGTGACCTCAGCAATAGGACCTCAGCAATAGGACCTCAGCATTGTGACCTCAACAATAGGACCTCAGCAATAGGACCTCAGAATTGTGACCTCTGCATTGTGACCTCAGCAATAGGACATCAGCCTTGTGACCTCAGCAACAGGACCTCAGCATTGTGACCTCAGCAACAGGAACTCAGCAATAGGACATCAGCAATAGGACCTCAGCATTGTGACCTCAGCATTGTGACCTCAGCAATAAGACCTCAGCAATAGGACCTCAGCATTGTGACCTCTGCATTGTGACCTCAGCAATAGGACCTCAGCCTTGTGACCTCAGCAACAGGACCTCAGCAATAGGACCTCAGCAACGTGATCTCAGCACTGTGACCTCAGCAATAGGACATCAGCAATAGGACCTCAGCATTGAGACCTCAGCATTGAGACCTCAGCAATAGGACCTCAGCATTGTGACCTCAGCAATAGGATGTCAGAAATAGCACCTCAGCATTGTGACCTCTGCAATAGGACCTCAGCAATAGGACCTCAGAAATAAGTCCTCAGCATTGTGACCTCAGCAATAGGACCTCATCAATAGGACCTCAGCAATAGGACCTCAGCATTGTGACCTCAGCAATAGGACCTCAGCAATAGGACCTAAGCATTGTGACCACAGTAATAGGACCTCAGCATTGTGACCTCAGCAATAGGACCTCAGCAATAGGACCTCAGCAATAGGACCTCAGCAATAGGACCTCTGCCATAGGACCTTAGCAATAAGACCTCAGCAATAGGACCTCAGCATTGTGACCTCAGCAATAGGACCTCAGCAATAGGACCTCAGCAATAGGACCTCATAACTGTGACCTCTGCATGGTGACCTCAGCAATAGGACCTTAGCCTTGTGACCTCAGCAATAGGACCTCAGCATTGTGACCTCAGCATTGTGACCTCAGCAATAGGACCTCAGGAAAAGGACCTCAGCATTGTGACCTCAGCAATAGGACCTCAGCAATAGGACCTCATCAAGAGGATCTCAGCAATAGGACCTCAGCATTGTGACCTCAGCAATAGGACCTCATCAATAGGACCTCAGCAATAGGACCTCTGCATTGTGACCTCAGCATTGTGACCTCAGCAATAACACCTCAGCATTGTGACCTCAGCAATAGGACATCAGCATTTTGACCTCAGCAATAGGACCTCAGCAATAGGACCTCAGCATTGTGACCTCAGCATTGTAACCTCAGCATTGTGACCTCAGAAATAGGACCTCAGCAATAGGACCTCAGCAATAGGACCTCAGCATTGTGACCTCAGCATTGTGACCTCAGCAATAGGACCTCAGCAATAGGACCTCAGCAATCGTACCAGAGCAATAGGACCTCATCATTGTGACCTCAGCAATAGGACCTCAGCAATAGGACCTCAGCAATAGGACCTCAGCAATAGGACCTCAGCAATAGGACCTCAGCATTGTGACCTCAGCATTCTGACCTCAGCAATAGGACCTCAGCAATAGGACCTCAGCATTGAGACCTCAGCATGGTGACCTCAGCAATAGGACCTCAGTAATAGGACCTCAGCATTGAGACCTCAGCATGGTGACCTCAGCAATAGGACCTCAGAAATAGCACCTCAGCATTGTGACCTCATCAATAGGACCTCAGAAATAAGTCCTCAGCATTGTGACCTCAACAATAGGACCTCATCAATAGGACCTCAGCAGTAGGACCTCAGCATTGTGACCTCAGCAATAGGACCTAAGCATTGTGACGTCAGCAATAGGACCTCAGCAATACAACCTCAGCAATACGACCTCAGCAATAGGACCTCAGCATTGTGACCTCAGCATTGTGACCTCAGCAATAGGACCTCAGAAATAGCACCTCAGCATTGTGACCTCAGCAATAGGACCTCAGCAATAGGACCTCAGAAATAAGTCCTCAGCATTGTGACCTCAGCAATAGGACCTCATCAATAGGACCTCAGCAGTAGGACCTCAGCATTGTGACCTCAGCTATAGGACCTCAGCAATAGGACCTCTGCATTGTGACCTCAGCATTGTGACCTCAGCATTGTGACCTCAGCAATAGGACCTCAGCATTGTACCCTCAGCATTGTGACCTCAGAAATAGGACCTCAGCAATAGGACCTCAGCATTGTGACCTCAGCAATAGGACCTCAGCATTGTAACCTCAGCATTGTGACCTCAGAAATAGGACCTCAGCATTGTGACCTCAGCAATAGGACCTCAGCAATCGTACCTGAACAATAGGACCTCATCACTGTGACCTCAGCAATAGGACCTCTGCAATAGGACCTCAGCAATAGGACTTCAGCATTGTGACCTCAGCATTGTGACCTCAGCAATAGGACCTCAGCAATAAGACCTCAGCCTTGTGACCTCAGCCTTGTGACCTCAGCAATAGGACCTCAGCAATAGGACCTCAGCAATAGGACCTCAGCAATAGGACCTCAGCATTGTGACCTCTGCAATAGGACCTCTGCAATAGGACCTCCGCATTGTGACCTCAGCAACAGGACCTCAGCAATAGGACATCAGCAATAGGACCTCAGCATTGTGACCTCAGCATTGTGACCTCAGCATTGTGACCTCAGCATTGTGACCTCAGCATTGTGACCTCAGCAATAGGACCTCAGCATTGTGACCTCAGCAATAGGACCTCAGCAATAGGACCTCAGCAATTGGACCTCAGCATTGTGACATCAGCAGTAGGACCTCAGCATTGTGAACTCAGCAATAGGATCTCAGCATTGTGACCTCAGAAATAGGACATCAGCAATAGGACCTCAGCATTTTGACCTCAGCAATAGGACCTCAGCAATAGGCCCTCAGCAATAGGACCTCAGCAACAGGACCTCAGCATTGTGACCTCAGCATTGTGACCTCAGCATTGTGACCTCAGCAATAGGACCTCAGCAATAGGACCTCAGCAATAGGACCTCAGCATTGTGACCTCAGCAATAGGACCTCAGCAATAGGACCTCAGAATTGTGACCTCTGCATTGTGACCTCAGCAATAGGACCTCAGCATTGTGACCTCAGCAACAGGACCTCAGCAGTAGGACCTCAGCAACGTGATCTCAGCACTGTGACCTCAGCAATAGGACATCAGCAATAGGACCTCAGCAATAGGACCTCAGCATTGAGACCTAAGCATTGTGACCTTAGCAATAGGACCTCAGAAATAGCACCTCAGCATTGTAACCTCTGCAATAGGACCTCAGCAATAGGACCTCAGAAATAAGTCCTCAGCATTGTGACCTCAGGAATAGGACCTCATCAATAGGACCTCAGCATTGTGACCTCAGCAATAGGCCCTAAGCATTGTGACCACAGTATTAGGACCTCAGCAATAGGACCTCAGCAATAGGACCTCAGCAATAGGACCTCAGCAATAGGACCTCTGCCATAGGACCTCAGCAATAAGACCTCAGCAATAGGACCTCAGCATTGTGACCTCAGCAATAGTACCTCAGCAATAGGACCTCAGCAATAGGACCTCAGAACTGTGACCTCTGCATTGTGACCTCAGCAATAGGACCTCAGCCTTGTGACCTCAGCAATAGGACCTCAGCATTGTGACCACAGCATTGTGACCTCAGCAATAGGACCTCAGCAATAGGACCTCAGCATTGAGACCTCATCATGGTGACCTCAGCAATAGGACCTCAGCATTGTGACCTCAGCAATAGGACCTCAGAAATAGCACCTCAGCATTGTGACCTCAGCAATAGGACCTCAGCAATAGGACCTCAGAAATAAGTCCTCAGCAATAGGACCTCAGCAATACGACCTCAGCAGTAGGACCTCAGCATTGTGACCTCAGCAATAGGACCTCAGCAATAGGACCTCAGCATTGTGACCACATCAATAGGACCTCAGCAATATGACCTCAGCAATAGGACCTCAGCAATAGGACCTCAGCAATAGGACCTCAGCATTGTGACCTCAGCAATAGGACCTCAGAAATAGCACCTCAGCATTGTGACCTCAGCAATAGGACCTCAGCAATAGGACCTCAGCATTGTGACCTCAGAAATAGGACCTCATCAATAGGACCTCAGCAGTAGGACCTCAGCATTGTGACCTCAGCTATAGGACCTCAGAAATAGGACCTCTGCATTGTGACCTCAGCAATAGGACCTCACCAATAAGACCTCAGCATTGTGACATCAGCAATAGGACATCAGCATTTTGACCTCAGCAATAGGACCTCAGCATTGTGACCTCAGCAATAGGACCTCAGCAATAGGACCTCAGCAATAGGACCTCTGCATCATGATCTCAGCATTGTGACCTCAGCAATAGGACCTCAGCATTGTGACCTCAGCATTGTGACCTCAGCAATAGGACATCAGCAATAGGACCTCAGCATTGTGACCTCAGCATTGTGACTTAAGCAATAGGACGTCAGCATTGTGACCTCAGCAATAGGACCTCAGCAATAGGACCTAAGCAATAGGACCTCAGCAATAAGACCTCAGCATTGTGACCTCGGCAATAGGACCTCAGCCCTGTGACCTCAGCAATAGGACCTAAGCATTGTGACCTCAGTAATAGGACCTCAGCAATAGGACCTCAGCAATAGGACCTCAGAAATAGGACCTCAGCAATAGGACCTCAGCAATAGGACCTCAGCAATTGGACCTCAGCATTGTGACATCAGCAGTAGGACCTCAGCATTGTGAACTCAGCAATAGGATCTCAGCATTGTGACCTCAGAAATAGGACATCAGCAATAGGACCTCAGCATTTTGACCTCAGCAATAGGACCTCAGCAATATGACCTCAGCAATAGGCCCTCAGCAATAGGACCTCAGCAACAGGACCTCAGCATTGTGACCTCAGCATTGTGACCTCAGCATTGTGACCTCAGCAATAGGACCTCAGCATTTTGACCTCAGCAATAGGACCTCAGCAATAGGACCTCAGCAATAGTACCTTAGCATTGTGACCTCAGCACTGTGACCTCAGCAATAGGACCTCAGCATTGTGACCTCAGCAATAGGACCTCAGCATTGTGACCTCAGCATTGGGACCTCAGCAATAGGACCTAAGTGTTGTGACCTCAGCTATAGGACCTTAGCAATAGGACCTCAACATTGTGACCTCAGCGATAGGACCTTAGCAATAGGACCTCAACATTGTGACCTCAGCAATAGGACCTCAGCAATAGGACCTCAGCAACAGGACCTCAGCAAAAGGACCTCAGCAAAAGGACCTCAGGATTGTGACCTCAGCAATAGCACCTCAGCATTGTGACCTCAGCAATAAGACCTCAGCAATAGGACCTCAGCAATAGCACCTTGGCAATAGGACCTCAGCATTGAGACCTCAGCATTGGGACCTCAGCAATAGGACCTCAGAACTGTGACCTCTGCATTGTGACCTCAGCAATAGGACCTCAGCCTTGTGACCTCAGCAATAGGACCTCAGCATTGTGACCACAGCATTGTGACCTCAGCAATAGGACCTCAGCAATAGGACCTCAGCATTGTGACCTCAGCAATAGCACCTTGGCAATAGGACCTCAGCATTGAGACCTCAGCATGGTGACCTCAGCAATAGGACCTCAGCATTGTAACCTCAGCATTGTGACCTCAGCAATAGGACCTCAGCATTGTGACCTCAGCAATAGGACCTCAGCAATCGTACCTGAGCAATAGGACCTCATCATTGTGACCTCAGCAATAGGACCTCAGCAATAGGACCTCAGCAATAGGACTTCAGCATTGTGACCTCAGCATTCTGACCTCAGCAATAGGACCTCAGCAATAAGACCTCAGCCTTGTGACCTCAGCAATAGGACCTCAGCAATAGGACCTCAGCAATAGGACCTCAGCATCGTGATCTCAGCATTGTGACCTCTGCAATAGGACCTGAGCAATAGGACCTCAGCATTGTGACCTCAGCAATAGGACCTCAGAAATAGGACCTCAGAATTGTGACCTCTGCACTGTGACCTCAGCAATAGGACCTCAGCATTGTGACCTCAGCAACAGGACCTCAGCTATAGGACCTCAGCAACGTGATCTCAGCACTGTGACCTCAGCAATAGGACATCAGCAATAGGACCTCAGCAATAGGACCTCAGCATTGAGACCTCAGCATTGTGACCTCAGCAATAGGACCTCAGCATTGTGACCTCAGCAATAGGACCTCAGAAATTGCACCTCAGCATTGTGACCTCTGCAATCGGACCTCAGCAATAGGACCTCAGAAATAAGTCCTCAGCATTGTGACCTCATCAATAGGACCTCAGCAATAGGACCTCAGCATTGTGACCTCAGCAATAGGACCTCAGCAATAGGACCTAAGCATTGTGACCACAGTAATAGGACCTCAGCAATAGGACCTCAGCAATAGGACCTCAGCAATAGGACCTAAGCAATAGGACCTCAGCAATAGGACCTCAGCAATAGGACCTCAGCAATAGGACCTCAGCTTTGTGACCTCAGCAATAGGACCTCAGCAATAGGACCTAAGCAATAGGACCTCAGAACTGTGACCTCTGCATTGTGACCTCAGCAATAGGACCTCAGCCTTGTGACCTCAGCAATAGGACCTCAGCATTGTGACCTCAGCAATAGGACCTCAGCAATAGGACCTCAGCATTGAAACCTCATCATGGTGACCTCAGCAATAGGACCTCAGCATTGTGACCTCAGCAATAGGACCTCAGAAATAGCACCTCAGCATTGTGACCTCAGCAATAGGACCTCAGCAATAGGACCTCAGAAATAAGTCCTCAGCAATAGGACCTCAGCAATACGACCTCAGCAGTAGGACCTCAGCAGTAGGACCTCAGCATTGTGACCTCAGCAATAGGACCTCAGCAATAGGACCTCAGCATTGTGACCACATCAATAGGACCTCAGCAATAGGACCTCAGCAATAGGACCTCAGCAATAGGACCTCAGCATTGTGACCTCAGCAATAGGACCTCAGAAATAGCACCTCAGCATTGTGACCTCAGCAATAGGACCTCAGCAATAGGACCTCAGAAATAAGTCCTGAGCATTGTGACCTCAGCAATAGGACCTCATCAATAGGACCTCAGCAGTAGGACCTCAGCATTGTGACCTCAGCTATAGGACCTCAGAAATAGGACCTCTGCATTGTGACCTCAGCAATAGGACCTCAGCAATAAGACCTCAGCATTGTGACATCAGCAATAGGACATCAGCATTTTGACCTCAGCAATAGGACCTCAGCATTGTGACCTCAGCAATAGGACCTCAGCATTGTGACCTCAGCAATAGGACATCAGCAATAGGACCTCAGCATTGTGACCTCAGCATTGTAACTTAAGCAATAGGACGTCAGCATTGTGACCTCAGCAATAGGACCTCAGAAATAGGACCTAAGCAATAGGACCTCAGCAATAAGACCTCAGCATTGTGACCTCTGCATTGTTACCTCTGCATTGTGACCTCGGCAATAGGACCTCAGCACTGTGACCTCAGCAATAGGACCTAAGCATTGTGACCTCAGTAATAGGACCTCAGCAATAGGACCTCAGCAATAGGACCTCAGCAATAGGACCTCAGCAATAGGACCTGAGAAATTGGACCTCAGAAACAGGACCTCAGCAATAGGACCTCAGCAATAGGACCTCAGCAATTGGACCTCAGCATTGTGACCTCAGCTGTAGGACCTCAGCATTGTGAACTCAGCAACAGGATCTCAGCATTGTGACCTCAGAAATAGGACCTCAGCAATAGGACCTCAGCATTTTGACCTCAGCAATAGGACCTCAGCAATATGACCTCATCAATAGGCCCTCAGCAATAGGACCTCAGCAATAGGACCTCAGCAATAGGACCTCAGCAATAGGACCTCAGCATTTTGACCTCAGCAATACGACCTCAGCAATACGACCTTAGCATTGTGACCTCAGCACTGTGACCTCAGCAATAGGACCTCAGCATTGTGACCACAGCAATAGGACCTCAGCCATAGGACCTCTGCAATAGGACCTCAGCATTGTGACCTCAGCATTGGGACCTCAGCAATAGGACCTAAGTGTTGTGAACTCAGCAATAGGACCTTAGCAATAGGACCTCAACATTGTGACCTCAGCAATAGGACCTCAGCCATAGGACCTCAGCAACAGGACCTCAGGATTGTGACCTCAGCAATAGCACCTCAGCATTGTGACCTCAGCAATAGGACCTCAGCAATAGGACCTCAGCAATAGGACCTTGGCAATAGGACCTCAGCATTGAGACCTCAGCATTGGGACCTCAGCAATAGGACCTAAGTGTTGTGACCTCAGCAATAGGACCTTAGCAATAGGACCTCAACATTGTGACCTCAGCAATAGGACCTCAGCAATAGGACCTCAGCAACAGGACCTCAGGATTGTGACCTCAGCAATAGCACCTCAGCATTGTGACCTCAGCAATAGGACCTCAGCAATAGGACCTCAGCAATAGCACCTTGGCAATAGGACCTCAGCATTGAGACCTCAGCATGGTGACCTCAACAATAGGACCTCAGCATTGTGACCTCAGTTATAGGACCTCAGAAATAGCACCTCAGCATTGTGACCTCAGCATTGTGACCTCAGCAATAGGACCTCAGCAATAGGACCTCAGCAATAGGACCTCAGCATTGTGACCTCAGCAATAGGACCTCAGCATTGTGACATCAGCAATAGGACCTCAGCAATAGGACCTCAGCAATAGGACCTCAGAATTGGGACCTCTGCATTGTGACCTCTGCAATAGGAGCTCAGTATTGTGACCTCAGCAATAGGGCCTCAGAAATAGGACCTCATCTTTGTGACCTCAGCAATAGGACCTCAGCAATAGGACCTCCGCATTGTGACCTCAGCATTGTGACCTCAGCAATAGGACCTCAGCAATAGGACCTCACCATTGTGACATCAGCAATAAGACCTCAGCATTGTGACCTCAGCAATAGGTCCTCAGCATTGTGACCTCAGCAATAGGACCTCAGCAATAGGACCTCAGCAATAGGACCTCAGCAATAGGACCTCAGCATTGTGACCTCAGCAATAGGACCTCAGCAATAGGACCTCAGAATTGTGACCTCTGCATTGTGACCTCAGCAATAGGACCTCAGCCTTGTGACCTCAGCAACAGGACCTCAGCAATAGGACCTCAGCAACGTGATCTCAGCACTGTGACCTCAGCAATAGGAAATCAGCAATAGGACCTCAGCAATAGGACCTCAGCATTGAGACCTCAGCATTGAGACCTCAGCAATAGGACGTCAGAAATAGCACCTCAGCATTGTGACCTCTGCAATAGGACCTCAGCAATAGGACCTCAGAAATAATTCCTCAGCATTGTGACCTCAGCAATAGGACCTCATCAATAGGACCTCAGCAATAGGACCTCAGCATTGTGACCTCAGCAATAGGACCTCAGCAATAGGACCTCAGCAATAGGACCTCAGCAATAGGACCTCAGCAATAGGACCTCAGCAATAGGACCTCAGAAATAGGACCTCAGAAATAGGACCTCAGAAATAGGACCTCAGAACTGTGACCTCTGCATGGTGACCTCAGCAATAGGACCTCAGCCTTGTGACCTCAGCAATAGGACCTCAGCATTGTGACCTCAGCAATAGGACCTCAGCAATAGGACCTCAGCATTGAGACCTCAGCAATAGGACCTCAGCAATAGGACCTCAGCAATAGGACCTCAGCATTGAGACCTCAGCATGGTGACCTCAGCAATAGGACCTCAGCATTGTGACCTCAGCAACAGGACCTCAGAAATAGCACCTCAGCATTGTGACCTCAGCAATAGGACCTCAGCAGTAGGACCTCAGAAATAAGTCCTCAGCATTGTGACCTCAGCAATAGGACCTCATCAATAGGACCTCAGCAGTAGGACCTCAGCATTGTTACCTCAGCAATAGGACCTCAGCAATAGGACCTAAGCATTGTGACCACAGCAATAGGACCTCAGCAATACGACCTCAGCAATAGGACCTCAGCAATAGGACCTCAGCATTGTGACCTCAGCAATAGGACCTCAGAAATAGCACCTCAGCATTGTGACCTCAGCAATAGGACCTCAGCAATAGGACCTCAGAAATAAGTCCTCAGCATTGTGATCTCAGCAATAGGACCTCATCAATAGGACCTCAGCAGTAGGACCTCAGCATTGTGACCTCAGCTATAGGACCTCAGCAATAGGACCTCTGCATTGTGACCTCAGCAATAGGACCTCAGCATTGTAACCTCAGCATTGTGACCTCAGAAATAGGACCTCAGCAATAGGACCTCAGCATTGTGACCTCAGCAATAGGACCTCAGCATTGTAACCTCAGCATTGTGACCTCAGAAATAGGACCTCAGCAATAGGACCTCAGCATTGTGACCTCAGCAATAGGACCTCAGCAATCGTACCTGAGCAATAGGACCTCATCATTGTGACCTCAGCAATAGGACCTCAGCAATAGGACCTCAGCAATAGGACCTCAGCAATAGGACCTCAGCAATAGGACCTCAGCAATAGGACCTCAGCATTGTGACCTCAGCATTCTGACCTCAGCAATAGGAACTCAGCAATAAGACTTCAGCCTTGTGACCTCAGCAATAGGACCTCAGCAATAGGACCTCAGCAATAGGACCTCAGCAATAGGACCTCAGCAATAGGACCTCAGCAATAGGACCTCAGCAATAGGACCTCAGCAATAGGACCTCAGCAATAGGACCTCAGCATCGTGATCTCAGCATTGTGACCTCTGCAATAGGACCTCTGCAATAGGACCTCAGCATTGTGACCTCAGCAACAGGACCTCAGCAATAGGACATCAGCAATAGGACCTCAGCATTTTGACCTCAGCATTGTGACCTCAGCAATAGGACCTCAGCATTTTGACCTCAGCAATAGGACCTCAGCAATAGGACCTCAGCAATAGGACCTTAGCATTGTGACCTCAGCACTGTGACCTCAGCAATAGGACCTCAGCATTGTGACCTCAGCAATAGGACCTCAGCCATAGGACCTCAGCAATAGGACCTCAGCATTGTGACCTCAGCAATAGGACCTAAGTGTTGTGACCTCAGCAATAGGACCTTAGCAATAGGACCTCAACATTGTGACCTCAGCAATAGGACCTCAGCAATAGGACCTCAGCAACAGGACCTCAGGATTGTGACCTCAGCAATAGCACCTCAGCATTGTGACCTCAGCATTGTGACCTCAGCAATAGGACCTCAGCAATAGGACCTCAGCAATAGGACCTCAGCAACAGGACCTCAGGATTGTGACCTCAGCAATAGCACCTCAGCATTGTGACCTCAGCAATAGGACCTCAGCAATAGGACCTCAGCAATAGGACCTCAGCAATAGGACCTCAGCATTGAGACCTCAGCATGGTGACCTCAGCAATAGGACCTCAGCAATAGGACCTCAGCAATAGGACCTCAGCAATTGGACCTCAGCATTGTGACCTCAGCTGTAGGACCTCAGCAATAGGACCTCAGCAATAGGACCTCAGCATTGTGACCTCAGCAATAGGACCTCAGCATTGTGACCTCAGCAATAGGACCTCAGCAATAGGACCTCAGCAATCGGACCTCTGCATTGTGACCTCTGCATTGTGACCTCTGCAATAGGACCTCAGTATTGTGACCTCAGCAATAGGGCCTCAGAAATAGGACCTCATCTTTGTGACCTCAGCAATAGGACCTCCGCATTGTGACCTCAGCATTGTGACCTCAGCAATAGGACCTCAGCAATAGGACCTCACCATTGTGACATCAGCAATAAGACCTCAGCATTGTGACCTCAGCAATAGGACCTCAGCATTGTGACCTCAGCAATAGGACCTCAGCAATAGGACCTCAGCAATAGGACCTCAGCAATAGGACCTCAGCAATAGGACCTCAGCATTGTGACCTCAGCAATAGGACCTCAGCAATAGGACCTCAGCAATAGGACCTCAGCGTTGTGACCTCAGAAATAGGACCTCAGCAATAGGACCTCAGCAATAGGACCTCAGCAATAGGACCTCAGCAATAGGACCTCAGCAATAGGACCTCAGCACCGTGATCTCAGCATTGTGACCTCTGCAATAGGACCTCTGCAATAGGACCTCAGCATTGTGACCTCAGCAACAGGACCTCAGCAATAGGACATCAGCAATAGGACCTCAGCATTGTGACCTCAGCATTGTGACCTCAGCAATAGGACCTCAGCAATAGGACCTCAGCAATAGGACCTCAGCAATAGGACCTCAGCAATAGGACCTCAGAATTGTGACCTCTGCATTGTGACCTCAGCAATAGGACCTCAGCATTGTGACCTCAGCAACAGGACCTCAGCAATAGGACCTCAGCAATAGGACCTCAGCACTGTGACCTCAGCAATAGGACATCAGCAATAGGACCACAGCAATAGGACCTCAGCATTGAGACCTCAGCATTGTGACCTCAGCAATAGGACCTCAGCATTGTGACCTCAGCAATAGGACCTCAGAAATAGCACCTCAGCATTGTGACCTCTGCAATAGGACCTCAGCAATAGGACCTCAGAAATAATTCCTCAGCATTGTGACCTCAGCAATAGGACCTCATCAATAGGACCTCAGCAATAGGACCTCAGCATTGTGACCTCAGCAATAGGACCTCAGCAATAGGACCTAAGCATTGTGACCACAGTAATAGGACCTCAGCAATAGGACCTCAGCAATAGGACCTCAGCAATAGGACCTCAGCAATAGGACCTCTGCCATAGGACCTCTGCCATAGGACCTCAGCAATAGGAACTCAGCATTGTGACCTCAGCAATAGGACCTCAGCAATAGGACCTCAGCAATAGGACCTCAGAACTGTGACCTCTGCATTGTGACCTCAGCAATACGACCTCAGCCTTGTGACCTCAGCAATAGGACCTCAGCATTGTGACCTCAACATTGTGACCTCAGCAATAGGACCTCAGCAATAGGACCTCAGCATTGAGACCTCATCATGGTGACCTCAGCAATAGGACCTCAGCATTGTGACCTCAGCAATAGGACCTCAGAAATAGCACCTCAGCATTGTGACCTCAGTAATAGGACCTCAGCAATAGGACCTCAGAAATAAGTCCTCAGCAATAGGACCTCAGCAATAGGACCTCAGCAGTAGGACCTCAGCATTGTGACCTCAGCAATAAGACCTCAGCAATAGGACCTAAGCATTGTGACCACAGCAATAGGACCTCAGCAATAAGACCTCAGCATTGTGACCTCAGCAATAGGACCTCAGCAATAGGACCTCAGAAATAAGTCCTCAGCATTGTGACCTCAGCAATAGGACCTCATCAATAGGACCTCAGCAGTAGGACCTCAGCATTGTGACCTCAGCTATAGGACCTCAGAAATAGGACCTCTGCATTGTGAAGTCAGCAATAGGACCTCAGCAATAAGACCTCAGCATTGTGACATCAGCAATAGGACATCAGCATTTTGACCTCAGCAATAGGACCTCAGCAATAGGACCTCAGCAACAGGACCTCAGGATTGTGACCTCAGCAATACCACCTCAGCATTGTGACCTCAGCAATAGGACCTCAGCAATAGGACCTCAGCAATAGCACCTTGGCAATAGGACCTCAGCATTGAGACCTCAGCATTGGGACCTCAGCAGTAGGACCTAAGTGTTGTGACCTCAGCAATAGGACCTTAGCAATAGGACCTCAACATTGTGACCTCAGCAATAGGACCTCAGCAATAGCACCTCAGCATTGTGACCTCAGCAATAGGACCTCAGCAATAGCACCTTGGCAATAGGACCTCAGCATTGAGACCTCAGCATGGTGACCTCAGCAATAGGACCTCAGCATTGTGACCTCAGTAATAGGACCTCAGAAATAGCACCTCAGCATTGTGACCTCACCATTGTGACCTCAGCATTGTGACCTCAGCAATAGGACCTCAGCAATAGGACCTCAGCATTGAGACCTCAGCAATAGGACCTCAGCATTGTGACCTCAGCAATAGGACCTCAGCAATAGGACCTCAGCAATAGGACCTCAGAATTGGGACCTCTGCATTGTGACCTCTGCATTGTGACCTCTGCAATAGGGCCTCAGAAATAGGACCTCATCTTTGTGACCTCAGCAATAGGACCTCAGCAATAGGACCTCTGCCATAGGACCTCAGCAATAAGACCTCAGCAATAGGAACTCAGCATTGTGACCTCAGCAATAGGACCTCAGCAATAGGACCTCAGCAATAGGACCTCAGAACTGTGACCTCTGCATTGTGACCTCAGCAATACGACCTCAGCCTTGTGACCTCAGCAATAGGACCTCAGCATTGTGACCTCAGCATTGTGACCTCAGCATTGTGACCTCAGCAATAGGACCTCATCAATAGGACCTCAGCAGTAGGACCTCAGCATTGTGACCTCAGCTATAGGACCTCAGAAATAGGACATCTGCATTGTGACGTCAGCAATAGGACCTCAGCAATAAGACCTCAGCATTGTGACATCAGCAATAGGACATCAGCATTTTGACCTCAGCAATAGGACCTCAGCAATAGGACCTCAGCAACAGGACCTCAGGATTGTGACCTCAGCAATACCACCTCAGCATTGTGACCTCAGCATTGTGACCTCAGCATTGTGACCTCAGCAATAGGACCTCAGCAATAGGACCTCAGCAATAGGACCTCAGCAATAGCACCTTGGCAATAGGACCTCAGCATTGAGACCTCGGCATTGGGACCTCAGCAATAGGACCTAAGTGTTGTGACCTCAGCAATAGGACCTTAGCAATAGGACCTCAGTATTGTGACCTCAGCAATAGGGCCTCAGAAATAGGACCTCATCTTTGTGACCTCAGCAATAGGACCTCAGCAATAGGACCACCGCATTGTGACCTCAGCATTGTGACCTCAGCAATAGGACCTCAGCAATAGGACCTCACCATTGTGACATCAGCAATAAGACCTCAGCATTGTGACCTCAGCAATAGGACCTCAGCATTGTGACCTCAGCAATCGTACCTGAGCAATAGGACCTCATCATTGTGACCTCAGCAATAGGACCTCAGCAATAGGACCTAAGCATTGTGACCACAGCAATAGGACCTCAGCAATAGCACCTCAGCATTGTGACCTCAGCAATAGGACCTCAGAAATAGCACCTAAGCATTGTGACCTCAGCAATAGGACCTCAGCAACAGGACCTCAGAAATAAGTCCTCAGCATTGTGACCTCAGCAATAGGACCTCAGCAATAGGACCTAAGCATTGTGACCACAGCAATAGGACCTCAGCAATAGCACCTCAGCATTGTGACCTCAGCAATAGGACCTCAGAAATAGCACCTCAGCATTGTGACCTCAGCAATAGGACCTCAGCAACAGGACCTCAGAAATAAGTCCTCAGCATTGTGACCTCAGCAATAGGACCTCATCAATAGGACCTCAGCAGTAGGACCTCAGCATTGTGACCTCAGCTATAGGACCTCAGAAATAGGACCTCTGCATTGTGACGTCAGCAATAGGACCTCAGCAATAAGACCTCAGCATTGTGACATCAGCAATAGGACATCAGCATTTTGACCTCAGCAATAGGACCTCAGCAACAGGACCTCAGCAACAGGACCTCAGGATTGTGACCTCAGCAATACCACCTCAGCATTGTGACCTCAGCAATAGGACCTCAGCAATAGGACCTCAGCAATAGCACCTTGGCAATAGGACCTCAGCATTGAGACCTCAGCATTGGGACCTCAGCAATAGGACCTAAGTGTTGTGACCTCAGCAATAGGACCTTAGCAATAGGACCTCAACATTGTGACCTCAGCAATAGGACCTCAGCAATAAATCCTCAGCAACAGGACCTCAGGATTGTGACCTCAGCAATAGCACCTCAGCATTGTGACCTCAGCAATAGGACCTCAGCAATAGCACCTTGGCAATAGCACCTTGGCAATAGGACCTCAGCATTGAGACCTCAGCATGGTGACCTCAACAATAGGACCTCAGCATTGTGACCTCAGTAATAGGACCTCAGAAATAGCACCTCAGCATTGTGACCTCACCATTGTGACCTCAGCATTGTGACCTCAGCAATAGGACCTCAGCAATAGGACCTCAGCATTGAGACCTCAGCAATAGGACCTCAGCATTGTGACCTCAGCAATAGGACCTCAGCAATAGGACCTCAGCAATAGGACCTCAGAATTGGGACCTCTGCATTGTGACCTCTGCATTGTGACCTCTGCAATAGGACCTCATCTTTGTGACCTCAGCAATAGGACCTCAGCAGTAGGACCACCGCATTGTGACCTCAGCATTGTGACCTCAGCAATAGGACCTCAGCAATAGGACCTCACCATTGTGACATCAGCAATAAGACCTCAGCATTGTGACCTCAGCAATAGGACCTCAACAATAGGACCTCTGCATTGTGACCTCAGCAATAGGACATCAGCAATAGGACCACAGCAATAGGACCTCAGCATTGAGACCTCAGCATTGTGACCTCAGCAATAGGACCTCAGAAATAGCACCTCAGCATTGTGACCTCTGCAATAGGACCTCAGCAATAGGACCTCAGAAATAAGTCCTCAGCATTGTGACCTCAGCAATAGGACCTCATCAATAGGACCTCAGCAATAGGACCTCAGCATTGTGACCTCAGCAATAGGACCTCAGCAATAGGACCTAAGCATTGTGACCACAGTAATAGGACCTCAGCAATAGGACCTCAGCAATAGGACCTCTGCCATAGGACCTCAGCAATAGGAACTCAGCATTGTGACCTCAGCAATAGGACCTCAGCAATAGGACCTCAGCAATAGGACCTCAGAACTGTGACCTCTGCATTGTGACCTCAGCAATACGACCTCAGCCTTGTGACCTCAGCAATAGGACCTCAGCATTGTGACCTCAGCATTGTGACCTCAGCAATAGGACCTCAGCAATAGGACCTCAGCATTGAGACCTCATCATGGTGACCTCAGCAATAGGACCTCAGCATTGTGACCTCAGCAATAGGACCTCAGAAATAGCACCTCAGCATTGTGACCTCAGCAATAGGACCTCAGCAGTAGGACCTCAGAAATAAGTCCTCAGCAATAGGACCTCAGCAATAGGACCTCAGCATTGTGACCTCAGCAATAGGACCTCAGCAATAGGACCTCAGCAATAGGACCTCAGCAATAGGACCTCAGCAATAGGACCACAGCAATAGGACCTCAGCAATAGGACCTCAGCATTGTGACCTCAGCAATAGGACCTCAGAAATAGCACCTCAGCATTGTGACCTCAGCAATAGGACCTAAGCAATAGGACCTCAGAAATAAGTCCTCAGCATTGTGACCTCAGCAATAGGACCTCATCAATAGGACCTCAGCAGTAGGACCTCAGCATTGTGACCTCAGCTATAGGACCTCAGAAATAGGACATCTGCATTGTGACGTCAGCAATAGGACCTCAGCAATAAGACCTCAGCATTGTGACATCAGCAATAGGACATCAGCATTTTGACCTCAGCAATAGGACCTCAGCAATAGGACCTCAGCAACAGGACATCAGGATTGTGACCTCAGCAATACCACCTCAGCATTGTGACCTCAGCAATAGGACCTCAGCAATAGGACCTCAGCAATAGCACCTTGGCAATAGGACCTCAGCATTGAGACCTCAGCATTGGGACCTCAGCAATAGGACCTAAGTGTTGTGACCTCAGCAATAGGACCTTAGCAATAGGACCTCAGTATTGTGACCTCAGCAATAGGGCCTCAGAAATAGGACCTCATCTTTGTGACCTCAGCAATAGGACCTCAGCAATAGGACCACCGCATTGTGACCTCAGCATTGTGACCTCAGCAATAGGACCTCAGCAACAGGACCTCACCATTGTGACATCAGCAATAAGACCTCAGCATTGTGACCTCAGCAATAGGACCTCAGCAATAGGACCTCAGCAATAGGACCTCAGCATTGTGACCTCAGCAATCGTACCTGAGCAATAGGACCTCACCATTGTGACCTCAGCATTGTGACCTCAGCATTGTGACCTCAGCAATAGGACCTGAGCAATAGGACCTCAGCAATAGGACCTCAGCAATAGGACCTCAGCAATAGGACCTCAGCATTGTGACCTCAGCATTCTGACCTCAGCAATAGGACCTCAGCAATAAGACCTCAGCCTTGTGACCTCAGCAATAGGACCTCAGCAATAGGACCTCAGCAATAGGACCTCAGCAATAGGACCTCAGCATCGTGATCTCAGCATTGTGACCTCTGCAATAGGACCTCAGCAACAGGACCTCAGCAATAGGACATCAGCAATAGGACCTCAGCATTGTGACCTCAGCATTGTGACCTCAGCATTGTGACCTCAGCAATAGGACCTCAGCAATAGGACCTCAGCAATAGGACCTCAGCATTGTGACGTCAGCAATAGGACCTCAGCAATAGGACCTCAGAATTGTGACCTCTGCATTGTGACCTCAGCAATAGGACCTCAGCATTGTGACCTCAGCAACAGGACCTCAGAAATAGGACATCAGCAACGTGATCTCAGCACTGTGACCTCAGCAATAGGACATCAGCAATAGGACCTCAGCAATAGGACCTCAGCATTGAGACCTCAGCATTGTGACCTCAGCAATAGGACCTCAGAAATAGCACCTCAGCATTGTGACCTCTGCAATAGGACCTCAGCAATAGGACCTCAGCAATAGGACCTCAGCATTGTGACGTCCGCAATAGGACCTCATCAATAGGACCTCAGCATTGTGACCTCAGCAATAGGACCTCAGCAATAGGACCTAAGCATTGTGACCACAGTAATAGGACCTCAGCAATAGGACCTCAGCAATAGGACCTCAGCAATAGGACCTCAGCAATAGGACCTCAGCAATAGGACCTCAGCAATAGGACCTCAGCAATAGGACCTCAGCAATAAGTCCTCAGCAATAGGACCTCAGCAATAGGACCTCAGCAATAGGAACTCTGCCATAGGACCTCAGCAATAGGACCTCAGCAATAGGACCTCAGCAATAGGACCTCAGAACTGTGACCTCTGCATTGTGACCTCAGCAATAGGACCTCAGCATTGTGACCTCAGCAATAGGACCTCAGCATTGAGACCTCATCATGGTGACCTCAGCAATAGGACCTCAGCATTGTGACCTCAGCAATAGGACCTCAGAAATAGCACCTCAGCATTGTGACCTCAGCAATAGGACCTCAGCAATAGGACCTCAGAAATAAGTCCTCAGCAATAGGACCTCAGCAATAGGACCTCAGCAGTAGGACCTCAGCATTGTGACCTCAGCAATAGGACCTCAGCAATAGGACCTAAGCATTGTGACCACAGCAATAGGACCTCAGCAATAGGACCTCAGCAATAGGACCTCAGCATTGTGACCTCAGCAATAGGACCTCAGCATTGTGACCTCAGCAATAGGACCTCAGCAATAGGACCTCAGCAATAGGACCTCAGCAATAGGACCTCAGCAATAGGACCTCAGAAACAGGACCTCAGCAATAGGACCTCAGCAATAGGACCTCAGCACTGTGACCTCAGCTATAGGACCTCAGAAATAGGACCTCTGCATTATGAAGTCAGCAATAGGACCTCAGCAATAAGACCTCAGCATTGTGACATCAGCAATACGACATCAGCATTTTGACCTCAGCAATAGGACCTCAGGATTGTGACCTCAGCAATACCACCTCAGCATTGTGACCTCAGCAATAGGACCTCAGCAATAGGACCTCAGCAATAGCACCTTGGCAATAGGACCTCAGCATTGAGACCTCAGCATTGGGACCTCAGCAATAGGACCTAAGTGTTGTGACCTCAGCAATAGGACCTTAGCAATAGGACCTCAACATTGTGACCTCAGCAATAGGACCTCAGCAATAGGACCTCAGCAACAGGACCTCAGGATTGTGACCTCAGCAATAGCACCTCAGCATTGTGACCTCAGCAATAGGACCTCAGCAATAGGACCTCAGCAATAGCACCTTGGCAATAGGACCTCAGCATTGAGACCTCAGCATGGTGACCTCAGCAATAGGACCTCAGCATTGTGACCTCAGTAATAGGACCTCAGAAATAGCACCTCAGCATTGTGACCTCACCATTGTGACCTCAGCATTGTGACCTCAGCAATAGGACCTCAGCAATAGGACCTCAGCATTGAGACCTCAGCAATAGGACCTCAGAATTGGGACCTCTGCATTGTGACCTCTGCATTGTGACCTCTGCAATAGGGCCTCAGAAATAGGACCTCATCTTTGTGACCTCAGCAATAGGACCTCAGCAATAGGACCTCTGCCATAGGACCTCAGCAATAAGACCTCAGCAATAGGAACTCAGCATTGTGACCTCAGCAATAGGACCTCAGCAATAGGACCTCAGCAATAGGACCTCAGAACTGTGACCTCTGCATTGTGACCTCAGCAATACGACCTCAGCCTTGTGACCTCAGCATTGTGACCTCAGCATTGTGACCTCAGCAATAGGACCTCAGCATTGAGACCTCATCATGGTGACCTCAGCAATAGGACCTCAGCATTGTGACCTCAGCAATAGGACCTCAGAAATAGCACCTCAGCATTGTGACCTCAGCAATAGGACCTCAGCAATAGGACCTCAGAAATAAGTCCTCAGCAATAGGACCTCAGCAATAGGACCTCAGCATTGTGACCTCAGCAATAGGACCTCAGCAATAGGACCTCAGCATTGTGACCACAGCAATAGGACCTCAGCAATAGCACCTCAGCATTGTGACCTCAGCAATAGGACCTCAGAAATAGCACCTCAGCATTGTGACCTCAGCAATAGGACCTCAGCAACAGGACCTCAGAAATAAGTCCTCAGCATTGTGACCTCAGCAATAGGACCTCATCAATAGGACCTCAGCAGTAGGACCTCAGCATTGTGACCTCAGCTATAGGACCTCAGAAATAGGACCTCTGCATTGTGACGTCAGCAATAGGACCTCAGCAATAAGACCTCAGCATTGTGACAGCAGCAATAGGACATCAGCATTTTGACCTCAGCAATAGGACCTCAGCAATAGGACCTCAGCAACAGGACCTCAGGATTGTGACCTCAGCAATACCACCTCAGCATTGTGACCTCAGCAATAGGACCTCAGCAATAGGACCTCAGCAATAGCACCTTGGCAATAGGACCTCAGCATTGAGACCTCAGCATTGCGACCTCAGCAATAGGACCTAAGTGTTGTGACCTCAGCAATAGGACCTTAGCAATAGGACCTCAACATTGTGACCTCAGCAATAGGACCTCAGCAATAAATCCTCAGCAACAGGACCTCAGGATTGTGACCTCAGCAATAGCACCTCAGCATTGTGACCTCAGCAATAGGACCTCAGCAATAGGACCTCAGCAATAGGACCTTGGCAATAGGACCTCAGCATTGAGACCTCAGCATGGTGACCTCAGCAATAGGACCTCAGCATTGTGACCTCAGTAATAGGACCTCAGAAATAGCACCTCAGCATTGTGACCTCACCATTGTGACCTCAGCATTGTGACCTCAGCAATAGGACCTCAGCAATAGGACCTCAGCATTGAGACCTCAGCAATAGGACCTCAGCATTGTGACCTCAGCAATAGGACCTCAGCAATAGGACCTCAGCAATAGGACCTCAGAATTGGGACCTCTGCATTGTGACCTCTGCATTGTGACCTCTGCAATAGGACCTCATCTTTGTGACCTCAGCAATAGGACCTCAGCAATAGGACCACCGCATTGTGACCTCAGCATTGTGACCTCAGCAATAGGACCTCAGCAATAGGACCTCACCATTGTGACATCAGCAATAAGACCTCAGCATTGTGACCTCAGCAATAGGACCTCAACAATAGGACCTCTGCATTGTGACCTCAGCAATAGGACATCAGCAATACGACCACAGCAATAGGACCTCAGCATTGAGACCTCAGCATTGTGACCTCAGCAATAGGACCTCAGCATTGTGACCTCAGCAATAGGACCTCAGAAATAGCACCTCAGCATTGTGACCTCTGCAATAGGACCTCAGCAATAGGACCTCAGAAATAAGTCCTCAGCATTGTGACCTCAGCAATAGGACCTCATCAATAGGACCTCAGCAATAGGACCTCAGCATTGTGACCTCAGCAATAGGACCTCAGCAATAGGACCTAAGCATTGTGACCACAGTAATAGGACCTCAGCAATAGGACCTCAGCAATAGGACCTCAGCAATAGGACCTCTGCTATAGGACCTCTGCTATAGGACCTCAGCAATAAGACCTCAGCAATAGGAACTCAGCATTGTGACCTCAGCAATAGGACCTCAGCAATAGGACCTCAGCAATAGGACCTCAGAACTGTGACCTCTGCATTGTGACCTCAGCAATACGACCTCAGCCTTGTGACCTCAGCAATAGGACCTCAGCATTGTGATCTCAGCATTGTGACCTCAGCAATAGGACCTCAGCAATAGGACCTCAGCATTGAGACCTCATCATGGTGACCTCAGCAATAGGACCTCAGCATTGTGACCTCAGCAATAGGACCTCAGAAATAGCACCTCAGCATTGTGACCTCAGCAATAGGACCTCAGCAGTAGGACCTCAGAAATAAGTCCTCAGCAATAGGACCTCAGCAATAGGACCTCAGCAGTAGGACCTCAGCATTGTGACCTCAGCAATAGGACCTCAGCAATAGGACCTCAGCAATAGGACCTCAGCAATAGGACCTCAGCAATAGGACCACAGCAATAGGACCTCAGCAATAGGACCTCAGCATTGTGACCTCAGCAATAGGACCTCAGAAATAGCACCTCAGCATTGTGACCTCAGCAATAGGACCTCAGCAATAGGACCTCAGAAATAAGTCCTCAGCATTGTGACCTCAGCAATAGGACCTCATCAATAGGACCTCAGCAGTAGGACCTCAGCATTGTGACCTCAGCTATAGGACCTCAGAAATAGGACATCTGCATTGTGACGTCAGCAATAGGACCTCAGCAATAAGACCTCAGCATTGTGACATCAGCAATAGGACATCAGCATTTTGACCTCAGCAATAGGACCTCAGCTATAGGACCTCAGCAACAGGACCTCAGGATTGTGACCTCAGCAATACCACCTCAGCATTGTGACCTCAGCAATAGGACCTCAGCAATAGGACCTCAGCAATAGGACCTCAGCATTGTGACCTCAGCATTCTGACCTCAGCAATAGGACCTCAGCAATAAGACCTCAGCCTTGTGACCTCAGCAATAGGACCTCAGCAATAGGACCTCAGCAATAGGACCTCAGCAATAGGACCTCAGCATTGTGACATCAGCAATAGGACCTCAGCATTGAGACCTCAGCATTGGGACCTCAGCAATAGGACCTAAGTGTTGTGACCTCAGCAATAGGACCTTAGCAATAGAACCTCAGTATTGTGACCTCAGCAATAGGGCCTCAGAAATAGGACCTCATCTTTGTGACCTCAGCAATAGGACCTCAGCAATAGGACCACCGCATTGTGACCTCAGCATTGTGACCTCAGCAATAGGACCTCAGCAATAGGACCTCACCATTGTGACATCAGCAATAAGACCTCAGCATTGTGACCTCAGCAATAGGACCTCAGCAATAGGACCTCAGCATTGTGACCTCAGCAATAGGACCTCAGCAATAAGACCTCAGCCTTGTGACCTCAGCAATAGGACCTCAGCAATAGGACCTCAGCAATAGGACCTCAGCAATAAGACCTCAGCATTGTGACATCAGCAATAGGACCTCAGCATTGAGACCTCAGCATTGGGACCTCAGCAATAGGACCTAAGTGTTGTGACCTCAGCAATAGGACCTTAGCAATAGAACCTCAGTATTGTGACCTCAGCAATAGGGCCTCAGAAATAGGACCTCATCTTTGTGACCTCAGCAATAGGACCTCAGCAATAGGACCACCGCATTGTGACCTCAGCATTGTGACCTCAGCAATAGGACCTCAGCAATAGGACCTCACCATTGTGACATCAGCAATAAGACCTCAGCATTGTGACCTCAGCAATAGGACCTCAGCAATAGGACCTCAGCATTGTGACCTCAGCAATCGTACCTGAGCAATAGGACCTCAACATTGTGACCTCAGCAATAGGACCTCAGCAATAGGACCTGAGCAATAGGACCTCAGCAATAGGACCTCAGCAATAGGACCTCAGCAATAGGACCTCAGCATTGTGACCTCAGCATTCTGACCTCAGCAATAGGACCTCAGCAATAAGACCTCAGCCTTGTGACCTCAGCAATAGGACCTCAGCATTGTGACCTCAGCAACAGGACCTCAGCAATAGGACATCAGCAATAGGACCTCAGCATTGTGACCTCAGCATTGTGACCTCAGCATTGTGACCTCAGCAATAGGACCTCAGCAATAGGACCTCAGCAATAGGACCTCAGCATTGTGACGTCAGCAATAGGACCTCAGCAATAGGACCTCAGAATTGTGACCTCTGCATTGTGACCTCAGCAATAGGACCTCAGCATTGTGACCTCAGCAACAGGACCTCAGAAATAGGACCTCAGCAACGTGATCTCAGCACTGTGACCTCAGCAATAGGACATCAGCAATAGGACCTCAGCAATAGGACCTCAGCATTGAGACCTCAGCATTGTGACCTCAGCAATAGGACCTCAGAAATAGCACCTCAGCATTGTGACCTCTGCAATAGGACCTCAGCAATAGGACCTCAGCATTGTGACGTCCGCAATAGGACCTCATCAATAGGACCTCAGCATTGTGACCTCAGCAATAGGACCTCAGCAATAGGACCTAAGCATTGTGACCACAGTAATAGGACCTCAGCAATAGGACCTCAGCAATAGGACCTCAGCAATAGGACCTCAGCAATAGGACCTCTGCCATAGGACCTCTGCCATAGGACCTCTGCCATAGGACCTCAGCAATAGGACCTCAGCAATAGGACCTCAGCAATAGGACCTCAGCAATAGGACCTCAGAAATAAGTCCTCAGCAATAGGACCTCAGCAATAGGACCTCAGCAATAGGAACTCTGCCATAGGACCTCAGCAATAGGACCTCAGCAATAGGACCTCAGCAATAGGACCTCAGAACTGTGACCTCTGCATTGTGACCTCAGCAATAGGACCTCAGCATTGTGACCTCAGCAATAGGACCTCAGCATTGAGACCTCATCATGGTGACCTCAGCAATAGGACCTCAGCATTGTGACCTCAGCAATAGGACCTCAGAAATAGCACCTCAGCATTGTGACCTCAGCAATAGGACCTCAGCAATAGGACCTCAGAAATAAGTCCTCAGCAATAGGACCTCAGCAATAGGACCTCAGCATTGTGACCTCAGCAATAGGACCTCAGCAATAGGACCTCAGCAATAGGACCTAAGCATTGTGACCACAGCAATAGGACCTCAGCAATAGGACCTCAGCAATAGGACCTCAGCAATAGGACCTCAGCAATAGGACCTCAGCAATAGGACCTCAGCAATAGGACCTCAGCAATAGGACCTCAGAAACAGGACCTCAGCAATAGGACCTCAGCAATAGGAAAAGAAATAAGTCCTCAGCATTGTGACCTCAGCAAAAAGACCTCAGCAATAGGACCTCAGCAGTAGGACCTCAGCATTGTGACCTCAGCTATAGGACCTCAGAAATAGGACCTCTGCATTGTGACCTCAGCAATAGGACCTCAGCAATAAGACCTCAGCATTGTGACATCAGCAATAGGACATCAGCATTTTGACCTCAGCAATAGGACCTCAGCATTGTGACCTCAGAGATAGGACCTCAGCCTTGTGACCTCAGCAATAGGACCTCAGCATCATGATCTCAGCATTATGACCTCAGCAATAGGACCTCAGCATTGTGACCTCAGCATTGTGACCTCAGCAATAGGACATCAGCAATAGGACCTCAGCATTGTGACTTAAGCAATAGGACGTCAGCATTGTGACCTCAGCAATAAGACCTCAGCAATAGGACCTAAGCAATAGGACCTCAGCAATAAGACCTCAGCATTGTGACCTCTGCATTGTTACCTCTGCATTGTGACCTCGGCAATAGGACCTCAGCACTGTGACCTCAGAAATAGGACCTAAGCATTGTCACCTCAGCAATAGGACCTCAGCAATAGGACCTCAGCAATAGGACCTCAGCAATAGGACCTCAGCAATAGGACCTCAGCAATAGGACCTCAGCATTGTGACCTCAGCAATAGGACCTCAGCAATAGGACCTCAGCATTGTGACATCAGCAATAAGACCTCAGCATTGTGACCTTAGCAATAGGACCTCAGCATTGTGACCTCAGCAATAGGACCTCAGCATTGTGACCTCAGCAACAGGAACTCAGTAATAGGACCTCAGCAATAGGACCTCAGCATTGTGACCTCAGGAATAGGACCTCAGCATTGTGACCTCAGCAATAAGACCTCAGCAATAAGATCTCAGCATTGTGACCTCAGCAATAGGACCTCAGCAATAGAACCTCAGCATTGTGACCTCAGCAATAGGACCTCAGCAATAGGACCTCAGCAATAGTACCTCAGCAATAGGACCTCAGCAATAGGACCTCAGCAATAGGACCTCAGCATTGTGACCTCAGTAATAGGACCTCAGTAATAGGACCTCAGCATTGTGACATCAGCAATAAGACTTCAGCATTGTTACCTCAGCAATAGGACCTCAGCATTTTGACCTCATAAATAGGACCTCAGCAATACGAACTCAGCTATAGGACCTCAGCATTGTGACCTCAGCATTTTTACCTCAGGAATAGGACCTCAGCATTGTGAACTCAATATTGTGACCTCAGCAATAGGACCTCAGCAATAGGACCGCAGCAATAGTACCTCAGCAATAGGACCTCAGCATTGTGATCTCAGCATTGTGACCTCAGCAGTAGGACCTCAGCATTGTGACCTCAGCAATAGGACCTCAGGAATAGGACCTCAGGAATAGGACCTCAGCATTGTGACCTCAGTAATAGGACCTCAGCAATAGGACCTCAGCCTTGTGACCTCAGCAATAGGACCTCAGCAATAGGACCTCAGCATCGTGATCTCAGCATTGTGACCTCAGCATTGTGACCTCAACAATAGGACCTAAGCAATAGGACCTCAGCATTGTGACCTCAGCAATAGGACCTCAGCAATAGGACCTCAGCAAGAGGATCTCAGCAATAGGACCTCAGCAATACGACCTCAGTAATAGGACCTCAGCATTGTGACCTCAGCAATAGGACCTCATCAATAGGACCTCAGCAATAGGACCTCTGCATTGTGACCTCAGCAATAGGACCTCAGCATTAAGACCTCAGCATTGTGACATCAGCAATAGGACATCAGCATTTTGACCTCAGCAATAGGACCTCAGCATTGTGACCTCAGTAATAGGACCTCAGCAATAGGACCTCAGCCTTGTGACCTCAGCAATAGGACCTCAGCATCGTGATCTCAGCATTGTCACCTCAGCATTGTGACCTCAGCAATAGGACATCAGCATTGTGACTTAAGTAATAGGACGTCAGCATTGTGACCTCAGCAATAGGACCTAAGCAATAGGACCTCAGCAACAGGACCTCAGCATTGTGACCTCTGCATTGTGACCTCAGCATTGAGACCTCAGCATGGTGACCTCAGCAATAGGACCTCAGCATTGTGACCTCAGCAATAGGACCTCAGAAATAGCACCTCAGCATTGTGACCTCAGCAATAGGACCTCAGCAATAGGACCTCTGCATCGTGATCTCAGCAATAGGACCTCAGCATTGTGACCTCAGCATTGTGACCTCAGCAATAAGACCTCATCATTGTGACCTCAGCAATAGGACATCAGCAATAGGACCTCAGCATTGTGACCTCAGCAATAGGACCTCAGCATTTTGACCTCAGCAATAGGACCTCAGCAATAGGACCTCAGCATTGTGACCTCAGCAATAGGACCTCAGCATTATGACCTCAGCAATAGGACCTCAGAAAAAGGACCTCAGCATTGTGACCTCAGCATTGTGACCTCAGCAATAGGACCTCAGCATTGTGACATCAGCAATAGGACCTCAGCCATAGGACCTCAGCAATAGGACCTCAGCATTGTGACCTCAGCATTGTGACCTCAGCAATAGGACCTCAGCAATAGGACCTCAGGAAGAGAACCTCAGCATTGTGACCTCAGCATTGTGACGTCAGCATTGTGACCTCAGCAATAGGACCTAAGTGTTGTGACCGCAGCAATAGGACCTTAGCAATAGGACCTCAACATTGTAACCTCAGCAATAGGACCTCAGCATTGTGACCTCAGCAATAGGACCTCAGCAACAGGACCTCAGGATTGTGACCTCAGCAATAGCACCTCAGCATTGTGACCTCAGCAATAGGACCTCAGCAATAAAACCTCAGCAATACAACCTCAGCATTGTGACCTCAGAAATAGGACCTCTGCAATAGGACCTCAGCATTGTGACCTCAGCAATAGGACATCAGCAATAGGACCTCAGCAATAGGACCTCAGCAATAGGACCTCAGCAATAGGACCTCAGCAATAGGACCTCAGCAATAGGACCTCAGCAATAGGACCTCAGAAATAGCACCTCAGCATTGTGACCTCAGCAATAGGACCTCAGCAATAGGACCTAAGCAATAGGACCTCAGCAATAGGACCTCAGAATTTTGACCTCTGCATTGTGACCTCAGCAATAGGACCTAAGCAATAGGACCTCAGCATTGTGACCTCAGCAATAGGGCCTCAGAAATAGGACCTCATCTTTGTGACCTCAGCAATAGGACCTCAGCAATAGGACCTCCGCATTGTGACCTCAGCAATAGGACCTCAGCAATAGGACCTCAGCAGTAGGACCTCAGCATTGTGACATCAGCAATAAGACCTCAGCATTGTGACCTGTGCAATAGGACCTCAGCATTGTGACCTCAGTAATAGGACCTCAGCAACAGGACCTCAGCATTGTGACATCAGCAATAAGACCTCAGCATTGTGACCTCAGCATTGTGACCTCAGCATTGTGACCTCAGCAATAGGACCTCAGCATTGTGACCTCAGCAATAGGACGTCAGCAATAAGACCTCAGCATTGTGACCTCAGAAATAGGACCTCAGCAATACGACCTCAGCAATAGGACCTCAGCAATAGGACCTCAGCAATAGGACCTCAGCAATAGGACCTCAGCAATAGGACCTCAGCATTGTGACCTCAGCCTTGTGACCTCAGCAATTTTACCTCAGCAATAGGACCTCATCATTGTGACCTCAACAATAGGACCTGAGCATTGTGATCTCAGCATTGTGACCTCAGCAACAGGACCTCAGAATTGTGACCTCAGCAATAGGTCCTCAGCAATAGGACCTCAGCATTGTGACCACATCATTGTGACCTCAGCAATAGGACCTATGCAATAGGACCTCAGCATTGTGATCTCAGCATTGTGACGTCAGCAATAGGACCTCAGCCATAGGACCTCAGCATTGTGACCTCAGCAATAGGACCTCAGCAACAGGACCACAGCAATAGGACCTCAGCAATAAGACCTCAGCAATAGGACTTCAGCATTGTGACCTCAGCAATAGGACCTAAGCAATACGACCTCATCATTGCGACCTCAGCAATAGGACCTCAGCAATAGGACCTCAGCAATAGGACCTCAAAATTGTGACCTTAGCATTGTGTCCTCAGCAATAGGACCTCAGCATTGTGACATAAGCAATAAGACCTCAGCATTGTGACCTCAGCAATAGGACCTCAGCATTGTGACTTCAGCAATAGGACCTCAGGAATAGGACATCAGCAATAGGACCTCAGCATTGTGACCTCAGCAATAGGACCTCAGCATTGTGACCTCAGCAATAGGACCTCTGCAATAGGACCTCAGCAATAGGACCTCAGAATTGTGACCTCAGCAATAGGACCTCAGCATTGTGACCTCAGCATTGTGACCTCTGCAATAGGACCTCAGCAATAGGACCTCAGAAATAAGTCCTAAGCATTGGGACCTCAGCAATAGGACCTCAGCAATAGGACCTCAGCAATAGGACCTCAGCATTGTTACCTCAGCAATAGGACCTCATCAATAGGACCTCAGCAATAGGACCTCAGCATTGTGACCTCAGCATTGTGACCTCAGCATTGTGACCTCAGCAATAGCACCTCAGCATTGTGACCTCTGCAATAGGACCTCAGCAATAGGACCTCAGCATTGTGACCTCTGCAATAGGACCTCAGCAATAGGACCTCAGAAATAAGTCCTAAGCATTGGGACCTCAGCAATAGGACCTCATCAATAGGACCTCAGCAATATGACCTCAGCATTGTGACCTCATCAATAGGACCTCAGCAATAGTACCTAAGCATTGTGACCACAGTAATAGGACCTCAGCAATAGGACCTCAGCAATAGGACCTCAGCAATAGGACCTCAGCAATAGGACCTCAGCAATAGGACCTCAGCAATAGGACCTCTGCCATAGGACCTCAGCAATAAGACCTCAGCAATAGGACCTCAGCAATAGGACCTCAGCAATAGGACCTCAGCAATAGGACCTCAGAATTGTGACCTCTGCATTGTGACCTCAGCAATAGGACCTCAGCCTTGTGACCTCAGCAATAGGACCTCAGCATTGTGACCTCAGCATTGTGACCTCAGCAATAGGACCTCAGCAATAGGACCTCAGCATTGAGACCTCAGCAATAGGACCTCAGCAATAGGACCTCAGCAACAGGACCACAGCAATAGGACCTCAGCAATAAGACCTCAGCAATAGGACTTCAGCATTGTGACCTCAGCAATAGGACCTAAGCAATACGACCTCATCATTGCGACCTCAGCAATAGGACCTCAGCAATAGGACCTCAGCAATAGGACCTCAGCAATAGGACCTCAAAATTGTGACCTTAGCATTGTGTCCTCAGCAATAGGACCTCAGCATTGTGACATAAGCAATAAGACCTCAGCATTGTGACCTCAGAAATAGGACCTCAGCATTGTGACTTCAGCAATAGGACCTCAGGAATAGGACATCAGCAATAGGACCTCAGCATTGTGACCTCAGCAATAGGACCTCAGCATTGTGACCTCAGCAATAGGACCTCTGCAATAGGACCTCAGCAATAGGACCTCAGAATTGTGACCTCAGCAATAGGACCTCAGCATTGTGACCTCAGCATTGTGACCTCTGCAATAGGACCTCAGCAATAGGACCTCAGAAATAAGTCCTAAGCATTGGGACCTCAGCAATAGGACCTCAGCAATAGGACCTCAGCATTGTTACCTCAGCAATAGGACCTCATCAATAGGACCTCAGCAATAGGACCTCAGCATTGTGACCTCAGCATTGTGACCTCAGCATTGTGACCTCAGCAATAGCACCTCAGCATTGTGACCTCTGCAATAGGACCTCAGCAATAGGACCTCAGAAATAAGTCCTAAACATTGGGACCTCAGCAATAGGACCTCATCAATAGGACCTCAGCAATAGGACCTCAGCATTGTGACCTCATCAATAGGACCTCAGCAATAGTACCTAAGCATTGTGACCACAGTAATAGGACCTCAGCAATAGGACCTCAGCAATAGGACCTCAGCAATAGGACCTCAGCAATAGGACCTCAGCAATAGGACCTCAGCAATAGGACCTCTGCCATAGGACCTCAGCAATAAGACCTCAGCAATAGGACCTCAGCAATAGGACCTCAGCAATAGGACCTCAGGAATAGGGCCTCAGCAATAGGACCTCAGAATTGTGACCTCTGCATTGTGACCTCAGCAATAGGACCTCAGCCTTGTGACCTCAGCAATAGGACCTCAGCATTGTGACCTCAGCATTGTGACCTCAGCATTGTGACCTCAGCAATAGGACCTCAGCAATAGGACCTCAGCAATAGGACCTCAGCATTGTGACCTCAGCAATAGGACCTCAGAAATAGCACCTCAGCATTGTGACCTCAGCAATAGGACCTCAGCAATAGTACCTAAGCATTGTGACCTCAGCATTGTGACTTAAGCAATAGGACGTCAGCATTGTGACCTCAGCAAAAGGACCTCAGCAATAGGACCTAAGCAATAGGACCTCAGAAACAGGACCTCAGCATTGTGACCTCTGCATTGTGACTTCAGTAATAGGATCTCAGCATTGTGACCTCAGCAATAGGATCTCAGCATTGTGACCTCAGAAATAGGACCTCAGCAATAGGACCTCAGCATTTTGACCTCAGCATTTTGACCTCAGCAACAGGACCTCAGCAATAGGACCTCAGCAATAGGACCTCAGCAATAGGACCTCAGCAATAGATCCTCAGCATTTTGACCTCAGCATTTTGACCTCAGCAAAAGGACCTTAGCATTGTGACCTCAGCACTGTGACCTCAGCAATAGGACCTCATCAATAGGACCTCAGCATTGTGACCGCAGCAATAGGACCTAAGCATTGTGACCTCAGCAATAGGACCTCAGCAATAGGACCTCAGCATTGTGACCTCAGCAATAGTACCTCAGGAATAGGACCTCAGCAATAGAACATCAGCATTGTGACCTCAGTAATAGGACCTCAGTAATAGGACCTCAGCATTGTGACATCAGCAATAACACCTGAGCATTGTTACCTCAGCAATAGGACCTCAGCATTTTGACCTCATCAATAGGACCTCAGCAATAGGAACTCAGCTATAGGACCTCAGCATTGTGACCTCAGCATTTTTACCTCAGGAATAGGACCTCAGCATTGTGAACTCAATATTGTGACCTCAGCAATAGGACCCCAGCAATAGGACCGCAGCAATAGTACCTCAGCATTGTGATCTCAGCAATAGGACCTCAGCATTGTGATCTCAGCATTGTGACCTCAGCAGTAGGACCTCAGCATTGTACCTCAGCAATAGGACCTCAGGAATAGGACCTCAGGAATAGGACCTCAGAATTGTGACCTATGCATTGTGACCTCAGCAATAGGACCTAAGCAATAGGACCTCAGCATTGTGACCTCAGCAATAGGACCTCGCAATAGGACCTCAGCAAGAGGATCTCAGCAATAGGACCTCAGCAATAGGACCTCAGTAATAGAACCTCAGCATTGTGACCTCAGCAATAGGACCTCATCAATAGGACCTCAGCAATAGGACCTCTGCATTGTGACCTCAGCAATAGGACCTCAGCATTAAGACCTCAGCATTGTGACATCAGCAATAGGACATCAGCATTTTGACCTCAGCAATAGGACCTCAACATTGTGACCTCAGCAATATGACCTCAGCAATAGGACCTCAGCCTTGTGACCTCAGCAATAGGACCTCAGCAATAGGACCTCAGCATCGTGATCTCAGCATTGTGACCTCAGCAATAGGACCTCAGCATTGTGACCTCAGCATTGTGACCTCAGCAATAGGACATCAGCAATAGGACCTCAGCATTGTGACCTCAGCATTGTGACTTAAGCAATAGGACGTCAGCATTGTGACCTCAGCAATAGGACCTCAGCAATAGGACCTCAGCAATAGGACCTCAGAAACAGGACCTCAGCATTGTGACCTCTGCATTGTGACCTCAGCAATAGGACCTCAGCAATAGGACCTCAGCAATAAGACCTAAGCAAAGGACTTCAGAAATAGGACCTCAGCAATAGGACCTCAGCAATAGGACCTCAGCAACTGGACCTCAGCATTTTGACCTCAGCAATAGGACCTCAGCATTGTGACCTCAGCAATAGGATCTCAGCAATAGGACCTCAGCATTTTGACCTCAGCAATAGGACCTCAGCAATAGGACCTCAGCATTTTGACCTCAGCAATAGGACCTTAGCATTGTGACCTCAGCAATAGGACCTCAGCAATAGGACCTCAGCAATAGGACCTCAGAAACAGGACCTCAGCATTGTGACCGCAGCAATAGGACCTAAGCATTGTGACCTCAGCAATAGGACCTCAGCAATAGGACCTCAGCATTGTGACCTCAGCAATAGTACCTCTGGAATAGGACCTCAGCAATAGGACCTCATCATTAAGACCTCAGCATTGTGACATCAGGAATAAGACCTGAGCATTGTTACCTCAGCAATAGGACCTCAGCAATAGGACCTCTGCATTGTGACCTCAGCATTGTGACCTCAGCATTGTGACCTCAGCAATAGGACATCAGCAATACGACCTCAGCATTGTGACTTAAGCAATAGGACGTCAGCATTGTGACCTCAGCAATAGGACCTAAGCAATAGGACCTCAGCAACAGGACCTCAGCATTGTGACCTCTGCATTGTGACCTCAGCAATAGGACCTCAGCACTGTGACCTCAGCAATAGGACCTAAGCATTGTGACCTCAGTAATAGGACCTCAGCAATAGGACCTCAGCAATAGGTTCCTCAGCAATAGGACCTCAGCAATAGGACCTCAGCAATAGGACCTCAGCAATTGGACCTCAGCATTGTGACCTCAGCAATAGGACCTCAGCAATAGGACCTCAGCATTGTAACCTCAGCATTTTTACCTCAGGAATAGGACCTCAGCATTGTGAACTCAATATTGTGACCTCAGCAATAGGACCTCAGCAATAGGACCTCAGCAATAGGACCGCAGCAATAGTACCTCAGCATTGTGACCTCAGCAATAGGACCTCAGCATTGTGATCTCAGCATTGTGACCTCAGCATTGTGACCTCAGCATTGTGACCTCAGCATTGTGACCTCAGGAATAGGCCCTCAGAATTGTGACCTATGCATTGTGACCTCAGCAAGAGGACCTAAGCAATAGGACCTCAGCATTGTGACCTCAGCAATAGGACCTCGCAATAGGACCTCAGCAAGAGGATCTCAGCAATAGGACCTCAGCAATAGGACCTCAGTAATAGGACCTCAGCATTGTGACCTCAGCAATAGGACCTCATCAATAGGACCTCAGCAAAAGGACGTCTGCATTGTGACCTCAGCAATAGGACCTCAGCATTAAGTCCTAAGCATTGTGACATCAGCAATAGGCCATCAGCATTTTGACCTCAGCAATAGGACCTCAGCATTGTGACCTCAGCAATAGGACCTCAGCCTTGTGACCTCAGCAATAGGACCTCAGCCATAGGACCTCAGCATCGTGATCTCAGCAATAGGACCTAAGCAACAGGACCTCAGCATTGTGACCTCAGCATTGTGACCTCAGCAATAGGACCTCAGCATTGTGACTTAAGCAATAGGACGTCAGCATTGTGACCTCAGCAATAGGATCTAAGCAATAGGACCTCAGCAACAGGACCTCAGCATTGTGACCTCTGCATTGTGACCTCAGCAATAGGACCTCAGCAATAGGACCTCAGCAATAGGACCTCAGCAATAGGACCTCAGTAATAGGACCTCAGCAATAGGACCTCAGCAATAGGACCTCAGCAACAGGACCTCAGAAATAGGACCTCAGAAATAGGACCTCAGCAATAGGACCTCAGCAATAGGACCTCAGCAATAGGACCTCAGCATTGTGACCTCAGCAATAGGACCTCAGCCATAGGACCTCAGCCATAGGACCTCAGCAATAGGACCTCAGCATTGTGACCTCAGCAATAGGACCTCAGCAATAGGACCTCAGAAAGAAAACCTCAGCATTGTGACCTCAGCATTGTGACCTCAGCATTGTGACCTCAGCAATAGGACCTAAGTGTTGTGACCGCAGCAATAGGACCTTAGCAATAGGACCTCAACATTGTAACCTCAGCAATAGGACCTCAGCAATAGGACCTCAGCAATAGGACCTCAGGATTGTGACTTCAGCAATAGAACCACAGCATTGTGACCTCAGCAATAGGACCTCAGCAATAAAACCTCAGCAGTACGACCTCAGCATTTTGACCTCAGAAATAGGACCTCAGTAATAGGACCTCAGCATTGTGACCTCAGCAATAGGATATCAGCAATAGGACCTCAGCATTGTGACCTCAGCATTGTGACCTCAGCAATAGGACCTCAGCAATAGGACCTCAGCAATAGGACTTCAGCAATAGGACCTCAGCAATAGGACCTCAGCAATAGGACCTCAGCATTGTGACCTCAGCATTGTGACCTCAGCAATAGGACCTCAGCAATAGGACCTCAGCAATAGGACCTCAGCAATAGGACCTCAGCATTGTGACCTCAGCAATAGGACCTCAGCAATAGGACCTCAGAATTGTGACCTCTGCATTGTGACCTAAGCAATAGGACCTAAGCAATAGGACCTCAGCATTGTGACCTCAGCAATAGGGCCTCAGAAATAGGACCTCATCTTTGTGACCTCAGCAATAGGACCTCAGCAATAGGACCTCAGCAATAGGACCTCCGCATTGTGACCTCAGCAATAGGACCTCAGTAATAGGACCTCAGCAATAGGACCTCAGCATTGTGACATCAGCAATAAGACCTCAGCATTGTGACCTCAGCAATAGGACCTCAGCATTGTGACCTCAGCAATAGGACCTCAGCATTGTGACCTCAGCAATAGGACCTCAGCAACAGGACCTCAGCATTGTGACATCAGCAATAAGACCTCAGCATTGTGACCTTAGCATTGTGACCTCAGCAATAGGACCTCAGCATTGTGACCTCAGCAATAGGACGTCAGCAATAAGACCTCAGCATTGTGACCTCAGAAATAGGACCTCAGCAATACGACCTCAGCAATAGGACCTCAGCATTGTGACCTCAGCAATAGGACCTCAGCAATAGGACCTCAGCATTGTGACCTCAGCCTTGTGACCTCAGCAATTTTACCTCAGCAATAGGACCTCATCATTGTGACCTCAGCAATAGGACCTCAGCATTGTGATCTCAGCATTGTGACCTCAGCAATAGGACCTCAGCATTGTGACCTCAGCAATAGGACCTCAGCAATAGGACCTCAGCATTGTGACCACATTATTGTGACCTCAGCAATAGGACCTATGCAATAGGACCTCAGCATTGTGATCTCAGCATTGTGACCGCAGCAATAGGACCTAAGCATTGTTACCTCAGCAATAGGACCTCAGCCATAGGACCTCAGCATTGTGACCTCAGCAATAGGACCTCAGCAACATGACCACAGCAATAGGACCTCAGAAATAAGACCTCAGCAATAAGACCTCAGCAATAGGACTTCAGCAGTGTGACCTCAGCAATAGGCCCTAAGCAATAGGACCTCAGCATTGTTACCTCAGCAATAGGACCTCAGTATTGTGAAATCAACATTGTGACCTCAGCAATAGGATCTCAGCTATAGGACCTCAGCATTGTGACCTCAGCAATAGGGCCGCAGAAATAGGACCTCAGCAATAGGACCTCAGCAATAGGACCTCAGCCTTGTGACCTCAGCAATAGGACCTAAGCCATAAGATCTCAGCATTGTGACTTCAGCAATAGGACCTCAGGAATAGGACATCAGCATTGTGACCTCAGCAATAGGACCTCAGCATTGTGACCTCAGCAATAGGACCTCAGCAATAGGACCTCAGCAATAGGACCTCAGAATTGTGACCTCTGCATTGTGACCTCAGCAATAGGACCTAAGCAATAGGACCTCAGCATTGTGACCTCAGCAATAGGGCCTCAGAAATAGGACCTCAGCAATAGGACCTCAGCAATAGGACCTCAGCATTGTGACCTCAGCAATAGGACCTCAGCAATAGGACCTCAGCAATAGGACCTCAGCATTGTGACATCAGCAATAAGACCTCAGCATTGTGACCTCAGCAATAGGACCTCAGCATTGTGACCTCAGCAATAGGACTTCAGCAAGAGGACCTCAGCATTGTGACATCAGCAATAAGACCTCAGCATTGTGACCTCAGCATTGTGACCTCAGCATTGTGACCTCAGCATTGTGACCTCAGCAATACGACTTCAGCATTGTGACCTCAGCAATAGGACGTCAGCAATAAGACCTCAGCATTGTGACCTCAGAAATAGGACCTCAGCAATACGACCTCAGCAATAGGACCTCAGCAATAGGACCTCAGCATTGTGACCTCAGCAATAGGACCTCAGCAATAGGACCTCAGCATTGTGACCTCAGCCTTGTGACCTCAGCAATTTTACCTCAGCAATAGGACCTCATCATTGTGACCTCAGCAATAGGACCTCAGCATTGTGACCTCAGCAATAGGACCTCAGCATTGTGACCTCAGCAATAGGACCTCAGCAATAGGACCTCAGCATTGTGACCACATCATTGTGACCTCAGCAATAGGACCTATGCAATAGGACCTCAGCATTGTGATCTCAGCATGGTGACCGCAGCAATAGGACCTAAGCATTGTGACCTCAGCAATAGGACCTCAGCCATAGGACCTCAGCATTGTGACCTCAGCAATAGGACCTCAGCAACAGGACCACAGCAATAGGACCTCAGCAATAAGACCTCAGCAATAAGACCTCAGCAATAGGACCTAAGCTATAGGACCTCAGCATTGTTACCTCAGCAATAGGACGTCAGTATTGTGAAATCAACATTGTGACCTCAGCAATAGGATCTCAGCCATAGGACCTCAGCATTGTGACCTCAGCAATAGGGCCGCAGAAATAGGACCTCAGCAATAGGACCTCAGCAATAGGACCTCAGCCTTGTGACCTCAGCAATAGGACCTCAGCCATAGGACCTCAGCATTGTGACTTCAGCAATAGGACCTCAGGAATAGGACATCAGCAATAGGACCTCACCATTGTGACCTCAGCAATAGCACCTCAGCATTGTGACCTCAGCAATTAGACCTCAGCAATAGGACCTCAGCAATAGGACCTCAGCAATAGGACCTCAGAATTGTGACCTTAGCATTGTGTCCTCAGCAATAGGACCTCAGCATTGTGACATCAGCAATAAGACCTCAGCATTATGACCTCAGCAATAGGACCTAAGTAATAGGAACTCAGCAATAGGACCTCAGCATTGTGACCTCAGCATTGTGACCTCAGCATTGTGACCTCAGCAATAGGACCTCAGCAATAGGACCTCAGCAATAGGACCTCAGCAATAGGACCTCAGCAATAGGACCTCAGCAATAGGACCTCAGCAATAGGACCTCAGCAATAGGACCTCAGCAATAGGACCTCAGCTATAGGACCTCAGCTATAGGACCTCAGCATTGTGACTTCAGCAATAGGACCTAAGCAATAGGACTTCAGCATTGTGACCTCAGCAACAGGACCTCAGCAATTGGACCTCAGCCTTGTGACCTCAGCAATAGGACTTCAGCATTGTGACCTCAGCAATAAGACCTCAGCAATAGGACCTCAGCAATAGGACCTCAGCATTGTGACATCAGCAATAAGACCTCAGCATTGTGACCTCAGCATTGTGACCTCAGCAATAGGACCTCAGCAACAGGACCTCAGCATTGTGACATCAGCAATAAGACCTCAGCATTGTGACCTCAGCATTGTGACCTCAGCATTGTGACCTCAGCATTGTGACCTCAGCAATAGGACGTCAGCAATAAGACCTCAGCATTGTGACCTCAGAAATAGGACCTCAGAAATACGACCTCAGCAATAGGACCTCAGCAATAGTACCTCAGCATTGTGACCTCAGCATTGTGACCTCAGCAATAGGACCTCAGCATTGTGACCTCAGCCTTGTGACCTCAGCAATTTTACCTCAGCAATAGGACCTCATCATTGTGACCTCAGCAATAGGACCTCAGCATTGTGATCTCAGCATTGTGACCTCAGCAATAGGACCTCAGCAATAGGACCTCAGCAATAGGACCTCAGCATTGTGACCACATCATTGTGACCTCAGCAATAGGACCTATGCAATAGGACCTCAGCATTGTGATCTCAGCATTTTGACCGCAGCAATAGGACCTAAGCATTGTGACCTCAGCAATAGGACCTCAGCCATAGGACCTCAGCATTGTGACCTCAGCAATAGGACCTCAGCAACATGACCACAGCAATAGGACCTCAGCAATAAGACCTCAGCAATAAGACCTCAGCAATAGGACCTCAGCAATAGGACCTCAGCATTTTGACCGCAGCAATAGGACCTAAGCATTGTGACCTCAGCAATAGGACCTCAGCCATAGGACCTCAGCATTGTGACCTCAGCAATAGGACCTAAGCAATAGGACCTCAGCCATAGGACCTCAGCAATAGGTCCTCAGTATTGTGAAATCAACATTGTGACCTCAGGAATAGGACATCAGCAATAGGACCTCAGCATTGTGACCTCAGCAATAGGACCTCAGCATTGTGACCTCAGCAATAGGACCTCAGCAATAGGACCTCAGCCTTGTGACCTCAGCAATAGGACCTCAGCCATAGGACCTCAGCATTGTGACTTCAGCAATAGGACCTCAGGAATAGGACCTCAGCAATAGGACCTCAGCAATAGGACCTCAGCAATAGGACCTCAGAATTGTGACCTCTGCATTGTGACCTCAGCAATAGGACCTAAGCAATAGGACCTCAGCATTGTGACCTCAGAAATAGGACCTCAGCAATAGGACCTCAGCATTGTGACCTCAGCCTTGTGACCTCAGCAATTTTACCTCAGCAATAGGACCTCATCATTGTGACCTCAGCAATAGGACCTCAGCATTGAGATCTCAGCATTGTGACCTCAGCAATAGGACCTCATCATGGTGACCTCAGCAATAGGACCTCAGCATTGTGACCACATCATTGTGACCTCAGCAATAGGACCTATGCAATAGGACCTCAGCATTGTGATCTCAGCATGGTGACCGCAGCAATAGGACCTAAGCATTGTGACCTCAGCAATAGGACCTCAGCATTGTGACCTCAGCAATAGGACCTCAGCAATAGGACCTCAGCCTTGTGACCTCAGCAATAGGACCTCAGCCATAGGACCTCAGCATTGTGACTTCAGCAATAGGACCTCAGCAATAGGACCTCAGGAATAGGACCTCAGCAATAGGACCTCAGCAATAGGACCTCAGCAATAGGACCTCAGCAATAGGACCTCAGAATTGTGACCTCTGCATTGTGACCTCAGCAATAGGACCTAAGCAATAGGACCTCAGCATTGTGACCTCAGCAATAGGGCCTCAGAAATAGGACCTCAGCATTGTGACCTCAGCCTTGTGACCTCAGCAATTTTACCTCAGCAATAGGACCTCATCATTGTGACCTCAGCAATAGGACCTCATCATGGTGACCTCAGCAATAGGACCTCAGCATTGTGACCACATCATTGTGACCTCAGCAATAGGACCTATGCAATAGGACCTCAGCATTGTGATCTCAGCATGGTGACCGCAGCAATAGGACCTAAGCATTGTGACCTCAGCAATAGGACCTCAGCAATAGGACCTCAGCAATAGGACCTCAGCAATAGGACCTCAACAATAGGACCACAGCAATAGGACCTCAGCAATAAGACCTCAGCAATAAGACCTCAGCAATAGGACCTCAGCATTGTGACCTCAGCAATAGGACCTAAGCTATAGGACCTCAGCATTGTTACCTCAGCAATAGGACGTCAGTATTGTGAAATCAACATTGTGACCTCAGCAATAGGATCTCAGCTATAGGACCTCAGCATTGTGACCTCAGCAATAGGGCCGCAGAAATAGGACCTCAGCAATAGGACCTCAGCAATAGGACCTCAGCCTTGTGACCTCAGCAATAGGACCTCAGCCATAGGACCTCAGCCATAGGACCTCAGCCATAGGACCTCAGCCATAGGACCTCAGCATTGTGACTTCAGCAATAGGACCTCAGGAATAGGACATCAGCAATAGGACCTCAGCATTGTGACCTCAGCAATAGGACCTCAGCCTTGTGACCTCAGCAATAGGACCTCAGCAATAGGACCTCAGCAATAGGACCTCAGAATTGTGACCTTAGCATTTTGTCCTCAGCAATAGGACCTCAGCATTGTGACATCAGCAATAAGACCTCAGCATTGTGACCTCAGCAATAGGACCTCAGCAATAGGACCTCAGCAATAGGACCTCAGCTATAGGACCTCAGCTATAGGACCTCAGCATTGTGACTTCAGCAATAGGACCTCAGCAATAGGACTTCAGCATTGTGACCTCAGCAATAGGACCTCAGCAATAGGACCTCAGCCTTGTGACCTCAGCAATAGGACTTCAGCATTGTGACCTCAGCAATAAGACCTCAGCAATAGGACCTCAGCAATAGGACCTCAGCATTGTGACATCAGCAATAAGGCCTCAGCATTGTGACCTCAGCAATAGGACCTCAGCATTGTGACCTCAGCAACAGGAACTCAGTAATAGGACCTCAGCAATAGGACCTCAGCAATAGGACCTCAGCAATAGGACCTCAGCAATAGGACCTCAGCAATAGTACCTCAGCAATAGGACCTCAGCAATCGTACCTCAGTAATAGGACCTCAGCATTGTGACCTCAGCAATAAGATCTCAGCATTGTGACCTCAGCAATAGGACCTCAGCAATAGAACCTCAGCATTGTGACCTCAGCAATAGGACCTCAGCAATAGGACCTCAGCAATAGGACCTCAGCATTGTGACCTCAGTAAAAGGACCTCAGCAATAGGACCTCAGCATTGTGACCTCAGTAAAAGGACCTCAGCAATAGGACCTCAGCATTGTGACATCAGCAATAAGACCTCAGCATTGTTACCTCAGCAATAGGACCTCAGCAATAGTACCTCAGCAGTAGGACCTCAGCAATAGGACCTCAGCAATAGGACCTCAGCAATAGGACCTCAGCATTGTGACCTCAGTAATAGGACCTCAGCAATAGGACCTCAGCATTGTGACATCAGAAATAAGACCTCAGCATTGTTACCTCAGCAATAGGACCTCAGCATTTTAACCTCATCAATAGGACCTCAGCAATAGGAACTCAGCTATAGGACCTCAGCATTGTGACCTCAGAATTTTTACCTCAGGAATAGGACCTCAGCATTGTGAACTCAATATTGTGACCTCAGCAATAGGACCTTAGCAATAGGACCGCAGCAATCGTACCTAAACAGTAGGACCTCAGCATTGTGCCCTCAGCAATAGGACCTGAGCAATAAGACCTCAGCAGTAGGACCTCAGCATTGTGACCTCAGCAATAGGACCTCAGGTATAGGACCTCAGGAATAGGACCTCAGAATTGTGACCTCAGCATTGTGACCTCAGCATTGTGACCTCAGCAATAGGACCTCAGCAATAGGACCTCAGCATTGTGACCTCAGCAATAGGCCCTCAGCAATAGGACCTCAGCAAGAGGATCTCAGCAATAGGACCTCAGCAATAGGACCTCAGTAATAGGACCTCAGCATTGTGACCTCAGCAATAGGACCTCATCAATAGGACCTCAGCAATAGGACCTCTGCATTGTGACCTCAGCAATAGGACCTCAGCATTAAGACCTCAGCATTGTGACATCAGCAATAGGACATCAGCATTTTGACCTCAGCAATAGGACCTCAGCATTGTGACCTCAGCAATAGGACCTCAGACTTGTGACCTCAGCAATACGACCTCAGCAATAGGACCTCAGCATTGTGATCTCAGCATTGTGACCTCAGCATTGTGACCTCAGAATTGTGACCTCAGCATTGTGACCTCAGCATTGTGACCTCAGCAATAGGACATCAGCAATAGGACCTCAGCATTGTGACCTCAGCATTGTGACTTAAGCAATAGGACGTCAGCATTGTGACCTCAGCAATAGGACCTCAGCAAGAGGACCTAAGCAATAGGACCTCAGCAACAGGACCTCAGCATTGTGACCTCTGCATTGTGACCTCAGCAATAGGACCTCAGCACTGTGACCTCAGCACTAGGACCTAAGCATTGTGACCTCAGTAATAGGACATCAGCAATAGGACCTCAGCAATAGGACCTCAGCAATAGGACCTCAGAAATAGGACCTCAGAAATAGGACCTCAGAAATAGGACCTCAGAAATAGGACCTCAGAAATAGGACCTCAGAAATAGGACCTCAGCAATTGGACCTCAGCATTTTGACCTCAGCAATAGGACCTAAGCATTGTGACCTCAGCAATAGGACCTCAGCATTGTGACCTTAGCAATAGGACATCAGCAATAGGACCTCAGCATTGTGACCTCAGCAATAGGACCTCAGCATTTTGACCTCAGCAATACGACCTCAGCAATAGGACCTCAGCAATAGGACCTCAGCATTGTGACCTCAGCAATAAGACCTCAGCATTGTGACCTCAGCATTGTGACCTCAGGAATAGGACCTCAGCCATAGGACCTCAGCATTGTGACCTCAGCAATAGGACCTCAGCAATAGGACCTCAGCAAGAGAACCTCAGCATTGTGACCTCAGCATTGTGACCTCAGCATTGTGACCTCAGCAATAGGACCTAAGTGTTGTGACCTCAGCAATAGGATCTTAGCAATAGGACCTCAACATTGTAACCTCAGCAATAGGACCTCAGCAATAGGACCTCAGCAATAGGACCTCAGGATTGTGACCTCAACAATAGCACCTCAGCATTGTGACCTCAGCAATAGGACCTCAGCAATAAAACCTCAGCAATACGACCTCAGCATTGTGACCTCAGAAATAGGACCTCTGCAATAGGACCTCAACAATAGGACCTCACCATTGTGACCTCAGCAATAGGACATCAGCAATAGGACCTCAGCATTTTGACCTCAGCATTGTGACCTCAGCAATAGGACCTCAGCAATAGGACCTCAGCAATAGGACCTCAGCATTGTGACATCAGCAATAGGACCTCAGCAATAGGACCTCAGCAATAGGACCTCAGCAATAGGACCTCAGCAATAGGACCTCAGCATTGTGACCTCAGCAATAGGACCTCATCATTGTGACCTCAGCAATAGGACCTCAGCAATAGGACCTCAGAATTGTGACCTCTGCATTGTGACCTCAGCAATAGGACCTCTGCATTGTGACCTCAGCAATAGGGCCTCAGAAATAGGACCTCATCTTTGTGACCTCAGCAATAGGACCTCAGCAATAGGACCTCCGCATTGTGACCTCAGCATTGTGACCTCAGCATTGTGACCTCAGCATTGTGACATCAGCAATAAGACCTCAGCATTGTGACCTTAGCAATAGGACCTCAGCATTGTGACCTCAGCAATAGGACCTCAGCATTGTGACCCCAGCAACAGGAACTCAGTAATAGGACCTCAGCAATAGGACCTCAGCATTGTGACCTCTGCAATAGGACCTCAGCAATAGGACCTCAGCAATACGACCTCAGCAATACGACCTCAGCAATACGACCTCAGCAATACGACCTCAGCAATAGTACCTCAGCAATAGGACCTCAGCAATAGGACCTCAGCATTGTGACCTCAGTAATAGGATCTCAGTAATAGGACCTCAGCATTGTGACATCAGCAATAAGACCTCAGCATTGTTACCTCAGCAATAGGACCTCAGCATTTTGACCTCATAAATAGGACCTCAGCAATACGAACTCAGGTATAGGACCTAAGCATTGTGACCTCAGCATTTTTACCTCAGGAATAGGACCTCAGCATTGTGAACTCAATATTGTGACCTCAGCAATAGGACCTCAGCAATAGGACCGCAGCAATAGTACCTCAGCAATAGGACCTCAGCATTGTGATCTCAGCATTGTGACCTCAGCAGTAGGACCTCAGCATTGTGACCTCAGCAATAGGACCTCAGGAATAGGACCGCAGGAATAGGACCTCAGCATTGTGACCTCAGTAATAGGACCTCAGCAATAGGACCTCAGCCTTGTGACCTCAGCAATAGGACCTCAGCAATAGGACCTCAGCATCGTGATCTCAGCATTGTGACCTCAGCATTGTGACCTCAACAATAGGACCTAAGCAATAGGACCTCAGCATTGTGACCTCAGCAATAGGACCTCAGCAATAGGACCTCAGCAAGAGGATCTCAGCAATAGGACCTCAGCAATACGACCTCAGTAATAGGACCTCAGCATTGTGACCTCAGCAATAGGACCTCATCAATAGGACCTCAGCAATAGGACCTCTGCATTGTGACCTCAGCAATAGGACCTCAGCATTAAGACCTCAGCATTGTGACATCAGCAATAGGACATCAGCATTTTGACCTCAGCAATAGGACCTCAGCATTGTGACCTCAGCAATAGGACCTCAGGAATAAGACCTCAGCATTGTGACCTCAGCAATAGGACCTCAGCATCGTGATCTCAGCATTGTCACCTCAGCATTGTGACCTCAGCAATAGGACATCAGCATTGTGACTTAAGCAATAGGACGTCAGCATTGTGACCTCAGCAATAGGACCTAAGCAATAGGACCTCAGCAACAGGACCTCAGCATTGTGACCTCTGCATTGTGACCTCAGCAATAGGACCTCAGCATTGAGACCTCAGCATGGTGACCTCAGCAATAGGACCTCAGCATTGTGACCTCAGCAATAGGACCTCAGAAATAGCACCTCAGAATTGTGACCTCAGCAATAGGACCTCAGCAATAGGACCTCTGCATCGTGATCTCAGCAATAGCACCTCAGCATTGTGACCTCAGCATTGTGACCTCAGCAATAAGACCTCATCATTGTGACCTCAGCAATAGGACCTCAGCAATAGGACCTCAGCATTGTGACCTCAGCAATAGGACCTCAGCATTTTGACCTCAGCAATAGAACCTCAGCAATAGGACCTCAGCATTGTGACCTCAGCAATAGGACCTCAGCATTATGACCTCAGCAATAGGACCTCAGAAAAAGGACCTCAGCATTGTGACCTCAGCATTGTGACCTCAGCAATAGGACCTCAACATTGTAACCTCAGCAATAGGACCTCAGCAATAGGACCTCAGCAATAGGACCTCAGGATTGTGACCTCAGCAATAGCACCTCAGCATTGTGACCTCAGCAATAGGACCTCAGCAATAAAACCTCAGCAATACAACCTCAGCATTGTGACCTCAGAAATAGGACCTCTGCAATAGGACCTCAGCATTGTGACCTCAGCAATAGGACATCAGCAATAGGACCTCAGCATTGTGACCTCAGCAATAGGACCTCAGCAATAGGACCTCAGCAATAGGACCTCAGCAATAGGACCTCAGCAATAGGACCTCAGCAATAGGACCTCAGAAATAGCACCTCAGCATTGTGACCTCAGCAATAGGACCTCAGCAATAGGACCTCAGCAATAGGACCTCAGCAATAGGACCTCAGCAATAGGACCTCAGCAATAGGACCTCAGCAATAGGACCTCAGCAATAGGACCTCAGTAATAGGACCTCAGAATTGTGACCTCTGCATTGTGACCTCAGCAATAGGACCTAAGCAATAGGACCTCAGCAATAGGGCCTCAGAAATAGGACCTCATCTTCGTGACCTCAGCAATAGGACCTCAGCAATAGGACCTCCGCATTGTGACCTCAGCAATAGGACCTCAGCAATAGGACCTCAGCAGTAGGACCTCAGCATTGTGACATCAGCAATAAGACCTCAGCATTGTGACCTGTGCAATAGGACCTCAGCATTGTGACCTCAGTAATAGGACCTCAGCAACAGGACCTCAGCATTGTGACATCAGCAATAAGACCTCAGCATTGTGACCTCAGCATTGTGACCTCAGCAATAGGACCTCAGCAATAGGACCTCAGCATTGTGACCTCAGCAATAGGACGTCAGCAATAAGACCTCAGCATTGTGACCTCAGAAATAGGACCTCAGCAATACGACCTCAGCAATAGGACCTCAGCAATAGGACCTGAGCATTGTGACCTCAGCAATAGGACCTCAGCAATAGGACCTCAGCATTGTGACCTCAGCCTTGTGACCTCAGCAATAGGACCTCATCATTGTGACCTCAACAATAGGACCTGAGCATTGTGATCTCAGCATTGTGACCTCAGCAACAGGACCTCAGAATTGTGACCTCAGCAATAGGACCTCAGCAATAGGACCTCAGCATTGTGACCTCAGCAATAGGACCTCAGCAACAGGACCACAGCAACAGGACCTCAGCAATAAGACCTCAGCAATAGGACTTCAGCATTGTGACCTCAGCAATAGGACCTAAGCAATACGACCTCATCATTGCGACCTCAGCAATAGGGCCTCAGAAATAGGACCTCAGCAATAGGACCTCAGCAATAGGACCTCAGCATTGTGACCTCAGCAATAGGACCTCAGCAATAGGACCTCAGCAATAGGACCTCAGAATTGTGACCTTAGCATTGTGTCCTCAGCAATAGGACCTCAGCATTGTGACATAAGCAATAAGACCTCAGCATTGTGACCTCAGCAATAGGACCTCAGCATTGTGACTTCAGCAATAGGACCTCAGGAATAGGACATCAGCAATAGGACCTCAGCATTGTGACCTCAGCAATAGGACCTCAGCATTGTGACCTCAGCAATAGGACCTCTGCAATAGGACCTCAGCAATAGGACCTCAGAATTGTGACCTCAGCAATAGGACCTCAGCATTGTGACCTCAGCATTGTGACCTCTGCAATAGGACCTCAGCAATAGGACCTCAGAAATAAGTCCTAAGCATTGGGACCTCAGCAATAGGACCTCAGCAATAGGACCTCAGCAATAGGACCTCAGCATTGTTACCTCAGCAATAGGACCTCATCAATAGGACCTCAGCAATAGGACCTCAGCAATGGGACCTCAGCAATGGGACCTCTGCATCATGATCTCAGCATTGTGACCTTAGCAATAGGACCTCAGCAATAGGACCTCAGCAATAGGACCTCAGCAATAGGACCTCAGCAATGGGACCTCTGCATCATGATCTCAGCATTGTGACCTTAGCAATAGGACCTCAGCAATAGGACATCAGCAATAGGACCTAAGCATTGTGACCTCAGCATTGTGACTTAAGCAATAGGACGTCAGCATTGTGACCTCAGCAATAGGACCTCAGCAATAGGACCTAAGCAATAGGACCTCAGAAACAGGACCTCAGCATTGTGACCTCTGCATTGTGACCTCAGTAATAGGATCTCAGCATTGTGACCTCAGCATTGTGACCTCAGCATTGTGACCTCAGCAATAGGACCTCAGCAATAGGACCTCAGCAATAGGACCTCAGCAATAGGACCTCAGCATTGAGACCTCAGCAATAGGACCTCAGCAATAGGACCTCAGAAACAGCACCTCAGCATTGTGACCTCAGCAATAGGACCTCAGCAATGGGACCTCTGCATCATGATCTCAGCATTGTGACCTTAGCAATAGGACCTCAGCATTGTGACCTCAGCATTGTGACCTCAGCAATAGGACATCAGCAATAGGACCTAAGCATTGTGACCTCAGCATTGTGACTTAAGCAATAGGACGTCAGCATTGTGACCTCAGCAATAGGACCTCAGCAATAGGACCTAAGCAATAGGACCTCAGAAACAGGACCTCAGCATTGTGACCTCTGCATTGTGACCTCAGTAATAGGATCTCAGCATTGTGACCTCAGCAATAGGATCTCAGCATTGTGACCTCAGAAATAGGACCTCAGCAATAGGACCTCAGCATTTTGACCTCAGCATTTTGACCTCAGCAACAGGACCTCAGCAATAGGACCTCAGCAATAGGACCTCAGCAATAGGACCTCAGCATTTTGACCTCAGCATTTTGACCTCAGCAAAAGGACCTCAGCAAAAGGACCTTAGCATTGTGACCTCAGCACTGTGACCTCAGCAATAGGACCTCATCAATAGGACCTCAGCATTGTGACCGCAGCAATAGGACCTAAGCATTGTGACCTCAGCAATAGGACCTCAGCAATAGGACCTCAGCATTGTGACCTCAGCAATAGTACCTCAGGAATAGGACCTCAGCAATAGAACATCAGCATTGTGACCTCAGTAATAGGACCTCAGTAATAGGACCTCAGCATTGTGACATCAGCAATAACACCTGAGCATTGTTACCTCAGCAATAGGACCTCAGCATTTTGACCTCATCAATAGGACCTCAGCAATAGGAACACAGCTATAGGACCTCAGCATTGTGACCTCAGCATTTTTACCTCAGGAATAGGACCTCAGCATTGTGATCTCAGCATTGTGACCTCAGCAGTAGGACCTCAGCATTGTGACCTCAGCAATAGGACCTCAGCAATAGGACCTCAGGAATAGGACCTCAGAATTGTGACCTATGCATTGTGACCTCAGCAATAGGACCTCAGCATTCTGACCTCAGCAATAGGACCTCGCAATAGGACCTCAGCAAGAGGATCTCAGCAATAGGACCTCAGCAATAGGACCTCAGCAATAGGACCTCAGCATTGTGACCTCAGCAATAGGACCTCATCAATAGGACCTCAGCAATAGGACCTCTGCATTGTGACCTCAGCAATAGGACCTCAGCATTAAGACCTCAGCATTGTGACATCAGCAATAGGACATCAGCATTTTGACCTCAGCAATAGGACCTCAACATTGTGACCTCAGCAATATGACCTCAGCAATAGGACCTCAGCCTTGTGACCTCAGCAATAGGACCTCAGCAATAGGACCTCAGCATCGTGATCTCAGCATTGCGACCTCAGCAATAGGACCTCAGCATTGTGACCTCAGCATTGTGACCTCAGCAATAGGACATCAGCAATAGGACCTCAGCATTGTGACTTAAGCAATAGGACGTCAGCATTGTGACCTCAGCAATAGGACCTCAGCAATAGGACCTCAGAAACAGGACCTCAGCATTGTGACCTCTGCATTGTGACCTCAGCAATAGGACCTCAGCAATAGGACCTCAGCAATAGGACCTAAGCAAAGGACTTCAGAAATAGGACCTCAGCATTGTGACCTCAGCAATAGGACCTCAGCAACTGGACCTCAGCATTTTGACCTCAGCAATAGGATCTCAGCATTGTGACCTCAGAAATAGGACCTCAGCAATAGGACCTCAGCAATAGGACCTCAGCAATAGGACCTCAGCAATAGGACCTCAGCAATAGGACCTCAGCATTTTGACCTCAGCAATAGGACCTTAGCATTGTGACCTCAGCACTGTGACCTCAGCAATAGGACCTCAGCAATAGGACCTCAGCAATAGGACCTCAGCATTGTGACCGCAGCAATAGGACCTAAGCATTGTGACCTCAGCAATAGGACCTCAGCAATAGGACCTCAGCATTGTGACCTCAGCAATAGTACCTCTGGAATAGGACCTCAGCAATAGGACCTCATCATTAAGACCTCAGCATTGTAACATCAGGAATAAGACCTGAGCATTGTTACCTCAGCAATAGGACCTCAGCAATAGGACCTCATCAATAGGACCTCAGCAATAGGAACTCAGCTATAGGACCTCAGCATTGTGACCTCAGCATTTTTACCTCAGGAATAGGACCTCAGCATTGTGAACTCAATATTGTGACCTCAGCAATAGGACCCCAGCAATAGGACCGCAGCAATAGTACCTCAGCATTGTGACCTCAGCAATAGGACCTCAGCATTGGGATCTCAGCATTGTGACCTCAGCAGTAGGACCTCAGCATTGTGACCTCAGCAATAGGACCTCAGGAATAGGACCTCAGGAATAGGACCTCAGGAATAGGACCTCAGGAATAGGACCTCAGGAATAGGACCTATGCATTGTGACCTCAGCAATAGGACCTAAGCAATAGGACCTCAGAATTGTGACCTCAGCAATAGGACCTCGCAATAGGACCTCAGCAAGAGGATCTCAGCAATAGGACCTCAGCAATAGGACCTCAGTAATAGGACCTCAGCATTGTGAACTCAGCAATAGGACCTCATCAATAGGACCTCAGCAATAGGACCTCTGCATTGTGACCTCAGCAATAGGACCTCAGCATTAAGACCTCAGCATTGTGACATCAGCAATAGGACATCAGCATTTTGACCTCAGCAACAGGACCTCAGCATTGTGACCTCAGCAATAGGACCTCAGCAATACGACCTCAGCCTTGTGACCTCAGCAATAGGACCTCAGCAATAGGACCTCAGCATCGTGATCTCAGCATTGTGACCTCAGCAATAGGACCTCAGCATTGTGACCTCAGCATTGTGACCTCAGCAATAGGACATCAGCAATACGACCTCAGCATTGTGACTTAAGCAATAGGACGTCAGCATTGTGACCTCAGCAATAGGACCTCAGCAACAGGACCTCAGCATTGTGACCTCTGCATTGTGACCTCAGCAATAGGACCTCAGCACTGTGACCTCAGCAATAGGACCTAAGCATTGTGACCTCAGTAATAGGACCTCAGCAATAGGACCTCAGCAATAGGTTCCTCAGCAATAGGACCTCAGCAATAGGAACTCAGCAATAGTACCTCAGAAATAGGACCTCAGCAATTGGACCTCAGCATTGTGACCTCAGCAATAGGACCTCAGCAATAGGACCTCAGCATTGTAACCTCAGCATTTTTACCTCAGGAATAGGACCTCAGCATTGTGAACTCAATATTGTGACCTCAGCAATAGGACCTCAGCAATAGGACCGCAGCAATAGGACCGCAGCAATAGTACCTCAGCATTGTGACCTCAGCAATAGGACCTCAGCATTGTGATCTCAGCATTGTGACCTCAGCATTGTGACCTCAGGAATAGGCCCTCAGAATTGTGACCTATGCATTGTGACCTCAGCAATAGGACCTAAGCAATAGGACCTCAGCATTGTGACCTCAGCAATAGGACCTCGCAATAGGACCTCAGCAAGAGGATCTCAGCAATAGGACCTCAGCAATAGGACCTCAGCATTGTGACCTCAGCAATAGGACCTCATCAATAGGACCTCAGCAAAAGGACCTCTGCATTGTGACCTCAGCAATAGGACCTCAGCATTAAGACCTAAGCATTGTGACATCAGCAATAGGACATCAGCATTTTGACCTCAGCAATAGGACCTCAGCATTGTGACCTCAGCAATAGGACCTCAGCCTTGTGACCTCAGCAATAGGACCTCAGCCATAGGACCTCAGCATCGTGATCTCAGCATTGTGACCTCAGCAATAGGATCTAAGCAACAGGACCTCAGCATTGTGACCTCAGCATTGTGACCTCAGCAATAGGACCTCAGCATTGTGACTTAAGCAATAGGACGTCAGCATTGTGACCTCAGCAATAGGATCTAAGCAATAGGACCTCAGCAACAGGACCTCAGCATTGTGACCTCTGCATTGTGACCTCAGCAATAGGACCTCAGCAATAGGACCTCAGCAATAGGACCTAAGCATTGTGACCTCAGTAATAGGACCTCAGCAATAAGACCTCAGCAATAGGACCTCAGCAATAGGACCTCAGCAACAGGACCTCAGAAATAGGACCTCAGCAATAGGACCTCAGCAATAGGACCTCAGAAATAGGACCTCAGAAATAGGACCTCAGAAATAGGACCTCAGAAATAGGACCTCAGCAATAGGACCTCAGCATTGTGACCTCAGCAATAGGACCTCAGCAATAGGACCTCAGCATTGTGACCTCAGCAATAGGACCTCAGCCATAGGACCTCAGCAATAGGACCTCAGCATTGTGACCTCAGCATTGTGACCTCAGCAATAGGACCTCAGCAATAGGACCTCAGAAAGAAAACCTCAGCATTGTGACCTCAGCATTGTGACCTCAGCATTGTGACCTCAGCAATAGGACCTAAGTGTTGTGACCGCAGCAATAGGACCTTAGCAATAGGACCTCAACATTGTAACCTCAGCAATAGGACCTCAGCAATAGGACCTCAGCAATAGGACCTCAGCAATAGGACCTCAGGATTGTGACTTCAGCAATAGAACCACAGCATTGTGACCTCAGCAATAGGACCTCAGCAATAAAACCTCAGCAATACGACCTCAGCATTGTGACCTCAGAAATAGGACCTCTACAATAGGACCTCAGTAATAGGACCTCAGCATTGTGACCTCAGCAATAGGATATCAGCAATAGGACCTCAGCATTGTGACCTCAGCATTGTGACCTCAGCAATAGGACCTCAGCAATAGGACCTCAGCAATAGGACCTCAGCAATAGGACCTCAGCAATAGGACCTCAGCAATAGGACCTCAGCAATAGGACCTCAGCAATAGGACCTCAGCAATAGGACCTCAGCATTGTGACCTCAGCAATAGGACCTCAGCAATAGGACCTCAGCAATAGGACCTCAACAATAGGACCTCAGCATTGTGACCTCAGCAATAGGTCCTCAGCAATAGGACCTCAGCAATAGGACCTCAGAATTGTGACCTCTGCATTGTGACCTAAGCAATAGGACCTCAGCATTGTGACCTCAGCAATAGGGCCTCAGAAATAGGACCTCATCTTTGTGACCTCAGCAATAGGACCTCAGCAATAGGACCTCCGCATTGTGACCTCAGCAATAGGACCTCAGCAATAGGACCTCAGCAATAGGACCTCAGCATTGTGACATCAGCAATAAGACCTCAGCATTGTGACCTCAGCAATAGGACCTCAGCATTGTGACCTCAGCAATAGGACCTCAGCATTGTGACCTCAGCAATAGGACCTCAGCAACAGGACCTCAGCATTGTGACATCAGCAATAAGACCTCAGCATTGTGACCTCAGCATTGTGACCTCAGCAATAGGACCTCAGCATTGTGACCTCAGCAATAGGACGTCAGCAATAAGACCTCAGCATTGTGACCTCAGAAATAGGACCTCAGCAATACGACCTCAGCAATAGGACCTCAGCATTGTGACCTCAGCAATAGGACCTCAGCAATAGGACCTCAGCATTGTGACCTCAGCCTTGTGACCTCAGCAATTTTACCTCAGCAATAGGACCTCATCATTGTGACCTCAGCAATAGGACCTCAGCAATAGGACCTCAGCAATAGGACCTCAGCATTGTGACATCAGCAATAAGACCTCAGCATTGTGACCTCAGCAATAGGACCTCAGCATTGTGACCTCAGCAATAGGACCTCAGCATTGTGACCTCAGCAATAGGACCTCAGCAACAGGACCTCAGCATTGTGACATCAGCAATAAGACCTCAGCATTGTGACCTCAGCATTGTGACCTCAGCAATAGGACCTCAGCATTGTGACCTCAGCAATAGGACGTCAGCATTGTGACCTCAGCAATAGGACGTCAGCAATAAGACCTCAGCATTGTGACCTCAGAAATAGGACCTCAGCAATACGACCTCAGCAATAGGACCTCAGCATTGTGACCTCAGCAATAGGACCTCAGCAATAGGACCTCAGCATTGTGACCTCAGCCTTGTGACCTCAGCAATTTTACCTCAGCAATAGGACCTCATCATTGTGACCTCAGCAATAGGACCTCAGCATTGTGATCTCAGCATTGTGACCTCAGCAATAGGACCTCAGGATTGTGACCTCAGCAATAGGACCTCAGCAATAGGACCTCAGCATTGTGACCACATCATTGTGACCTCAGCAATAGGACCTATGCAATAGGACCTCAGCATTGTGATCTCAGCATTGTGACCGCAGCAATAGGACCTAAGCATTGTTACCTCAGCAATAGGACCTCAGCCATAGGACCTCAGCATTGTGACCTCAGCAATAGGACCTCAGCAACATGACCACAGCAATAGGACCTCAGCAATAAGACCTCAGCAATAAGACCTCAGCAATAGGACTTCAGCAGTGTGACCTCAGCAATAGGACCTAAGCAACAGGACCTCAGCATTGTTACCTCAGCAATAGGACCTCAGTATTGTGAAATCAACATTGTGACCTCAGCAATAGGATCTCAGCTATAGGACCTCAGCATTGTGACCTCAGCAATAGGGCCGCAGAAATAGGACCTCAGCAATAGGACCTCAGCAATAGGACCTCAGCCTTGTGACCTCAGCAATAGGACCTCAGCCATAAGACCTCAGCATTGTGACTTCAGCAATAGGACCTCAGGAATACGACATCAGCATTGTGACCTCAGCAATAGGACCTCAGCATTGTGACCTCAGCAATAGGACCTCAGCAATAGGACCTCAGCAATAGGACCTCAGAATTGTGACCTCTGCATTGTGACCTCAGCAATAGGACCTAAGCAATAGGACCTCAGCATTGTGACCTCAGCAATAGGGCCTCAGAAATAGGACCTCAGCATTATGACCTCAGCAATAGGACCTCAGCAATAGGACCTCAGCATTGTGACCTCAGCAATAGGACCTCAGCAATAGGACCTCAGCAATAGGACCTCAGCAATAGGACCTCAGCAATAGGACCTCAGCATTGTGACATCAGCAATAAGACCTCAGCATTGTGACCTCAGCAATAGGACCTCAGCATTGTGACCTCAGCAATAGGACTTCAGCAAGAGGACCTCAGCATTGTGACATCAGCAATAAGACCTCAGCATTGTGACCTCAGCATTGTGACCTCAGCAATACGACCTCAGCATTGTGACCTCAGCAATACGACGTCAGCAATAAGACCTCAGCATTGTGACCTCAGAAATAGGACCTCAGCAATAGGACCTCAGCAATAGGACCTCAGCATTGTGACCTCAGCAATAGGACCTCAGCAATAGGACCTCAGCATTGTGACCTCAGCCTTGTGACCTCAGCAATTTTACCTCAGCAATAGGACCTCATCATTGTGACCTCAGCAATAGGACCTCAGCATTGTGACCTCAGCAATAGGACCTCAGCATTGTGACCTCAGCAATAGGACCTCAGCAATAGGACCTCAGCATTGTGACCACATCATTGTGACCTCAGCAATAGGACCTATGCAATAGGACCTCAGCATTGTGATCTCAGCATGGTGACCGCAGCAATAGGACCTAAGCATTGTGACCTCAGCAATAGGACCTCAGCCATAGGACCTCAGCATTGCGACCTCAGCAATAGGACCTCAGCAACAGGACCACAGCAATAGGACCTCAGCAATAAGACCTCAGCAACAAGACCTCAGCAATAGGACCTAAGCTATAGGACCTCAGCATTGTTACCTCAGCAATAGGACGTCAGTATTGTGAAATCAACATTGTGACCTCAGCAATAGGATCTCAGCTATAGGACCTCAGCATTGTGACCTCAGCAATAGGGCCGCAGAAATAGGACCTCAGCAATAGGACCTCAGCAATAGGACCTCAGCCTTGTGACCTCAGCAATAGGACCTCAGCCATAGGACCTCAGCATTGTGACTTCAGCAATAGGACCTCAGGAATAGGACATCAGCAATAGGACCTCACCATTGTGACCTCAGCAATAACACCTCAGCATTGTGACCTCAGCAATAGGACCTCAGCAATAGGACCTCAGCAATAGGACCTCAGAATTGTGACCTTAGCATTGTGTCCTCAGCAATAGGACCTCAGCATTGTGACATCAGCAATAAGACCTCAGCATTATGACCTCAGCAATAGGACCTAAGTAATAGGTACTCAGCAATAGGACCTCAGCATTGTGACCTCAGCATTGTGACCTCAGCATTGTGACCTCAGCATTGTGACCTCAGCAATAGGACCTCAGCAATAGGACCTCAGCAATAGGACCTCAGAATTGTGACCTCTGCATTGTGACCTCAGCAATAGGACCTAAGCAATAGGACCTCAGCATTGTGACCTCAGCAATAGGGCCTCAGAAATAGGACCTCAGCATTATGACCTCAGCAATAGGACCTCAGCAATAGGACCTCAGCATTGTGACCTCAGCAATAGGACCTCAGCAATAGGACCTCAGCAATAGGACCTCAGCAATAGGACCTCAGCAATAGGACCTCAGCATTGTGACATCAGCAATAAGACCTCAGCATTGTGACCTCAGCAATAGGACCTCAGCATTGTGACCTCAGCAATAGGACTTCAGCAAGAGGACCTCAGCATTGTGACATCAGCAATAAGACCTCAGCATTGTGACCTCAGCATTGTGACCTCAGCAATACGACCTCAGCATTGTGACCTCAGCAATACGACGTCAGCAATAAGACCTCAGCATTGTGACCTCAGAAATAGGACCTCAGCAATAGGACCTCAGCAATAGGACCTCAGCATTGTGACCTCAGCAATAGGACCTCAGCAATAGGACCTCAGCATTGTGACCTCAGCCTTGTGACCTCAGCAATTTTACCTCAGCAATAGGACCTCATCATTGTGACCTCAGCAATAGGACCTCAGCATTGTGACCTCAGCAATAGGACCTCAGCATTGTGACCTCAGCAATAGGACCTCAGCAATAGGACCTCAGCATTGTGACCACATCATTGTGACCTCAGCAATAGGACCTATGCAATAGGACCTCAGCATTGTGATCTCAGCATGGTGACCGCAGCAATAGGACCTAAGCATTGTGACCTCAGCAATAGGACCTCAGCCATAGGACCTCAGCATTGCGACCTCAGCAATAGGACCTCAGCAACAGGACCACAGCAATATGACCTCAGCAATAAGACCTCAGCAACAAGACCTCAGCAATAGGACCTAAGCTATAGGACCTCAGCATTGTTACCTCAGCAATAGGACGTCAGTATTGTGAAATCAACATTGTGACCTCAGCAATAGGATCTCAGCTATAGGACCTCAGCATTGTGACCTCAGCAATAGGGCCGCAGAAATAGGACCTCAGCAATAGGACCTCAGCAATAGGACCTCAGCCTTGTGACCTCAGCAATAGGACCTCAGCCATAGGACCTCAGCATTGTGACTTCAGCAATAGGACCTCAGGAATAGGACATCAGCAATAGGACCTCACCATTGTGACCTCAGCAATAACACCTCAGCATTGTGACCTCAGCAATAGGACCTCAGCAATAGGACCTCAGCAATAGGACCTCAGAATTGTGACCTTAGCATTGTGTCCTCAGCAATAGGACCTCAGCATTGTGACATCAGCAATAAGACCTCAGCATTATGACCTCAGCAATAGGACCTAAGTAATAGGTACTCAGCAATAGGACCTCAGCATTGTGACCTCAGCATTGTGACCTCAGCATTGTGACCTCAGCATTGTGACCTCAGCAATAGGACCTCAGCAATAGGACCTCAGCAATAGGACCTCAGCTATAGGAGCTCAGCATTGTGACTTCAGCAATAGGACCTAAGCAATAGGACTTCAGCATTGTGACCTCAGCAATAGGACCTCAGCAATAGGACCTCAGCCTTGTGACCTCAGCAATAGGACTTCAGCATTGTGACCTCAGCAATAAGACCTCAGCAATAGGACCTCAGCAATAGGACCTCAGCATTGTGACATCAGCAATAAGACCTCAGCATTGTGACCTCAGCATTGTGACCTCAGCAATAGGACCTCAGCAACAGGACCTCAGCATTGTGACATCAGCAATAAGACCTCAGCATTGTGACCTCAGCATTGTGACCTCAGCAATAGGACCTCAGCATTGTGACCTCAGCAATAGGACGTCAGCAATAAGACCTCAGCATTGTGACCTCAGAAATAGGACCTCAGAAATACGACCTCAGCAATAGGACCTCAGCAATAGTACCTCAGCATTGTGACCTCAGCAATAGAACCTCAGCAATAGGACCTCAGCCTTGTGACCTCAGCAATTTTACCTCAGCAATAGGACCTCATCATTGTGACCTCAGCAATAGGACCTCAGCATTGTGATCTCAGCATTGTGACCTCAGCAATAGGACCTCAGCATTGTGACCTCAGCAATAGGACCTCAGCAATAGGACCTCAGCATTGTGACCACATCATTGTGACCTCAGCAATAGGACCTATGCAATAGGACCTCAGCATTGTGATCTCAGCATTTTGACCGCAGCAATAGGACCTAAGCATTGTGACCTCAGCAATAGGACCTCAGCCATAGGACCTCAGCATTGTGACCTCAGCAATAGGACCTCAGCAACATGACCACAGCAATAGGACCTCAGCAATAAGACCTCAGCAATAAGACCTCAGCAATAGGACCTCAGCAATAGGACCTCAGCATTTTGACCGCAGCAATAGGACCTAAGCATTGTGACCTCAGCAATAGGACCTCAGCCATAGGACCTCAGCATTGTGACCTCAGCAATAGGACCTAAGCAATAGGACCTCAGCATTGTTACCTCAGCAATAGGACCTCAGTATTGTGAAATCAACATTGTGACCTCAGGAATAGGACATCAGCAATAGGACCTCAGCATTGTGACCTCAGCAATAGGACCTCAGCATTGTGACCTCAGCAATAGGACCTCAGCAATAGGACCTCAGCCTTGTGACCTCAGCAATAGGACCTCAGCATTGTGACTTCAGCAATAGGACCTCAGGAATAGGACCTCAGCAATAGGACCTCAGCAATAGGACCTCAGAATTGTGACCTCTGCATTGTGACCTCAGCAATAGGACCTAAGCAATAGGACCTCAGCATTGTGACCTCAGCAATAGGACCTCAGCATTGAGATCTCAGCATTGTGACCTCAGCAATAGGACCTCATCATGGTGACCTCAGCAATAGGACCTCAGCATTGTGACCACATCATTGTGACCTCAGCATTGTGACCTCAGCAATAGGACCTCAGCATTGTGATCTCAGCATGGTGACCGCAGCAATAGGACCTAAGCATTGTGACCTCAGCAATAGGACCTCAGCCATAGGACCTCAGCAATAGGACCTCAGCAATAGGACCTCAACAATAGGACCACAGCAATAGGACCTCAGCAATAAGACCTCAGCAATAAGACCTCGGCAATAGGACCTCAGCATTGTGACCTCAGCAATAGGACCTAAGCTATAGGACCTCAGCATTGTTACCTCAGCAATAGGACGTCAGTATTGTGAAATCAACATTGTGACCTCAGCAATAGGATCTCAGCTATAGGACCTCAGCATTGTGACCTCAGCAATAGGGCCGCAGAAATAGGACCTCAGCAATAGGACCTCAGCAATAGGACCTCAGCCTTGTGACCTCAGCAATAGGACCTCAGCCATAGGACCTCAGCCATAGGACCTCAGCATTGTGACTTCAGCAATAGGACCTCAGGAATAGGACATCAGCAATAGGACCTCAGCATTGTGACCTCAGCAATAGGACCTCAGCCTTGTGACCTCAGCAATAAGACCTCAGCAATAGGACCTCAGCAATAGGACCTCAGAATTGTGACCTTAGCATTTTGTCCTCAGCAATAGGACCTCAGCATTGTGACATCAGCAATAAGACCTCAGCATTGTGACCTCAGCAATAGGACCTCAGCAATAGGACCTCAGCAATAGGACCTCAGCAATAGGACCTCAGCAATAGGACCTCAGCAATAGGACCTCAGCTATAGGACCTCAGCTATAGGACCTCAGCTATAGGACCTCAGCTATAGGACCTCAGCATTGTGACTTCAGCAATAGGACCTCAGCAATAGGACTTCAGCATTGTGACCTCAGCAATAGGACCTCAGCAATAGGACCTCAGCCTTGTGACCTCAGCAATAGGACTTCAGCATTGTGACCTCAGCAATAAGACCTCAGCAATAGGACCTCAGCAATAGGACCTCAGCATTGTGACATCAGCAATAAGGCCTCAGCATTGTGACCTCAGCAATAGGACCTCAGCATTGTGACCTCAGCAACAGGAACTCAGTAATAGGACCTCAGCAATAGGACCTCAGCATTGTGACCTCAGCAATAGGACCTCAGCAATAGTACCTCAGCAATAGGACCTCAGCAATCGTACCTCAGTAATAGGACCTCAGCATTGTGACCTCAGCAATAAGATCTCAGCATTGTGACCTCAGCAATAGGACCTCAGCAATAGAACCTCAGCATTGTGACCTCAGCATTGTGACCTCAGCAATAGGACCTCAGCATTGTGACCTCAGTAAAAGGACCTCAGCAATAGGACCTCAGCATTGTGACCTCAGTAAAAGGACCTCAGCAATAGGACCTCAGCATTGTGACATCAGCAATAAGACCTCAGCATTGTTACCTCAGCAATAGGACCTCAGCAATAGTACCTCAGCAGTAGGACCTCAGCAATAGGACCTCAGCAATAGGACCTCAGCAATAGGACCTCAGCATTGTGACCTCAGTAATAGGACCTCAGCAATAGGACCTCAGCATTTTGACATCAGAAATAAGACCTCAGCATTGTTACCTCAGCAATAGGACCTCAGCATTTTAACCTCATCAATAGGACCTCAGCAATAGGAACTCAGCTATAGGACCTCAGCATTGTGACCTCAGAATTTTTACCTCAGGAATAGGACCTCAGCATTGTGAACTCAATATTGTGACCTCAGCAATAGGACCTTAGCAATAGGACCGCAGCAATCGTACCTAAACAGTAGGACCTCAGCATTGTGACCTCAGCAATAGGACCTGAGCAATAAGACCTCAGCAGTAGGACCTCAGCATTGTGATCTCAGCAATAGGACCTCAGGAATAGGACCTCAGGAATAGGACCTCAGAATTGTGACCTCAGCATTGTGACCTCAGCAATAGGACCTCAGCAATAGGACCTCAGCATTGTGACCTCAGCAATAGGCCCTCAGCAATAGGACCTCAGCAAGAGGATCTCAGCAATAGGACCTCAGCAATAGGACCTCAGCATTGTGACCTCAGCATTGTGACCTCAGCAATAGGACCTCATCAATAGGACCTCAGCAATAGGACCTCAGCAATAGGACCTCTGCATTGTGACCTCAGCAATAGGACCTCAGCATTAAGACCTCAGCATTGTGACATCAGCAATAGGACATCAGCATTTTGACCTCAGCAATAGGACCTCAGCATTGTGACCTCAGCAATAGGACCTCAGACTTGTGACCTCAGCAATACGACCTCAGCAATAGGACCTCAGCATTGTGATCTCAGCATTGTGACCTCAGCATTGTGACCTCAGCATTGTGACCTCAGCAATAGGACCTCAGCATTGTGACCTCAGCATTGTGACTTAAGCAATAGGACGTCAGCATTGTGACCTCAGCAATAGGACCTCAGCAAGAGGACCTAAGCAATAGGACCTCAGCAACAGGACCTCAGCATTGTGACCTCTGCATTGTGACCTCAGCAATAGGACCTCAGCAATGTGACCTCAGCAATAGGACCTAAGCATTGTGACCTCAGTAATAGGACCTCAGCAATAGGACCTCAGCAATAGGACCTCAGCAATAGGACCTCAGCAATAGGACCTCAGCAATAGGACCTCAGCAATAGGACCTCAGAAATAGGACCTCAGAAATAGGACCTCAGAAATAGGACCTCAGCAATAGGACCTCAGCAATTGGACCTCAGCAATTGGACCTCAGCAATAGGACCTAAGCATTGTGACCTCAGCAATAGGACCTCAGCATTGTGACCTCAGCAATAGGACCTCAGCATTGTGACCTCAGCAATAGGACATCAGCATTGTGACCTCAGCAATAAGACCTCAGCATTGTGACCTCAGCATTGTGACCTCAGGAATAGGACCTCAGCCATAGGACCTCAGCATTGTGACCTCAGCAATAGGAACTCAGCAATAGGACCTCAGCAAGAGAACCTCAGCATTGTGACCTCAGCATTGTGACCTCAGCATTGTGACCTCAGCAATAGGACCTAAGTGTTGTGACCGCAGCAATAGGACCTTAGCAATAGGACCTCAACATTGTAACCTCAGCAATAGGACCTCAGCAATAGGACCTCAGCAATAGGACCTCAGGATTGTGACCTCAACAATAGCACCTCAGCATTGTGACCTCAGCAATAGGACCTCAGCAATAAAACCTCAGCAATACGACCTCAGCATTGTGACCTCAGAAATAGGACCTCTGCAATAGGACCTCAACAATAGGACCTCAGCATTGTGACCTCAGCAATAGGACATCAGCAATAGGACCTCAGCATTTTGACCTCAGCATTTTGACCTCAGCATTGTGACCTCAGCAATAGGACCTCAGCAATAGGACCTCAGCATTGTGACATCAGCAATAGGACCTCAGCAATAGGACCTCAGCAATAGGACCTCAGCAATAGGACCTCAGCAATAGGACCTCAGCAATAGGACCTCAGCAATAGGACCTCAGCAATAGGACCTCAGCAATAGGACCTCAGCAATAGGACCTCAGCAATAGGACCTCAGCAATAGGACCTCAGCAATAGGACCTCAGCAATAGGACCTCAGCATTGTGACCTCAGCAATAGGACCTCAGCAATAGGACCTCAGAATTGTGACCTCGGCATTGTGACCTCAGCAATAGGACCTCAGCATTGTGACCTCAGCAATAGGGCCTCAGAAATAGGACCTCATCTTTGTGACCTCAGCAATAGGACCTCAGCAATAGGACCTCCGCATTGTGACCTCAGCATTGTGACCTCAGCAATAGGACCTCAGCATTGTGACATCAGCAATAAGACCTCAGCATTGTGACCTCAGCAATAGGACCTCAGCATTGTGACCTCAGCAATAGGACCTCAGCAATAGGACCTCAGCAATAGGACCTCAGCAATAGGACCTCAGCATTGTGACCTCAGCAATAGGACGTCTGCAATAAGACCTCAGCATTGTGACCTCAGAAATAGGACCTCAGCAATACGACCTCAGCAATAGGAGCTCAGCAATAGTACCTCAGCATTGTTACCTCAGCAATAGGACCTCTGCATTGTGACCTCAGCAATAGGACCTCAGCATTAAGACCTCAGCATTGTGACATCAGCAATAGGACATCAGCATTTTGACCTCAGCAATAGGACCTCTGCATTGTGACCTCAGCAATAGGACCTCAGACTTGTGACCTCAGCAATACGACCTCAGCAATAGGACCTCAGCATTGTGATCTCAGCATTGTGACCTCAGCATTGTGACCTCAGCATTGTGACCTCAGCATTGTGACCTCAGCATTGTGACCTCAGCAATAGGACATCAGCAATAGGACCTCAGCATTGTGACTTAAGCAATAGGACGTCAGCATTGTGACCTCAGCAATAGGACCTCAGCAAGAGGTCCTAAGCAGTAGGACCTCAGCAACAGGACCTCAGCATTGTGACCTCTGCATTGTGACCTCAGCAATAGGACCTCAGCACTGTGACCTCAGCAATAGGACCTAAGCATTGTGACCTCAGTAATAGGACATCAGCAATAGGACCTCAGCAATAGGACCTCAGCAATAGGACCTCAGAAATAGGACCTCAGAAATAGGACCTCAGAAATAGGACCTCAGAAATAGGACCTCAGCAATTGGACCTCAGCATTTTGACCTCAGCAATAGGACCTAAGCATTGTGACCTCAGCAATAGGACCTCAGCATTGTGACCTCAGCAATAGGACATCAGCAATAGGACCTCAGCATTGTGACCTCAGCAATAGGACCTCAGCATTTTGACCTCAGCAATAGGACCTCAGCAATAGGACCTCAGCAATAGGACCTCAGCATTGTGACCTCAGCAATAAGACCTCAGCATTGTGACCTCAGGAATAGGACCTCAGCCATAGGACCTCAGCATTGTGACCTCAGCAATAGGACCTCAGCAATAGGACCTCAGCAAGAGAACCTCAGCATTGTGACCTCAGCATTGTGACCTCAGCAATAGGACCTAAGTGTTGTGACCGCAGCAATAGGACCTTAGCAATAGGACCTCAACATTGTAACCTCAGCAATAGGACCTCAGCAATAGGACCTCAGCAATAGGACCTCAGGATTGTGACCTCAACAATAGCACCTCAGCTATAGGACCTCAGCAATAGGACCTCAGCATTGTGACTTCAGCAATAGGACCTCAGCTATAGGACCTCAGCAATAGGACATCAGCATTGTGACCTCAGCAATAGGACCTCAGCATTGTGACCTCAGCATTGTGACTTCAGCAATAGGACCTCAGCAATAGGACCTCAGCAATAGGACCTCAGCAATAGGACCTCAGCAATAGGACCTCAGCAATAGGACCTCAGCATTGTAACCTGAGCAATAGGACCTCAGCATTGTGACCTCAGCAATAGGACCTCAGCATTGTGACCTCCGCAATAGGACCTCAGCATTGTGACCTCCGCAATAGGACCTCAGCATTGGGACCTCTGCTTTGTGACCTCAGAAATAGGACCTCAGCAATAGGACCTCATCATTGTGTCCTCAGCAATAGGACCTCAGCAATAGGACCTCAGCATTGTGACCTCAGCAATAGGACCTCAGGAATAAGACCTCAGCATTTTGACCTCAGCATTGTGACCTCAGCAATAGGACCTCAGCAATAGGACCTCAGCAATAGGACCTCAGCAATAGGACCTCAGCAATAGGACCTCAGCAATAGGACCTCAGCATTGTGTCCTCGGAATTGTGACCTCAGCATTAGTACCTCAGAAATAGGACCTCAGCATTGTGACCTCAGCAATAGGCCCTCAGCAATAGGACCTCAGCCGTAGGACCTCAGCATCGTAATCTCAGCCTTGTGACCTCAGCAATTGTACCTTAGCATTGTGACCTCAGCAATAGGACCTCAGCATTGTGATCTCAGCATTGTGACCTCAGCAATAGAACGTAAGCATTGTGACCTCAGCAATAGGACCTCAGCCATAGGACCTCATCCATAAGACCTCAGCATAGTGACCTCAGCGTTGTGACTTCAGCAATAGGACCTCAGGAATAGGACATCAGCTATAGGACCTCAGCATTGTGACCTCAGCAATAGGACCTCAGCATTGTGACCTCAGCAATAGGACCTCAGCAATAGGACCTCAGAATTTTGACCTTAGCATTGTGACCTCAGCATTGTGACCTCAGCAATAGGACCTCAGCTATAGGACCTCAGCTATAGGACCTCAGCATTGTGACCTCAGCTATAGGACCTCAGCATTGTGACCTCACCACAGCAATAGGACCTCAGAAATAGGACCTCAGCAATAGGACCTCAGCATTGTGACCTCAGCAATAGGACCTCAGCATTGTGACCACAGCATTGTGACCTCAGCAATAGGACCTAAGAAATAGGACCTCAGCATTGTGACCTCAGCAATAGGCCCTCAGCATTTTGACCTCAGCATTGTGACCTCAGCATTGTGACCTCAGCACTGTGACCTCAGCAATAGGACCTCAGCAATAGGACCTCAACATTGTGACCTCAGCCTTGTGACCTCAGCAATTGCACCTCAGCGATAGGACCTAAGCATTGTGACCTCAGCAATAGGACCTCAGCATTGTGATCTCAGCATTGTGACCTCAGCAATCGGACCTAAGCATTGTGACCTCAGCAATAGGACCTCAGCAATAGGACCTCAGCATTGTGACCACAGCATTGTGACCTCAGCAATAGGACCTAAGCATTGTGACCTCAGCAATAGGACCTAAGCATTGTGACCTCAGCTATAGGACCTCAGCATTGTGACCACAGCATTGTCACCTCAGCAATAGGACCACAGCAATAGGACCTCAGCATTGTTACCTCAGCAACAGGACCTCAGAAATAGGACCTCAGCAATATGACCTCTGCAATAAGACCTCAGCAATAGGACCTCAGCATTGTGACCTCAGCATTGTGACCTCAGCAATAGGACCTCAGTATTGTGAAATCAGCATTGTGACCTCAGCAATAGGATCTCAGCTATAGGACCTCAGCAATAGGACCTCTGCAATAGGACCTCTGCATTGTGACCTCAGCAATAGGACCTCAGCACTGTGACCTCAGCAATAGGACCTCAACATTGTGACCTCAGCCTTGTGACCTCAGCATTGTGACCTCAGCATTGTGACCTCAGCATTGTCACTCAGCAAAAGGGTCTCAGGTATAGGACCTCAGCAATAGGACATCAGCATTGTAACCTCAGCAATAGGACCTCAACATTATGACCTCATCATTGTGACTTCAGCAATAGGACCTCAGCTATAGTACCTCAGCAATAGGACCGCAGCATTAGGACCTCAGCATTAGGACCTCAGCATTAGGACCTCAGCATTAGGACCTCAGCATTAGGACCTCAGCAATAGGACCTCTGCAATAGTACCTCTGCAATAGGACCTCTGCAATAGGACCTCTGCAATAGGACCTCAGCCATAGGACCTCAGCAATAGGACCTCAGCAATAGGACCTCCGCAATAGGACCTCAGCCATAGGACCTCAGCCATAGGTCCTCAGCATTGTGACCTCTGCATTGTGACCTCAGAAATAGGACCTCAGCATTGTGACCTCAGCAATAGGACCTCAGGAATAAGACCTCAGCATTGTGACCTCAGCATTGTGACCTCAGTAATAGGACCTCAGCAATAGGACCTCAGCATTGTGACCTCAGCAATAGTACCTCAGAAATAGGACCTCAGCATTGTGACCTCCGCAATAGGCCCTCAGCAATAGGACCTAAGAAATAGGACCTCAGCATTGTGACCTCAGCAATAGGCCCTCAGCATTTTGACCTCAGCATTGTGACCTCAGCATTGTGACCTCAGCACTGTGACCTCAGCAATAGGACCTCAGCAATAGGACCTCAACATTGTGACCTCAGCCTTGTGACCTCAGCAATTGCACCTCAGCGATAGGACCTAAGCATTGTGACCTCAGCAATAGGACCTCAGCATTGTGATCTCAGCATTGTGACCTCAGCAATCGGACCTAAGCATTGTGACCTCAGCAATAGGACCTCAGCAATAGGACCTCAGCATTGTGACCACAGCATTGTGACCTCAGCAATAGGACCTAAGCATTGTGACCTCAGCAATAGGACCTAAGCATTGTGACCTCAGCTATAGGACCTCAGCATTGTGACCACAGCATTGTCACCTCAGCAATAGGACCACAGCAATAGGACCTCAGCATTGTTACCTCAGCAACAGGACCTCAGAAATAGGACCTCAGCAATATGACCTCTGCAATAAGACCTCAGCAATAGGACCTCAGCATTGTGACCTCAGCATTGTGACCTCAGCAATAGGACCTCAGTATTGTGAAATCAGCATTGTGACCTCAGCAATAGGATCTCAGCTATAGGACCTCAGCAATAGGACCTCTGCAATAGGACCTCTGCATTGTGACCTCAGCAATAGGACCTCAGCACTGTGACCTCAGCAATAGGACCTCAACATTGTGACCTCAGCCTTGTGACCTCAGCATTGTGACCTCAGCATTGTGACCTCAGCATTGTCACTCAGCAAAAGGGTCTCAGGTATAGGACCTCAGCAATAGGACATCAGCATTGTAACCTCAGCAATAGGACCTCAACATTATGACCTCATCATTGTGACTTCAGCAATAGGACCTCAGCTATAGTACCTCAGCAATAGGACCGCAGCATTAGGACCTCAGCATTAGGACCTCAGCATTAGGACCTCAGCATTAGGACCTCAGCATTAGGACCTCAGCAATAGGACCTCTGCAATAGGACCTCTGCAATAGGACCTCTGCAATAGGACCTCTGCAATAGGACCTCTGCAATAGGACCTCAGCCATAGGACCTCAGCAATAGGACCTCAGCAATAGGACCTCCGCAATAGGACCTCAGCCATAGGACCTCAGCCATAGGTCCTCAGCATTGTGACCTCTGCATTGTGACCTCAGAAATAGGACCTCAGCATTGTGACCTCAGCAATAGGACCTCAGGAATAAGACCTCAGCATTGTAACCTCAGCATTGTGACCTCAGTAATAGGACCTCAGCAATAGGACCTCAGCATTGTGACCTCAGCAATAGTACCTCAGAAATAGGACCTCAGCATTGTGACCTCCGCAATAGGCCCTCAGCAATAGGACCTCAGCAGTAGGACCTCAGCAGTAGGACTTCAGCAGTAGGACCTCAGCATTGTGACCTCAGCATTGTGACCTCAGAAATAGGACCTCAGCATTGTGACCTCAGCAATAGGACCTCAGCAATAGGACCTCAGCATTGTGACCTCAGAAATAGGACCTAAGCATTGTGACCTCAGCATTGTGACCTCAGCATTGTGACCTCAGCAATAGGACCTAAGAAATAGGACCTCAGCATTTTGACCTCAGCAATAGGCCCTCAGCATTGTGACCTCAGCAATAGGACCTCAGCACTGTGACCTCAGCAATAGGACCTCAACATTGTGACCTCAGCCTTGTGACCTCAGCCTTGTGACCTCAGCAATTGCACCTCAGCAATATGACCTCAGCATTGTGACCTCAGCAATAGGACCTCAGCATTGTGACCTCAGCAATAGGACCTCAGCAATAGGACCTCAGCATTGTGATCTCAGCATTGTGACCTCAGCAATAGGACGTAAGCATTGTGACCTCAGCAATAGGACCTCTGCAATAGGACCTCATCCATAAGACCTCAGCATAGTGACCTCAGCGTTGTGACTTCAGCAATAGGACCTCAGGAATAGGACCTCAGCAATAGGACCTCAGAATTTTGACCTTAGCATTGTGACCTCAGCATTGTGACCTCAGCAATAGGACCTCAGCTATAGGACCTCAGCTATAGGACCTCAGCATTGTGACCTCAGCTATAGGACCTCAGCATTGTGACCTCACCACAGCAATAGGACCTCAGAAATAGGACCTCAGCAATAGGACCTCAGCAATAGGACCTCAGCATTGTGACCACAGCATTGTGACCTCAGCAATAGGACCTAAGCATTGTGACCTCAGCAATAGGACCTAAGCATTGTGACCTCAGCTATAGGACCTCAGCATTGTGACCACAGCATTGTCACCTCAGCAATAGGACCACAGCAATAGGACCTCAGCATTGTTACCTCAGCAACAGGACCTCAGAAATAGGACCTCAGCAATATGACCTCTGCAATAAGACCTCAGCAATAGGACCTCAGCATTGTGACCTCAGCATTGTGACCTCAGCAATAGGACCTCAGTATTGTGAAATCAGCATTGTGACCTCAGCAATAGGATCTCAGCTATAGGACCTCAGCAATAGGACCTCTGCAATAGGACCTCTGCATTGTGACCTCAGCAATAGGACCTCAGCACTGTGACCTCAGCAATAGGACCTCAACATTGTGACCTCAGCCTTGTGACCTCAGCCTTGTGACCTCAGCATTGTGACCTCAGCATTGTCACTCAGCAAAAGGGTCTCAGGTATAGGACCTCAGCAATAGGACATCAGCATTGTAACCTCAGCAATAGGACCTCAGCATTATGACCTCATCATTGTGACTTCAGCAATAGGACCTCAGCTATAGTACCTCAGCAATAGGACCGCAGCATTAGGACCTCAGCATTAGGACCTCAGCATTAGGACCTCAGCATTAGGACCTCAGCATTAGGACCTCAGCATTAGGACCTCAGCAATAGGACCTCTGCAATAGTACCTCTGCAATAGGACCTCTGCAATAGGACCTCTGCAATAGGACCTCTGCAATAGGACCTCAGCCATAGGACCTCAGCAATAGGACCTCAGCAATAGGACCTCCGCAATAGGACCTCAGCCATAGGACCTCAGCCATAGGTCCTCAGCATTGTGACCTCTGCATTGTGACCTCAGAAATAGGACCTCAGCATTGTGACCTCAGCAATAGGACCTCAGGAATAAGACCTCAGCATTGTAACCTCAGCATTGTGACCTCAGTAATAGGACCTCAGCAATAGGACCTCAGCATTGTGACCTCAGCAATAGTACCTCAGAAATAGGACCTCAGCATTGTGACCTCCGCAATAGGTCCTCAGCAATAGGACCTCAGCAGTAGGACCTCAGCAGTAGGACTTCAGCAGTAGGACCTCAGCATTGTGACCTCAGCATTGTGACCTCAGAAATAGGACCTCAGCATTGTGACCTCAGCAATAGGACCTCAGCATTGTGACCTCAGAAATAGGACCTAAGCATTGTGACCTCAGCATTGTGACCTCAGCATTGTGACCTCAGCAATAGGACCTAAGAAATAGGACCTCAGCATTTTGACCTCAGCAATAGGCCCTCAGCATTGTGACCTCAGCAATAGGACCTCAGCACTGTGACCTCAGCAATAGGACCTCAACATTGTGACCTCAGCCTTGTGACCTCAGCCTTGTGACCTCAGCAATTGCACCTCAGCAATATGACCTCAGCATTGTGACCTCAGCAATAGGACCTCAGCATTGTGACCTCAGCAATAGGACCTCAGCAATAGGACCTCAGCATTGTGATCTCAGCATTGTGACCTCAGCAATAGGACGTAAGCATTGTGACCTCAGCAATAGGACCTCTGCAATAGGACCTCATCCATAAGACCTCAGCATAGTGACCTCAGCGTTGTGACTTCAGCAATAGGACCTCAGGAATAGGACCTCAGCAATAGGACCTCAGAATTTTGACCTTAGCATTGTGACCTCAGCATTGTGACCTCAGCAATAGGACCTCAGCTATAGGACCTCAGCATTGTGACCTCAGCTATAGGACCTCAGCATTGTGACCTCACCACAGCAATAGGACCTCAGAAATAGGACCTCAGCATTGTGACCTCAGCAATAGGACCTCAGCATTGTGACCACAGCATTGTGACCTCAGCAATAGGACCTAAGAAATAGGACCTCAGCATTGTGACCTCAGGAATAGGCCCTCAGCATTTTGACCTCAGCATTGTGACCTCAGCATTGTGACCTCAGCACTGTGACCTCAGCAATAGGACCTCAGCAATAGGACCTCAGCAATAGGACCTCAACATTGTGACCTCAGCCTTGTGACCTCAGCAATTGCACCTCAGCGATAGGACCTAAGCATTGTGACCTCAGCAATCGGACCTAAGCATTGTGACCTCAGCAATAGGACCTCAGCAATAGGACCTCAGCATTGTGACCACAGCATTGTGACCTCAGCAATAGGACCTAAGCATTGTGACCTCAGCAATAGGACCTAAGCATTGTGACCTCAGCTATAGGACCTCAGCATTGTGACCACAGAATTGTCACCTCAGCAATAGGACCACAGCAATAGGACCTCAGCAATAGGACCTCAGCATTGTTACCTCAGCAACAGGACCTCAGAAATAGGACCTCAGCAATATGACCTCTGCAATAAGACCTCAGCAATAGGACCTCAGCATTGTGACCTCAGCATTGTGACCTCAGCAATAGGACCTCAGTATTGTGAAATCAGCATTGTGACCTCAGCAATAGGATCTCAGCTATAGGACCTCAGCAATAGGACCTCTGCAATAGGACCTCTGCAATAGGACCTCTGCAATAGGACCTCTGCAATAGGACCTCAGCAATAGGACCTCAGCATTGTGACCTCCGCAATAGGACCTCAGCATTGTGACCTCAGCATTGTCACTCAGCAATAGGGTCTCAGGTATAGGACCTCAGCAATAGGACATCAGCATTGTAACCTCAGCAATAGGACCTCAGCATTATGACCTCATCATTGTGACTTCAGCAATAGGACCTCAGCTATAGTACCTCAGCAATAGGACCGCAGCATTAGGACCGCAGCATTAGGACCTCAGCATTAGGACCTCAGCATTAGGACCTCAGCATTAGGACCTCAGCAATAGGACCTCTGCAATAGGACCTCTGCAATAGGACCTCTGCAATAGGACCTCTGCAATAGGACCTCAGCAATAGGACCTCAGCAATAGGACCTCAGCATTGTGACCTCCGCAATAGGACCTCAGCCATAGGACCTCAGCAATAGGTCCTCAGCATTGTGACCTCTGCATTGTGACCTCAGAAATAGGACCTCAGCATTGTGACCTCAGCAATAGGACCTCAGGAATAAGACCTCAGCATTGTAACCTCAGCATTGTGACCTCAGTAATAGGACCTCAGCAATAGGAATTCAGCATTGTGACCTCAGCAATAGTACCTCAGAAATAGGACCTCAGCATTGTGACCTCCGCAATAGGCCCTCAGCAATAGGACCTCAGCAGTAGGACCTCAGCAGTAGGACTTCAGCAGTAGGACCTCCTCATTGTGACCTCAGCATTGTGACCTCAGAAATAGGACCTCAGCATTGTGACCTCAGCAATAGGACCTCAGCAATAGGACCTCAGCATTGTGACCTCAGAAATAGGACCTAAGCATTGTGACCTCAGCATTGTGACCTCAGCATTGTGACCTCAGCAATAGGACCTAAGAAATAGGACCTCAGCATTTTGACCTCAGCAATAGGCCCTCAGCATTGTGACCTCAGCAATAGGACCTCAGCACTGTGACCTCAGCAATAGGACCTCAACATTGTGACCTCAGCCTTGTGACCTCAGCCTTGTGACCTCAGCAATTGCACCTCAGCAATATGACCTCAGCATTGTGACCTCAGCAATAGGACCTCAGCATTGTGACCTCAGCAATAGGACCTCAGCAATAGGACCTCAGCATTGTGATCTCAGCATTGTGACCTCAGCAATAGGACGTAAGCATTGTGACCTCAGCAATAGGACCTCAGCCATAGGACCTCATCCATAAGACCTCAGCATAGTGACCTCAGCGTTGTGACTTCAGCAATAGGACCTCAGGAATAGGACATCAGCTATAGGACCTCAGCATTGTGACCTCAGCAATAGGACCTCAGCAATAGGACCTCAGAATTTTGACCTTAGCATTGTGACCTCAGCATTGTGACCTCAGCAATAGGACCTCAGCTATAGGACCTCAGCTATAGGACCTCAGCATTGTGACCTCAGCTATAGGACCTCAGCATTGTGACCTCACCACAGCAATAGGACCTCAGAAATAGGACCTCAGCAATAGGACCTCAGCATTGTGACCTCAGCAATAGGACCTCAGCATTGTGACCACAGCATTGTGACCTCAGCAATAGGACCTAAGAAATAGGACCTCAGCATTGTGACCTCAGCAATAGGCCCTCAGCATTTTGACCTCAGCATTGTGACCTCAGCATTGTGACCTCAGCACTGTGACCTCAGCAATAGGACCTCAGCAATAGGACCTCAACATTGTGACCTCAGCCTTGTGACCTCAGCAATTGCACCTCAGCGATAGGACCTAAGCATTGTGACCTCAGCAATAGGACCTCAGCATTGTGATCTCAGCATTGTGACCTCAGCAATCGGACCTAAGCATTGTGACCTCAGCAATTGGACCTCAGCAATAGGACCTCAGCATTGTGACCACAGCATTGTGACCTCAGCAATAGGACCTAAGCATTGTGACCTCAGCAATAGGACCTAAGCATTGTGACCTCAGCTATAGGACCTCAGCATTGTGACCACAGCATTGTCACCTCAGCAATAGGACCACAGCAATAGGACCTCAGCAATAGGACCTCAGCATTGTTACCTCAGCAACAGGACCTCAGAAATAGGACCTCAGCAATATGACCTCTGCAATAAGACCTCAGCAATAGGACCTCAGCATTGTGACCTCAGCATTGTGACCTCAGCAATAGGACCTCAGTATTGTGAAATCAGCATTGTGACCTCAGCAATAGGATCTCAGCTATAGGACCTCAGCAATAGGACCTCAGCAATAGGACCTCTGCAATAGGACCTCTGCAATAGGACCTCTGCAATAGGACCTCAGCATTGTGACCTCCGCAATAGGACCTCAGCATTGTGACCTCAGCATTGTCACTCAGCAATAGGGTCTCAGGTATAGGACCTCAGCAATAGGACATCAGCATTGTAACCTCAGCAATAGGACCTCAGCATTATGACCTCATCATTGTGACTTCAGCAATAGGACCTCAGCTATAGTACCTCAGCAATAGGACTGCAGCATTAGGACCGCAGCATTAGGACCTCAGCATTAGGACCTCAGCATTAGGACCTCAGCATTAGGACCTCAGCATTAGGACCTCAGCAATAGGACCTCTGCAATAGGACCTATGCAATAGGACCTCTGAAATAGGACCTCTGAAATAGGACCTCTGAAATAGGACCTCAGCAATAGGACCTCAGCATTGTGACCTCCGCAATAGGACCTCAGCCATAGGACCTCAGCAATAGGTCCTCAGCATTGTGACCTCTGCATTGTGACCTCAGAAATAGGACCTCAGCATTGTGACCTCAGCAATAGGACCTCAGGAATAAGACCTCAGCATTGTAACCTCAGCATTGTGACCTCAGCAATAGGACCTCAGCATTGTGACCTCAGCAATAGTACCTCAGAAATAGGACCTCAGCATTGTGACCTCCGCAATAGGCCCTCAGCAATAGGACCTCAGCAGTAGGACCTCAGCAGTAGGACTTCAGCAGTAGGACCTCAGCAGTAGGACCTCAGCATTGTGACCTCAGCAATAGGACGTAAGCATTGTGACCTCAGCAATAGGACCTCAGCCATAGGACCTCATCCATAAGACCTCAGCATAGTGACCTCAGCGTTGTGACTTCAGCAATAGGACCTCAGGAATAGGACATCAGCTATAGGACCTCAGCATTGTGACCTCAGCAATAGGACCTCAGCAATAGGACCTCAGAATTTTGACCTTAGCATTGTGACCTCAGCATTGTGACCTCAGCAATAGGACCTCAGCTATAGGACCTCAGCTATAGGACCTCAGCATTGTGACCTCAGCTATAGGACCTCAGCATTGTGACCTCACCACAGCAATAGGACCTCAGAAATAGGACCTCAGCAATAGGACCTCAGCATTGTGACCTCAGCAATAGGACCTCAGCATTGTGACCACAGCATTGTGACCTCAGCAATAGGACCTAAGAAATAGGACCTCAGCATTGTGACCTCAGCAATAGGCCCTCAGCATTTTGACCTCAGCATTGTGACCTCAGCATTGTGACCTCAGCACTGTGACCTCAGCAATAGGACCTCAGCAATAGGACCTCAACATTGTGACCTCAGCCTTGTGACCTCAGCAATTGCACCTCAGCGATAGGACCTAAGCATTGTGACCTCAGCAATAGGACCTCAGCATTGTGATCTCAGCATTGTGACCTCAGCAATCGGACCTAAGCATTGTGACCTCAGCAATTGGACCTCAGCAATAGGACCTCAGCATTGTGACCACAGCATTGTGACCTCAGCAATAGGACCTAAGCATTGTGACCTCAGCAATAGGACCTAAGCATTGTGACCTCAGCTATAGGACCTCAGCATTGTGACCACAGCATTGTCACCTCAGCAATAGGACCACAGCAATAGGACCTCAGCAATAGGACCTCAGCATTGTTACCTCAGCAACAGGACCTCAGAAATAGGACCTCAGCAATATGACCTCTGCAATAAGACCTCAGCAATAGGACCTCAGCATTGTGACCTCAGCATTGTGACCTCAGCAATAGGACCTCAGTATTGTGAAATCAGCATTGTGACCTCAGCAATAGGATCTCAGCTATAGGACCTCAGCAATAGGACCTCTGCAATAGGACCTCTGCAATAGGACCTCTGCAATAGGACCTCTGCAATAGGACCTCTGCAATAGGACCTCTGCAATAGGACCTCTGCAATAGGACCTCAGCAATAGGACCTCAGCATTGTGACCTCCGCAATAGGACCTCAGCCTTGTGACCTCAGCATTGTCACTCAGCAATAGGGTCTCAGGTATAGGACCTCAGCAATAGGACATCAGCATTGTAACCTCAGCAATAGGACCTCAGCATTATGACCTCATCATTGTGACTTCAGCAATAGGACCTCAGCTATAGTACCTCAGCAATAGGACCGCAGCATTAGGACCGCAGCATTAGGACCTCAGCATTAGGACCTCAGCATTAGGACCTCAGCATTAGGACCTCAGCATTAGGACCTCAGCAATAGGACCTCTGCAATAGGACCTATGCAATAGGACCTCTGAAATAGGACCTCTGAAATAGGACCTCAGCAATAGGACCTCAGCAATAGGACCTCAGCATTGTGACCTCCGCAATAGGACCTCAGCCATAGGACCTCAGCAATAGGTCCTCAGCATTGTGACCTCTGCATTGTGACCTCAGAAATAGGACCTCAGCATTGTGACCTCAGCAATAGGACCTCAGGAATAAGACCTCAGCATTGTAACCTCAGCATTGTGACCTCAGCAATAGGACCTCAGCATTGTGACCTCAGCAATAGTACCTCAGAAATAGGACCTCAGCATTGTGACCTCCGCAATAGGCCCTCAGCAATAGGACCTCAGCAGTAGGACCTCAGCAGTAGGACTTCAGCAGTAGGACCTCAGCATTGTGACCTCAGCATTGTGACCTCAGAAATAGGACCTCAGCATTGTGACCTCAGCAATAGGACCTCAGCAATAGGACCTCAGCATTGTGACCTCAGAAATAGGACCTAAGCATTGTGACCTCAGCATTGTGACCTCAGCATTGTGACCTCAGCATTGTGACCTCAGCAATAGGACCTAAGAAATAGGACCTCAGCATTTTGACCTCAGCAATAGGCCCTCAGCACTGTGACCTCAGCAATAGGCCCTCAGCATTGTGACCTCAGCAATATGACCTCAGCATTGTGACCTCAGCAATAGGACCTCAGCATTGTGACCTCAGCAATAGGACCTCAGCAATAGGACCTCAGCATTGTGACCACAGCATTGTGACCTCAGCAATAGGACCTAAGCATTGTGACCTAAGCTATAGGACCTCAGCATTGTGACCTCAGCAATAGGACCTCAGCATTGTCACCTCAGCAATAGGACCTCAGCATTGTCACCTCAGCAATAGGACCACAGCAATAGGACCTCAGCAATAGGACCTCAGCATTGTTACCTCAGCAATAGGACCTCAGAAATAGGACCTCAGGAAGACCATCTCAGCAATAGGACCTGAGAAATAGGACCCCAGCAATATGACCTCAGCAATAAGACCTCAGCATTGTGACCTCAGCAACAGGACCTCAGCATTTTGACCTCAGCAAGAGGACCTCAGCAATAGGACCTCAGCAATAGGACTTCAGCATTGTGACCTCAGCAATAGGACCTCAACAGTAGGACCTCAGCAGAGTGACCTCAGCATTGTGACCTCAGCTATAGGACCTCAGTATTGTGAAATCAGCATTGTGACCTCAGCAATAGGATCTCAGCTATAGGACCTCAGCAATAGGACCTCAGCATTGTGACTTCAGCAATAGGATCTCAGCTATAGGACCTCAGCAATAGGACTTCAGCATTGTGACCTCAGCAATAGGACCTCAGCAGTAGGACCTCAGCAGTGTGACCTCAGCATTGTGACCTCAGCAATAGGACCTCAGTATTGTGAAATCAGCATTGTGACCTCAGCAATAGGTTCTCAGCTATAGGACCTCAGCAATAGGACCTCAGCATTGTGACCTCAGCATTGTGACTTCAGCAATAGGACCTCAGCAATAGGACCTCAGCAATAGGACCTCAGCAATAGGACCTCAGCATTGTAACCTCAGCAATAGGACCTCAGGAATAGGACATCAGCAATAGGACATCAGCATTGTGACCTCAGCAATAGGACCTCAGCATTGTGAATTCAGCAATAAGACCTCAGCAATAGTACCTCAGCAATAGGACCTCAGCAATAGGACCTCAGCAATAGGACCTCAGCAATAGGACCTCAGCAATAGGACCTCAGAATTGTGACCTTAGCATTGTGACCTCAGCAATAGGACCTCAGCAATAGGACCTCAGCTATAGGACCTCAGCTATAGGACCTCAGCTATAGGACCTCAGCATTGTGACCTCAGCAATAGGACCTCAGCATTGTGACCACAGCATTGTGACCTCAGCAATAGGACCTAAGAAATAGGACCTCAGCATTGTGACCTCAGCAATAGGCCCTCAGCATTTTGACCTCAGCAATAGGACCTCAGCACTGTGACCTCAGCAATAGGACCTCAGCAATAGGACCTCAACATTGTTACCTCAGCCTTGTGACCTCAGCAATTGCACCTCAGCGATAGGACCTAAGCATTGTGACCTCAGCAATAGGACCTCAGCATTGTGATCTCAGCATTGTGACCTCAGCAATCGGACCTCAGCATTGTGACCTCAGCAATAGGACCTCAGCAATAGGACCTCAGCATTGTGACCACAGCATTGTGACCTCAGCAATAGGACCTAAGCATTGTGACCTCAGCAATAGGACCTAAGCATTGTGACCTCAGCTATAGGACCTCAGCATTGTGACCACAGCATTGTCACCTCAGCAATAGGACCACAGCAATAGGACCTCAGCAATAGGACCTCAGCATTGTTACCTCAGCAACAGGACCTCAGAAATAGGACCTCAGCAATATGACCTCAGCAATAAGACCTCAGCATTGTGACCTCAGCAATAGGACCTCAGCATTGTGACCTCAGCAATAGGACCTCAGTATTGTGAAATCAGCATTGTGACCTCAGCAATAGGATCTCAGCTATAGGACCTCAGCATTGTGACGTCAGCAATAGGACCTCAGCATTGTGACCTCACCAATAGGACCTCAGCATTTTGACCTCAGCATTGTGACCTCAGCATTGTGACCTCAGCAATAGGGTCTCAGGTATAGGACCTCAGCAATAGGACATCAGCATTGTAACCTCAGCAATAGGACCTCAGCATTATGACCTCATCATTGTGACTTCAGCAATAGGACCTCAGCAATAGGACCGCAGCATTAGGACCTCAGCATTAGGACCTCAGCATTAGGACCTCAGCATTAGGACCTCAGCAATAGGACCTCAGCAATAGGACCTCTGCAATAGGACCTCTGCAATAGGACCTCTGCAATAGGACCTCTGCAATAGGACCTCTGCAATAGGACCTCTGCAATAGGACCTCTGCAATAGGACCTCTGCATTGTGACCTCAGCAATAGGACCTCAGCATTGTGACCTCCGCAATAGGACCTCAGCCATAGGACCTCAGCAATAGGTCCTTAGCATTGTGACCTCAGAAATAGGACCTCAGCATTGTGACCTCAGCATTGTGACCTCAGCAATAGGACCTCAGGAATAAGACCTCAGCATTGTAACCTCAGCATTGTGACCTCAGTAATAGGACATCAGCATTGTGACCTCAGCAATAGGACCTCAGCATTGTGACCTCAGCATTGTGACCTCAGCAATAGGACCTCAGGAATAGGACCTCTGCATTGTGACCTCAGCAATAGGACATCAGCATTGTGACCTCAGCAATAGGACCTCAGCATTGTGACCTCAGCATTGTGACCTCAGCAATAGTACTTCAGCAATAGGACCTCCGCATTGTGACCTCAGCAATAGGACCTCAGCATTTTGATCTCAGCATTGTGACCTCAGCAATAGGACGTAAGCATTGTGACCTCAGCAATAGGACCTCAGCATTGTGACCACAGCATTGTGACCTCAGCATTGTGACCTCAGCAATAGGACCTCAGCAATAGGACCTCAGCAATAGGACCTCAGCAATAGGACCTCAGCAATAGGACCTCAGCAATAGGACCTCAGCAATAGGACCTCAGCAAGACCATCTCAGGAATAGGACCTCAGAAATAGGACCTAAGCAATAGGACCTCAGCAATAGGACCTCAACATTGTGACCTCAGCAATAGGACCTCAGTATTGTGAAATCAGCATTGTGACCTCAGCAATAGGATCTCAGGTATAGGACCTCAGCAATAGGACCTCAGCATTGTGACTTCAGCAACAGGACCTCAGCAATAGGACCTCAGCAATAGGACCTCTGCATTGTGACCTCAGCAATAGGACATCAGCATTGTGACCTCAGCAATAGGACCTCAGCATTGTGACCTCAGCATTGTGACTTCAGCAATAGGACCTCAGCAATAGGACCTCAGCAATAGGACATCAGCATTGTGACCTCAGCAATAGGACCTCAGCAATAGGACCTCAGCAATAGGACCTCAGCATTGTGACCTCAGCAATAGGACCTCAGTATTGTGAAATCAGCATTGTGACCTCAGCAATAGGACCTCAGCAATAGGACCTCAGCAATAGGACCTCAGCAATAGGACCTCAGCAATAGGACCTCAGCAATAGGACCTCAGCAATAGGACCTCAGCAATAGGACCTCAGCAATAGGACCTCAGCATTGTGACCTCAGGAATAAGACCTCAGCATTGTGACCTCAGCATTGTGACCTCAGCATTGTGACCTCAGCAATAGGACCTCAGCATTGCGACCTCAGCAATAGTACCTCAGAAATAGGACCTCAGCATTGTGACCTCAGCAATAGGCCCTCAGCAATAGGACCTCAGCAGTAGGACCTCAGCATCGTAATCTCAGCCTTGTGACCTCAGCAATAGGACCTCAGCATTGTGACCTCAGCAATAGGACCTAAGCATTTTGATCTCAGCATTGTGACCTCAGCAATAGGACGTAAGCATTGTGACCTCAGCAATTGGACCTCAGCAATAGGACCTCAGCTATAGGACCTCAGCTATAGGACCTCAGCTATAGGACCTCAGCTATAGGACCTCAGCATTGTGACCTCAGGAATAGGACCTCTGCATTGTGACCTCTGCATTGGGACCTCAGTGTTATAAATGTCTCAGGATTCAAATTAGGATTAAATAAAAAAATAGGATTTATTAAAATAATATAAAGGAATAGAGGTAAGCCAACAGCGCTGGTTGCACTGGGAGTCTCTGCTCCACCAGGACGCACACCAGTTACATCAAGCAGCTGATTTTTATGCACCTAGACTAATACATTTTTATTACAACTTCTAAAAAAAAATAGATTATTGTAATTAGGTTCCAGGGTCCATTCCCTCCTACTGGAGCATGCGCATCAGTCTCCTCTGGGGGTCTCTAGGGGTCTTTCATTCTGAAGGCTTGTAGTCTTCCTCTTACCCTTTGTACTTACTCGGCACTATTCCAAGTTTATGGAACACTCTCTGTACACTCTCCACAGGTCTTGTCTCCCAACCGTCCTTCAGCTTCTTTTTTCTTCCTCTTAATCTCTTGGCCCCCCTGGCCAGATACCAAGGATCCTCATAGTATCCCATAACAGTCACTAGTTGTTATCAGTTGTTCTGAAACTCCCAGACATCAAACACAAACAGCTTTCTTATTTGATGCTTCACGAGTGATTAAAACTTTCTTCCCCAGCCATTCACAGACACATCTATAGCAGTGTTAACTTAATCTCGAAGAAGACAGGAAAAAAAGGCTGTAACTGTTAGAAATAGAAGTCCGGAATAACAAAAGCAAACAGGTTCATAAATTTAGGGAGTGTTTTCTGAAGACGTGATAAATTGACTGGAATGAGGGGGAGACTGGGATACACTGCATCTGTGGTTCAAGAATTAAATTGCCAGTGCAGGGCCCAGAGGCAGACAGGATTCAAACAGAATTGTTCTTTATGGACACGAATTGGAATTGTTAAAACATTCCTCACAATCCCTTATCTTCTTTTTACTATCCCCAATTCGTGTCTCTTCTGTTATTAATAATTGGATTTCATCAGTTTGTTCTTGGAGGGTCCAATCCTTAAGCATCATAATTGACATATTCCCTTCCTTTTTTAATGAAGTTATTACCAATGTACTATTTATCACCCGGTGTATTGATAATGTAAGACAAGGTATCATACAAGGTATAGACAATAACATCTTTACACCACATAACAATAAAAATAACACTCTTTTAACCCATGGTCCACCAGGCAGCCATGAAAATAAATCCTATTCCATATCCTTCCAGGTTTGTGTTTGCTCGCTCACCTCCCCCCTCTCCTTCTCTGGGATGGGAGAGAGAAATGGGAAAGTGAAGCCTGTGAGTTGAGATAACAAGAAAATAATAATAATAATAACAATAATAATGATGATAATATTACTACTAGTAATAATGTATACGAAACAAGTGATGCACAATGCAATTGCTCACCACCTGCTGTCCGATGCCCAACCCAACCCCGAGCAGTCCGGCCCTCCTCCCAGCCTGCCTGCTGGCAGGACAGTGAGAAGCTGAATTTGGCTTGGTCCTTGGCTTGGTGGAAGCACTGCTCTGTAACAATTCAAAACAATTAAAACATCAGCATATTATTAACATTCTTCTCATCCTAAACCAGAACATAACATTCTATCAGCTACTAGGAAGAAACACCCTTTTTATCAATCTTTAAACAGCAATTACTAAAGCTAAATTTTCCACAGACTTCTCCTTCTTGTGCTAGTAAATAATCCAAAGCTAGGCAATTTTGATACAAAGCAGTTCTCATCATTTATAACTATTTCTATTACAGCTAATAACCTAATTATTCTATTAAGTATATATACTGGGGTCCTATAGTCCCAGGATCTGTCTTCTGCCCACGTATCTGGATCATAATAGGCAAACACCTTCAGGGTTGATTCAGGCTTGTGTTACCGTTCGGCCTGTCAGGGTGATCCAGCTCCTGGAAAACGAATCACAAATTTATATAGGTTAAAATAAAGGTTCTTATGTTATTTTCTCAGGACAACCTAACCTTAGTGTGGGAGAAGTCCAGTCGAGGCCCTCTCACTCGGCAGTCAATACCCATAGGGGTTGCCTCCCTCGGTAGACCATACACACCACAGTGGAGGGTCCTGCCCTGGTCTTGCCTTCTCCCTTTCCTCACTTCAAGCTTGTCCCCTTTATTTGGCATCCTTAATTCATGCAGAGCCTCGTTGCCAGAATATTAGTTCTTCCTTAGCTTGAGTTTCAGTTTCCCAGGAGCGGACTCAACCCTCCAAGTTTCAGTAGTTACTGGTCCTTTTATTCTGGATGCATGGGTCCCTTTCTGCGGTTCTCACAGCTGTTTCAGTAGTCAGTAAAACAAGGTACAGTCCCTCACACCGAGGGTTCAGTGATTCTTCCCTCCCGTGGCTGCTTGTTGAAACACTTTCTTTTTTATCTTCTGACAAGTTAAATAACAGTTATCTAGTTTGCTTTGCCGTATGGCCCTTTCCAGGTTCCTGTAGCAGGATTCATCTGATAGCCTTTCAGGTTGATACAGATTTGACTACAGATACCAGGGTTTTGGCATTCATCACTAACTCCACAGTTTCCCAGCTGGACAGTCACATTCATTTATGTTGCATTCCTTCAGGGGCTTATCACTCCAGTCCTTGCAGTCTCTCTGCTGGTTACACACTTTATTGATATCTATGCATTCTCCACTTCTGCACTTGAATTTGCCAGGTCCAGAGCATTGAATAACATTGTTACAGTTTGCTTCATCAGTGCCATCCAGACAGTCTCTCACACCATTGCACTGCCTACTCCCATGGACACAGTTCCCATCTTCACATCTGAACTGGTCTGGTCCACAGGTCCAAGAAGGGCAGTTAATTTCATCACTTCCATCCTTGCAATCAGGATCTCTGTCACATCACCACTTCTTGTGGATACATTCACCTGAGCCGCACTGCACCTCACTCACAGAACACTTCACCGGAGGTGCAGGCTGGCGGCCACACTGCTCCAAAGATTCATCCGAGTGGTCGGAGCAGTCACCTTGACCATTGCAGACAAAATTTTTTTGTCTGCATTGCTTTTGGAAATACATTGTCCACTACTGCATGTGAACTCTGCTGCACTACAAGTCACATTGCCACAATTCTCTTCATCCTCTCCACTGTCATAGTCTCTTTCACCATCACATTTCCATGACACTGTTCTCATATGACACAGCTCAGCACTTTTGTCAGACCCATCTTCACAATCCGGATCCCCATCACACTGCCATCTGTTTAGCACACACTGACCACTGTTGCACACAAAATCAGATTCAGCACACATCTTTTTCACATATCTTCTTCACACAAGCACTCTCATCACTGCCATCTGAGCAGTCTTCACATTTTACTCTAGCACCGTTGGCAGCAGTGCACAGTCAGGCGAAGGCGAGCAGCAGGCAGAGCACCCAGCACCCCGCACCGTCACCTGTGTCACTTATACTACTCCTATTACCCATGCTGTTAGTGTCAGTGGCATCCTCCTTGTACCGTTTCTGTCTTTGCCTCCCCCCTTTTCTTTTTGCCACTGACCATTCACCACAAATGGATGAGACACATGATTACTAGTTAGGAAAGAGAGTGGAACGTCTGCTATACGGCTGCAGGCAGTGCCAGCTGCAACCTTAGGTTTGTGAAAGAGCCTGCCGGTGGTCATTTGGCAGTGTGATCTGCGTCTCTGCACTCCCGCCCTGCAATAGAGCTAAGTCGTCATTAGCAATAGTTATAACACCGATCTGGGGACGAATAGTCTTTTTTGCATTGCAAGATAAACCTTTTATAAAAAGAATGCCAGAGTGAAGCAGCACAGCCGCTGCTGCCGCTGCCTCCATGGTTATGTCAGACAGGCTGCAGGGTCCTGATGTCCGCCCCTCTGCTCTGTGCTGACTCGCTACACGCTGAGGGTCAGCTACCGGTGTCCACTGACGCCTCTGGTCTCCCGTAGCAACTCGATCTCGGATGTTCCGCAATTACTTCAATTTCCCCGCGTTTTGCAGCTTCTGTCAGGTCTATTCTGTGTCTCTCAGAGCCGTCCGTGGCTCTGCAGCGTCTCTCAGGGCTCTCTCCGTCCAGCGGTAGTCCCTCCGTAGTGTCTCGGGTCTCCCAGCACTGCTCTGGTCTCGGCCTGTTCAGGTCTCAGCGAGTCCAGGTCTCGCCCTGTGCGGGCCTCATATGTTGCAGGAAGCATGTCATGTCATGCTCCTGCCTTTTTCTTGTCACAGTCAAAACATTTAAGAGCAAAAATAGGATACACAAGATACACAAGATACACCGGGCCCATATATTAGGCACCACCACTCAAAACTTGGATAAAACAGCACTTCTTTTCAGTCTGTCAAGCACTTCGTTCGTCTCTGCCCACTCCCCTTGCGGAGAGTACGGAACAACGGATCGGAACTCTGCACTCGCTTTGCAGCAACGCTGCGTCTCACTCACACAGCACCATCGCACACGGAGGCCTCCAGCACATCTCATTCATACCACAGGAATATAATTTAGAATGATAACCAACCAAACAAGTATTGTCTCTGACTGTGTTCTTCGTGAAGTGACTTGTAACACTTTGTTTCAAACCCTTACATTTACACAAATACTTTCAACACAAAATACATACATAAAAACACATACAATTATTAACACTCCAGTTAGTATCCCTCCAGCAGCCGAAAACATACCGTTTGTCTGCAGTTTCAGGAGTTTCTTTGCTCCTGCGGTGAGCAGCTGAGAGTGGAGTCCCCTCCGAGCAAAAACGCTCAGGGTGCACCTAGGGGCGTCCACGCTGCAGCCGATCCCGCAGCCGAGCAGAGTGTCTCCTGCCTGGCTCACCAAAATGACTCTCAGAAAGCTGACTCCACAATCAGTAGGATTGTAAAGTAGGTATGTTTACTCAGTGCCGTGCAGCACGGGGCGGGTAGTCCCCCCCAAAGTCGTGCAGGCCTAACGTTGCTTTAGTAAAAAGTTACATATACATAAACATTCCTATACACACACATAACCTGTCCCTTTGTGAACACTCCTCCTTATCTTAGACCCCTTGGTTAAAGTCTGAACCATGAGGTTGTTTTTGATCTGGTTCTCGGGGTCCGAGAGGCTCCTGTTATCTGGTGGTATAAGCGCAGCACAGGCACAAATGGAGCACATATTCATTCTTAATCAATTGCTCTCTAATTTCTAATTCCAATGTTTCAGCTTGCTCTTTTCTGGATCCACGGGTATTCTACTATTAGTGTTCAAAGCCTGACAGACCCCGTCCTCCGTGGATCAAAATACAGGGGGTCTTAAGGGTTCTTTTGGTCATTCTGTCATAAAATACTGGATCATTTTTAATTTACTCTTTAATTTTCTGGGGCCCCTATTGTTCCAATTTCTAATCATTATTCATATTGGACTTTTTGGTCATATATCTAGTAATTTGCTCCCTTTCTGGTCCTTGGTCTTCGATTTTATCTGACCCATCCGGGAATTTTACTAGTGGCAATTCCCACAGCCCTTGGTTGCCCAGTGAGAGTGTCTTGCAGGGGGTTTAGGACCTATCACCCACCCACGTATCCCTCTTCTCACCAGTCCAGCCCCCCCGACAGGAGATTAGAACCAGTGAGAAAACAAAAAGACCTCCACGCTGACTTTAGAAGTCTCAGTTACACTCTCACACACAAAAACTGGCAACCGTACCCTTACCCAACCGGACGGTATCTTACGAATCAGTCGTCTTCGTCCAGACTCCAATCGGACGGTATCCACCAGCGTCTCTGCTGTCTTCGTCTGGGATCGAACCAGACGGTATCCAAACGACTGTCGTCTTCATCCGGTTCGATTCCGGGCACCGGAATCCAACCGAACGGTATCCAAACGACTCTGTCGTCTTCGTCCGGATCTTCGCGCGCAGAATTACGGGCAAAAAACAGCCGGCAACAAGGGAGCTCAAAAAAAATCAAATTCTTTGCTTACCTTTATTCAGGTTCAGGATGGCATTAGTCCCGATCTGACTCAAACAGGAGCCACCAAATGGTGGGGCGCCTCTCCTAGATTAAATCAGAATTCAGGAACTATAACCATCCCGGACGAGCCCCCAAATTGTTATAAATGGCTCAGGATTCAAATTAGGATTAAATAAAAAAATAGGATTTATTAAAAGAATATAAAGGAATAGAGGTAAGCAAACAGCGCTGGGTGCACCGGGAGTCTCCGCTCCACCAGGACGCACACCAGTTACATCAAGCAGCTGATTTTCATGCGCCTAGACTAATACATATTCATTACTACTTCTAAAAAAATAGATTATTATAATTAGCTTCCGGGGTCCAGTTCCTCCTACTGGAGCATGTGCATCAGTCTCCTCTGGGGGTCTCTAGGGGTCTTTCATGCTGAAGGCTCGTAGTCTTCCTCTCACCCTTTGTACTTACTCGGCACTATTCCAAGTTTATGGAACACTCTCTGTACACTCTCCCCAGGTCTTGTCTCCCAACCGTCCTTCAGCTTCTTTTTTCTTCCTCTTAATCTCTTGGCCCCCCTGGCCAGATACCAAGGATCTCATAACAGTCACCAGCAGTCACCAGTTATTATCAGTTGTTCTGAAACTCCCAAACAGGTTGACGACTCATGAGCAATTAAAACATTCTTTCCCAGCTATTTACAGTCATCTACATAACATCTATAGCAGTGTTAAATCAATCTCGAAGAAGACAGAAAAAAAACCTGTAACTGTTAGAACTAGAAGTCAGGAATAACAAAAGCAAACAGGTTCATAAATTTAAGGAGTGTTTTCTGAAGACGTGATAAATTGACTGGAATGAGGGGGAGACTGGGACACACTGCATCTGTGGTTCAAGAACTAAATTGCCAGTGCAGGGCCCAGAGGCAGACAGGATTCAAACAGAATTATTCTTTATGGACACGAATTTATGGACACGAATTGGAATTGTTAAAACATTCCTCACATCAAGAACTATGCTTTCTCTTGACTAAATGGTATTTACATGTAGTACAGTGGAAGATCAAGGAAAACCTGTAAAAAGATTTCCCCAGTGAGAAGCAAGATTTCAGAAACAGGATGTGTACAGAAAATCCACAATAACATCGAGGCAAATACAGTAATGAACTACTACAAAACCAAGGATAAAAAAATTAAAGAATATTTCAAGGTTCATTTCTTAAGATTTATGGCACCACCTGTGAGGTTGTCTTTTAATTAAACAAATTAAAAAATCTGGATTTCTGAGTACACCTTTAGTTTATTTCCAATGAAAAATATGATTTAAATTAGAGTATTTTACAGGAAGTTTTTTGTTGTTGTTGTTTTTTTTTTTTTCCCCCAAGAGTTCAATTTTGTTCCTAAGAAAAATCAAACAAAACCCTCAGTTTTGTAAATAACTAACTCTAATGTAAGCAACAGTTTAGTGTAAATACCTGCTTTTATAAATGAAACAATCCCATTAAATAATGCACATCAACGGAACTCAGCAGCATTCTACCACTGACATGCTGAAGCTCTTTGTTATAATAAATTAGTAACCAGTAAGCAACAGAAACCTATTCTGTAAAGGTTAACATTCCCCCAAAGTCTTAAATGGCTCAAGACTTTAAACCGTGTGTTGTTTTTTTGTTTGTTTTGTTTGTTTGTTTTGATAGAGATGAAAATTGACAAAACTGAAATTTAAGTCACATACAAAACAATTTTCAGAGGACATTTTTACCAAGTAACTCAGTAAAACCGAAGGTCGGGGGAAGAAAAGAAGGGTTTTCTTCTAAGCATTCTCGTCATCTAAATAAATGAGGAATATATGTTCTTTAGGCTAGTTATTTTTTAGTTCATATTCTGAACTACACAGATATATAGGCAAATTGAGAGATTCATCTTACATATCTGTGACAAACATTTTAAACATAATTGCTAACAATGAAAGTCCAGCATTATTTGTATTGGAGCAAATGAACGTCAAAACAGAGATGCGCTTTTAAAAAAAGAGAAAGGTCCCCAAGTTCAGTGATCTAATGGCAATTAACAGAAAAACGGTAGTAAAGGATTACTTTATTTCGGAGAGTTTCTGTAATATAAAACAAATCCTTTCCAAAATCGAAATGTCTAGCTCGCGATTCTGAAGCAATGCAGCCAAAGTATGGAAAAAGCGTTCATTACTGCAGTCCTCCAGGAAAATCTTTAAGTAAACTGTAAAAGAAAATAGTTAAAAAGTTTAATCACAGCACTTGGCTCATGGAAAACTAAATCATTGATTTATAGCTTTTGAGGGTTTTATATGCGCCTCATGCTGTGCAACCATGAGAACAATGTACTAACTGGGTATATTCTAGGCATGTGATGCAAAAATCAGGTAAAACCGCGAACAAAACTCACCCAAGTTCCTAAGAATTCTGATATTACCAGCACTTGTGGTATTAAAACAAGGCCTATTCCCTTGAGAACAAAGGAAAACAGGACACTGAGCAATTTTAAACTCAGATAAAAAAAATCTCATCTTCAACATGTTTATTCAATGCTCCTTTTCTTATGATGACATGAGGAGAACACTAAGCTATGCTAAAAAAACTGACAAGGAAATATTTTAAGCTGCTGCAAAATGACGTACGGAAATAGTACATGTAGACACTGATGACTAGACAGCTTTTCATTATCAAAACTGTCACCGTACCGTTTCAAGACAGGCAGAATCGTAATTGAGAGGTCAGAGTTGGATAAGAACACCTGAATATCAAAACAATTCCTGTAAAATGCTGGATAATTTTTAAACATGGCCATATAGTATAATCTTTTCTATTTATCCTGCTCCCCAAAACTTAGTCAATTCAGAATAAAGTAAAATCTGTTCCCTTGTGTTATTTCACTCTTGATTCTAATAGTACAGACTGATTTAGAGCAACACCATAAAGAACATAAGTACCGATTTAATAGGTCACAGAACTGAACACATTTGTTAGGAATCCAACAAAACAAGTCACTATTCACTGCACTCTGCCCTTAGCGTATAAACACACTTGGTATGCCCCAGGATATAGTTACTTCGAATATGCCATTAAATTAATAGTTATTGTAATATTATTCTACTTTTACTGTAGAAGAAGGAGGTCCTACAATTTATTCCTATAAATATCCTTAAATATCTAAAAATGCCTTAAATTCCTTTTTGTAGGTGTAAACAAATACCATATTCTGCTTACTTGGCCATTTCTTTGCTGGCTTGTTCTTACTGGTCTCAATAATACTGTATTATTTTATTATTAAAAATACCGGTCTTAAGGTATCTTAAAAAAACTTTATTAATATATATACACACACATATACATACAGATACACTGTAAAATGTTTTAACTGAGAGGTTTATAAAACAATATAAAAAATACGCTGAGGGAATTTTACCATAAAGCAGAAGAGCCAAAGTGGAAATAATACCTCAAGTTTCACAAAGTTCAATCACATGAAAGCAAACTGATAAAGACATGCATTTAAAGAGATTTTTCCTACATTGTTTATCTATTCATTTTATATATTCATTTCAAATAAGCTTTTGCAGAATAGATTTTAAATCATCACAAATGTACAAAATAAGCATATAATTTAAATGCCTGTCTATCTGATGAACTAGAAGAATAAAAACTGTGTATTTTTACATATTTTTCTGCATCATCTCTGCACAGATTTTGTTTTTATTAACTACTGTAGAAAAACTAACTTGGAATCTATCCGGTCAGGATTTGACACAATTTTAAATAATCTGCAAAAGCCTCCCATAGGAGCCATAAAAAATTGCAGCATTTGGTAGTTACATTAACTTAACTTCATTGGTAGACTGTAATGAACAATGAGCAATTTATCACTGTTGACAGAACTCATCTGAAATTTACCCTCAAAGTGATCAGTCACTCACAGCATCAAGTCTCACCAGCTATTGTCATTCAGAAATTTCTGTTTTATAGCTAAAGCTCTGTCACCTCAGAAAATGAAGACTGTCAGGAACACCAGCTTGAAGTTCATGTTTTAACAAATTAACCATTACGGTTTTGCCTCGTTTCTAATTGCATGTGGATCTGCCAGGAGAGCGGACCAACCCAACAGAGTGATGGAGAGTTAGCTCGTGGAAAAGTTACATAAGGACCACAGAAAAAGAACCAGTAACTACACTGAACAGCTTGCTGATGAGCTGCTGTCTCTTACACAGTCACTGGCAAGACTGGAACCATTTGCTGAGTTTAACTGATTCTCGTCGTCAACAGCTGGGCCTGGTAAGAGCCAGTGGTTATAGCACAACGGAGGGCAGGCGAGGTAACAGTCAGTGCAAGGCCCCTCGAGTGTGGATGCCTTCGTGGGTGACCCCGAGTTAAGAGAGCCCAAGGACAGGTCCAGCCCATCACCCAGTACATGTTGACCTCAGGATGGTATCAATTGTTCTTCGGCTTCCTAGATGTGCAAGACCTTCACGCAGCTATGACACAGGATGTACGGGAGGCCACCCTCATTCTTAAATGACCATCACAAACATACACACACAAAAAAAAGCAATAAAAAAGGTTAAAAATAGAACAGGATTCCTTATGTCACAGAAGTAAGTTGGACTGAACAGAAGTTTACAAACATCAGAAAAGACCAGAACAAAAACCTACACCTTGGAGGCCAGGAACTACCTTTATAACAAGACAGACTGACAGGATTCTGGATGTGAAACACCTGAACCAAACAGGGATGGGGTACATGAAAAGCTGCGTGCCAATAAAGATGAACAGCAATAAGACTATTAATTCTAATTTGTCATTAAGATACTACGTATAGATAGGAAACAGATGGTACCAATACCTGAACGGTTACATTTGACATGCAACAAGGTTACAAGCAACATGGCAAAATGTGAACTTGTCACAATTTATCTCCATTATTCTTCCAAATCTAGGCATCCAGCAGATCGAAATGACTACTACTAGATAACAGAACATGTACTGTTAGTGGAATTTTTCTTCAAAGTAATGTCAGATACCATCAACCCTGCTTAGGTTTTTCTTTCCCAGTTACTATACCGATCAAAATTATGATGATTAGAAATACTTTAGTGTAAAAAAAACAAATAGATAAACTAACCACACGGTCTGAAAGGATGAAAACAACATCAGGTAAATCTTTCTGCCACTTATCTCACTACAAAATGCCTTCTAACTCAACGTTGTTCCATCCCAAGTCAAACACGCTTTCTGTTTTTGCCCCTATAGTACATGGTAACAAAATACCCCAAGCCAACAATATACATTTCACAAATAGCAGCAGTCCCTTCTCCTTCCCTTTTCTGTTCCAAAAAACAATGAATACTTTTTATTTTAAGAAAATTAACAAGGATTGTTCCACATGACACTGGAATGGCTCACTACTTGTGTGTTCATCCAGATTGTTATCAACTGATTCTTTGCCTGTGTCACCTGGAAAACCACTGTGAAGGAGACTATTAACCCTTTTATAGGACCACACCACAGTACAACTCATTGAAACATAACCATCCCTTACAGATGTGCCATTTCCAATTACTTTAAAGTGAAAAATGGCTAGGGGTGAGCTGTTCACATTAGGGGGGTAAAAAAAGATAAAAGTTTATTTATTTATTTATTTATTTATTTTATCTCCACCTGCTAACAGGATTTCATGAAATGGCTGCCCTGGCACAGCCTTACTTCAAAAGAAAATTACTCATTGGCAAAACATCAGCAAGGTAAACCAGTGGAATAAACAGAAAAGCTAAACTAAACATCAAAAAAAAATCACACCACTAAGAAAGCAACCAGGACAAGATGTAAAGCTTGGATGCTGACAGTGAGAAGAGACGGACAATTCAGAAACATACTTTATATCTCTAATGAATTTAAATGACACAAATGAATGCTAATGCTAGATCAGGTTATTTATAGAGAAGCAGCACGTTATTTTTGATTTGGTATTTATGCTTACCTCACCTACTTTCATCATAACTTTGTATGTATTTTTTTCAATTACTCACTTTTATCGTTGTTCATGGCCATCTCAACTAATGCATTAAGTGCAATAAAAAGGAGACTTTTTTGGATATAGTTAAGTGGCTTAGTATGATAGGCACACATCGGTATTGCAAAAATAAGATCTTTCCTTCATCTGTCTTCAAGTCCACGCAAAGGGAACGAAATGCCTGAGTCAGGTAATTCACTGAAAGATAACAGAAAACAGGGAATAAAAATTATGTAATCACAGTTCCATTAGATGATCACAAATACATGAATATTTATCCTAAGAGTTACTGTTGCAGATATATACTAATTATAAAAAAAAAAAATTAAATGGCTGAAAATATTAATTTACTTATTTGTTTAAATGCATCTTCTGCCTATTTTTATTCCTTACAAAAATTGTTGTGAGTGGAAAAAAAGACAAGTTACAACTCACAAATTGAGCAAAATATATTTGCAAATATAACACCTTTCTAATCGCTTCCTTAAGAGAGAAAAGAAATCACAAGCTGCATAGTTTGGGACTATATTGGTTTCAACACCTGGGAAGCCTCTAATAAAGGAGTAAAAGGCTCATTCATCTGAATAACTGCAATTACTGTCATGACAGCAACTATTCACATTCCTTTCCATAAAAAGCTGTAGTTTAAGTTATATATGCATCCACGTTATATATGCATCCACGTTATATATGCATCCATTTTGGAGAACACTAAATTATTCAGAGAATTTAGATTAAGTGAATCAATTCAGTTTTCTTAATTTCATGATGTCAAATCTTCCTCAATATCTTGGAATAGCATTGATCATCTGGAGCACAGAAAATTAAGAGTAAGGGGAAAATTTATCACATAGCAAAAGTTTAATTACAGTGCCATCTGCTGGATATTAGCATCTTGAAGGGAACAGGATATATATGTTTAAACTGAATGTGCTGCTTTGTCATCGCTAGATCATTAGACATGTGGTCAGTGATGAAAATTCATACACGGTAAGTTTCAACATAAATTTAACAGGTAATTTTTTTCCATGTTCTATAGGCTCGCAGTAAAAACCGACCATGAGAAGCTAAACTGATTCATTCTGATCAACAGCTTTCATCTGCTTATAGTTAATCTCTGCAATAAGTACTTTTTTTGTATTGTAATTCATTTGCATCATTTTCATCAAACATTTCTAGAAATGTGAGTTTCAATTTCAGGGTAATCATGCTTCACCAAAATATTCTGACTGAAACTATATGATACTGAAATTGAAAATACACTGATTCTTCCCTCCAACAGCTGAAATACTGTATTTGTTTATTAATGGTGACAGGGTGGTCTTCCAGAATGTTTAAATCCTACTTATTCTAAGTACTACCAGTATAAATACTGCACAGGTCAGTATTTTTGTCATCACTTCAAAGAAAACGTTTTTTGTCTTTTCAGGCCCTGTTTGTTTTTAAAGAAACTGCTGCTGAGAAGAGATACTACGGCATCCTGGAAATTGCACAAGTGGAGTAACTCTCATGAACTGAAGCAAAAGTCACTAAGAACTGCGATATCTCCAGACAAGTACGACCTCGTTTGCTTTTGCCTGTTAACAAAATACATTACTATACTGCATCAGCATATGGTAGCATTCTTCAATGCTGATAATGTTTACGGGTAGCCACTTGCAGTGACAGACTTGGTAGGAGAAAAGGGGAGACAGCAGAGAGGTAAGAGCTAGATAGAGTATGAGCTTTACATTAAACTTTGACAAAGCAATGAAATTCTAGAACTGTTCTGAATTTGCTACTGATTTCAGTTTACTGAGGAGCAATTAGCTGTACCATTATATGCAGTGCAGATCTTGACAAACAAATCACTGCTACGGTGATTGCTTGAGAGAATTACCAACATCTCTTTTCCCCTTTGTCACAAAATACGTTGATCTCACTGACATAAATAAAGCATATTAAAATGACCACACAAATTATGACATGAATAATAGCAAGGTTCCTACTTGCTTCCCTATATTATGCTTCATCAGGTGGTAAAATTCAAATAAAACATCCTTTACTACTAAAGCATTACAGATGCTACAGTATCATTGAACTGCTGCATTTTGTACATTTGTTTTTTTGTCCGGGCACATACCTGAAAATAAGATTTAAAAAAAAAAAAAAAAGAAAAAGAAAAAGAAAATTTAAAAAAGACATAATAAAAACCAGAACTTACTTCGTTTTGCTGTTCTAAGCACAACTAAAGTTGACAGAAACCTCAAAGGCATAGAGGAGCTTTTAAAGAAATGTGCAGCTTTTGGTTTACTCCGTGTAGACTTTTTAGTCCATTTTTGCATGCTTCCCTTTTGTACTGCGCCTTTGAGAATAACTTCTGCAAGTCTCTCCATTGTTGCTGTCATGCTTGCATCCTGTTTCAAACAACGTGCACATTTAGCGTAAACATTAAAATACATGAAAATCCTGTCTGCTAAGTACGTACGTTCCCCTAAGGATTAAATATTAAATAGCAGATGTCGTGACCGTGTATTGCAATATAGTCTGTACATGGGATACTACTTTGCGTTCCACAAGCAGTTGAACAACATTAGCACAGGGCCTAGTCAACACACACTTCACAAAGAAACAAGGTAGTCAGGGCCCCTGATATGCTGACATTATTTAATTTGCCTCTGGTTCCAGAATAAAGTCAGTTCAGACTCAGCTTTAATCAGTGCTGCCTACTACACTACCCTCTTTTGTGAAGATGCCTGAAGCTAGGTCCTACAAAAGCGTTTACAGAACTAAGGTCTAAACATGACCCTTAAGAATACTGTACAGGTAAGATGTATTGGACTTTTCAAAAACCGGTGCAGAAATATTACTTCAGAATCAAACTTAATAACAAGCTCATTTAAAATATGTTCTCATTAGCACTGGAACCACCAGCTTAGTTCTATTCAGTTAGACACTGAGTAGAGAACAAAGAAATCAAAATACCTTTGCTACTTTGCCACACGTTGCCATCAATTTCAACAAATCTCATGCATAAAGCGAACAAAAATATATTTCTTTTCCTAGTTCACAAGTTTTGTAAGCACATATGGAAAATACCATTTCTGAGATGCTACACACTACTGCAACAAAGATCACATATGTGTGCAAAAATATGTTTACAGACACGGTGCAAAATATTACAACGAATGTGAGAAAGTTAATTTGGTGAGAATTAGTTTTTCATTTGCTATGTATCTGTGGTAGGCATGTATGCTTTGCAAAGACAGCAAAGTTTCTTTTATATATACTCCCTGAAAATATCTACTTTTCATACTCATTTATAATACAAAATATCTCTTGGGAATTTACCTGACTACCAGTGTCTATCTGCCTTAGAGACCAGCAGATAAATTGAATCACAGACATATGTAATTTAGGATCCACAAATGGCATCCACTGGAGCTGTCCAGTGACCATAGGCAAAAGCTGTAAAAATACAGAATGGCAAAGTTACGTGCAGTATACGAACTTACAGTACAAGCTAACCACAAGTAAAAAGCAAACTAAGCAAAACTAAACCAAACTAAAATCAACGTATTCCCGGAGTTTAACAGACTACATGTACAAATACTCACTGGGCAGATCTGGTACAGGTAACAGAATTATATACTGAATTTACATTTTACACAGGTTTACACAAAAAGTGGAAAGACATTGTGTGAGCTCAAGCTCTGAAGTCTAATACCAAGGGCTACAAATTTTAGATAGAATAATAATTAAACAAACAAACAAACAGAAAAAGCAGATTTCCTGAACGCTTCACTGATTTCCAAGCCTCGGTATCCCAAAAAAGCGTTACAAGTATAGCACGGTATCATCTTTTATAAGACATAACTTGAACTTTTAATACCTAGTATCAGCACTAAAATACTTTAAATTAGACGTGTGTATCTCCTTAGGAAAAAGGAATTACATACAGTATTACAGATAAAACACGAGATAAATTATCAGCTGAGAAAAGTGACTTAAAATAGAAAGACAGGTGGAATCTCAAGGTCAGACTGCACACTACACATTTCCTTAAAAATGATCTGTATAAATATCTGTATGAAAAATTATCTATTACATCTCACTGTTGGAATTAATACTGATGGATTAACTGCTGTTTTCTTTTAATTCATGTATTCAAAGCGTGTGTAAAACAGGCAGACCTGTTACACTCAGAAATAATACAAAGAATCTTAACATTTCAACCTAAACAAATTCAAATGCCTTTACCTTCATACAATTTTCTAGAGTGTAGTTTTCTTTAGCACACTGAGGTTTCTCACTGCCCTCTCTCTCTTCTTGTATTTCTATTTTGCTAAGGTGTTGGTCTGAGATCCAGTCCATAAGAATAGTTAAGGGGTCGTAAACTTTTGAAATCCGTAGTAACTGTAACACATCCACAACATCAGTTATTTCAGTTTTCAAGTCTATGATTTTCTAAACCACAATACCAATAGACTAAAATATACGAGTACATTAGTAATACGCACATGCTTTATTTTGTGCTTAAACAAATGTTTATGAAAGCCTTGGGAAGAGATTTTCACATACAAAATCACTCTATTTTATAATTCTAACTAAATGGATCATAGGAGAAAGAAAATATTTAATGATCTGTGCATGATCCTCATTTTAATACATTTAATACACTCCTTTGCTTTATTTCATACAATCTACTTAGGCTAAATTTTAACTGTGTAACTAGCATTGTTGGAAGAATAAAGATTTCGTGAAATTGTCATTCTGTCCCTCTGCTACAACTGTACAGAAAAGCTCTGTGAAAGGTATCCAGACGTTCCTGAAGACAAACTACACGAACATCTCTCTAAAACCTTCACAAGTTTTCTTGTATCTACCTTCAGACAACTGTTCTTCTCTTCACTCAGAATTCTAACTACTGATACTGCTCATATATCACTTGCGACTGTGAGAAAAGAATATGGGGCAAACTATAACCGCCATTTAAATATAAGTAGCATACTCTATGGATACAACAAGCATCCTGATCATCATGTAAGTCCTCTATGAATACTTCAGTTTGCACAAAAGAGAAAGAGAAAGATTTTACTGAGACTAGGAAGCAGATGATTTTAATCATACTCAAGAGCATCAGAACTGCAATTCACTGAAGGAGCAACGGTCAAAAGAGTTTAGGCAGCAATTGCTTGTCAGCATTTAGGTCAGATTTAAGTCAAGTGAGAAGAAAACTTTAACTTTGTATTCTTGTGAACCACTGTCTCAGCGTGCCTTTAAGAACAGAGAAAATACTCCTTTAATTAACACTTTCAAAAATAACTAACTCTAAAGTCTTTAATACTGCAAAAGCTCTGAGAGACTAAATTTCATGTACTAGAAAACGAAGCAGAAAGTATTTACAACCATTCACACAATTCTTGTCTTAAAGAAACAAAATCAGCAATTTTGCAAACAACTTGTTCAAACATTTAAAATTGTTGACTGTAACTTGCAAAGCTACTTATAAACTTGACTGTACTGCTTGACTACTTGACTGTAACTCGTAAAGCTAGTAACAGGAAATAATTAATCTTGCCTGGGTTTTTAGCAATTCGTTATTTTCCCTCAGAGAGTTAAGCAATGACCTCAGTTCGTTATTTTCATCAGTCATTTTTCTCAAGGTTTCTCTCAGTTGGCTCATTTTTGTCTCATGCTGCTAGAGAAATATCAAATTTTAAAACGTGATTAACAAGAGAGTCTTTTTAGAAATAATTCTCAACTAAGTTCCATTTCAGTGTTAAAAAATAGGACAAACTTTCAAAGATCAAATTTGTAATTCTTCATGGTCCAATCTGCACATACCACCAGTAGTGAAGAAAGCAACATCCACACCACATATTAAGAAGAAATATAAAGAAAATGGGAGCCATGGTGTACAGCCTATGGATCTTTTTTTTTTTTTTCCAGAAAATACCTAGATCTTCTCATTGATCCTCTTATACATTCCTCAGTTAAGTCAGGTGTGGGAAAGAATTGTGAATGAAAACAAATGTCAAAGCTTTTGTTTACACTTAGCTCTTTTTTTTTTTTTAGCATCCATTTTAACCACAAATATGCCCAATTCTCCCTTTTTTGAATCTTTCAAATATTCTAACTATTCACTGCTGATAGTTAAGACGCTTTAGTTCACCTGTACTTAAACATCTGTCCTGCAATGTCCAGGAATGTATCCAATACGTGCTACATTTCATCGAATTGGAAAAAAATAATTGTGAAACTCAAGATAGTAATCTTTTAATATTTGTTATTATTATTAGTCCACAATATAATTTAATACCAGTACATACCATTAAAATATAAGCAAAAACAGACAAAAGAAACTGCAACAAAGGAAAATTGAAGCGACAATTACTTGTAACAGTCAAAAACCTACGTGCCTTGAAAAAGAAACCAAGGAATATGTCTTTTTTCCCCTTCACTGGAAATTTGAAATATAATTAAATATTTTCCAGCAGATTCTGGAAAAAAAAAACCAACACTGAGGCTTTGAAGCCGAGTATAAAACAAATGTTTTCAGAAAATAACATTCCGTTTCTCAGAAACCGTGAGAATCTTCTATGTGAAAATAGCTTTTTGTTCAGAAGTGTTGTCTTCTGCACTAGGAATTCAACCATCCACTACATTTTCTTAAGCCTCACTCTCAGACTGTTATCATGCTGCAAAAAGGACTTAAGCGGTAAATATAGAAATGATCTCATCAACAAAGAAAATGCTACAGATAGGCTCCAAACGGAGTGCTCAATTACTTCCATTGAAAAGGCCAAACCTTTAGAGTTAACCAAGCCTAGGAAAAGCTTGCCCAGCTTGGGATGGAACAGGAGCAAGGTGGCTTGAAATTGACCATAAACTTTCAAAACAGTCAGGGACAGCAGAATTATAAGTGAAAGGTTTTGAGAGGAAAAAAAAAAGAATTAATATTCTCAATTTCTCCAAACCACATTACACAATGCTTTATAAGGCTTGCATATTTGGGGTTTTGACAATAATTTCACAGTTCTTCAGGGATTTGGCAATAATTTCACAGACCACAGGGCTGTTGTAGGTGGTGCCAGGATGTCTAAACCATCCAATTCCATTATCAAATCGGGTACCATCTGTATCATAATAAAGTGCATCACTTCATTCCTGCCAAATGTTTGTCTAGTCTGTTCCGAAGACCTGCAAATACTGGAAGCACCAGTCTTACTGACCTCTCTAACCCAGTGGTTAACTGCTTCATTTTAATCTAGTTTTCCCAAATTTCAACAGTAATCTGTACCTACACATCCCACAATTCATTGCACCATTCTGAACTGGAAACCACACCAAACTCACTAACAACAGTTTGGCACTTTTTATGCTAAATCTTTCATTTGGGGGTTTCAAACACTTTAAAGAAATAAGCATTATATCCAGCAAACATATGATGGCTTAAGAAAACTACAAGCAAGTTAAAATGTATGGGGAGCAATAAGAATCACTAAGTAAGTTATTGTACTTTTTTCATAGTTCCAAGTACTGCCTAAACGTCTTCATCAGCATCTTTTATTGCAGCGAAAGCTGCTTCACATCTGTGAAGCAATTCTTCTCGCTCAACTAGAGCACGTTCTCGTCTCTCAAGTTCCAGTGCATATTTCTCCTGTGCTGAACGCTCCCTCTATACCAAGGAAAAAAAATGTTGAAACGCCTTCGAAACACATGAAATTACCGATTTATAGTGAACTAGAATTCTTTCCTCTGCAGATATGCTTAGGTTTTGTTTTTAATTATAGTGTTACACAATAGCTGACTAATTAGAAGTATCCTAATGGCCATCTACATTCAATTGGATTTGCGGCAGGACTGCTTGGCCTTCCAAAATGCAGAATTCAACTCTGCATGGCTGTTCAAGTAACAGCATAGACAATTAAAAGTAGGATTTTGTTTCCAGAAGTTTTGGATAATGCTATTATCTGTAAGACAAAAGAGTCCAGTGCCCTAAACACTAGATTGCTGTATTGTTTCTTCAGTTAGTGGAAAGCACCTCTAGGAAAGTGGTGAGAAAAAAGATACGCACAATTCTTTTCATCTTGGATGGTGCAAAAGACAGTCCCAGCAGGAAATCTAGCAGAAGCACAGAAGCTGTTACAGAATAAAACCAATGCAGGTTTGGGAGCTCTTTAGTTAGTGGCCCAACCCTGCTGGTGGATAAACTATTGGGAGTCACCAGCAGCAGAAAAGTAAAGCCAGAAGGGATGGTCTTCACAGAAGATCAAGTCAAGAGGGCAAGTGCTCTTGAATGCCCAGAGTGAAGAGCATAGTTTCAGGTGCTGTCAGGAAAAGCAGTGCTTGCAGGTGTTTCTCTCCATGCCAACACCGCATCACAAGACACAACTCTTGGAATAATAGCACTGTGTTCAAACTCCCTTCAGCAGAGCAAATATCTGATCTAACCACTACCCATGTCATTACCAAGTCAGTGAACTAATTTAGGGGAAGAGGTGGATGATGACAGTGATATAGTTAGTAATTTCTGAATTCTCTGTCAAAAGTGAGAATCTTTGTAACATTACTGATCATTACAAAATGTCTGAGGCCATTACAGTTCCTACCTGGAGATTCTGACGGGCGACTTGCAGTTCGCTATTACTCTGACTTTTACCCAAATGGGATGGTAAGGTGTTATCTGTGGAGAAAAAGAACACACTTTACATTAAAAATATAGTCTTAAATAAATAAAGACTGCTTATCCAAAACAGCGAAAGTGTATTTTAAGCGTTTACAGCGACCAGCATAAAGCAAGACATATTGAAATGAAAAAGTAATCTCCTAAAGAATTACGGAGAAATGCTCAAAGTTTTGTTCCATAACTTGTTTGAATCAATCTATGCACGGACTGAAACATGAGGTAGCCAAAGTTTCCTTTTTGTTATGGCTTCAGGAAAGTGATTAACTGCTGAATAGACCCGGACCTCTCCTATTTCCCGTTGAGTGAAACACTTCAGAACTGCAATTTAACAAATTGCTACTGAGTAAATTAAGAGGAATTTAGTTGTATACAATGAGAATTGATGTACAATAGTCACAGTTTCTCTGTTAAGAATTTAGTTTAGAATAAAGAGAAGCCAGTCCACCATTTAGGGAACCTGAGCACTTTCATTTCTGATAAAGGCTGCCTCACACTCGACTCTAAAAATACTAATAGATACGCCTCTTGCTCGAATATTTAGTCCTACCTAACCGACTACATTAGCAATGAGCGTGAGCACCCATATAGCCCCAATGCAAATTCCTTTTTGTCATTCCTGGTCCTCCCTTGTTCTGTCTTGAAGACCCAAGTGTACATCTTTGGCACAAATGACGATAACACAAACATTACTGCCCATTGTTCCAAACCAGTATTAGTCCGACACTGCCATTATTACAGAGCTGAATTCATTCTTAGGTGGTTAGAAACATATTCGGAGCCTATATTCATAGGTCACATAGGAAGACAGACCTGCCTTCCCATTGACGCTTACCGATGTCCAAACACAAAGAGCTAAACAGGCAGCAGCAAATGAAAATGGATCAGAACAGACTAGAGAACACAGAAAGGATAGAAGTAGGGAAGTATGTGACAGATTCTTAAGAACCAAGCATAACAATACTGCTTCTCAGCAACATGTTACAGCATAAATTGAAACTCCTTACATATTCACTCCTCTTTTGGAGTGATTAGGGCCATACTAGCTGTTCAGTGTTGCTATCTGTCTCTTACTGCAATACGAAGTATTTCTAGAAGAACCTCTGGTACAGACAGTCATGTTTATGCTGAGTTTCAGAGAGTAACGCCTCTTACCAACACCATATTTATGAAGTTCCGCTAGCGATGGTGCTTTACAATCCAGCAACTATTGAACATGAAGGCAACGCATTAATATTTCATCTTGCATGTGGGCCTTTTCAACAACTACATTAACAGACAACTCTTGCCTCCACCACACAAACTACATTACTTAAACTATTAAAGCTGAAAAGCTTCCAGTTATTACGAAGCTTAATGAAACACTCAAACATTTAAAATAGGGAAAAAAAATCAGAATTTGTCTCTTATGGATGGCATGTTCAGCTTGTGAAACCATTTGGTTCAAAGGCAGCATACCCTGCCACAGAATAGCCTGTCTAAAACAAACATCTTAAGACTAAGTGTCATTGCTGCTGTGTTACACAAAACTAATACCTGTGCAAAAGTCAGACTGTGCGACTGAAGGCTTTTACGCAGCAATCGAGAGTTAGAGCATTCCTTACTTTCTGCTCTATTTAATCCAAATTTAGAAAACAAACAAGCAGCATAGAGGGCAAGGAAGTCTGAGTTCTCAGGCCTGATACCTTCCTGCCAGTCACACAATAAATAGAGAACTGCCTACCTAGTCTTAACTTCTTGGATGTGACTACTAACATGATTTTCCTGCATTTTTGAAGACTGTCAACCCTGAAACCTTGACAAGTGTACGAAAGCCTGCAGTTGCAGTTTTCTTGAAAGCTAGACCGAAGTGTCAAATGGCAGAGAAATTAACATTTCTTTAAATAGAAGAATAGGAAATCTAGAAAAATAGAATACATTCTAGAAGAATTACATCTAAAGAATATTAATTCCATTAGATTTAATACTCAAGATTCTAAAATAATTTAGCCAGGAAGTTTTACAGAAGATGACACGGGAAAAGTGCTCCTCCAGTCAGACGCTAGAAGCTTCTGAACGTCACAGAACAGAGGTTGGAAATTGGCATTTACCTTCAACTTGTAAACAGCAGGGCTTCCAGGAAACAACTTAGCGGATTTTTCAACCCAGTATTTTGCTCTTTCATCAGTGACGGCATTATTGCACAGTAACTCCGCTATCTTCAGTACTAGATCTTTCTGCATTGGGTTCAACTCCACAGAACGCTAGTTTTCCCCATGCACGCACACTGGAAAAAAAGGCAGGAAAAAAAAGGTAACCTGATCTTGCAATCCACACAGAATGGGAAAGAAAATTATAACAGTCATTGAAAAGACACAGGTATTCAAATTAGACAGATCTATTAGTAAATACTTTTTGAATGAGTTAAGAAAGACCTCAGTTGCTAAATGCATCACTAGTCTACAGCACCCAGATACATCTGCTGCAACTCAAAAGAGCAAAAATTCAGAAAAGAAAGAATTTCCAAGGGAAAAAACGCAGAAGCCAGCTACTCTGCCCCCACCACCAGCTATACGCAGGCAGCTGGACTCTTACGTACCTTTAGTCTAACTCCATATAGACATTTTTGAAGAAATATATAATTAAGTCACACCCTACGACAAGCTGCGATGTATTGGCAGCAAAACTTTTGAGCACATCCTCTCCCTCCCCAAAACCTGAACAAAGGCATTCTGATGGTGAATTTTTCATTGGGCAATCATACAAATAAATGTCAATTATGTTCGCCCTGCCCCATCTCACACCCCCCCAAACAAAACCCCCCAAAAAAGCAATAAATACGAACAACTAGAAAACACCCTAGGTCTAGTCTTCCAGTAGCAACTAGATTACTGCTGTCACCTGAGCCCTTGCTAAGAATCTGTCACTGCTGTCAAATTCCCTAATCCAAAGGGCAATGTAAGATATGGAAAGAATTTAGTAGCAGCTAGCACAAAGACCCAGTCTAGGTCACAAAAGAATCATCTTAAAAAAAAATACTGATGAAGCAAAACACATCAAATGAAGAATCCCCTCTGCAGTACGTCATATACACCTTTGGCAACAGAAAGCATACATATTACACTTTTTCCACAAACATGTTTTCTTCTATGCATTTAAGAAAAGTCCAGAACAGAATGATTTTAAAAGTCCCTTTACAATGGATTAAAGCAGGACATCGGAGGTCGGTGGAGTACTTACCCTGTAACATCCAAAAGCTTCTTCTATGTTGTCCTCAGCTTCATAAATTTGTCCAAGAAATCTGTGTGCTCTCGCATCTCTCTTTTGCACACTGAGGTATGTAGATATATACCTATGGAGCAGGAAAAAAAGGATCAATATTCCTCAATAATACGAGTCCCTCTGTCCTCCCCCGCCCCCCCCCAGTGTCCACGGAAGCAGGGCAGGAATTTAACATGTGATACAGGAAATGCAGTCATGGTTGGTTCCAGATACCTGGTCTGGACCTTAAAGTACAGAACAACATTATTTTTACATGTACAGACGCTACTTATTTGCCACCACGTATTGGTATTTACTAAAAAAAAAAAAAAAAGAGAAAGAAACTGTAACTGTAATTACTTCATAATACAATGGAATAAAAGCCTAACTAATTATTAGTTAATAATTATTATCTAAGTTGCTGTTTTATAAAGATTTAAACAGCACTTGATACCCACATCTACTGCTACTGTAAAGCAGCATGATAGTGATCTTGATTTCTCCAGTCTACTTCATATTCACTTAGCTTTTCTAAAGTACTTTAGAGAACAGAATAGCAGAATACAGCAACGCGTATTACCTTTTAGCAAGTTCATACTCCTTTACTTCAAAATACAGCTTAGCGAACTGGAATCCTTTCAACGATTTCTGAACGGAAAACACACAACAAGCACATTTTAGATGTACAACACTTTCAAAGTAATTGCATAGGAAGACCCTTCTGATACTTTTTGAGAGACTGAATTTGATAACTAGTTATCAGCTCCAGTCCGCTCCTCATACCCAAAGTTTTGTTTCTGAAAGATGTGGGATTTGGAAAACAATGCTTTTCCAGTAACTGGCCAAGGCTACCAACGTGAAATCGAGGCGGCCGCTGCGCTGAGGGACCGGGGCGGGCGGAGGGGGTTAACGGGAACAACGGCGGGGCCTCGTCCCGTGCTGTGGAGCTGAAACGGGGACGAGCAGGGGAGAGGCTCGCTGTTGGGTTACAGCTCCGTGTAACGCAGGCACGGGTCGAATCTGTGCGCTAGGGGCGTGCAGGGTAATGCTTGTGTAAGCAGCGTTCCCTGGAGAGGCTGAGGGAAGGGTTGCTCTCGCTAGCCTCAGAAGTAAAGCATGATATGAAGATATAGCGCGTGACAGAAACATGTGATGTCTATAGTCATCTCTAACTGCATAAATGAACAGCAAGTCGGCTGTTCTGAAAAAAATACTGATAGTCCTGGCGCCGAGCTGTAAGAGAGAAGTTAAAAAGAACTTACCCATGCACGTTCCCCCTCTGCACCACAGCTTCCCAGATAACACTCCAGGAGATGGTTGTCACGAAAAGTTACCAGCCACTTTAACATACCATGTACAAAAACAACTTGGGTCTGGAAGGTAATCTCCCGAGCAAGTATGAACTAAATCCTGTGGCAGACTGCACATAAGAACTGCTCTTTACCTTTCAAAGTCCTCAAGTGCCCAAGAGCCTGCAGACAGCACAAAACAGCATCCACCTGACCAGCACCTGCCCAGCTGCCTCAGCTTCCTCACTGCTCATCAGAGGAAGAATGACATTTCAAAGGCCTTCAGTCTACTGACCATCAACATCAATTAGCATGTTCAAAATAAGTACACAACGCGATGCAAATTGCTCTTCAGCAAGCCAAAGTGAAGACAATAGTTATTTTGACAAGACTAAGATTTAATTTGTAAAATTTGACATTCCATACAAATATGTCATAACACAAATACACCCAAAATATGCCAGTGTCTGAACTTATTTAACATGCAAAAAAAATCAATTAGAACACATAAAAAACAACCATAAGCTGCAATTTTACATTTATACATCAGAAGTGTCCTTTTTAAGGAAGTGGAAATAATTAATCAATAACATCTAAATACTGATTTATACTGCTAGAACATCTGTATACTCAAAAGCCAGAATTCTCTATTTGCCCACAGTCTGTAATGACAACTCTTCCACTTACTAACCCGTTGGGAGAACCAAAGGATTCGAGCTTTTTCACAACATCCGTTCCATCTGTCACAAAACCAAACACCACGTGTTTAAAGTCCAAGGCTTCTACTGTTTTGAGTGTTGTGAAGAACTGAGAGTTATTCGTAGCCCGACCCCTATTTGCCATCGACAGCAATCCAGGACCCGTGTGCTTCACTTCAAAGCTCTCTTCTTCAAATGCATCTCCATAAATTGACCGTCCACCTGTTCCATCATGGTTAGTTACATCACCTCCCTTAAAAAAAAAGCACAGCGTTTACTTTCAAGTCCCAAAGAACAAGATCATCATGAACATCGTGATGTTCAAGAACATCGACCAATAGCACAGTTACATTCTTTCCAAAATAAGAGGTTTTGTTCAAAAAACACAGGTAAAACCTCATTCTTAGTTATCACAAGTACTATAGTTACTTGGATATAAGGCTTTCCACCTTCAGCAGATTTGCTCGTGGTAACAAAGCATTACTGGAATGTTCCTCGTTTATCCTGAACACAGCATTTTATCTTTGTTCCACATGGCAACTACTCTAAGCGGGTCATTCCCACTTTCTGCTTCCTGCTTCACTCGGCCCTTACAACTGGCAACCACGATTATCTCTATTCTCACTTAGTCCCTGCAGGCACAAAACTGACCACCCAGAAAAAGTCATGGTACCACTGATCAGAACTTTCCTGCTTTTGTGCAGAAAGTTTAAAGAAAAGAACAACGAGAGTCATACTTCAGGTTCACTTAATACCCAGTCAAGACTGGAGAGTTTTTCTCTCTGATGACAAGCCATTTGTATATTGCTATCCATTTCTGAATTTGGAAACGATTGTGCCCTGCCTTGAGGGATGTAGCATTATGCAAAAGCATTCTTGTAGCATGTAAGGAATTCAGTTTATTTTACCTGTTTTAAGTCATTATACCTCCTACTGAATATTTGGAAGACTTTTAGGAACGAAGGGAAGGTATACGTGAGCAGATACCGATCTCCTATGCCTTCAGAAATTATGGGGATACTTTTTGAGAGACTGAATTTGATAACTAGTTATCAGCTCCAGTCCGCTCCTCATAACCAAAGTTTTGTTTTTGAAAGATGTGGGATTTGGAAAACAATGCTTTTCCTGTAACTGGCCAAGGCTACAAACGTGAAATTGAGGTTACTGGTGAAGCAAGCAACAAGCCTTAATACTTGTGACATTTCACAACCACTTCTTACTGAAGAGTGTAGAAGAAGTAGAAGAAGAGAGTCTGCTACATTTAAAGTACAGCCTGTTTTTTTCCCCCAATGTAACAATGTTGCAAAAAGAACCCCTAAAATCTGACAGAGTAAACAAAAAAGATGGTACTTAGTCCTGGTCTAGTACATATCACTCACAACTGTTTCAAGATAGGTAAAATGTTTTCTTCCCACCTAAGAAATCCCACCTACTCTCAGTTTATATACAAAATGCATCAATACAGTAATTTATTTCTGATGTCATCAGTCTGAGATAGCTTGAACACACTTGTTCTGGGGATGAAAGACGAAAGGTATTTAAGGAGGAATAAAACAAGGAAACGAAAGCGAGAAAAAGCAAAACAGAAAACTGAGCAAGCAAGAGGGCAAGATGGGAGAAGCACGGGCAGGAGGAAATGAGTCAAAGGAAAGAGCTAGAGAACTACAAAGTCACAAGCAAAAACTTCAAGGTAGAAGCTATTTTTAAATATGTATTTAAAATCCGAGCTCCCAACATCGGATCAAAAAGCAGGTTTTGTCTGTGAACTCCAAACTACTGGAGGTAGTTAGGCCCAACGACGCAAAACATGAATCAACGGTCTGCATTCGAAATACACTCAAATTGCTACTCCCCACCCCTCCCCCACCCCCAAGTGATCTATGTAAAACTTTAAGCGAATTTCAATGAAAACAGGCCTCCGCGTTTTCGGTCCATCTTTTCAGGTATCACTGACACGCCAGAGCGGACTCACGCTTGACACCTTGCGGACAGGGATGAAAAGCAACCTCAAAAGAAACGCTTGCAGCCTTGGCAGACCCTTCCCTCCGAAATCAACACAACAAGGAAACCAGTAACTATTCCCTCGGTGGACTGTGCTACACAGTCAGCTGTAAGCATCGCTCGAAAGTCAAAACTAAACGCGTCCGGTGGCCTTGAGCACAAGAAGAGGAGAGGAAATATTTTGTGTCGAGGCCACCGGGGAGTATCAACACTGTGGGAACGTATCTGTGCACCTGGCGGCGATGCACTTGACGCTGTCTAGCCCAAACAGTGCCCAAGTCGAACCCACAAAGTCACAGGACAGCTTTGCTGCTGCTGCTGCTGCTGCTGGGAAAGGCACCAACCAAAGGCACAGCCCCTGCACGCAGTCCCTACCGGATCACGCTTAGCTCGGGCACATTCACGCCGCTTCAAAGCAACTCCGAGCGGCAGGCCGGGATCTTTCAGGATTAGGGCCCGCTGAATCGCATCAGGCGGCTGAGCGTTTCCCAGCTAAAATGGGCACGGGTGGCGTTTGTCACCCCCGGGCCCGCTGGCTGACAGGGAGCGGAGCTGTGCGCCCCCAGCCCCCCTCGCTCGGCGCTGTCGCTTCAGCGAGCGGCCGGCCAGAAACCTCCACGGCGCCGCACGGAAAGGACACTGAAACTTGAAGGCGGCGCGGTGCTTCGTTTGTGAAGGAAAGTACCTCTCCCTCGCTCCGGCCCCGAGGAAAGCCCTGCTATAAAACCCCTCCTGTCCGTGAGGCGCCGCGGGGCAGGGGCAGGGGCAGGGGCAGGGGCAGGGGCAGCCCCAACCCTCCCCTCACGACGCCGGCCACCCCCCTAGCCCCCCACCCCACCCGGGACCCCACCGGGACCCCACCGGGACCCCCTCCGCCTCCCCCCCCGCCGGCCAAGGGAAGCGGCGAGGCCTCGCTCACCTCTCTCCGAGAAGCCGCAGAGGCCTGCACGGAGGCGACACAGCGCTCCACCTCGGCCTTGCTGCGCCTCAACATGGCGACCGCAGCAGCGCCGAGCCCGGCCGGGCTCCGCTCCGCTCCGCTCCCGTGCCGCGCCGCGCCGCCGCAGCGGCACAAACAAACAGCTCCAGGCGGGGCACCGGCCGCGCCCGAGGAACGCCGCGCACGCAGCGCGCTACGCACACTGCGCACACTGCGCACACTGCGCACGCCCCCGCTGAATGCGCAGGAGCCGTTGCCACAGTGCGGGGAGGGGAGGGGCGAGGCTGTGACGCATGCGCGGGGCGGCCGCTGGGGCTCCCTGACAGGGCTTTAGGAACTGAGTTTGCAAAGGGTCCCTCAGAAAGTAGCTGGGAGCAGCCCTGAAGACGCGCAGGCTGCAGAGTTTGAGACACGAGCTGTAACTTATTCTTTTGGATTGATTGATTTAATTTTGTAAGCCGTAAGGCGGTTGCCCCGCGGCTTGCTGGAGGTGTGCCCCTCTCGCTTTTCTGCAAGTTCCAGGCACTTTGCTCAAATGGAGGCCACTGGGCTGTCCCCAAATGGTGTGATATCTCTGTGGACAGGCTGCGTTAAAAATTCATCCCCTCCTCAGTCTCTAGCGTCCCACTGACATGCACGAGTTTCCTGCTGGACCTAAGCACTACCCACATCTCCACAACTCCTCCCGCCTTTATAAAAAAAAAAATAATAATAAAGTATTGATTCAAAGATCGAAGCCGAAATTCCTTTAAGTGGTATATTCTTTATTGCAGCGCTGGATGCACGGGGGATCTCTCCACCTATCGTGCATACCCAAAGCGGAAAGCAGTCTTGAATTTATACAATCAATCTATCAATATTCTACAAGCGCCTATACATATGCATTACCTATCCCCGCCTTCCCTCGCTTCTCATGCTAATTAGCCTTTTGGCACCTTGCACCTGCGTAGAGCCTCCCAAGAATTGTGGGCAGGGGTCTTTGGGACGTGGGCAGGGGTCTTTGGGAGGAAGACCCCGAGTCTTCCTCACAGTGTACTTTTCACCTTTGGTCAGGAATCTGATGAATTGGCACGTTTCTTAATTGCGAGAGCTGGTTGTTGCCAATTCTTCCGTTTGTTGTATCTTTATAATGAATTCCAATGCCCAATTTTGAGATTTATAGTCCTTCCATTTGTTTCTCTGTCCGTCTGCCGCTTCCTTATCATGAGTTCCAGTGTCTTGTTTCGAGATATACAGTCCTTGTCTGGGGATTGTCCTTGCCTCCCCAATGCCTCCCCAATACCTCCTTAATCAATCCCCCCTTTTCTTTTCCCATGCAAATTCTTTTGCATCAGATACTTTCATTATTTACAGTAACAAAACAAAGCAGGCATCTAAACAACATGCACACAAATATTCCTAACACTACTAATGTTATAGAGCAATGAACACTTGTTTCAAACATTGGAAATTGGGCAACCAGGAGGTTAACTTATTCCATATTTCACTAAAACTCCATGAAAGATCATCTTTACTGATCTCATGTAGGACCCTTGTCTGCTTCCATATTTCTTCCAGGTCGGTAGAGATCCTTCCACTCTGATCTACATACATACAACAACTTGTATTTATTACTGTACAGACTCCCCCTTGAGCGGCCAGTAACAAGTCTAGGGCCATCCGATTTTGTAATACTACCTGTGATAAACTAGATATCTCTTCTTGTTGAGCCTTTATAGCATCCAGAGGTTTGTTTTCTAACTTCTCTATAATTGCAGAAATATTAACTATCGCCTTTTCCAATTCATTCACTCCTAACCATGGGATAAACCATCGAACAAAACTATGAAAAGCAGTGTGTCTCTCTATCAATGGATTGTTAATTTTTTGTCTAATTCTCCGGATATGATTTCTCAAATAACCTCGAGGCGCTACATCATGTATGGTCAAATTGGGGACTACTGCTCCAAGAGTGCAAGTTCCCTTCCAATTCTCGGGCAAGACCTTACAGGCTGTATCATTGCATAACCAATACCACCCTTTTCCTTCTGGAACTGGCCAGCTGGTTGAATTTGCCCAACTGCTAGTTGTACTAATATCAATTGTTTGATTACAAGATGTCTGATTTCCCACATAAGTAGTACCCGTATTTATACAATCCTGTTTTCCCATACCCTTAGGCGGGTTACGCCTTTGTACACATACATAGTAAGATTCCAATGGCACGAAGCTACTAACTTCTAGTTCCAAAACTTCTTCATATTTTTGACCCCAAGATGTGTTTTCCCACAAATTAGTCCAAGGTAAGTTTGCAGGCAAGGGAATCCTGATTAACGATACACCCTTATTCCCATGCTGTGGCAGATGGGTGCATACCCAACAGTTCGTCTTATTAATCACTTGAGATACAGTTTGTATTAAGGTCAGGTGTAAGTTCTCGTCCCAAACTGCCCACCCCGAATCTGAGAACCACACCCCTGCAATCATTAGGATCTGGAAAACCATAATTTTGTTGGTCCAATTGGAGTGGTGGTCCATATCCTCACCAGGGCCTTCTTCACCCTTGAATCGTGGATCCAAGCTGCTTGCTCCTTAATCTTAATGGCGGTGTGTGTTGTCAGTAATACCTGGTATGGTCCTGTCCACTTTCCTTCCGTTTTTCCTCTAGGGGTTGTCCTGAAAAAGTCTTTATATATATAATCCCTGAGCTTAAAAGGGTGGATTGGTTGATCCAACCGTCTAGCCCAGGTCCTGAGAACAAATTTATGTACTTTATTTAATTATTTCTGAAGTTCAGTTATATATGCATATGAATATTCTAATCCTAACTGTGTTCGATCCTCTCCACTAAATAGAAATGGATACGGCCTTCCATATAAGATTTCAAAGGGACTCAAATTCCCTTTTATTCTAGGTTTAACTCAAATTCTAAGTAATGCTAAAGGGAGGGATTGAGGTCATGACAAATTAGATTCTTGTCCGATTTTAGTGTTTAATTAAATGTTTCATTTTTTCTACCTGTCCACTTGCCTGCGGTCTATAAAGAGTATGCAGTTGTCTTTAGAATATCTTTAGAATCTTACTTATCTGTTGTACCACTTGCACACTGTCCTGGTTTCAGTTAGCACAGAATTAATTTTCTTCCTAGTAGCTGGTGGAATGCTGTGTTTTGGCTTAGGATGAGAAGAGTGCTGATAACACCCCGATGCTTTAATTGTTGCAGAGCAGTGCTTATACTAAGCCAAGGACATCTCAGCCTTTTGCTCTGTCCTGCCAACGGGCAGGCTGGGGGTGCAGTAAGAGCTGGGAGGGGACAGACCCAGGACAGGTGACCCAAACTAGCCAAAGGGGTATTCCATACCATCTGACGTCATGCTAAACAATATATAGGGGTGGCTAGCCGGGGGGAGGGGGCCGGACTGCTCGGGGTGAGGCTGGGCATCGGTCAGCGAGTGGTGAGCAATTGCATTGTGCATCACTTGTTTGTACATACTATTACTTTCGTATTATCACCATTGTATCATTATTATTATTATTGTTATTATTATTTTTGTTATTATTATTTTCCTGTCTTACTAAACTGTCTTTATCTCAACTCACGGGCTTCACTCTCCATTTCTCTCCCCCGTCCCAGAGAGGGAGGGGGGAGGGTGAGCGAACGGCTGCGTGGTGTTTAGCTGCCGGCCGGGTTAAACCACGACACACACAAAAATGTGAAACTCTATCAGAAGACATTGCTACTAGAATCCCAAAGCATGGTATTATTTCATTTAACAAGACTTTAACCACTTCTTCTTGCTTTGTTTGTTCGACAGGGAAAGGCTTCAGGCCTTCCTGAAATCATGTCAGTCAGAACCAGTAAGTAACAAAACCCCCCTTTTCTAGGGAGTTCTGAAAAAATCAATTTACCACTGTTGTCCCAGATAATTTCCTTTACCAATTATTCCAAATTTTATTCTATTCCTGGTATTGGGGATATTACGTAAACAGATGCTACATTGTTAAGTTACTTGTTTTATTGTTGTGTATAAATTTCATCCCACTAATATCTGACTCATGCTCTTATGCAATGTGTCAGCTCCCCGATGTGTTTTATTGTGTTCTGTAAGAAGTATGGGCCATATCAAATTAGAGGGTATTATTACACAGTTATCTTTTAAATATACTCATCTATCTGGTTTCATTTTACCTTTCAAATCTTCAATTAATTTTAAGTCTTCTTTTGTATAATTTGGCTTTTTGGTTCATATATATAGTTTGGATTTTACCGTCTGGTATTAAAGACAATGCCTTCACCTCAGTTATTTCAGCTGCCTGTTTAGCCTCCTGATCTGCCAATCGATTTCCAATTTCAAAATCAGAGTTTCCCTTTTGGTGTCCTTGACAATGCATGATAGCTACCTTTTCTGATTGTTTTACAGCCTGTAACAATTTTAAAATTTCTTCAGCATGTTTTCTTTTTGTTTTCCCTGAGCAGTCAGCAATCCACGTTCTTTCCATATCGCTCCATGAGCATGTACCACGCCGAATGCATATTTAGAGTCTGTCCAAATACTTATTTTCCTTCCTGCTGCTAGTTCCAGTGCTCGTGTAAGAGCAATTATCTCTGCTTTCTGGGTGGACGTCCCAGGGGGTAATGGTTTGGACTTGATTACCTGTTGAGTGGTTGTAATGGCGTACCCTGCCTTACGTTGTCCTTGTTTCACAAAGCTGCTCCCATCAGTATACCAAGATTCATCAGCATCTTCTAAAGGTTCTTCCTTAAGATCGGGTCGACTAGAATACACAGTCTCTATTGTTTCTATACAATCATGAGTTATAGGTTCATTCAGAGTTCCGCTAAGGAAAGAAGCTGGATTTACGACGTTAGTGACCACAATTTCCACATCATCTTGTTCTACTAATATTGCTTGATATTTTAAAAATCTTTGTGGTGAAAGCCAATGATTTCCTTTTTGTTCCAAAACTGTTGAGACCGTATGGGAGACTAACACTGTCATTTTCTGTCCCATTGTAAACTTCCGAGCTTCTTGTATATTGATAACAACAGCTGCAACAGCTCGAAGGCATCCGGGCCATCCTTCACTTACTTCATCTAATTGTTTAGAGAAGTAAGCTACTGCTCGTTTATAGGGACCCAGTCTTTGTGCTAGTACTCCCAAAGCTATCCCTTGTCTCTCATGAGAAAACAACCAAAAGGGTTTCGAGAGATCCGGTAATCCCAAAGCTGGAGCTTGCATCAATTCTTGTTTAAGTTTTTTTAAAGGCGTTTCGTGCTTCTCCAGTCCAGACTAGCTTTGACTGATTACTCTTTATCAATTCATATAGAGGCTTTACCAATCGTCCATAATTATAAATCCAAAGGCGACACCAACCTGTCATTCCTAAAAAGGTTTGTAGCTCCTTTACCGTTTGAGGTTCTGGAGTCCGGCAAATGACTTCCTTATGTTCAGTTCCTAGTTCTCGTTGTCCTCCCGAAATTTCAAATCCCAGATAGGTCACACTTTGTTGAGCCAGCTGGACTTTCTGTCAAGAGACTTGATATCCATTTTAAACCCAGAAAATTAAGAAAACTTATAGTCCATTGAATACAGCTCCCTTTAGTCTCGGTAGCTATTAAGAGATCATCTACATATTGGAACAAAGCACCTTCAGTGTCCGGAGGCATCCATGTTTCGAGTTCCCTTGCTAATTGGTTTCCAAAAATAGTGGGGCTATTCTTGAATCCTTGAGGTAGTAATGTCCACGTAAGCTGCGTCTTTCTGCCTGAATTGGGATTTTCCCATTCAAAGGCAAATAGGTTTTGGCTTTCTGTGGCTAAGCCTAGGCAGAAGAAGGCGTCTTTTAAATCCAGTACGGTAAACCAGACTTGACTATTCTTTAATTTAGTCGGCAAAGTATAAGGGTTTGCCACTACTGGATGTATATCCTCAGTGATTTTACTTATGGCCCTCAAATCCTGAACTAACCTATAGCTTTTTTCATCTGCCTTTTTAATTGGCAATATGGGTGTATTGTATTCTGATTCACATTCAATCAATAATCCATACTGTAAACATTTATCAATTATCTCTTTAATTCCTTTCCTATCTTCTATCCTCAAAGGATATTACTTAACCTTAACGGGTTTCTCTCCTGGCTTTAATTTAATAATTATTAAGGTCACATTTTTTTGCTCTTCCAGGGACTTCGGTAGCCCAAACTCCTGGACATATTGATCTGTGATCTCTAAAGGTATTTCACTTTTAGGGTCAGTTTGTATGAGTGCCAAGCTTAACACATTTGTTAGTTGTTCTTCTCCTATTCTTAATTTCATTTTCCCTTTTTCAACGACAATTTCTGCTCCTAATTGCTCTAATAAATCTCTACCTAAGAGTGCCCATGAAGAGTTAGGCGTATATAAAAATCTGTGTATGCCCCATTGTTTCCCTAACTTGTACTTCAAAGGTTCACAAAAATAAGCCTTTTCGGTTACACCTTGTCCTGGTTTCAGTTAGAATAGAGTTAATTTTTTTCTTAGGATGAGAAGAGTGCTGATAACACCCCGATGTTTTAATTGTTGCAGAGCAGTGCTTATACCAAGCCAAGGACATCTCAGCTTCTTGCTCTGTCCTGCCAACAGGCAGGCTGGGGGTGCAGTAAGAGCTGGGAAGGGACAGACCCAGGACAGGTGACCCAAACTAGCCAAAGGGGTATTCCATACCATCTGACGTCATGCTAAACAATATATAGGGGTGGCTAGCCGGGGGGAGGGGGCCGGACTGCTCGGGGTTAGGCTGGGCATTGGTCAGCGAGTGGTGAGCAATTGCATTGTGCATCACTTGTTTGTACATATTATTAGTAGTGGTACTATTATCATCATTGTATTATTACTATTACTATTATTATTATTATTATTATTATTATTATTTTGTCTTATTAAACTGTCTTTATCTCAACTCACGGGCTTCACTTTCCATTTCTCTCCCCCGTCTCAGAGAGGGAGGGGGAGGGGGAGCGAACGGCTGCGTGGTGTTTAGCTGCCAGCCGGGTTAAACCACAACACACCTTTTACCCTAATATAATAATTCTGTGAAGGCATTAATGCTTGATTTAGAACTGAATACGTTGCCCCATATCAATAAGAAATTTCACTTCCATTCCTCCCCTAGCTTCATTATAATCAGTGGAGGATCCGCTAGGGTAGATTCCCCAGGTCCCCGTTATTCCTGTTGAAATCAGGGACCAATGATTACCCTAGAAAAAGGCTAGTCAATTTGTCCTCCGAAGCCAGGTCCAAACCATTTTGTTTTATTTATTTATTTATTTATTTATTTTCATTACATTTCAGAGTTGGTCCAAAAATTCCATAGGGGTTTCTTTTAGACCTTGTTGGAAGCATATTCTCAATTCCCAATTCATCCAGATTTTAGTATTTACTTAGCCGTTCATAATTTTAGGGATGATTAGGGTCTCAGTGGGGTCGGTCAGGGGAATGCAGTTGTCCACAGTTCCCTGAGCGGTCCCATCGGTAATCTGAGCTCGCACATGAACTCAGGTTGTTTTAAGAGTTAACTGTTTTTCTGTTTCCATAACAACTCTCTCTCGGACCCATCATGATCCATTTGCCCCGAAGGGCTAACACCCATGATTTTAAGATCTCTGCCTAGAGCAGAGGCAGAACTATTAACATTCCTACATCCTCTTTCCCTGCTCATTCAACTTCAAACACCTTTAACACTTTCAACAACCCTTTTAACACTTCCTTTATCTTTCTCCAGCCTCTACTTCTCTAATGCCAACATCAAAGGCTCAGTCAGGGGCCAACTTAATTCCGTACCTTTTCCCACCAAGATGCTGAAACAACATCAGTATACAACATTTCATCCTATTCTCCTTCTCAAAACCAACATTAACTGTAGCAAAACATTAGAGTTTAAAGTTCCATTTAGGGGCCACTTTTCTCCACATTCCAGCTTATAAAGCGGCCACCATTGATTACAATATTTTATCAATGTTTTCCTGTTCACACTTCCACCGGCAGATCCTCCAATATCCTTCCAGTGACTCAAAACACATCCTAACGCACTTTTCTTAGGAATTTCACTGCTTACTCGCCCCCCCATTTTCCAGTTTACACTTTCAGAATACACGTGTTACTTACAAAAGCGTATCACAAAAACGTATCACTCACAAAATTACAGGCACGCAATATCTTTCAGTAGCGATGTCACAAAGCTACTATTACCAGCAATATTGCTAAAATCACAATAACAATAGTCAGAGTCAAATTCCACATGCGATAAGTCAGAAAACCGAACTGTGTAACACCATAACGATATCTTTCTTATAACAATGCCACGAACCTACTATTACCACCAGAAAAATAGCCAAAATCGCAGTAACAATAACCAGAGTTAAATACCATACTCCATGAGTCAGAAAACCGAAATAAACAACACAATTCCAGATGGACCTTAAAGCGAGCTCTTTCCTTAAGGTCCCCAAATATACTTATGGTGCTTACCACAAAGTATATACCAAACACTGCCTCGCAGAAGATCACCTTCCGACTTACAGACAGTTCCAGATACAGATGGACCTCAAGGTCCCCAGATATACTTGTGGTACTAACCACAAAGTATATACCAAATACTGTCCTGCAGAAGTCACCTTCCGACTTACTGGACAGTCCCAGATGACCGGTCTACCAGAAAACCAAACCAGAATAAAGAATATACTCACTTACAATGATGGGGTCCTTGTCTGCCTCCGCAGTGATCCGGTGAGTCGAGGAGTCCCTCCGGGAAATCCCGGGGGTACCCTAGGGAGTCCTGTCCCCAGCGGGCCTGCGGTCCGGCAGAGAGGTAGTCCCATCTGGGGTGCCAGATTGATTCAAAGATCAAAGCTGAAATTCCTTTAAGTGGTATATTCTTTATTGCAGCGCTGGATGCACGGGGGATCTCTCCACCTATCATGCATACCCAAAGCGGAAAGCAGTCTTGAATTTATACAATCAATCTATCAATATTCTACAAGCGCCTATACATATGCATTACCTATCCCCGCCTTCCCTCGCTTCTCATGCTAATTAGCCTTTTGGCACCTTGCACCTGCGTAGAGCCTCCCAAGAATTGTGGGCAGGGGTCTTTGGGAGGAAGACCCCGAGTCTTCCTCACAGTGTACTTTTCACCTTTGGTCAGGAATCTGATGAATTGGCACATTTCTTAATTGCAAGAGCAGGTTGTTGCCAATTCTTCCGTTTGTTGTATCTTTATAATGAATTCCAATGTCCAATTTTGAGATTTATAGTCCTTACGTTTGTTTCTCTGTCCGTCTGCCGCTTCCTTATCATGAGTTCCAGTGTCTTGTTTCGAGATATACAGTCCATGTCTGGGGATTGTCCTTGCCTCCCCAATGCCTCCCCAATACCTCCTTAATCAGTATCCACCTTGTTTCTGTAAGCAGCAGCCACCTGACACCCTGCCGGAGTTAACCCTCTGTTTTATTATTTGCCCTATTAATGGGGATTTCTTTACACATTGGCTTTAATTCCATAAGAAGAAACAGCATTTTTTTCCCCTCTTCTTTTTAAATGACGAGGATTACAAAGTTTGTCAACACCTGCCAGGCTGAGGATTAAAAGTCTTAGCGCTGGTGCAGAGGAGAACCTGAGAGCTGGCTCGGGAGTCACTGGAGGAAATCTTTGCTTTTCGTGATGTGAAATTGCCTTCATGCAGACCAGGTCAAGCGCCTTGACGCTGGTCAGCATCTCTGTGGAACTGGCACCGTGTTGTCCCCACTGGTTGCAGCACCAGGAGGGTAGCCCGCCCGGCAGGACAGCAGTTGACCATATTCATTGCTAACCTTACAACCAGACCACACTCAGCTTGGCTCACTACATGTTTTGATACCTTGGTGGGAACTGAGCTCAGGATTTGCCGCTGCTGGAGGCAGGAAGGCTTTAGGCTCAGCTCCTTCCCCCTACAGCTACATCCATTGGGCTTTCTGAAGCGCTCCCTACTGTTATTCTAAGCAGGAGCTTCAAAAGGAATCTCTCTTCCTCGTGCATGATTGATCCCATGCAGTAATGTCGTGGTTTAACCCGGCCGGCAGTTAAACACCACGCAGCCGTTCGCTCACCCTCCCCCCTCCCTCTCTGGGACGGGGGAGAGAAATGGAAAGTGAAGCCCGTGAGTTGAGATAAAGACAGTTTAATAAGACAGGAAAATAATAATAACAAAATAATAATAAAATAATAACAATAATAATACAATGGTGATAATAGGAAAGTAATAATAGTATGTACAAACAAGTGATGCACAATGCAATTGCTCACCACTCGCTGACCGATGCCCAGCCTAACCCCGAGCAGTCCGGCCCCCTCCCCCCGGCTAGCCACCCCTATATATTGTTTAGCATGACGTCAGATGGTATGGAATACCCCTTTGGCTAGTTTGGGTCACCTGTCCTGGGTCTGTCCCCTCCCAGCTCTTACTGCACCCCCAGCCTGCCCGTTGGCAGGACAGAGCAAAAGGCTGAGATGTCCTTGGCTTAGTATAAGCACTGCTCTGCAACAATTAAAGCATCGGGGTGTTATCAGCACTCTTCTCATCCTAAGCCAAAACACAGCATTCCACCAGCTACTAGGAAGAAAATTAATTCTGTTCTAACTGAAACCAGGACATCTATCCACCCCTTATTCCATACCATTTATGTCATGCTCAGGTTACACTCTTTTCCATACATTCTAATTAGTCACCTATAGTAATCATGGTAGTGATAACATACAGTATAATATACTATTTAACATGGTACAATTCAGTTCATGGGCTATTCTCACCCAGTATTAAATCTCCTTGAGGTACACACCGGACCTCTCCGTTCTTTTGCATCACCCACCAAGTGTATCCCGGTCCCTGAGCGAAAACAATTCCACGAATAGGTTTGCCTTTTCCTGAGGCAGGAGTAGCCCAGACTGTTTTACCCAGCATATTTTTTACATGCACTACAGGCACTTTATCCCCATCTACAGTACGTAACAGGTTTGATTGGGCAGGTCCAGCTCGGTTGGTAGATCCCCTAGTATTGACTAACCAGGTGGCCTTTGCCAAATGCGTATCCCAGTTTTTGAACGTCCCAGCGCCCATTGCTTTCAAGGTAGTCTTTAACAGGCCATTGTATCGTTCAACTTTCCCGGAGGCTGGTGCATGATAGGGGATGTGATACACCCATTCAATACCATGTTCTTTGGCCCAAGTGTCTATAAGGTTGTTTCGGAAGTGAGTCCCATTGTCTGACTCTATTCTTTCTGGGGTGCCATGTCGCCATAGGACTTGCTTTTCAAGGCCCAGGATGGTGTTCCGGGCGGTGGCATGAGGCACAGGATATGTTTCCAGCCATCCGGTGGTTGCTTCCACCATTGTAAGTACGTGGCGCTTGCCATTGCGAGTTTGAGGGAGTGTGATGTAATCAATCTGCCAGGCCTCTCCATATTTATATTTCAGCCACCGTCCTCCATACCAAAGAGGCTTTGACCGTTTGGCTTGCTTGATTGCAGCACATGTTTCACAGTCATGAATAACCTGTGCTATAGCGTCCATGGTCAGGTCCACCCCTCGATCACGAGCCCATCTGTATGTTGCGTCTCTACCTTGATGGCCTGAGGTGTCATGGGCCCATCGGGCTATAAATAATTCACCTTTATGCTGCCAATCCAGGTCCACCTGAGCTACTTCAATCTTAGCAGCCTGATCCACCTGCTGGTTGTTTTGATGTTCTTCAGTAGCCCGATTCTTGGGCACATGAGCATCTACGTGGCGTACTTTCACAGCCAGGTTCTCTACGCGAGCAGCAATATCTTGCCACAATGCAGCAGCCCAGATGGGTTTGCCCCTACGCTGCCAGTTGTTTTGCTTCCATTGCTGTAACCATCCCCACAGGGCATTTGCTACCATCCATGAATCGGTGTAGAGATAGAGAACTGGCCATTTTTCTCGTTCAGCAATGTCTAAAGCCAGCTGAATGGCTTTCACTTCTGCAAACTGACTCGATTCACCTTCTCCCTCAGCAGCTTCTGCAACTCGTCGCGTAGGACTCCATACAGCAGCCTTCCATCCTCCGATGCTTCCCCACAATACGACAGGACCCATCAGTGAACAGGGCATATTTCTTTTCATTCTCTGGTAACTGGTTGTACAGCGGGGCTTCTTCAGCACGACCCACCTCCTCCTCTGATGATATCCCAAAGTATTTGCCTTCTGGCCAGTCCATGATCACTTCCAATATTCCTGGGCGACTGGGGTTTCCTATTCGAGCCCGCTGAGTAATCAGTGCAACCCACTTGCTCCATGTAGCATCAGTTGCATGATGCGTAGAGGGGACCCTTCCCTTGAACATCCAGCCTAGTACCGGCAATCGGGGTGCTAGGAGGAGCTGCGCTTCAGTACCGACCACCTCCGAAGCAGATCGAACTCCTTCATATGCTGCCAATATCTCCTTTTCAGTTGGAGTATAGCGGGCCTCAGATCCTCTGTATCCCCGACTCCAAAACCCCAGAGGCCGACCTCGAGTTTCCCCAGGTTCTTTCTGCCAGAGGCTCCAGGTGGGGCCATTCTCCCCGGCTGCAGTGTAGAGCACATTCTTTACATCTGGTCCTGTTCGAACTGGCCCAAGGGCTACTGCATGGACTATTTCCTGCTTGATTTGTTCAAAGGCTTGTCGTTGTTCAGGGCCCCATTCAAACTCATTCTTCTTACGGGTTACTTGGTAGAGCGGGTTTACAATCAGACTGTAATTTGGGATGTGCATTCTCCAAAACCCCACAACACCTAGAAAAGTCTGTGTTTCTTTTTTGTTAGTTGGTGGAGACATAGCTGTTCTTTTGTTGATCACATCCATTGGGATTTGACGACGTCCATCTTGCCATTTTATTCCTAAAAACTGGATCTCTCGTGCAGGTCCTTTGACTTTATTTTGTTTTATGGCAAAACCGGCTTTCAGAAGGATTTGGACTATTTTCTTCCCTTTCTCGAAAACTTCCTCTGCTGTGTCACCCCACACAATAATGTCATCGATGTACTGCAGGTGTTCAGGAGCTTCCCCCTGCTCTAGCGCAGACTGGATCAGCCCATGGCAAATGATAGGGCTGTGTTTCCACCCCTGGGGCAGCCGATTCCAAGTATATTGGACTCCCCTCCAAGTGAAGGCAAATTGTGGCCTGCACTCTGCTGCTAGAGGGATGGAGAAAAATGCATTAGCGATATCAATTGTGGCGTACCACTTGGCTGCCTTCAACTCAAGTTCGTACTGAAGTTCCAGCATGTCCGGCACTGCAGCACTCAGTGGTGGCGTCACTTCGTTCAGGCCACGATAGTCCACTGTTAGTCTCCACTCGCCATTAGACTTTCGCACTGGCCATATGGGACTATTGAAAGGTGAATGGGTCTTGCTGATCACTCCTTGGCTCTCCAATTGACGAATTAGCTTATGGATGGGAATCAGGGAGTCTCGGTTAGTGCGATATTGCCGCCGGTGCACAGTTGTGGTAGCGATTGGCATTTGCTGTTCTTCGACCCTCAGCAACCCCACAACAGAAGGGTCCTCTGAGAGACCAGGCAAGGTAGATAATTGTTTAATGCCCTCTGTCTCTAAGGCAGCTATACCAAAAGCCCACCGGAACCCTTTTGGGTCCTTGCAATATCCTCTTCTAAGATAGTCTATGCCAAGGATACATGGAGCCTCCGGGCCAGTCACAATGCGGTGCTTTTCCCACTCATTCCCAGTCAGACTCACTTCAGCCTCCAATACAGTCAACTGCTGAGATCCCCCTGTCACTCCACAAATGTAGATGGGCTCTGGTCCTTTATAGCTCGATGGCATTATAGTACATTGTGCACCGGTGTCTACTAAAGCCTTATACTTCTGTGCGTGTGACGTGCCAGGCCATCGAATCCACACAGTCCAATAAACTCGATTGTCCCTTTCCTCCCCCTGGCTGGAGGCAGGGCCCCCCTAATCCTGGTCAGAATCTTCTTCGTTTCTGTGTTTGAAGGACTGTCTGCTGGAAGTTGGAGCAGCAAACTTTTCAGAGAATCCCTTTTTCCTGATTGTTTTCTTTTGCAACTCACGTACCCGTGCCTCTAGGGTCGCGGTAGAATTTCCATCCCATTTTCTCATGTCCTCTCCATGGTCTCGTAAGTAAAACCACAGGGTGGCACGGGGTGAGTACCCACCATACCGTCTTCCTTGTGTAGATGAACGCCTACCCCTGATAGCTGAGACACTGCTCTGTACAGGTACAGAGGAGAATAATCTCTCTTCAAGTTGGTGAAACTTTTCAGAAAGTGTTTTCTCCCAGGTGTTCTCTTTCGGTCGTTGGACACTGGTTGGTTCAGGTGGGGAGGAAGATAGATTCTCTTCAAGTTGGTGAACCTTTTCAGAAAGTTTCTCCACAGCTGAGACGCAGGCCTGTAAGGAAGAGGAGAGACTTTCTTCGTACTGCCGGAGTTGTTTAGCCACTTCATCCACTGTGGGTTCCTCATCCTCTTTCCAGGCCATTATTGCCAATGAGCTGGCATATGATGATGGTGCACTCCGTACAAACTTCCGCCACATGGGTCGTGTACACTTGACTTCATCTGGATCTTTGGATGTTTGTCTGAGGTCTGGATCCTCATAAATCACTTCCCGTACGGCTAATTCCCTCAGGTACTGGATTCCCTTCTCCATAGTGGTCCACTTGCCTGGTAGACATAAAAGTTCTTCCTTGAAGGGATACCTTTCCCTCACAGCTGAGAGGAGACGCCTCCAGAGGCTGGTGGATTGTGCTCCATCTGCAATTGCTTTGTCAATGCCGGCGTCTCGAGCAAGGGATCCCAACCGTCTGGCTTCCCTGCCGTCTAATTCCACACAATTGGCTCCAGAGTCCCAGCACCGGAGCAGCCAGGTGACAAGCTGCTCACCTATACAGTGACCAAAATCTTTTCGCACATCTCGTAGCTCGCGCTCGTTTAGGCTTCGGGTAGTTACTGTTGATTTTTCGACATCCTCATCTTCCTCCTCCTGAATCCTTGATGGCCCAGCGTCGTCATCATCTTCGTCATCTCTATACCTAGTTTTGGCAGAAGCCTCACCTGGATTGGCAGAAGACTCTCTGCGTTCTAAACGACTTGAATTTCTATACCATATTTTCACCTTCTCTACAGGGGCAGCTTGCACTGCTACTGCTCGTTTCTCTGACTTTGTTACAGGGTCTGCCACAGAGGTTGGAATACCCTCTGCAGGGTCAACTTGCACTGCTACAGCTCGTTTCTCTGACACAGCCACAGGAGCTGGAGCGGCTGCAGGAGCTGGAGCTGGAGCAGTTGCAGGAACTGGGACTGGAGTAGCAGCCGGAGCTGGAACTGGAGCGGGTGCAGGAGCTGGAGCTGGAGCGGCTGCAGGAGCTGGGACTGGAGCGGCTGCAGGAACTGGGACTGGAGCAGCTGCAGAGTCCACCGTAGGGGTCACAGTGGCCGTTGGATCTGTCACAGGGCTTGGAGTGGCCGCAGGGTCTGTCACTAAGTTGATAGCAGTATCAATGGCAGCTCGATAGGCATGAGCCAGGCCCCAGCACGTTACAATGATTTGTGTTACTTTGGAACTGCCAGAATCATGACACCTTTTTTTCAAGCATTCTGCCAGTTTTTGAGGATTTTGCCATTGTTCAGGGGTGAATTTCCAACACACTGGGGGTGCCAACTGCTCTAGATGCCTGCCCATATCCACCCATACTCCCTGCCACCCACAACTATCCTGCCTCCGGGCAGATCTCCGGATGAGCTTCCTAAGTAATTGTTTAACTTTAAGCAGAACCTGAAGTGCATTCAGGAGGCAGAACAACAAGACTATGGTGGTCTGAGTATCCCAAGAATATTCAGTATCTTGGAGAGCTATTGTGACAAGCTCAGGGGATAAGAGGGTGGTGAAGGAGGAAGGCAGAGTGATCCAGGAGGATACAGGGGTGGTGAAGGAGAAAGGGAGAGTAAGCAAGTAAGGAAAAATATCCTCCCCTTTCCCCTCCACAGATTGACTCCCTAATGGAAAAAAACAATAGGAATAATTGCTAATAGTTTCCAAGATACAGTTTCCAAAGTACAGAGTCGACGATGTTACTGAATACAAATAAAGAGTTAGAGTCATGACCAGATATCTTATCGTCTCATAAGCCATTGCTACAACACACAGTACCATAATGATCTGAAACCAGGGCCCGGAGAGGATAAACAACACGACAGAGAGCAAATACGGAAAATAATGTACTATAATACTCAATTTGGAAAACAGGCGCAGCAGAGTTGAGATTAAAGCAATCAGCATTATGACAAGTGACTATTAAGCAGGTCTAATCCTTACACCAATTTTAGTTTAACACACTCTGGTCAGATCTGCCGTTATCTCAATCTTTCGGGCCCCACGTTGGGCGCCAAAAAGACTGTCGTGGTTTAACCCGGCCGGCAGCTAAACACCACGCAGCCGTTCGCTCACCCTCCCCCCTCCCTCTCTGGGACGGGGGAGAGAAATGGAAAGTGAAGCCCGTGAGTTGAGATAAAGACAGTTTAATAAGACGGAAAATAATAATAACAACAACAATAATAATAATAATAATAATAATAATAATAATAATAATAATGATACAATAGTGATAATACGAAAGTAATAATAGTATGTACAAACAACTGATGCACAATGCAATTGCTCACCACCCGCTGACCGATGCCCAGCCTAACCCCGAGCAGTCCGGCCACCTCCCCCCGGCTAGCCACCCCTATATATTGTTTAGCATGACGTCAGATGGTATGGAATACCCCTTTGGCTAGTTTGGGTCACCTGTCCTGGGTCTGTCCCCTCCCAGCTCTTACTGCACCCCCAGCCTGCCCGTTAGCAGGACAGAGCAAAAGGCTGAAATGTCCTTGGCTTAGTATAAGCACTGCTCTGCAACAATTAAAGCATCGGGGTGTTATCAGCACTCTTCTCATCCTAAGCCAAAACACAGCATTCCACCAGCTACTATGAAAAAAAATAATTCTGTTCTAACTGAAACCAGGACACCTCAGCAATAGGACCTCAGCAATAGGACCTCAGCATTGTGACCTCAGCAATAGGACCTCAGCAATAGGACCTCAGCAATAGGACCTCAGCATTGTGACCTCAGCATTGTGACCTCAGCAATAGGACCTCAGCATTGTGACCTCCGCAATAGGACCACAGCAATAGGACCTCAGCATTGTGATCTCTGCATTCTGACCTCAGCAATAGGACCTCAGCATTGTGACCACAGCATTGTGACCTCAGCAATAGGACCTCAGCATTGTGACCTCAGCAATAGGACCTCAGCAATACGACCTCAGCATTGTGACCTCAGCCTTGTGATCTCAGCAATAGGACCACAGCAATAGGACCTAAGCATTGTGACCTCAGCATTGTGACCTCAGCAATAGGACCTCAGCAATAGGAGCTCAGCAATAGGACCTCAGCATTGTGACCTCAGCCTTGTGACCTCAGCAATAGGACCTCAGCAACAGGACTTCAGCAATAGGACCTGAGCATTGTGACCTCAGCAATAGGACCTCAGCAATAGGACCTCAGCATTGTGACCTCAGCAATAGGACCTCAGCAATAGGACCTCAGCAATAGGACCTAAGCATTTTGACCTCAGTAATAGGACCTCAGCAATAGGACCTCAGCAATAAGACCTCAGCATTGTGACCTCAGCAATAGGACCTAAGCATTGTGACCTCAGCAATAGGACCTCATCAATAGGACATCAGCAATAGGACCTCAGCATTGTGACCTCAGCATTGTGACCTCAGCAATAGGACCTCAGCAATAGGACTTCAGCAATAGGACCTCAGCATTGTGACCTGAGCAATAGGACCTCAGCAATAGGACCTCAGCTATAGGACCTAAGCATTTTGACCTCAGTAACAGGACCTCAGCAATAGGACCTCAGCAATAAGACCTCAGCATTGTGACCTCAGCAATAGGACATCAGCATTGTGACCTCAGCATTGTGACCTCAGAAATAGGACCTCAGCAATAGGACCTCATCAATAGGACCTCAGCATTGTGACCTAAGCATTGTGACCTCAGCAATAGGACGTCAACAATAGGAACTCAGCAACAGGACCTCAGCATTGTGACCTCAGCAATAGGACCTCAGCAATAGGACCTCAGCAATAGGACCTAAGCAATAGGACCTCAGCAATAGGACCTCAGCAACAGGACCTCAGCATTGTGACCTCAGCAATAGGACCTCTCAATAGGACCTCAGCAATAGGACCTCATCATTGTGAACTCAGCAACAGGACCTCAGCAATAGGACCTCTGCATTGTGACCTCAGCAATAGGGCCTCATCATTGTGACCTTAGCAATAGGACCTCAGCATTGTGACCTCAGCAATAGGACCTCAGCAATAGGACCTCAGCAATAGGACCTCAGCAATAGGACCTCAGCATTGTGACCTCAGCAATAGGACCTCAGCAATAGGACCTCAGCAATAGGACCTCAGCAATAGGACCTCAGCAACAGGACCTCAGCATTGTGACCTCAGCAATAGGACCTCTCAATCGGACCTCAGCAATAGGGCCTCATCATTTTGACCTTAGCAATAGGACCTCAGCACTGTGACCTCAGCAATAGGACCTCAGCAATAGGACCTCAGCAATAAGACCTCAGGAATGGGACCTCAGCAATAGGACCTCAGCAATAGGAGCTCAGCAATAGGACCTCAGCATTGTGACCTCAGCAATAGGACCTCAGCATTGTGACCTCATCAATAGGACCTCAGCAATAGGACCTCAGCAATAGGACCTCAGCATTGTGACCTAAGCAATAGGACCACAGCAATAGGACCTCAGCAATAGGACCTCAGCAATAGGACCTCAGCATTGTGATCTCTGCATTGTGACCTCAGCAATAGGACCTAAGAATTGTGACCACAGCATTGTGACCTCAGCAATAGGACCTCAGCATTGTGACCTCAGCAATAGGACCTCAGCAATAGGACCTCAGCATAGTGACCTCAGCCTTGTGATCTCAGCAATAGGACCACAGCAATAGGACCTCAACATTGTGACCTCAGCCTTGTGATCTCAGCATTGTGACCTCAGCAATAGGACCTCAGCATTGTGACCACAGCATTGTGACTTCAGCAATAGGACCTCAGCATTGTGACCTCAGCAATAGGACCTCAGCAATAGGACCTCAGCAATAGGACCTCAGCAATAGGACCTCAGCATTGTGACCTCAGCCTTGTGATCTCAGCAATAGGACCACAGCAATAGGACCTCAGCATTGTGACCTCAGTAACAGGACCTCAGCAATAGGACCTCAGCAATAAGACCTCAGCATTGTGACCTCAGCAATAGGACATCAGCATTGTGACCTCAGCATTGTGACCTCAGAAATAGGACCTCAGCAATAGGACCTCATCAATAGGACCTCAGCATTGTGACCTAAGCATTGTGACCTCAGCAATAGGACGTCAACAATAGGAACTCAGCAACAGGACCTCAGCATTGTGACCTCAGCAATAGGACCTCAGCAATAGGACCTCAGCAATAGGACCTAAGCAATAGGACCTCAGCAATAGGACCTCAGCAACAGGACCTCAGCATTGTGACCTCAGCAATAGGACCTCTCAATAGGACCTCAGCAATAGGACCTCATCATTGTGAACTCAGCAACAGGACCTCAGCAATAGGACCTCTGCATTGTGACCTCAGCAATAGGGCCTCATCATTGTGACCTTAGCAATAGGACCTCAGCATTGTGACCTCAGCAATAGGACCTCAGCAATAGGACCTCAGCAATAGGACCTCAGCAATAGGACCTCAGCATTGTGACCTCAGCAATAGGACCTCAGCAATAGGACCTCAGCAATAGGACCTCAGCAATAGGACCTCAGCAACAGGACCTCAGCATTGTGACCTCAGCAATAGGACCTCTCAATCGGACCTCAGCAATAGGGCCTCATCATTTTGACCTTAGCAATAGGACCTCAGCACTGTGACCTCAGCAATAGGACCTCAGCAATAGGACCTCAGCAATAAGACCTCAGGAATGGGACCTCAGCAATAGGACCTCAGCAATAGGAGCTCAGCAATAGGACCTCAGCATTGTGACCTCAGCAATAGGACCTCAGCATTGTGACCTCATCAATAGGACCTCAGCAATAGGACCTCAGCAATAGGACCTCAGCATTGTGACCTAAGCAATAGGACCACAGCAATAGGACCTCAGCAATAGGACCTCAGCAATAGGACCTCAGCATTGTGATCTCTGCATTGTGACCTCAGCAATAGGACCTAAGAATTGTGACCACAGCATTGTGACCTCAGCAATAGGACCTCAGCATTGTGACCTCAGCAATAGGACCTCAGCAATAGGACCTCAGCATAGTGACCTCAGCCTTGTGATCTCAGCAATAGGACCACAGCAATAGGACCTCAACATTGTGACCTCAGCCTTGTGATCTCAGCATTGTGACCTCAGCAATAGGACCTCAGCATTGTGACCACAGCATTGTGACTTCAGCAATAGGACCTCAGCATTGTGACCTCAGCAATAGGACCTCAGCAATAGGACCTCAGCAATAGGACCTCAGCAATAGGACCTCAGCATTGTGACCTCAGCCTTGTGATCTCAGCAATAGGACCACAGCAATAGGACCTCAGCATTGTGACCTCAGCATTGTGACCTCAGCAATAGGACCTCAGCAATAGGACCTCAGCATTGTGACCTCAGCATTGTGACCTCAGCAATAGGACCTCAGCAATAGGACCTCAGCATTGTGACCTCAGCAATAGGACCTCAGCAACAGGACCTCAGCAATATGACCTCAGCATTGTGACCTCAGCATTGTGACCTCACCAATAGGACCTCAGCAATAGGACTTCAGCAATAGGACCTCAGCAATAGGACCTCAGCAATAGGACCTCAGCAATAGGACCTCAGCAATAGGACGTCAGCATTTTGACCTCAGTAATAGGACCTCAGCAATAGGACCTCAGCAATAGGACCTCAGCATTGTGACCTCAGCAATAGGACCTCTCAATAGGACCTCAGCAATAGGACCTCATCATTGTGACCTCAGCATTGTGACCTCAGCAATAGGACCTCAGCAACAGGACCTCAGCAATAGGACCTCAGCAATAGGACCTCTGCATTGTGACCTCAGCAATAGGACCTCAGCATTGTGACCTCAGCAATAGGACCTCAGCAATAGGGCCTCAGCAATAGGACCTCAGCATTGTGACCTAAGCAATAGGACCTCAGCAATAGGACCTCATCATTGTGAACTCAGCAATAGGACCTCAGCTATAGGACCTCTGCATTGTGACCTCAGCAATAGGGCCTCATCATTGTGACCTTAGCAATAGGACCTCAGCACTGTGACCTCAGCAATAGGACCTCAGCAATAGGACCTCAGCAATAGGACCTCAGCAATGGGACCTCAGCAATAGGAACTCAGCAATAGGAGCTCAGCAATAGGACCTCAGCATTGTGACCTCAGCAATAGGACCTCAGCAATAGGACCTCAGCAATAGGACCTCTGCATTCTGACCTAAGCAATAGGACCACAGCAATAGGACCTCAGCAATAGGACCTCAGCAATTAGACCTCAGCATTGTGATCTCTGCATTGTGACCTCAGCAATAGGACCTCAGAATTGTGACCACAGCATTGTGACCTCAGCAATAGGACCTCAGCATTGTGACCTCTGCATTGTGACCTCAGCAATAGGGCCTCATCATTGTGACCTTAGCAATAGGACCTCAGCACTGTGACCTCAGCAATAGGACCTCAGCAATAGGACCTCAGCAATAGGACCTCAGCAATGGGACCTCAGCAATAGGACCTCAGCAATAGGAGCTCAGCAATAGGACCTCAGCATTGTGACCTCAGCAATAGGACCTCAGCAATAGGACCTCAGCAATAGGACCTCAGCATTCTGACCTAAGCAATAGGACCACAGCAATAGGACCTCAGCAATAGGACCTCAGCAATTAGACCTCAGCATTGTGATCTCTGCATTGTGACCTCAGCAATAGGACCTCAGAATTGTGACCACAGCATTGTGACCTCAGCAATAGGACCTCAGCATTGTGACCTCAGCAATAGGACCTCAGCAATAGGACCTCAGCATTGTGACCTCAGCCTTGTGATCTCAGCAATAGGACCACAGCAATAGGACATCAGCATTGTGACCTCAGCCTTGTGATCTCAGCATTGTGACCTCAGCAATAGGACCTCAGCATTGTGACCACAGCATTGTGACCTCAGCAATAGGACCTCAGCATTGTGACCTCAGCAATAGGACCTCAGCAATAGGACCTCAGCATTGTGACCTCAGCCTTGTGATCTCAGCAATAGGACCACAGCAATAGGACCTCAGCATTGTGACCTCAGCATTGTGACCTCAGCAATAGGACCTCAGCAATAGGACCTCAGCATTGTGACCTCAGCATTGTGACCTCACCAATAGGACCTCAGCAACAGGACTTCAGCAATAGGACCTCAGCATTGTGACCTCAGCAATAGGACCTCAGCAATAGGACCTCAGCAATAGGACGTCAGCATTTTGACCTCAGTAATAGGACCTCAGCAATAGGACCTCAGCAATAGGACCTCAGCATTGTGACCTCAGCAATAGGACCTCTCAATAGGACCTCAGCAATAGGACCTCATCATTGTGACCTCAGCATTGTGACCTCAGCAATAGGACCTCAGCAATAGGACCTCAGCAATAGGACCTCTGCATTGTGACCTCAGCAATAGGACCTCAGCATTGTGACCTCAGCAATAGGACCTCAGCAATAGGGCCTCAGCAATAGGACCTCAGCATTGTGACCTAAGCAATAGGACCACAGCCATAGGACCTCAGCAATAGGATCTCAGCATTGTGATCTCTGCATTGTGACCTCAGCAACAGGACATCAGCAATAGGACCTCAGCAATAGGACCTCTGCATTGTGACCTCAGCATTAGGACCTCAGCATTGTGACCACAGCATTGTGACCTCAGCAATAGGACCTCAGCATTCTGACCTCAGCAATAGGACCTCAGCAATAGGACCTCAGCATTGTGACCTCATCCTTGTGATCTCAGCAATAGGACCACAGCAATAGGACCTCAGCATTGTGACCTCAGCATTTTGACCTCAGCAATAGGACCACAGCAATAGGACCTCAGCATTGTGACCTCAGCATTGTGACCTCAGCAATAGGACCTCAGCAATAGGACCTCAGCATTGTGACCTCAGCAATAGGACCTAAGCAATAGGTCCTCAGCAATAGGACCTCAGCATTGTGACCTCAGCAATACGGCCTCAGCAATAGGACCTCATCATTGTGACCTCAGCAATAGGACCTCAGCAATAGGACCTCAGCATTGTGACCTCAGCAATAGGACCTCAGCAATAGGACCTCAGCAATAGGACCTCAGCAATAGGACCTCAGCATTGTGACCTCAGCAATAGGACCTCAGCAATAGGACCTGAGCATTGTGACCTCAGCAATAGGACCTCAGCAATAGGACTTCAGCAATGGGACCTCAGCATTGTGACCTCAGCAATAGGACCTCAGCAATAGGACCTCAGCATTGTGACCACAGCAATAGGACCTCAGCATTGTGACCTCAGCAATAGGACCTCAGCAATGGGACCCCAGCAATAGGACCTAAGCATTGTGACCTCAGCAATAGGACCTCAGCAATAGGACCTCAGCATTGTGACATCAGCATTGTGACCTCAGCAATAGTACCTCAGCAATAGAACCTCAGCATTGTGACCTCAGGAATAGCACCTCAGCAATAGGACCTCAGCATTGTGACCTCAGCAATAGGACCTCAGCATTGTGACCTCAGCAATAGGACCTCAGCAATAGGACCTCAGAATTGTGACCTCAGCATTGTGACCTCAGCAATAGGACCTCAGCAATAGGACCTCAGCAATAGGACCTCAGAATTGTGACCTCTGAATTGTGACCTCAGCAATAGGACCTCAGCATTGTGACCTCAGCAACAGTACCTCAGCAATAGGACCTCAGCAGTAGGACCTCATCATTCTGACCTCAGAAATAAGACCTCAGCAATACGACCTCAGCAATAGGACCTCAGCATTGTGATCTCAGCAACAGGACCTCATCATTGTGACCTCAGCAATAGGACCTCAGCAATAGGACCTCAGCATTGTGACCTCAGCAATAGGACCTCAGTAATAGGACCTCAGCAATAGGACCTCAGCAAGAGGACCTCAGCATTGTGACCTCAGCATTGTGACCTCAGCAATAGGACCTAAGCAATAGGACCTCAGCAAAAGGACCTCAGAATTGTGACCTCTGAATTGTGACCTCAGCAATAGGACCTCAGCATTGTGACCTCAGCAATAGGACCTCAGCAATAGGACCTCAGCATTGTGACCTCAGCAATAGAACCTTAGCAAAAGGACCTCAGCATTGTGACCTCAGCAATAGGACCTCAGCAATAGAACCTCAGCAATAGGACCTCAACAATAGGACCTCAGAAATAGGACCTCAGCAATAGGACCTCAGTAAGAGGACCTCAGCATTGTAACCTCAGCAACAGGACCTCAGCAATAGGACCTCAGTATTGTGACCTCAGCATTGTGACCTCAGCAATAGGACCTCAGCAATAGGACCTCAGCAATAGGACCTCAGCATTGTGACCTCAGCATTGTGACTTCAGCATTGTGACGTCAGCATTGTGACCTCAGCATTGTGACCTCAGCAATAGGACCTCAGCAATAGGATCTCAGCATTGTGACCTCAGCATTGTGACCTCAGCAATAGGACCTCAGCATTGTGACCTCTGCAATAGGACCTCAGCAATAGGACCTCAGCATTGTGACATCAGCAATAGGACCTAAGCAATAGGACCTCAACAATAGGACCTCAGCATTGTGACCTCAGCAATAGGACCACAGCAATAGGACCTCAGCAATAGGACCTCAGCATTGTGACCTCTGCAATAGGACCTCAGCAATAGGACCTCAGCATTGTGACCTCAGCATTGTGACCTCTGCAATAGGACCTCAGCAATAGGACCTCAGCATTGTGACCTCAGAAATAGGACCTCAGCAATAGGACCTCAGCATTGTGACCTCAGCATTGTGACCTAAGCAATAGGACCTCAGCAATAGGACCTCAGCATTGTGACCTCAGCAATAGGACCTCAGCAATAGGACCTCAGCATTGTGACCTCAGCAATAGGACCTCAGCAATAGGATCTCAGCAATAGGACCTCAGCATTGTGACCTCAGCAATAGGACCTCAGCATTGTGACCTCAGCAAGAAGACCTCAGCAATAGGACCTCAGCATTGTGACCTCAGCAATAGGACCTCAGCAAGAGGACCTCAGCAAGAGGACCTCAGCATTGTGACCTCAGCATTGTGACCTCAGCAATAGGACCTAAGCAATAGGACCTCAGCAAAAGGACCTCAGAATTGTGACCTCTGAATTGTGACCTCAGCAATAGGACCTCAGCATTGTGACCTCAGCAATAGGACCTCAGCAAGAGGACCTCAGCATTGTGACCTCAGCATTGTGACCTCAGGAATAGGACCTCAGCAATAGGACCTCAGTAATAGGACCTCAGCTTTGTGACCTCAGCATTGTGAACTCAGCATTATGACTTCAGCAATAGGACCTCAGCATTGTGACCTCAGCAATAGGACCTCAGCACTAGCACCTCAGCAATTATACCTAAGCATTCTGACCTCAGCAATAGGACCTCAGCATTGTGACCTCAGCAATAGGACCTCAGCAATAGGACCTCAGAATTGTGTCCTCAGCATTGTTACCTCAGTAGTAGGACCTCAACAATAGGACCTCAGCATTGGGACCTAAGCAAAAAGACCTCAGCAATAGGACCTCAGAAATACGACCTCAGCTTGTGACCTCAGCAATAGGACCTCAGCAATAGGACCTCAGCAATGGGACCTCAGCATTGTGACCTCAGCAATAGGACCTCAGCAATAGGACCTCAGCATTGTGACCTCAGCAATAAGACCTCAGCAATAGGACCTCAGCAATAGGACCTCAGCAATAGGACTTAAGCAATAGGACCTCAGCATTGTGACCTCAGCATTGTGACCTCAGCAATAGGACCTCAGCAATAGGACCTCAACAATAGGACCTCAGCATTGTGACCTCAGCATTGTGACCTCAGCATTGTGACCTCAGCAATAGGACCTCAGCATTGTGACATCAGCGTTGTGACTTCAGCAATAGTACCTCAGCAATAGAACCTCAGCATTGTGACCTCAGGAATAGGACCTCAGCAATAGGACCTCAGCAATAGGACCTCAGCAATAGGACCTCAGCATTGTGACCTCAGCATTGTGACCTCATCATTGTGACCTCAGCAATAGGACTACAGCATTTTCACCTCAGCATTGTGACCTCAGCATTGTGACCTCAGCAATAGGACCTCAGCATTGTGACCTCAGCAATAGGACCTCAGCAATAGCACCTCAGCAATTAGACCTCCGCATTCTGACCTCAGCAATAGGACCTCAGCATTGTGACCTCAGCATTGTGATCTCAGCAATAGGACCTCAGCAATAGGACCTCAGCATTGGGACATCAGCAAAAGGACCTCAGCAATAGGACCTCAGCAATAGGACCTCAGCATTGTGACCTCAACAATAGGACCTCAGCAATTGGACCTCAGTAAAAGGACCTCAGCGTTGTGACCTCAGCATTGTGACCTCAGCAATAGGAACACAGGAATAGGACCTCAGAAACAGGACCTCAGCATTGTGACCTCAGCATTGTGACCTCAGCAATAGGACCTCAGCAATAAGACCTCAGCCTTGGGACCTCAGCAAGAGGACTTCAGCAATAGGACCTCAGCATTGTGACCTCAGCATTGTGACCTCAACATTGTGACCTCAGCATTATGACCTCAGCAATAGGACCTCAGCATTGTGACCTCAGCATTGTGTCCTCAAAATTGTGACCTCAGCATTGTGACCTCAGCAATAGGACCTCAGCAATAGGACCTCAGCAATAGGACCTCAGCATTGTGACCTCAGCAATAGGACCTCAGCTATAGAACCTCAGCAATAGGACCTCAGCAATAGGACCTCAGCATTGTGACCTCCGCATTGTGACCTCAGCAATAGGACCTCAGCAATAGGACCTCAGCATTGTGACCTCAGCAATAGGACCTCAGCAATAGGACCTCAGCATTGTTACCTCAGAAATAGGACCTCAGCAACAGGACCTCAGCATTGTGACCTCAGCATTGTGACCTCAGGAATAGGACCTCAGCAATAGGACCTCAGCATTGTAAATTCAGCATTTTGACCTCAACATTATGACCTCAGCAATAGGACCTGAGCAATAGGACCACAGCATTGAGACCTCAGCATTGTGACGTCAGCATTGTGACCTCAGCAATAGGACCTCAGCAATAGGACACCAGCATTGTGACCTCAGCATTGTGACCTCAGCATTGTGACCTCAGCAATAGGACCTCAGCATTATGACCTCAGCATTGTGACTTCAGCATTGTGACGTCAGCATTGTGACCTCAGCATTGTGACCTCAGCAATAGGACCACAGCATTGTGACCTCAGCATTGTGACCTCAGCATTGTGACCTCAGCAATAGGACCTCAGCAATAGAACCTTAGCAATAGGACCTCAGCAATAGGACCTCAGAAATAGGACCTCAGCAATAGGACCTCAGCATTGTGACCTCAGCATTGTAACCTCAGCAATAGGACCTCAGCAATAGGACCTCAGCATTGTGACCTCAGCATTGTGACCTCAGCAATAGGACCTCAGCAATAGGACCTCAGCATTATGACCTCAGCATTGTGACTTCAGCATTGTGACGTCAGCATTGTGACCTCAGCATTGTGACCTCAGCAATAGGACCTCAGCAATAGGACCTCAGCATTGTGACCTCAGCATTGTGACCTCAGCAATAGGACCTCAGCATTGTGACCTCAGCAATAGAACCTTAGCAAAAGGACCTCAGCATTGTGACCTCAGCAATAGGACCTCAGCAATAGAACCTCAGCAATAGGACCTCAGCAATAGGACCTCAGAAATAGGACCTCAGCAATAGGACCTCAGTAAGAGGACCTCAGCATTGTAACCTCAGCAACAGGACCTCAGCAATAGGACCTCAGTATTGTGACCTCAGCATTGTGACCTCAGCAATAGGACCTCAGCAATAGGACCTCAGCAATAGGACCTCAGCATTGTGACCTCAGCATTGTGACTTCAGCATTGTGACGTCAGCATTGTGACCTCAGCATTGTGACCTCAGCAATAGGACCTCAGCAATAGGATCTCAGCATTGTGACCTCAGCATTGTGACCTCAGCAATAGGACCTCAGCATTGTGACCTCTGCAATAGGACCTCAGCAATAGGACCTCAGCATTGTGACATCAGCAATAGGACCTAAGCAATAGGACCTCAACAATAGGACCTCAGCATTGTGACCTCAGCAATAGGACCACAGCAATAGGACCTCAGCAATAGGACCTCAGCATTGTGACCTCTGCAATAGGACCTCAGCAATAGGACCTCAGCATTGTGACCTCAGCATTGTGACCTCTGCAATAGGACCTCAGCAATAGGACCTCAGCATTGTGACCTCAGAAATAGGACCTCAGCAATAGGACCTCAGCATTGTGACCTCAGCATTGTGACCTAAGCAATAGGACCTCAGCAATAGGACCTCAGCATTGTGACCTCAGCAATAGGACCTCAGCAATAGGACCTCAGCATTGTGACCTCAGCAATAGGACCTCAGCAATAGGATCTCAGCAATAGGACCTCAGCATTGTGACCTCAGCAATAGGACCTCAGCATTGTGACCTCAGCAAGAAGACCTCAGCAATAGGACCTCAGCATTGTGACCTCAGCAATAGGACCTCAGCAATAGGACCTCAGCAATAGGACCTCAGCATTGTGACCTCAGCAATAGGACCTCAGCAATAGGACCTCAGCATTGTGATCTCAGCAATAGGACCTCAGCAATAGGACCTCAGCATTGTGACCTCAGCAATAGGACCTCAGCAATAGGACCTCAGCATTCTGACCTCAGCATTGTGACCTCAGGAATAGGACCTCAGCAATAGGACCCCAGCATTGTGACCTCAGCAATAGGACCTCAGCAATAGGACCTCAGCAATTGGACCTAAGATATAGGACCTCAGCAATAGGACCTCAGCATTGTGACCTCAGCAATAGGACCTCAGCAATAGGACCTCAGCATTGTGACCTCAGCAATAGGACCTCAGCAATAGGATCTCAGCAATAGGACCTCAGCATTGTGACCTCAGCAATAGGACCTCAGCATTGTGACCTCAGCAAGAAGACCTCAGCAATAGGACCTCAGCCTTGTGACCTCAGCAATAGGACCTCAGCAACAGGACCTCAGCATTGTGACCTCAGCAATAGGACCTAAGCAATAGGACCTCAACAATAGGACCTAAGCATTGTGACCTCAGCAATAGGACCACAGCAATAAAACCTCAGCAATAGGACCTCAGCATTGTGACCTCAGCATTGTGACCTCAGCAATAGGACCTCAGCAATAGGACCTCAGCAATAGGACCTCAGCATTGTGACCTCAGCAATAGGACCTCAGCATTGTGACCTCAGCATTGTGACCTCAGAAATAGGACCTCAGCAACAGGACCTCAGCATTGTGACTTCAGCATTGTGACCTAAGCAATAGGACCTCAGCAATAGGACCTCAGCATTGTGACCTCAGCATTGTGACCTCAGCAATAGGACGTCAGCAATAGGACCTCAGCAATAGGACCTCATCAATAGGATCTCAGCAATAGGACCTCAGCATTGTGACCTCAGCAATAGGACCTCAGCATTGTGACCTCAGCAAGAAGACCTCAGCAATAGGACCTCAGCATTGTGACCTCAGCAATAGGACGTCAGCAATAGGACCTCAGCAATAGGACCTCAGCATTGTGACCTCAGCAATAGGACCTCAGCAATAGGACCTCAGCATTGTGACCTCAGAAATAGGACCTCAGCAACAGAACCTCAGCATTGTGACCTCAGCATTGTGACCTAAGCAATAGGACCTCAGCAATAGGACCTCAGCATTGTGACCTCAGCAATAGGACCTCAGCAATAGGACCTCAGCATTGTGACCTCAGCAACAGGATCTCAGCGTTGTGACCTCAGCAATAGGACCTCAGCAATAGGATCTCAGCAATAGGACCTCAGCATTGTGACCTCAGCAATAGGACCTCAGCATTGTGACCTCAGCAAGAAGACCTCAGCAATAGGACCTCAGCATTGTGACCTCAGCAATAGGACGTCAGCAATAGGACCTCAGCAATAGGACCTCAGCATTGTGACCTCAGCAATAGGACCTCAGCAACAGGACCTCAGCAATAGGAACTAAGCATTGTGACCTCAGCAATAGGACCTCAGCAATAGGACCTCAGCAATAGGACCTCAGCAATAGGACCTCAGCATTGTGACCTCAGGAATAGGACCTCAGCAATAGGACCTCAGCATTGTGACCTCAGCAATAGGACCTCAGCAATAGGATCTCAGCAATAGGACCTCAGCATTGTGACCTCAGCAATAGGACCTCAGCATTTTGACCTCAGCAAGAAGACCTCAGCAATAGGACCTCAGCCTTGTGACCTCAGCAATAGGACCTCAGCAACAGGACCTCAGCATTGTGACCTCAGCAATAGGACCTAAGCAATAGGACCTCAACAATAGGACCTCAGCATTGTGACCTCAGCAATAGGACCACAGCAATAGGACCTCAGCAATAGGACCTCAGCATTGTGACCTCTTCATTGTGACCTCAGCAATAGGACCTCAGCAATAGGACCTCAGCAATAGGACCTCAGCATTGTGACCTCAGCAATAGGACCTCAGCAATAGGACCTCAGCATTGTGACCTCAGCAATAGGACCTCAGCAATAGGACCTCAGCATTGTGACCTAAATATTGTGACTTCAGCAGTAGGACCTCAGCAATAGGACCTGAGCATTGTGACCTCAGCCATAGGACCTCAGCAATAGGACCTCAGCAATAGAACCTTAGCAAAGGGACCTCAGCATTGTGACCTCAGCAATAGGACCTCAGCAATAGGACCTCGGCAGTAGGACCTCAGCATTGTGACCTCAGCATTGTGACCTCAGCAATAGGACCTCAGCAATAAGACCTCAGCCTTGGGAACTCAGCAAGAGGACTTCAGCAATAGGACCTCAGCATTGTGACCTGAGCATTGTGACCTCAACATTGTGACCTCAGCATTTTGACCTCAGCAATAGGACCTCAGCATTGTGACCTCAGCATTGTGTCCTCAGCATTGTGACCTCAGCATTGTGACCTCAGCAATAGGACCTCAGCAATAGGACCTCAGCAATAGGACCTCAGCATTGTGACCTCAGCAATAGGACCTCAGCTATAGAACCTCAGCAATAGGACCTCAGCAATAGGACCTCAGCATTGTGACCTCCGCATTGTGACCTCAGCAATAGGACCTCAGCAATAGGACCTCAGCATTGTGACCTCAGCAATAGGACCTCAGCAATAGGACCTCAGCATTGTGACCTCAGCAATAGGACCTAAGAAATAGGACCTCAACAATAGGACCTCAGCATTGTGACCTCAGCAATAGGACCACAGCAATAGGACCTCAGCAATAGGACCTCAGCATTGTGACCTCTGCAATAGGACCTCAGCAATAGGACCTCAGCAATAGGACCTCAGCAATAGGACCTCAGCATTGTGACCTCTGCAATAGGACCTCAGCAATAGGACCTCAGCATTGTGACCTCAGAAATAGGACCTCAGCAACAGGACCTCAGCATTGTGACCTCAGCATTGTGACCTAAGCAATAGGACCTCAGCAATAGGACCTCAGCATTGTGACCTCAGCAATAGGACCTCAGCAATAGGACCTCACCATTGTGACCTCAGCAATAGGACCTCAGCAATAGGATCTCAGCAATAGGACCTCAGCATTGTGACCTCAGCAATAGGACCTCAGCAATGTGACCTCAGCAAGAAGACCTCAGCAATAGGAACTCAGCATTGTGACCTCAGCAATAGGACCTCAGCAATAGGACCTCAGCAATAGGACCTCAGCATTGTGACCTCAGCAATAGGACCTCAGCAATAGCACCTCAGCAATAGGACCTAAGCATTGTGACCTCAGCAATAGGACCTCAGCAATAGGACCTCAGCAATAGGACCTCAGCATTCTGACCTCAGCATTGTGACCTCAGGAATAGGACCTCAGCAATAGGACCCCAGCATTGTGACCTCAGCAATAGGACCTCAGCAATAGGACCTCAGCAATAGGACCTAAGATATAGGACCTCAGCAATAGGACCTCAGCATTGTGATCTCAGCAATAGGACCTCAGCAATAGGACCTCAGCATTGTGACCTCAGCAATAGGACCTCAGCAATAGGATCTCAGCAATAGGACCTCAGCATTGTGACCTCAGCAATAGGACCTCAGCATTGTGACCTCAGCAAGAAGACCTCAGCAATAGGACCTCAGCAATAGGACCTCAGCAACAGGACCTCAGCATTGCGACCTCAGCAATAGGACCTAAGCAATAGGACCTCAACAATAGGACCTCAGCATTGTGACCTCAGCAATAGGACCAGAGCAATAAAACCTCAGCAATAGGACCTCAGCATTGTGACCTCTTCATTGTGACCTCAGCAATAGGACCTCAGCAGTAGGACCTCAGCAATAGGACCTCAGCATTGTGACCTCAGCAATAGGACCTCAGCATTGTGACCTCAGCATTGTGACCTCAGAAATAGGACCTCAGCAACAGGACCTCAGCATTGTGACTTCAGCATTGTGACCTAAGCAATAGGACCTCAGCAACAGGACCTCAGCATTGTGACCTCAGCAATAGGACCTCAGCAATAGGACCTCAGCATTGTGACCTCAGCAATAGGACGTCAGCAATAGGACCTCAGCAATAGGACCTCAGCAAAAGGTTCTCAGCAATAGGACCTCAGCATTGTGACCTCAGCAATAGGACCTCAGCATTGTGACCTCAGCAAGAAGACCTCAGCAATAGGACCTCAGCATTGTGACCTCAGCAATAGGACGTCAGCAATAGGACCTCAGCAATAGGACCTCAGCATTGTGACCTCAGCAATAGGACCTCAGCAATAGGACCTCAGCATTGTGACCTCAGAAATAGGACCTCAGCAACAGGACCTCAGCATTGTGACCTCAGCATTGTGACCTAAGCAATAGGACCTCAGCAATAGGACCTCAGCATTGTGACCTCAGCAATAGGACCTCAGCAATAGGACCTCAGCATTGTGACCTCAGCAACAGGATCTCAGCGTTGTGACCTCAGCAATAGGATCTCAGCAATAGGACCTCAGCATTGTGACCTCAGCAATAGGACCTCAGCATTGTGACCTCAGCAAGAAGACCTCAGCAATAGGACCTCAGCATTGTGACCTCAGCAATAGGACCTCAGCAAGAGGACCTCAGCAAGAGGACCTCAGCATTGTGACCTCAGCATTGTGACCTCAGCAATAGGACCTAAGAAATAGGACCCCAGCAAAAGGACCTCAGAATTGTGACCTCTGAATTGTGACCTCAGCAATAGGACCTCAGCATTGTGACCTCAGCAATAGGACCTCAGCAAGAGGACCTCAGCATTGTGACCTCAGCATTGTGACCTCAGGAATAGGACCTTAGCAATAGGACCTCAGTAATAGGACGTCAGCTTTGTGACCTCAGCATTGTGAACTCAGCATTATGACTTCAGCAATAGGACCTCAGCATTGTGACCTCAGCAATAGGACCTCAGCACTAGCACCTCAGCAATTATACCTAAGCATTCTGACCTCAGCAATAGGACCTCAGCATTGTGACCTCAGCAATAGGACCTCAGCAATAGGACCTCAGCATTGTGTCCTCAGCATTGTTACCTCAGTAGTAGGACCTCAACAATAGGACCTCAGCATTGGGACCTAAGCAAAAAGACCTCAGCAATAGGACCTCAGAAATACGACCTCAGCTTGTGACCTCAGCAATAGGACCTCAGCAATGGGACCTCAGCATTGTGACCTCAGCAATAGGACCTCAGCAATAGGACCTCAGCATTGTGACCTCAGCAATAAGACCTCAGCAATAGGACCTCAGCAATAGGACCTCAGCAATAGGACTTAAGCAATAGGACCTCAGCATTGTGACCTCAGCATTGTGACCTCAGCAATAGGACCTCAGCAATAGGACCTCAACAATAGGACCTCAGCATTGTGACCTCAGCATTGTGACCTCAGCATTGTGACCTCAGCAATAGGACCTCAGCATTGTGACATCAGCGTTGTGACTTCAGCAATAGTACCTCAGCAATAGAACCTCAGCATTGTGACCTCAGCAATAGGACCTCAGCAATAGCACCTCAGCAATTAGACCTCCGCATTCTGACCTCAGCAATAGGACCTCAGCATTGTGACCTCAGCATTGTGATCTCAGCAATAGGACCTCAGCAATAGGACCTCAGCATTGGGACATCAGCAAAAGGACCTCAGCAATAGGACCTCAGCAATAGGACCTCAGCATTGTGACCTCAACAATAGGACCTCAGCAATTGGACCTCAGTAAAAGGACCTCAGCGTTGTGACCTCAGCATTGTGACCTCAGCAATAGGAACACAGGAATAGGACCTCAGAAACAGGACCTCAGCATTGTGACCTCAGCATTGTGACCTCAGCAATAGGACCTCAGCAATAAGACCTCAGCCTTGGGACCTCAGCAAGAGGACTTCAGCAATAGGACCTCAGCATTGTGACCTCAGCATTGTGACCTCAACATTGTGACCTCAGCATTATGACCTCAGCAATAGGACCTCAGCATTGTGACCTCAGCATTGTGTCCTCAAAATTGTGACCTCAGCATTGTGACCTCAGCAATAGGACCTCAGCAATAGGACCTCAGCAATAGGACCTCAGCATTGTGACCTCAGCAATAGGACCTCAGCTATAGAACCTCAGCAATAGGACCTCAGCAATAGGACCTCAGCATTGTGACCTCCGCATTGTGACCTCAGCAATAGGACCTCAGCAATAGGACCTCAGCATTGTGACCTCAGCAATAGGACCTCAGCAATAGGACCTCGGAATTGTTACATCAGGAATAGGACCTCAGCAACAGGACCTCAGCATTGTGACCTCAGCATTGTGACCTCAGGAATAGGACCTCAGCAATAGGACCTCAGCATTGTAAATTCAGCATTTTGACCTCAGCATTATGACCTCAGCAATAGGACCTGAGCAATAGGACCACAGCATTGAGACCTCAGCATTGTGACGTCAGCATTGTGACCTCAGCAATAGGACCTCAGCAATAGGACACCAGCATTGTGACCTCAGCATTGTGACCTCAGCATTGTGACCTCAGCAATAGGACCTCAGCATTATGACCTCAGCATTGTGACTTCAGCATTGTGACGTCAGCATTGTGACCTCAGCATTGTGACCTCAGCAATAGGACCACAGCATTGTGACCTCAGCATTGTGACCTCAGCATTGTGACCTCAGCAATAGGACCTCAGCAATAGAACCTTAGCAATAGGACCTCAGCAATAGGACCTCAGAAATAGGACCTCAGCAATAGGACCTCAGCATTGTGACCTCAGCATTGTAACCTCAGCAATAGGACCTCAGCAATAGGACCTCAGCATTGTGACCTCAGCATTGTGACCTCAGCAATAGGACCTCAGCAATAGGACCTCAGCATTATGACCTCAGCATTGTGACTTCAGCATTGTGACGTCAGCATTGTGACCTCAGCATTGTGACCTCAGCAATAGGACCTCAGCAATAGGACCTCAGCATTGTGACCTCAGCATTGTGACCTCAGCAATAGGACCTCTGCATTGTGACCTCAGCAATATAACCTTAGCAAAAGGACCTCAGCATTGTGACCTCAGCAATAGGACCTCAGCAATAGGACCTCAGCATTATGACCTCAGCATTGTGACTTCAGCATTGTGACGTCAGCATTGTGACCTCAGCATTGTGACCTCAGCAATAGGACCTCAGCAATAGGACCTCAGCATTGTGACCTCAGCATTGTGACCTCAGCAATAGGACCTCAGCATTGTGACCTCAGCAATAGAACCTTAGCAAAAGGACCTCAGCATTGTGACCTCAGCAATAGGACCTCAGCAATAGAACCTCAGCAATAGGACCTCAGCAATAGGACCTCAGAAATAGGACCTCAGCAATAGGACCTCAGTAAGAGGACCTCAGCATTGTAACCTCAGCAACAGGACCTCAGCAATAGGACCTCAGTATTGTGACCTCAGCATTGTGACCTCAGCAATAGGACCTCAGCAATAGGACCTCAGCAATAGGACCTCAGCATTGTGACCTCAGCATTGTGACTTCAGCATTGTGACGTCAGCATTGTGACCTCAGCATTGTGACCTCAGCAATAGGACCTCAGCAATAGGATCTCAGCATTGTGACCTCAGCATTGTGACCTCAGCAATAGGACCTCAGCATTGTGACCTCTGCAATAGGACCTCAGCAATAGGACCTCAGCATTGTGACATCAGCAATAGGACCTAAGCAATAGGACCTCAACAATAGGACCTCAGCATTGTGACCTCAGCAATAGGACCACAGCAATAGGACCTCAGCAATAGGACCTCAGCATTGTGACCTCTGCAATAGGACCTCAGCAATAGGACCTCAGCATTGTGACCTCTGCATTGTGACCTCTGCAATAGGACCTCAGCAATAGGACCTCAGCATTGTGACCTCAGAAATAGGACCTCAGCAATAGGACCTCAGCATTGTGACCTCAGCATTGTGACCTAAGCAATAGGACCTCAGCAATAGGACCTCAGCAGTGTGACCTCAGCAATAGGACCTCAGCAATAGGACCTCAGCATTGTGACCTCAGCAATAGGACCTCAGCAATAGGATCTCAGCAATAGGACCTCAGCATTGTGACCTCAGCAATAGGACCTCAGCATTGTGACCTCAGCAAGAAGACCTCAGCAATAGGACCTCAGCATTGTGACCTCAGCAATAGGACCTCAGCAATAGGACCTCAGCAATAGGACCTCAGCATTGTGACCTCAGCAATAGGACCTCAGCAATAGGACCTCAGCAATAGGACCTAAGCATTGTGACCTCAGTAATAGGACCTCAGCAATAGGACCTCAGCAATAGGACCTCAGCATTCTGACCTCAGCATTGTGACCTCAGGAATAGGACCTCAGCAATAGGACCCCAGCATTGTGACCTCAGCAATAGGACCTCAGCAATAGGACCTCAGCAATTGGACCTAAGATATAGGACCTCAGCAATAGGACCTCAGCATTGTGACCTCAGCAATAGGACCTCAGCAATAGGACCTCAGCATTGTGACCTCAGCAATAGGACCTCAGCAATAGGATCTCAGCAATAGGACCTCAGCATTGTGACCTCAGCAATAGGACCTCAGCATTGTGACCTCAGCAAGAAGACCTCAGCAATAGGACCTCAGCCTTGTGACCTCAGCAATAGGACCTCAGCAACAGGACCTCAGCATTGTGACCTCAGCAATAGGACCTAAGCAATAGGACCTCAACAATAGGACCTAAGCATTGTGACCTCAGCAATAGGACCACAGCAATAAAACCTCAGCAATAGGACCTCAGCATTGTGACCTCAGCATTGTGACCTCAGCAATAGGACCTCAGCAATAGGACCTCAGCAATAGGACCTCAGCATTGTGACCTCAGCAATAGGACCTCAGCATTGTGACCTCAGCATTGTGACCTCAGAAATAGGACCTCAGCAACAGGACCTCAGCATTGTGACTTCAGCATTGTGACCTAAGCAATAGGACCTCAGCAATAGGACCTCAGCATTGTGACCTCAGCATTGTGACCTCAGCAATAGGACGTCAGCAATAGGACCTCAGCAATAGGACCTCATCAATAGGATCTCAGCAATAGGACCTCAGCATTGTGACCTCAGCAATAGGACCTGAGCATTGTGACCTCAGCAAGAAGACCTCAGCAATAGGACCTCAGCATTGTGACCTCAGCAATAGGACGTCAGCAATAGGACCTCAGCAATAGGACCTCAGCATTGTGACCTCAGCAATAGGACCTCAGCAATAGGACCTCAGCATTGTGACCTCAGAAATAGGACCTCAGCAACAGAACCTCAGCATTGTGACCTCAGCATTGTGACCTAAGCAATAGGACCTCAGCAATAGGACCTCAGCATTGTGACCTCAGCAATAGGACCTCAGCAATAGGACCTCAGCATTGTGACCTCAGCAACAGGATCTCAGCGTTGTGACCTCAGCAATAGGACCTCAGCAATAGGATCTCAGCAATAGGACCTCAGCATTGTGACCTCAGCAATAGGACCTCAGCATTGTGACCTCAGCAAGAAGACCTCAGCAATAGGACCTCAGCATTGTGACCTCAGCAATAGGACGTCAGCAATAGGACCTCAGCAATAGGACCTCAGCATTGTGACCTCAGCAATAGGACCTCAGCAACAGGACCTCAGCAATAGGAACTAAGCATTGTGACCTCAGCAATAGGACCTCAGCAATAGGACCTCAGCAATAGGACCTCAGCAATAGGACCTCAGCATTGTGACCTCAGGAATAGGACCTCAGCAATAGGACCTCAGCATTGTGACCTCAGCAATAGGACCTCAGCAATAGGATCTCAGCAATAGGACCTCAGCATTGTGACCTCAGCAATAGGACCTCAGCATTGTGACCTCAGCAAGAAGACCTCAGCAATAGGACCTCAGCCTTGTGACCTCAGCAATAGGACCTCAGCAACAGGACCTCAGCATTGTGACCTCAGCAATAGGACCTAAGCAATAGGACCTCAACAATAGGACCTCAGCATTGTGACCTCAGCAATAGGACCACAGCAATAGGACCTCAGCAATAGGACCTCAGCATTGTGACCTCTTCATTGTGACCTCAGCAATAGGACCTCAGCAATAGGACCTCAGCAATAGGACCTCAGCATTGTGACCTCAGCAATAGGACCTCAGCAATAGGACCTCAGCATTGTGACCTCAATATTGTGACTTCAGCAGTAGGACCTCAGCAATAGGACCTGAGCATTGTGACCTCAGCCATAGGACCTCAGCAATAGGACCTCAGCAATAGAACCTTAGCAAAGGGACCTCAGCATTGTGACCTCAGCAATAGGACCTCAGCAGTAGGACCTCGGCAGTAGGACCTCAGCATTGTGACCTCAGCATTGTGACCTCAGCAATAGGACCTCAGCAATAAGACCTCAGCCTTGGGAACTCAGCAAGAGGACTTCAGCAATAGGACCTCAGCATTGTGACCTGAGCATTGTGACCTCAACATTGTGACCTCAGCATTTTGACCTCAGCAATAGGACCTCAGCATTGTGACCTCAGCATTGTGTCCTCAGCATTGTGACCTCAGCATTGTGACCTCAGCAATAGGACCTCAGCAATAGGACCTCAGCAATAGGACCTCAGCATTGTGACCTCAGCAATAGGACCTCAGCTATAGAACCTCAGCAATAGGACCTCAGCAATAGGACCTCAGCATTGTGACCTCCGCATTGTGACCTCAGCAATAGGACCTCAGCAATAGGACCTCAGCATTGTGACCTCAGCAATAGGACCTCAGCAATAGGACCTCAGCATTGTGACCTCAGCAATAGGACCTAAGAAATAGGACCTCAACAATAGGACCTCAGCATTGTGACCTCAGCAATAGGACCACAGCAATAGGACCTCAGCAATAGGACCTCAGCATTGTGACCTCTTCATTGTGACCTCAGCAATAGGACCTCAGCAATAGGACCTCAGCAATAGGACCTCAGCATTGTGACCTCTGCAATAGGACCTCAGCAATAGGACCTCAGCATTGTGACCTCAGAAATAGGACCTCAGCAAAAGGACCTCAGCATTGTGACCTCAGCATTGTGACCTAAGCAATAGGACCTCAGCAATAGGACCTCAGCATTGTGACCTCAGCAATAGGACCTCAGCAATAGGACCTCACCATTGTGACCTCAGCAATAGGACCTCAGCAATAGGATCTCAGCAATAGGACCTCAGCATTGTGACCTCAGCAATAGGACCTCAGCAATGTGACCTCAGCAAGAAGACCTCAGCAATAGGAACTCAGCATTGTGACCTCAGCAATAGGACCTCAGCAATAGGACCTCAGCAATAGGACCTCAGCATTGTGACCTCAGCAATAGGACCTCAGCAATAGCACCTCAGCAATAGGACCTAAGCATTGTGACCTCAGCAATAGGACCTCAGCAATAGGACCTCAGCAATAGGACCTCAGCATTCTGACCTCAGCATTGTGACCTCAGGAATAGGACCTCAGCAATAGGACCCCAGCATTGTGACCTCAGCAATAGGACCTCAGCAATAGGACCTCAGCAATAGGACCTAAGATATAGGACCTCAGCAATAGGACCTCAGCATTGTGATCTCAGCAATAGGACCTCAGCAATAGGACCTCAGCATTGTGACCTCAGCAATAGGACCTCAGCAATAGGATCTCAGCAATAGGACCTCAGCATTGTGACCTCAGCAATAGGACCTCAGCATTGTGACCTCAGCAAGAAGACCTCAGCAATAGGACCTCAGCAATAGGACCTCAGCAACAGGACCTCAGCATTGCGACCTCAGCAATAGGACCTAAGCAATAGGACCTCAACAATAGGACCTCAGCATTGAACTCAGCAATAGGACCACAGCAATAAAACCTCAGCAATAGGACCTCAGCATTGTGACCTCTTCATTGTGACCTCAGCAATAGGACCTCAGCAATAGGACCTCAGCAATAGGACCTCAGCATTGTGACCACAGCAATAGGACCTCAGCATTGTGACCTCAGCATTGTGACCTCAGAAATAGGACCTCAGCAACAGGACCTCAGCATTGTGACTTCAGCATTGTGACCTAAGCAATAGGACCTCAGCAACAGGACCTCAGCATTGTGACCTCAGCAATAGGACCTCAGCAATAGGACCTCAGCATTGTGACCTCAGCAATAGGACGTCAGCAATAGGACCTCAGCAATAGGACCTCAGCAAAAGGATCTCAGCAATAGGACTTCAGCATTGTGACCTCAGCAATAGGACCTCAGCATTGTGACCTCAGCAAGAAGACCTCAGCAATAGGACCTCAGCATTGTGACCTCAGCAATAGGACCTCAGCAATAAGACCTCAAGAATGGGACCTCAGCAATAGGACCTCAGCAATAGGAGCTCAGCAATAGGACCTCAGCATTGTGACCTCAGCAATAGGACCTCAGCATTGTGACCTCATCAATAGGACCTCAGCAATAGGACCTCAGCAATAGGACCTCAGCATTGTGACCTAAGCAATAGGACCACAGCAATAGGACCTCAGCAATAGGACCTCAGCAATAGGACCTCAGCATTGTGATCTCTGCATTGTGACCTCAGCAATAGGACCTAAGAATTGTGACCACAGCATTGTGACCTCAGCAATAGGACCTCAGCATTGTGACCTCAGCATTGTGACCTCAGCAATAGGACCTCAGCATAGTGACCTCAGCCTTGTGATCTCAGCAATAGGACCACAGCAATAGGACCTCAACATTGTGACCTCAGCCTTGTGATCTCAGCATTGTGACCTCAGCAATAGGACCTCAGCATTGTGACCACAGCATTGTGACTTCAGCAATAGGACCTCAGCATTGTGACCTCAGCAATAGGACCTCAGCAATAGGACCTCAGCAATAGGACCTCAGCATTGTGACCTCAGCCTTGTGATCTCAGCAATAGGACCACAGCAATAGGACCTCAGCATTGTGACCTCAGCATTGTGACCTCAGCAATAGGACCTCAGCAATAGGACCTCAGCATTGTGACCTCAGCATTGTGACCTCAGCAATAGGACCTCAGCAATAGGACCTCAGCATTGTGACCTCAGCAATAGGACCTCAGCAACAGGACCTCAGCAATAGGACCTCAGCATTGTGACCTCAGCATTGTGACCTCACCAATAGGACCTCAGCAATAGGACTTCAGCAATAGGACCTCAGCAATAGGACCTCAGCAATAGGACCTCAGCAATAGGACCTCAGCAATAGGACGTCAGCATTTTGACCTCAGTAATAGGACCTCAGCAATAGGACCTCAGCAATAGGACCTCAGCATTGTGACCTCAGCAATAGGACCTCTCAATAGGACCTCAGCAATAGGACCTCATCATTGTGACCTCAGCATTGTGACCTCAGCAATAGGACCTCAGCAACAGGACCTCAGCAATAGGACCTCAGCAATAGGACCTCTGCATTGTGACCTCAGCAATAGGACCTCAGCATTGTGACCTCAGCAATAGGACCTCAGCAATAGGGCCTCAGCAATAGGACCTCAGCATTGTGACCTAAGCAATAGGACCACAGCCATAGGACCTCAGCAATAGGACCTCAGCAATAGAACCTTAGCAAAGGGACCTCAGCATTGTGACCTCAGCAATAGGACCTCAGCAGTAGGACCTCGGCAGTAGGACCTCAGCATTGTGACCTCAGCATTGTGACCTCAGCAATAGGACCTCAGCAATAAGACCTCAGCCTTGGGAACTCAGCAAGAGGACTTCAGCAATAGGACCTCAGCATTGTGACCTGAGCATTGTGACCTCAACATTGTGACCTCAGCATTTTGACCTCAGCAATAGGACCTCAGCATTGTGACCTCAGCATTGTGTCCTCAGCATTGTGACCTCAGCATTGTGACCTCAGCAATAGGACCTCAGCAATAGGACCTCAGCAATAGGACCTCAGCATTGTGACCTCAGTAATAGGACCTCAGCTATAGAACCTCAGCAATAGGACCTCAGCAATAGGACCTCAGCATTGTGACCTCCGCATTGTGACCTCAGCAATAGGACCTCAGCAATAGGACCTCAGCATTGTGACCTCAGCAATAGGACCTCAGCAATAGGACCTCAGCATTGTGACCTCAGCAATAGGACCTAAGAAATAGGACCTCAACAATAGGACCTCAGCATTGTGACCTCAGCAATAGGACCACAGCAATAGGACCTCAGCAATAGGACCTCAGCATTGTGACCTCTGCAATAGGACCTCAGCAATAGGACCTCAGCAATAGGACCTCAGCAATAGGACCTCAGCATTGTGACCTCTGCAATAGGACCTCAGCAATAGGACCTCAGCATTGTGACCTCAGAAATAGGACCTCAGCAACAGGACCTCAGCATTGTGACCTCAGCATTGTGACCTAAGCAATAGGACCTCAGCAATAGGACCTCAGCATTGTGACCTCAGCAATAGGACCTCAGCAATAGGACCTCACCATTGTGACCTCAGCAATAGGACCTCAGCAATAGGATCTCAGCAATAGGACCTCAGCATTGTGACCTCAGCAATAGGACCTCAGCAATGTGACCTCAGCAAGAAGACCTCAGCAATAGGAACTCAGCATTGTGACCTCAGCAATAGGACCTCAGCAATAGGACCTCAGCAATAGGACCTCAGCATTGTGACCTCAGCAATAGGACCTCAGCAATAGCACCTCAGCAATAGGACCTAAGCATTGTGACCTCAGCAATAGGACCTCAGCAATAGGACCTCAGCAATAGGACCTCAGCATTCTGACCTCAGCATTGTGACCTCAGGAATAGGACCTCAGCAATAGGACCCCAGCATTGTGACCTCAGCAATAGGACCTCAGCAATAGGACCTCAGCAATAGGACCTAAGATATAGGACCTCAGCAATAGGACCTCAGCATTGTGATCTCAGCAATAGGACCTCAGCAATAGGACCTCAGCATTGTGACCTCAGCAATAGGACCTCAGCAATAGGATCTCAGCAATAGGACCTCAGCATTGTGACCTCAGCAATAGGACCTCAGCATTGTGACCTCAGCAAGAAGACCTCAGCAATAGGACCTCAGCAATAGGACCTCAGCAACAGGACCTCAGCATTGCGACCTCAGCAATAGGACCTAAGCAATAGGACCTCAACAATAGGACCTCAGCATTGAACTCAGCAATAGGACCACAGCAATAAAACCTCAGCAATAGGACCTCAGCATTGTGACCTCTTCATTGTGACCTCAGCAATAGGACCTCAGCAATAGGACCTCAGCAATAGGACCTCAGCATTGTGACCACAGCAATAGGACCTCAGCATTGTGACCTCAGCATTGTGACCTCAGAAATAGGACCTCAGCAACAGGACCTCAGCATTGTGACTTCAGCATTGTGACCTAAGCAATAGGACCTCAGCAACAGGACCTCAGCATTGTGACCTCAGCAATAGGACCTCAGCAATAGGACCTCAGCATTGTGACCTCAGCAATAGGACGTCAGCAATAGGACCTCAGCAATAGGACCTCAGCAAAAGGATCTCAGCAATAGGACCTCAGCATTGTGACCTCAGCAATAGGACCTCAGCATTGTGACCTCAGCAAGAAGACCTCAGCAATAGGACCTCAGCATTGTGACCTCAGCAATAGGACCTCAGCAATAAGACCTCAGGAATGGGACCTCAGCAATAGGACCTCAGCAATAGGAGCTCAGCAATAGGACCTCAGCATTGTGACCTCAGCAATAGGACCTCAGCATTGTGACCTCATCAATAGGACCTCAGCAATAGGACCTCAGCAATAGGACCTCAGCATTGTGACCTAAGCAATAGGACCACAGCAATAGGACCTCAGCAATAGGACCTCAGCAATAGGACCTCAGCATTGTGATCTCTGCATTGTGACCTCAGCAATAGGACCTAAGAATTGTGACCACAGCATTGTGACCTCAGCAATAGGACCTCAGCATTGTGACCTCAGCATTGTGACCTCAGCAATAGGACCTCAGCATAGTGACCTCAGCCTTGTGATCTCAGCAATAGGACCACAGCAATAGGACCTCAACATTGTGACCTCAGCCTTGTGATCTCAGCATTGTGACCTCAGCAATAGGACCTCAGCATTGTGACCACAGCATTGTGACTTCAGCAATAGGACCTCAGCATTGTGACCTCAGCAATAGGACCTCAGCAATAGGACCTCAGCAATAGGACCTCAGCATTGTGACCTCAGCCTTGTGATCTCAGCAATAGGACCACAGCAATAGGACCTCAGCATTGTGACCTCAGCATTGTGACCTCAGCAATAGGACCTCAGCAATAGGACCTCAGCATTGTGACCTCAGCATTGTGACCTCAGCAATAGGACCTCAGCAATAGGACCTCAGCATTGTGACCTCAGCAATAGGACCTCAGCAACAGGACCTCAGCAATAGGACCTCAGCATTGTGACCTCAGCATTGTGACCTCACCAATAGGACCTCAGCAATAGGACTTCAGCAATAGGACCTCAGCAATAGGACCTCAGCAATAGGACCTCAGCAATAGGACCTCAGCAATAGGACGTCAGCATTTTGACCTCAGTAATAGGACCTCAGCAATAGGACCTCAGCAATAGGACCTCAGCATTGTGACCTCAGCAATAGGACCTCTCAATAGGACCTCAGCAATAGGACCTCATCATTGTGACCTCAGCATTGTGACCTCAGCAATAGGACCTCAGCAACAGGACCTCAGCAATAGGACCTCAGCAATAGGACCTCTGCATTGTGACCTCAGCAATAGGACCTCAGCATTGTGACCTCAGCAATAGGACCTCAGCAATAGGGCCTCAGCAATAGGACCTCAGCATTGTGACCTAAGCAATAGGACCACAGCCATAGGACCTCAGCAATAGGACCTCATCATTGTGAACTCAGCAATAGGACCTCAGCTATAGGACCTCTGCATTGTGACCTCAGCAATAGGGCCTCATCATTGTGACCTTAGCAATAGGACCTCAGCACTGTGACCTCAGCAATAGGACCTCAGCAATAGGACCTCAGCAATAGGACCTCAGCAATGGGACCTCAGCAATAGGAACTCAGCAATAGGAGCTCAGCAATAGGACCTCAGCATTGTGACCTCAGCAATAGGACCTCAGCAATAGGACCTCAGCAATAGGACCTCTGCATTCTGACCTAAGCAATAGGACCACAGCAATAGGACCTCAGCAATAGGACCTCAGCAATTAGACCTCAGCATTGTGATCTCTGCATTGTGACCTCAGCAATAGGACCTCAGAATTGTGACCACAGCATTGTGACCTCAGCAATAGGACCTCAGCATTGTGACCTCTGCATTGTGACCTCAGCAATAGGGCCTCATCATTGTGACCTTAGCAATAGGACCTCAGCACTGTGACCTCAGCAATAGGACCTCAGCAATAGGACCTCAGCAATAGGACCTCAGCAATGGGACCTCAGCAATAGGACCTCAGCAATAGGAGCTCAGCAATAGGACCTCAGCATTGTGACCTCAGCAATAGGACCTCAGCAATAGGACCTCAGCAATAGGACCTCAGCATTCTGACCTAAGCAATAGGACCACAGCAATAGGACCTCAGCAATAGGACCTCAGCAATTAGACCTCAGCATTGTGATCTCTGCATTGTGACCTCAGCAATAGGACCTCAGAATTGTGACCACAGCATTGTGACCTCAGCAATAGGACCTCAGCATTGTGACCTCAGCAATAGGACCTCAGCAATAGGACCTCAGCATTGTGACCTCAGCCTTGTGATCTCAGCAATAGGACCACAGCAATAGGACATCAGCATTGTGACCTCAGCCTTGTGATCTCAGCATTGTGACCTCAGCAATAGGACCTCAGCATTGTGACCACAGCATTGTGACCTCAGCAATAGGACCTCAGCATTGTGACCTCAGCAATAGGACCTCAGCAATAGGACCTCAGCATTGTGACCTCAGCCTTGTGATCTCAGCAATAGGACCACAGCAATAGGACCTCAGCATTGTGACCTCAGCATTGTGACCTCAGCAATAGGACCTCAGCAATAGGACCTCAGCATTGTGACCTCAGCATTGTGACCTCACCAATAGGACCTCAGCAACAGGACTTCAGCAATAGGACCTCAGCATTGTGACCTCAGCAATAGGACCTCAGCAATAGGACCTCAGCAATAGGACGTCAGCATTTTGACCTCAGTAATAGGACCTCAGCAATAGGACCTCAGCAATAGGACCTCAGCATTGTGACCTCAGCAATAGGACCTCTCAATAGGACCTCAGCAATAGGACCTCATCATTGTGACCTCAGCATTGTGACCTCAGCAATAGGACCTCAGCAATAGGACCTCAGCAATAGGACCTCTGCATTGTGACCTCAGCAATAGGACCTCAGCATTGTGACCTCAGCAATAGGACCTCAGCAATAGGGCCTCAGCAATAGGACCTCAGCATTGTGACCTAAGCAATAGGACCACAGCCATAGGACCTCAGCAATAGGATCTCAGCATTGTGATCTCTGCATTGTGACCTCAGCAACAGGACATCAGCAATAGGACCTCAGCAATAGGACCTCTGCATTGTGACCTCAGCATTAGGACCTCAGCATTGTGACCACAGCATTGTGACCTCAGCAATAGGACCTCAGCATTCTGACCTCAGCAATAGGACCTCAGCAATAGGACCTCAGCATTGTGACCTCATCCTTGTGATCTCAGCAATAGGACCACAGCAATAGGACCTCAGCATTGTGACCTCAGCATTTTGACCTCAGCAATAGGACCACAGCAATAGGACCTCAGCATTGTGACCTCAGCATTGTGACCTCAGCAATAGGACCTCAGCAATAGGACCTCAGCATTGTGACCTCAGCAATAGGACCTAAGCAATAGGTCCTCAGCAATAGGACCTCAGCATTGTGACCTCAGCAATACGGCCTCAGCAATAGGACCTCATCATTGTGACCTCAGCAATAGGACCTCAGCAATAGGACCTCAGCATTGTGACCTCAGCAATAGGACCTCAGCAATAGGACCTCAGCAATAGGACCTCAGCAATAGGACCTCAGCATTGTGACCTCAGCAATAGGACCTCAGCAATAGGACCTGAGCATTGTGACCTCAGCAATAGGACCTCAGCAATAGGACTTCAGCAATGGGACCTCAGCATTGTGACCTCAGCAATAGGACCTCAGCAATAGGACCTCAGCATTGTGACCACAGCAATAGGACCTCAGCATTGTGACCTCAGCAATAGGACCTCAGCAATGGGACCCCAGCAATAGGACCTAAGCATTGTGACCTCAGCAATAGGACCTCAGCAATAGGACCTCAGCATTGTGACATCAGCATTGTGACCTCAGCAATAGTACCTCAGCAATAGAACCTCAGCATTGTGACCTCAGGAATAGCACCTCAGCAATAGGACCTCAGCATTGTGACCTCAGCAATAGGACCTCAGCATTGTGACCTCAGCAATAGGACCTCAGCAATAGGACCTCAGAATTGTGACCTCAGCATTGTGACCTCAGCAATAGGACCTCAGCAATAGGACCTCAGCAATAGGACCTCAGAATTGTGACCTCTGAATTGTGACCTCAGCAATAGGACCTCAGCATTGTGACCTCAGCAACAGTACCTCAGCAATAGGACCTCAGCAGTAGGACCTCATCATTCTGACCTCAGAAATAAGACCTCAGCAATACGACCTCAGCAATAGGACCTCAGCATTGTGATCTCAGCAACAGGACCTCATCATTGTGACCTCAGCAATAGGACCTCAGCAATAGGACCTCAGCATTGTGACCTCAGCAATAGGACCTCAGTAATAGGACCTCAGCAATAGGACCTCAGCAAGAGGACCTCAGCATTGTGACCTCAGCATTGTGACCTCAGCAATAGGACCTAAGCAATAGGACCTCAGCAAAAGGACCTCAGAATTGTGACCTCTGAATTGTGACCTCAGCAATAGGACCTCAGCATTGTGACCTCAGCAATAGGACCTCAGCAATAGGACCTCAGCATTGTGACCTCAGCAATAGAACCTTAGCAAAAGGACCTCAGCATTGTGACCTCAGCAATAGGACCTCAGCAATAGAACCTCAGCAATAGGACCTCAACAATAGGACCTCAGAAATAGGACCTCAGCAATAGGACCTCAGTAAGAGGACCTCAGCATTGTAACCTCAGCAACAGGACCTCAGCAATAGGACCTCAGTATTGTGACCTCAGCATTGTGACCTCAGCAATAGGACCTCAGCAATAGGACCTCAGCAATAGGACCTCAGCATTGTGACCTCAGCATTGTGACTTCAGCATTGTGACGTCAGCATTGTGACCTCAGCATTGTGACCTCAGCAATAGGACCTCAGCAATAGGATCTCAGCATTGTGACCTCAGCATTGTGACCTCAGCAATAGGACCTCAGCATTGTGACCTCTGCAATAGGACCTCAGCAATAGGACCTCAGCATTGTGACATCAGCAATAGGACCTAAGCAATAGGACCTCAACAATAGGACCTCAGCATTGTGACCTCAGCAATAGGACCACAGCAATAGGACCTCAGCAATAGGACCTCAGCATTGTGACCTCTGCAATAGGACCTCAGCAATAGGACCTCAGCATTGTGACCTCAGCATTGTGACCTCTGCAATAGGACCTCAGCAATAGGACCTCAGCATTGTGACCTCAGAAATAGGACCTCAGCAATAGGACCTCAGCATTGTGACCTCAGCATTGTGACCTAAGCAATAGGACCTCAGCAATAGGACCTCAGCATTGTGACCTCAGCAATAGGACCTCAGCAATAGGACCTCAGCATTGTGACCTCAGCAATAGGACCTCAGCAATAGGATCTCAGCAATAGGACCTCAGCATTGTGACCTCAGCAATAGGACCTCAGCATTGTGACCTCAGCAAGAAGACCTCAGCAATAGGACCTCAGCATTGTGACCTCAGCAATAGGACCTCAGCAAGAGGACCTCAGCAAGAGGACCTCAGCATTGTGACCTCAGCATTGTGACCTCAGCAATAGGACCTAAGCAATAGGACCTCAGCAAAAGGACCTCAGAATTGTGACCTCTGAATTGTGACCTCAGCAATAGGACCTCAGCATTGTGACCTCAGCAATAGGACCTCAGCAAGAGGACCTCAGCATTGTGACCTCAGCATTGTGACCTCAGGAATAGGACCTCAGCAATAGGACCTCAGTAATAGGACCTCAGCTTTGTGACCTCCGCATTGTGAACTCAGCATTATGACTTCAGCAATAGGACCTCAGCATTGTGACCTCAGCAATAGGACCTCAGCACTAGCACCTCAGCAATTATACCTAAGCATTCTGACCTCAGCAATAGGACCTCAGCATTGTGACCTCAGCAATAGGACCTCAGCAATAGGACCTCAGCATTGTGTCCTCAGCATTGTTACCTCAGTAGTAGGACCTCAACAATAGGACCTCAGCATTGGGACCTAAGCAAAAAGACCTCAGCAATAGGACCTCAGAAATACGACCTCAGCTTGTGACCTCAGCAATAGGACCTCAGCAATAGGACCTCAGCAATGGGACCTCAGCATTGTGACCTCAGCAATAGGACCTCAGCAATAGGACCTCAGCATTGTGACCTCAGCAATAAGACCTCAGCAATAGGACCTCAGCAATAGGACCTCAGCAATAGGACTTAAGCAATAGGACCTCAGCATTGTGACCTCAGCATTGTGACCTCAGCAATAGGACCTCAGCAATAGGACCTCAACAATAGGACCTCAGCATTGTGACCTCAGCATTGTGACCTCAGCATTGTGACCTCAGCAATAGGACCTCAGCATTGTGACATCAGCGTTGTGACTTCAGCAATAGTACCTCAGCAATAGAACCTCAGCATTGTGACCTCAGGAATAGGACCTCAGCAATAGGACCTCAGCAATAGGACCTCAGCAATAGGACCTCAGCATTGTGACCTCAGCATTGTGACCTCATCATTGTGACCTCAGCAATAGGACTACAGCATTTTCACCTCAGCATTGTGACCTCAGCATTGTGACCTCAGCAATAGGACCTCAGCATTGTGACCTCAGCAATAGGACCTCAGCAATAGCACCTCAGCAATTAGACCTCCGCATTCTGACCTCAGCAATAGGACCTCAGCATTGTGACCTCAGCATTGTGATCTCAGCAATAGGACCTCAGCAATAGGACCTCAGCATTGGGACATCAGCAAAAGGACCTCAGCAATAGGACCTCAGCAATAGGACCTCAGCATTGTGACCTCAACAATAGGACCTCAGCAATTGGACCTCAGTAAAAGGACCTCAGCGTTGTGACCTCAGCATTGTGACCTCAGCAATAGGAACACAGGAATAGGACCTCAGAAACAGGACCTCAGCATTGTGACCTCAGCATTGTGACCTCAGCAATAGGACCTCAGCAATAAGACCTCAGCCTTGGGACCTCAGCAAGAGGACTTCAGCAATAGGACCTCAGCATTGTGACCTCAGCATTGTGACCTCAACATTGTGACCTCAGCATTATGACCTCAGCAATAGGACCTCAGCATTGTGACCTCAGCATTGTGTCCTCAAAATTGTGACCTCAGCATTGTGACCTCAGCAATAGGACCTCAGCAATAGGACCTCAGCAATAGGACCTCAGCATTGTGACCTCAGCAATAGGACCTCAGCTATAGAACCTCAGCAATAGGACCTCAGCAATAGGACCTCAGCATTGTGACCTCCGCATTGTGACCTCAGCAATAGGACCTCAGCAATAGGACCTCAGCATTGTTACCTCAGAAATAGGACCTCAGCAACAGGACCTCAGCATTGTGACCTCAGCATTGTGACCTCAGGAATAGGACCTCAGCAATAGGACCTCAGCATTGTAAATTCAGCATTTTGACCTCAGCATTATGACCTCAGCAATAGGACCTGAGCAATAGGACCACAGCATTGAGACCTCAGCATTGTGACGTCAGCATTGTGACCTCAGCAATAGGACCTCAGCAATAGGACACCAGCATTGTGACCTCAGCATTGTGACCTCAGCATTGTGACCTCAGCAATAGGACCTCAGCATTATGACCTCAGCATTGTGACTTCAGCATTGTGACGTCAGCATTGTGACCTCAGCATTGTGACCTCAGCAATAGGACCACAGCATTGTGACCTCAGCATTGTGACCTCAGCATTGTGACCTCAGCAATAGGACCTCAGCAATAGAACCTTAGCAATAGGACCTCAGCAATAGGACCTCAGAAATAGGACCTCAGCAATAGGACCTCAGCATTGTGACCTCAGCATTGTAACCTCAGCAATAGGACCTCAGCAATAGGACCTCAGCATTGTGACCTCAGCATTGTGACCTCAGCAATAGGACCTCAGCAATAGGACCTCAGCATTATGACCTCAGCATTGTGACTTCAGCATTGTGACGTCAGCATTGTGACCTCAGCATTGTGACCTCAGCAATAGGACCTCAGCAATAGGACCTCAGCATTGTGACCTCAGCATTGTGACCTCAGCAATAGGACCTCTGCATTGTGACCTCAGCAATAGAACCTTAGCAAAAGGACCTCAGCATTGTGACCTCAGCAATAGGACCTCAGCAATAGGACCTCAGCATTATGACCTCAGCATTGTGACTTCAGCATTGTGACGTCAGCATTGTGACCTCAGCATTGTGACCTCAGCAATAGGACCTCAGCAATAGGACCTCAGCATTGTGACCTCAGCATTGTGACCTCAGCAATAGGACCTCAGCATTGTGACCTCAGCAATAGAACCTTAGCAAAAGGACCTCAGCATTGTGACCTCAGCAATAGGACCTCAGCAATAGAACCTCAGCAATAGGACCTCAGCAATAGGACCTCAGAAATAGGACCTCAGCAATAGGACCTCAGTAAGAGGACCTCAGCATTGTAACCTCAGCAACAGGACCTCAGCAATAGGACCTCAGTATTGTGACCTCAGCATTGTGACCTCAGCAATAGGACCTCAGCAATAGGACCTCAGCAATAGGACCTCAGCATTGTGACCTCAGCATTGTGACTTCAGCATTGTGACCTCAGCATTGTGACCTCAGCATTGTGACCTCAGCAATAGGACCTCAGCAATAGGATCTCAGCATTGTGACCTCAGCATTGTGACCTCAGCAATAGGACCTCAGCATTGTGACCTCTGCAATAGGACCTCAGCAATAGGACCTCAGCATTGTGACATCAGCAATAGGACCTAAGCAATAGGACCTCAACAATAGGACCTCAGCATTGTGACCTCAGCAATAGGACCACAGCAATAGGACCTCAGCAATAGGACCTCAGCATTGTGACCTCTGCAATAGGACCTCAGCAATAGGACCTCAGCATTGTGACCTCAGCATTGTGACCTCTGCAATAGGACCTCAGCAATAGGACCTCAGCATTGTGACCTCAGAAATAGGACCTCAGCAATAGGACCTCAGCATTGTGACCTCAGCATTGTGACCTAAGCAATAGGACCTCAGCAATAGGACCTCAGCATTGTGACCTCAGCAATAGGACCTCAGCAATAGGACCTCAGCATTGTGACCTCAGCAATAGGACCTCAGCAATAGGATCTCAGCAATAGGACCTCAGCATTGTGACCTCAGCAATAGGACCTCAGCATTGTGACCTCAGCAAGAAGACCTCAGCAATAGGACCTCAGCATTGTGACCTCAGCAATAGGACCTCAGCAATAGGACCTCAGCAATAGGACCTCAGCATTGTGACCTCAGCAATAGGACCTCAGCAATAGGACCTCAGCATTGTGATCTCAGCAATAGGACCTCAGCAATAGGACCTCAGCATTGTGACCTCAGCAATAGGACCTCAGCAATAGGACCTCAGCATTCTGACCTCAGCATTGTGACCTCAGGAATAGGACCTCAGCAATAGGACCCCAGCATTGTGACCTCAGCAATAGGACCTCAGCAATAGGACCTCAGCAATTGGACCTAAGATATAGGACCTCAGCAATAGGACCTCAGCATTGTGACCTCAGCAATAGGACCTCAGCAATAGGACCTCAGCATTGTGACCTCAGCAATAGGACCTCAGCAATAGGATCTCAGCAATAGGACCTCAGCATTGTGACCTCAGCAATAGGACCTCAGCATTGTGACCTCAGCAAGAAGACCTCAGCAATAGGACCTCAGCCTTGTGACCTCAGCAATAGGACCTCAGCAACAGGACCTCAGCATTGTGACCTCAGCAATAGGACCTAAGCAATAGGACCTCAACAATAGGACCTAAGCATTGTGACCTCAGCAATAGGACCACAGCAATAAAACCTCAGCAATAGGACCTCAGCATTGTGACCTCAGCATTGTGACCTCAGCAATAGGACCTCAGCAATAGGACCTCAGCAATAGGACCTCAGCATTGTGACCTCAGCAATAGGACCTCAGCATTGTGACCTCAGCATTGTGACCTCAGAAATAGGACCTCAGCAACAGGACCTCAGCATTGTGACTTCAGCATTGTGACCTAAGCAATAGGACCTCAGCAATAGGACCTCAGCATTGTGACCTCAGCATTGTGACCTCAGCAATAGGACGTCAGCAATAGGACCTCAGCAATAGGACCTCATCAATAGGATCTCAGCAATAGGACCTCAGCATTGTGACCTCAGCAATAGGACCTCAGCATTGTGACCTCAGCAAGAAGACCTCAGCAATAGGACCTCAGCATTGTGACCTCAGCAATAGGACGTCAGCAATAGGACCTCAGCAATAGGACCTCAGCATTGTGACCTCAGCAATAGGACCTCAGCAATAGGACCTCAGCATTGTGACCTCAGAAATAGGACCTCAGCAACAGAACCTCAGCATTGTGACCTCAGCATTGTGACCTAAGCAATAGGACCTCAGCAATAGGACCTCAGCATTGTGACCTCAGCAATAGGACCTCAGCAATAGGACCTCAGCATTGTGACCTCAGCAACAGGATCTCAGCGTTGTGACCTCAGCAATAGGACCTCAGCAATAGGATCTCAGCAATAGGACCTCAGCATTGTGACCTCAGCAATAGGACCTCAGCATTGTGACCTCAGCAAGAAGACCTCAGCAATAGGACCTCAGCATTGTGACCTCAGCAATAGGACGTCAGCAATAGGACCTCAGCAATAGGACCTCAGCATTGTGACCTCAGCAATAGGACCTCAGCAACAGGACCTCAGCAATAGGAACTAAGCATTGTGACCTCAGCAATAGGACCTCAGCAATAGGACCTCAGCAATAGGACCTCAGCAATAGGACCTCAGCATTGTGACCTCAGGAATAGGACCTCAGCAATAGGACCTCAGCATTGTGACCTCAGCAATAGGACCTCAGCAATAGGATCTCAGCAATAGGACCTCAGCATTGTGACCTCAGCAATAGGACCTCAGCATTGTGACCTCAGCAAGAAGACCTCAGCAATAGGACCTCAGCCTTGTGACCTCAGCAATAGGACCTCAGAAACAGGACCTCAGCATTGTGACCTCAGCAATAGGACCTAAGCAATAGGACCTCAACAATAGGACCTCAGCATTGTGACCTCAGCAATAGGACCACAGCAATAGGACCTCAGCAATAGGACCTCAGCATTGTGACCTCTTCATTGTGACCTCAGCAATAGGACCTCAGCAATAGGACCTCAGCAATAGGACCTCAGCATTGTGACCTCAGCAATAGGACCTCAGCAATAGGACCTCAGCATTGTGACCTCAGCAATAGGACCTCAGCAATAGGACCTCAGCATTGTGACCTAAATATTGTGACTTCAGCAGTAGGACCTCAGCAATAGGACATGAGCATTGTGACCTCAGCCATAGGACCTCAGCAATAGGACCTCAGCAATAGAACCTTAGCAAAGGGACCTCAGCATTGTGACCTCAGCAATAGGACCTCAGCAATAGGACCTCGGCAGTAGGACCTCAGCATTGTGACCTCAGCATTGTGACCTCAGCAATAGGACCTCAGCAATAAGACCTCAGCCTTGGGAACTCAGCAAGAGGACTTCAGCAATAGGACCTCAGCATTGTGACCTGAGCATTGTGACCTCAACATTGTGACCTCAGCATTTTGACCTCAGCAATAGGACCTCAGCATTGTGACCTCAGCATTGTGTCCTCAGCATTGTGACCTCAGCATTGTGACCTCAGCAATAGGACCTCAGCAATAGGACCTCAGCAATAGGACCTCAGCATTGTGACCTCAGCAATAGGACCTCAGCTATAGAACCTCAGCAATAGGACCTCAGCAATAGGACCTCAGCATTGTGACCTCCGCATTGTGACCTCAGCAATAGGACCTCAGCAATAGGACCTCAGCATTGTGACCTCAGCAATAGGACCTCAGCAATAGGACCTCAGCATTGTGACCTCAGCAATAGGACCTAAGAAATAGGACCTCAACAATAGGACCTCAGCATTGTGACCTCAGCAATAGGACCACAGCAATAGGACCTCAGCAATAGGACCTCAGCATTGTGACCTCTGCAATAGGACCTCAGCAATAGGACCTCAGCAATAGGACCTCAGCAATAGGACCTCAGCATTGTGACCTCTGCAATAGGACCTCAGCAATAGGACCTCAGCATTGTGACCTCAGAAATAGGACCTCAGCAACAGGACCTCAGCATTGTGACCTCAGCATTGTGACCTAAGCAATAGGACCTCAGCAATAGGACCTCAGCATTGTGACCTCAGCAATAGGACCTCAGCAATAGGACCTCACCATTGTGACCTCAGCAATAGGACCTCAGCAATAGGATCTCAGCAATAGGACCTCAGCATTGTGACCTCAGCAATAGGACCTCAGCAATGTGACCTCAGCAAGAAGACCTCAGCAATAGGAACTCAGCATTGTGACCTCAGCAATAGGACCTCAGCAATAGGACCTCAGCAATAGGACCTCAGCATTGTGACCTCAGCAATAGGACCTCAGCAATAGCACCTCAGCAATAGGACCTAAGCATTGTGACCTCAGCAATAGGACCTCAGCAATAGGACCTCAGCAATAGGACCTCAGCATTCTGACCTCAGCATTGTGACCTCAGGAATAGGACCTCAGCAATAGGACCCCAGCATTGTGACCTCAGCAATAGGACCTCAGCAATAGGACCTCAGCAATAGGACCTAAGATATAGGACCTCAGCAATAGGACCTCAGCATTGTGATCTCAGCAATAGGACCTCAGCAATAGGACCTCAGCATTGTGACCTCAGCAATAGGACCTCAGCAATAGGATCTCAGCAATAGGACCTCAGCATTGTGACCTCAGCAATAGGACCTCAGCATTGTGACCTCAGCAAGAAGACCTCAGCAATAGGACCTCAGCAATAGGACCTCAGCAACAGGACCTCAGCATTGCGACCTCAGCAATAGGACCTAAGCAATAGGACCTCAACAATAGGACCTCAGCATTGTGACCTCAGCAATAGGACCAGAGCAATAAAACCTCAGCAATAGGACCTCAGCATTGTGACCTCTTCATTGTGACCTCAGCAATAGGACCTCAGCAATAGGACCTCAGCAATAGGACCTCAGCATTGTGACCTCAGCAATAGGACCTCAGCATTGTGACCTCAGCATTGTGACCTCAGAAATAGGACCTCAGCAACAGGACCTCAGCATTGTGACTTCAGCATTGTGACCTAAGCAATAGGACCTCAGCAACAGGACCTCAGCATTGTGACCTCAGCAATAGGACCTCAGCAATAGGACCTCAGCATTGTGACCTCAGCAATAGGACGTCAGCAATAGGACCTCAGCAATAGGACCTCAGCAAAAGGTTCTCAGCAATAGGACCTCAGCATTGTGACCTCAGCAATAGGACCTCAGCATTGTGACCTCAGCAAGAAGACCTCAGCAATAGGACCTCAGCATTGTGACCTCAGCAATAGGACGTCAGCAATAGGACCTCAGCAATAGGACCTCAGCATTGTGACCTCAGCAATAGGACCTCAGCAATAGGACCTCAGCATTGTGACCTCAGAAATAGGACCTCAGCAACAGGACCTCAGCATTGTGACCTCAGCATTGTGACCTAAGCAATAGGACCTCAGCAATAGGACCTCAGCATTGTGACCTCAGCAATAGGACCTCAGCAATAGGACCTCAGCATTGTGACCTCAGCAACAGGATCTCAGCGTTGTGACCTCAGCAATAGGACCTCAGCAATAGGATCTCAGCAATAGGACCTCAGCATTGTGACCTCAGCAATAGGACCTCAGCATTGTGACCTCAGCAAGAAGACCTCAGCAATAGGACCTCAGCATTGTGACCTCAGCAATAGGACCTCAGCAAGAGGACCTCAGCAAGAGGACCTCAGCATTGTGACCTCAGCATTGTGACCTCAGCAATAGGACCTAAGAAATAGGACCTCAGCAAAAGGACCTCAGAATTGTGACCTCTGAATTGTGACCTCAGCAATAGGACCTCAGCATTGTGACCTCAGCAATAGGACCTCAGCAAGAGGACCTCAGCATTGTGACCTCAGCATTGTGACCTCAGGAATAGGACCTTAGCAATAGGACCTCAGTAATAGGACCTCAGCTTTGTGACCTCAGCATTGTGAACTCAGCATTATGACTTCAGCAATAGGACCTCAGCATTGTGACCTCAGCAATAGGACCTCAGCACTAGCACCTCAGCAATTATACCTAAGCATTCTGACCTCAGCAATAGGACCTCAGCATTGTGACCTCAGCAATAGGACCTCAGCAATAGGACCTCAGCATTGTGTCCTCAGCATTGTTACCTCAGTAGTAGGACCTCAACAATAGGACCTCAGCATTGGGACCTAAGCAAAAAGACCTCAGCAATAGGACCTCAGAAATACGACCTCAGCTTGTGACCTCAGCAATAGGACCTCAGCAATAGGACCTCAGCAATGGGACCTCAGCATTGTGACCTCAGCAATAGGACCTCAGCAATAGGACCTCAGCATTGTGACCTCAGCAATAAGACCTCAGCAATAGGACCTCAGCAATAGGACCTCAGCAATAGGACTTAAGCAATAGGACCTCAGCATTGTGACCTCAGCATTGTGACCTCAGCAATAGGACCTCAGCAATAGGACCTCAACAATAGGACCTCAGCATTGTGACCTCAGCATTGTGACCTCAGCATTGTGACCTCAGCAATAGGACCTCAGCATTGTGACATCAGCGTTGTGACTTCAGCAATAGTACCTCAGCAATAGAACCTCAGCATTGTGACCTCAGCAATAGGACCTCAGCAATAGCACCTCAGCAATTAGACCTCCGCATTCTGACCTCAGCAATAGGACCTCAGCATTGTGACCTCAGCATTGTGATCTCAGCAATAGGACCTCAGCAATAGGACCTCAGCATTGGGACATCAGCAAAAGGACCTCAGCAATAGGACCTCAGCAATAGGACCTCAGCATTGTGACCTCAACAATAGGACCTCAGCAATTGGACCTCAGTAAAAGGACCTCAGCGTTGTGACCTCAGCATTGTGACCTCAGCAATAGGAACACAGGAATAGGACCTCAGAAACAGGACCTCAGCATTGTGACCTCAGCATTGTGACCTCAGCAATAGGACCTCAGCAATAAGACCTCAGCCTTGGGACCTCAGCAAGAGGACTTCAGCAATAGGACCTCAGCATTGTGACCTCAGCATTGTGACCTCAACATTGTGACCTCAGCATTATGACCTCAGCAATAGGACCTCAGCATTGTGACCTCAGCATTGTGTCCTCAAAATTGTGACCTCAGCATTGTGACCTCAGCAATAGGACCTCAGCAATAGGACCTCAGCAATAGGACCTCAGCATTGTGACCTCAGCAATAGGACCTCAGCTATAGAACCTCAGCAATAGGACCTCAGCAATAGGACCTCAGCATTGTGACCTCCGCATTGTGACCTCAGCAATAGGACCTCAGCAATAGGACCTCAGCATTGTGACCTCAGCAATAGGACCTCAGCAATAGGACCTCAGCATTGTTACTTCAGAAATAGGACCTCAGCAACAGGACCTCAGCATTGTGACCTCAGCATTGTGACCTCAGGAATAGGACCTCAGCAATAGGACCTCAGCATTGTAAATTCAGCATTTTGACCTCAGCATTATGACCTCAGCAATAGGACCTGAGCAATAGGACCACAGCATTGAGACCTCAGCATTGTGACGTCAGCATTGTGACCTCAGCAATAGGACCTCAGCAATAGGACACCAGCATTGTGACCTCAGCATTGTGACCTCAGCATTGTGACCTCAGCAATAGGACCTCAGCATTATGACCTCAGCATTGTGACTTCAGCATTGTGACGTCAGCATTGTGACCTCAGCATTGTGACCTCAGCAATAGGACCACAGCATTGTGACCTCAGCATTGTGACCTCAGCATTGTGACCTCAGCAATAGGACCTCAGCAATAGAACCTTAGCAATAGGACCTCAGCAATAGGACCTCAGAAATAGGACCTCAGCAATAGGACCTCAGCATTGTGACCTCAGCATTGTAACCTCAGCAATAGGACCTCAGCAATAGGACCTCAGCATTGTGACCTCAGCATTGTGACCTCAGCAATAGGACCTCAGCAATAGGACCTCAGCATTATGACCTCAGCATTGTGACTTCAGCATTGTGACGTCAGCATTGTGACCTCAGCATTGTGACCTCAGCAATAGGACCTCAGCAATAGGACCTCAGCATTGTGACCTCAGCATTGTGACCTCAGCAATAGGACCTCTGCATTGTGACCTCAGCAATATAACCTTAGCAAAAGGACCTCAGCATTGTGACCTCAGCAATAGGACCTCAGCAATAGGACCTCAGCATTATGACCTCAGCATTGTGACTTCAGCATTGTGACGTCAGCATTGTGACCTCAGCATTGTGACCTCAGCAATAGGACCTCAGCAATAGGACCTCAGCATTGTGACCTCAGCATTGTGACCTCAGCAATAGGACCTCAGCATTGTGACCTCAGCAATAGAACCTTAGCAAAAGGACCTCAGCATTGTGACCTCAGCAATAGGACCTCAGCAATAGAACCTCAGCAATAGGACCTCAGCAATAGGACCTCAGAAATAGGACCTCAGCAATAGGACCTCAGTAAGAGGACCTCAGCATTGTAACCTCAGCAACAGGACCTCAGCAATAGGACCTCAGTATTGTGACCTCAGCATTGTGACCTCAGCAATAGGACCTCAGCAATAGGACCTCAGCAATAGGACCTCAGCATTGTGACCTCAGCATTGTGACTTCAGCATTGTGACGTCAGCATTGTGACCTCAGCATTGTGACCTCAGCAATAGGACCTCAGCAATAGGATCTCAGCATTGTGACCTCAGCATTGTGACCTCAGCAATAGGACCTCAGCATTGTGACCTCTGCAATAGGACCTCAGCAATAGGACCTCAGCATTGTGACATCAGCAATAGGACCTAAGCAATAGGACCTCAACAATAGGACCTCAGCATTGTGACCTCAGCAATAGGACCACAGCAATAGGACCTCAGCAATAGGACCTCAGCATTGTGACCTCTGCAATAGGACCTCAGCAATAGGACCTCAGCATTGTGACCTCAGCATTGTGACCTCTGCAATAGGACCTCAGCAATAGGACCTCAGCATTGTGACCTCAGAAATAGGACCTCAGCAATAGGACCTCAGCATTGTGACCTCAGCATTGTGACCTAAGCAATAGGACCTCAGCAATAGGACCTCAGCATTGTGACCTCAGCAATAGGACCTCAGCAATAGGACCTCAGCATTGTGACCTCAGCAATAGGACCTCAGCAATAGGATCTCAGCAATAGGACCTCAGCATTGTGACCTCAGCAATAGGACCTCAGCATTGTGACCTCAGCAAGAAGACCTCAGCAATAGGACCTCAGCATTGTGACCTCAGCAATAGGACCTCAGCAATAGGACCTCAGCAATAGGACCTCAGCATTGTGACCTCAGCAATAGGACCTCAGCAATAGGACCTCAGCAATAGGACCTAAGCATTGTGACCTCAGCAATAGGACCTCAGCAATAGGACCTCAGCAATAGGACCTCAGCATTCTGACCTCAGCATTGTGACCTCAGGAATAGGACCTCAGCAATAGGACCCCAGCATTGTGACCTCAGCAATAGGACCTCAGCAATAGGACCTCAGCAATTGGACCTAAGATATAGGACCTCAGCAATAGGACCTCAGCATTGTGACCTCAGCAATAGGACCTCAGCAATAGGACCTCAGCATTGTGACCTCAGCAATAGGACCTCAGCAATAGGATCTCAGCAATAGGACCTCAGCATTGTGACCTCAGCAATAGGACCTCAGCATTGTGACCTCAGCAAGAAGACCTCAGCAATAGGACCTCAGCCTTGTGACCTCAGCAATAGGACCTCAGCAACAGGACCTCAGCATTGTGACCTCAGCAATAGGACCTAAGCAATAGGACCTCAACAATAGGACCTAAGCATTGTGACCTCAGCAATAGGACCACAGCAATAAAACCTCAGCAATAGGACCTCAGCATTGTGACCTCAGCATTGTGACCTCAGCAATAGGACCTCAGCAATAGGACCTCAGCAATAGGACCTCAGCATTGTGACCTCAGCAATAGGACCTCAGCATTGTGACCTCAGCATTGTGACCTCAGAAATAGGACCTCAGCAACAGGACCTCAGCATTGTGACTTCAGCATTGTGACCTAAGCAATAGGACCTCAGCAATAGGACCTCAGCATTGTGACCTCAGCATTGTGACCTCAGCAATAGGACGTCAGCAATAGGACCTCAGCAATAGGACCTCATCAATAGGATCTCAGCAATAGGACCTCAGCATTGTGACCTCAGCAATAGGACCTGAGCATTGTGACCTCAGCAAGAAGACCTCAGCAATAGGACCTCAGCATTGTGACCTCAGCAATAGGACGTCAGCAATAGGACCTCAGCAATAGGACCTCAGCATTGTGACCTCAGCAATAGGACCTCAGCAATAGGACCTCAGCATTGTGACCTCAGAAATAGGACCTCAGCAACAGAACCTCAGCATTGTGACCTCAGCATTGTGACCTAAGCAATAGGACCTCAGCAATAGGACCTCAGCATTGTGACCTCAGCAATAGGACCTCAGCAATAGGACCTCAGCATTGTGACCTCAGCAACAGGATCTCAGCGTTGTGACCTCAGCAATAGGACCTCAGCAATAGGATCTCAGCAATAGGACCTCAGCATTGTGACCTCAGCAATAGGACCTCAGCATTGTGACCTCAGCAAGAAGACCTCAGCAATAGGACCTCAGCATTGTGACCTCAGCAATAGGACGTCAGCAATAGGACCTCAGCAATAGGACCTCAGCATTGTGACCTCAGCAATAGGACCTCAGCAACAGGACCTCAGCAATAGGAACTAAGCATTGTGACCTCAGCAATAGGACCTCAGCAATAGGACCTCAGCAATAGGACCTCAGCAATAGGACCTCAGCATTGTGACCTCAGGAATAGGACCTCAGCAATAGGACCTCAGCATTGTGACCTCAGCAATAGGACCTCAGCAATAGGATCTCAGCAATAGGACCTCAGCATTGTGACCTCAGCAATAGGACCTCAGCATTGTGACCTCAGCAAGAAGACCTCAGCAATAGGACCTCAGCCTTGTGACCTCAGCAATAGGACCTCAGCAACAGGACCTCAGCATTGTGACCTCAGCAATAGGACCTAAGCAATAGGACCTCAACAATAGGACCTCAGCATTGTGACCTCAGCAATAGGACCACAGCAATAGGACCTCAGCAATAGGACCTCAGCATTGTGACCTCTTCATTGTGACCTCAGCAATAGGACCTCAGCAATAGGACCTCAGCAATAGGACCTCAGCATTGTGACCTCAGCAATAGGACCTCAGCAATAGGACCTCAGCATTGTGACCTCAGCAATAGGACCTCAGCAATAGGACCTCAGCATTGTGACCTCAATATTGTGACTTCAGCAGTAGGACCTCAGCAATAGGACCTGAGCATTGTGACCTCAGCCATAGGACCTCAGCAATAGGACCTCAGCAATAGAACCTTAGCAAAGGGACCTCAGCATTGTGACCTCAGCAATAGGACCTCAGCAATAGGACCTCGGCAGTAGGACCTCAGCATTGTGACCTCAGCATTGTGACCTCAGCAATAGGACCTCAGCAATAAGACCTCAGCCTTGGGAACTCAGCAAGAGGACTTCAGCAATAGGACCTCAGCATTGTGACCTGAGCATTGTGACCTCAACATTGTGACCTCAGCATTTTGACCTCAGCAATAGGACCTCAGCATTGTGACCTCAGCATTGTGTCCTCAGCATTGTGACCTCAGCATTGTGACCTCAGCAATAGGACCTCAGCAATAGGACCTCAGCAATAGGACCTCAGCATTGTGACCTCAGCAATAGGACCTCAGCTATAGAACCTCAGCAATAGGACCTCAGCAATAGGACCTCAGCATTGTGACCTCCGCATTGTGACCTCAGCAATAGGACCTCAGCAATAGGACCTCAGCATTGTGACCTCAGCAATAGGACCTCAGCAATAGGACCTCAGCATTGTGACCTCAGCAATAGGACCTAAGAAATAGGACCTCAACAATAGGACCTCAGCATTGTGACCTCAGCAATAGGACCACAGCAATAGGACCTCAGCAATAGGACCTCAGCATTGTGACCTCTGCAATAGGACCTCAGCAATAGGACCTCAGCAATAGGACCTCAGCAATAGGACCTCAGCATTGTGACCTCTGCAATAGGACCTCAGCAATAGGACCTCAGCATTGTGACCTCAGAAATAGGACCTCAGCAACAGGACCTCAGCATTGTGACCTCAGCATTGTGACCTAAGCAATAGGACCTCAGCAATAGGACCTCAGCATTGTGACCTCAGCAATAGGACCTCAGCAATAGGACCTCACCATTGTGACCTCAGCAATAGGACCTCAGCAATAGGATCTCAGCAATAGGACCTCAGCATTGTGACCTCAGCAATAGGACCTCAGCAATGTGACCTCAGCAAGAAGACCTCAGCAATAGGAACTCAGCATTGTGACCTCAGCAATAGGACCTCAGCAATAGGACCTCAGCAATAGGACCTCAGCATTGTGACCTCAGCAATAGGACCTCAGCAATAGCACCTCAGCAATAGGACCTAAGCATTGTGACCTCAGCAATAGGACCTCAGCAATAGGACCTCAGCAATAGGACCTCAGCATTCTGACCTCAGCATTGTGACCTCAGGAATAGGACCTCAGCAATAGGACCCCAGCATTGTGACCTCAGCAATAGGACCTCAGCAATAGGACCTCAGCAATAGGACCTAAGATATAGGACCTCAGCAATAGGACCTCAGCATTGTGATCTCAGCAATAGGACCTCAGCAATAGGACCTCAGCATTGTGACCTCAGCAATAGGACCTCAGCAATAGGATCTCAGCAATAGGACCTCAGCATTGTGACCTCAGCAATAGGACCTCAGCATTGTGACCTCAGCAAGAAGACCTCAGCAATAGGACCTCAGCAATAGGACCTCAGCAACAGGACCTCAGCATTGCGACCTCAGCAATAGGACCTAAGCAATAGGACCTCAACAATAGGACCTCAGCATTGTGACCTCAGCAATAGGACCACAGCAATAAAACCTCAGCAATAGGACCTCAGCATTGTGACCTCTTCATTGTGACCTCAGCAATAGGACCTCAGCAATAGGACCTCAGCAATAGGACCTCAGCATTGTGACCTCAGCAATAGGACCTCAGCATTGTGACCTCAGCATTGTGACCTCAGAAATAGGACCTCAGCAACAGGACCTCAGCATTGTGACTTCAGCATTGTGACCTAAGCAATAGGACCTCAGCAACAGGACCTCAGCATTGTGACCTCAGCAATAGGACCTCAGCAATAGGACCTCAGCATTGTGACCTCAGCAATAGGACGTCAGCAATAGGACCTCAGCAATAGGACCTCAGCAAAAGGATCTCAGCAATAGGACCTCAGCATTGTGACCTCAGCAATAGGACCTCAGCATTGTGACCTCAGCAAGAAGACCTCAGCAATAGGACCTCAGCATTGTGACCTCAGCAATAGGACGTCAGCAATAGGACCTCAGCAATAGGACCTCAGCATTGTGACCTCAGCAATAGGACCTCAGCAATAGGACCTCAGCATTGTGACCTCAGAAATAGGACCTCAGCAACAGGACCTCAGCATTGTGACCTCAGCATTGTGACCTAAGCAATAGGACCTCAGCAATAGGACCTCAGCATTGTGACCTCAGCAATAGGACCTCAGCAATAGGACCTCAGCATTGTGACCTCAGCAACAGGATCTCAGCGTTGTGACCTCAGCAATAGGACCTCAGCAATAGGATCTCAGCAATAGGACCTCAGCATTGTGACCTCAGCAATAGGACCTCAGCATTGTGACCTCAGCAAGAAGACCTCAGCAATAGGACCTCAGCATTGTGACCTCAGCAATAGGACGTCAGCAATAGGACCTCAGCAATAGGACCTCAGCAATAGGACCTCAGCAATAGGACCTCAGCATTGTGACCTCAGAAATAGGAACTAAGCATTGTGACCTCAGCAATAGGACCTCAGCAATAGGACCACAGCAATAGGACCTCAGCATTCTGACCTCAGCATTGTGACCTCAGGAATCGGACCTCTGCAATACGACCTCAGCATTCTGACCTCAGCATTGTGACCTCAGCAATAGGACCTCAGCAATAGGACCTCAGCATTGTGACCTCAGCAATAGGACCTCAGCAATAGGATCTCAGCAATAGGACCTCAGCATTGTGACCTCAGCAATAGGACCTCAGCATTGTGACCTCAGCAAGAAGACCTCAGCAATAGGACCTCAGCCTTGTGACCTCAGCAATAGGACCTCAGCAACAGGACCTCAGCATTGTGACCTCAGCAATAGGACCTAAGCAATAGGACCTCAACAATAGGACCTCAGCATTCTGACCTCAGCATTGTGACCTCAGGAATAGGACCTCAGCAATAGGACCCCAGCATTGTGACCTCAGCAATAGGACCTCAGCAATAGGACCTCAGCAATAGGACCTAAGATATAGGACCTCAGCAATAGGACCTCAGCAATAGGACCTCAGGAATAGGGCCTCAGCAATAGGACCTCAGAATTGTGACCTCAGCAATAGGACCTCAGCAATAGGATCTCAGCAATAGGACCTCAGCATTGTGACCTCAGCAATAGGACCTCAGCATTGTGACCTCAGCAAGAAGACCTCAGCAATAGGACCTCAGCAATAGGACCTCAGCAACAGGACCTCAGCATTGCGACCTCAGCAATAGGACCTAAGCAATAGGACCTCAACAATAGGACCTCAGCATTGTGACCTCAGCAATAGGACCACAGCAATAAAACCTCAGCAATAGGACCTCAGCATTGTGACCTCTTCATTGTGACCTCAGCAATAGGACCTCAGCAATAGGACCTCAGCAATAGGACCTCAGCATTGTGACCTCAGCAATAGGACCTCAGCATTGTGACCTCAGCAATAGGACGTCAGCAATAGGACCTCAGCAATAGGACCTCAGCAATAGGACCTCAGCAATAGGACCTCAGCATTGTGACCTCAGAAATAGGACCTCAGCAACAGGACCTCAGCATTGTGACCTCAGCATTGTGACCTCAGCAAGAAGACCTCAGCAATAGGACCTCAGCATTGTGACCTCAGCAATAGGACGTCAGCAATAGGACCTCAGCAATAGGACCTCAGCATTGTGACCTCAGCAATAGGACCTCAGCAATAGGACCTCAGCATTGTGACCTCAGAAATAGGACCTCAGCAACAGGACCTCAGCATTGTGACCTCAGCATTGTGACCTAAGCAATAGGACCTCAGCAATAGGACCTCAGCATTGTGACCTCAGCAATAGGACCTCAGCAATAGGACCTCAGCATTGTGACCTCAGCAATAGGACCTCAGCAATAGGACCTCAGCAATAGGACCTCAGCAATAGGATCTCAGCAATAGGACCTCAGCATTGTGACCTCAGCAATAGGACCTCAGCAATAGGACCTCAGCATTGTGACCTCAGCAATAGGACCTCAGCAATAGGATCTCAGCAATAGGACCTCAGCATTGTGACCTCAGCAATAGGACCTCAGCATTGTGACCTCAGCAAGAAGACCTCAGCAATAGGACCTCAGCCTTGTGACCTCAGCAATAGGACCTCAGCAACAGGACCTCAGCATTGTGACCTCAGCAATAGGACCTAAGCAATAGGACCTCAACAATAGGACCTCAGCATTGTGACCTCAGCAATAGGACCACAGCAATAGGACCTCAGCAATAGGACCTCAGCATTGTGACCTCTTCATTGTGACCTCAGCAATAGGACCTCAGCAATAGGACCTCAGCAATAGGACCTCAGCATTGTGACCTCAGCAATAGGACCTCAGCAATAGGACCTCAGCATTGTGACCTCAGCAATAGGACCTCAGCAATAGGACCTCAGCATTGTGACCTCAATATTGTGACTTCAGCAGTAGGACCTCAGCAATAGGACCTGAGCATTGTGACCTCAGCCATAGGACCTCAGCAATAGGACCTCAGCAATAGAACCTTAGCAAAGGGACCTCAGCATTGTGACCTCAGCAATAGGACCTCAGCAATAGGACCTCGGCAGTAGGACCTCAGCATTGTGACCTCAGCATTGTGACCTCAGCAATAGGACCTCAGCAATAAGACCTCAGCCTTGGGAACTCAGCAAGAGGACTTCAGCAATAGGACCTCAGCATTGTGACCTGAGCATTGTGACCTCAACATTGTGACCTCAGCATTTTGACCTCAGCAATAGGACCTCAGCATTGTGACCTCAGCATTGTGTCCTCAGCATTGTGACCTCAGCATTGTGACCTCAGCAATAGGACCTCAGCAATAGGACCTCAGCAATAGGACCTCAGCATTGTGACCTCAGCAATAGGACCTCAGCTATAGAACCTCAGCAATAGGACCTCAGCAATAGGACCTCAGCATTGTGACCTCCGCATTGTGACCTCAGCAATAGGACCTCAGCAATAGGACCTCAGCATTGTGACCTCAGCAATAGGACCTCAGCAATAGGACCTCAGCATTGTGACCTCAGCAATAGGACCTAAGAAATAGGACCTCAACAATAGGACCTCAGCATTGTGACCTCAGCAATAGGACCACAGCAATAGGACCTCAGCAATAGGACCTCAGCATTGTGACCTCTGCAATAGGACCTCAGCAATAGGACCTCAGCAATAGGACCTCAGCAATAGGACCTCAGCATTGTGACCTCTGCAATAGGACCTCAGCAATAGGACCTCAGCATTGTGACCTCAGAAATAGGACCTCAGCAACAGGACCTCAGCATTGTGACCTCAGCATTGTGACCTAAGCAATAGGACCTCAGCAATAGGACCTCAGCATTGTGACCTCAGCAATAGGACCTCAGCAATAGGACCTCACCATTGTGACCTCAGCAATAGGACCTCAGCAATAGGATCTCAGCAATAGGACCTCAGCATTGTGACCTCAGCAATAGGACCTCAGCAATGTGACCTCAGCAAGAAGACCTCAGCAATAGGAACTCAGCATTGTGACCTCAGCAATAGGACCTCAGCAATAGGACCTCAGCAATAGGACCTCAGCATTGTGACCTCAGCAATAGGACCTCAGCAATAGCACCTCAGCAATAGGACCTAAGCATTGTGACCTCAGCAATAGGACCTCAGCAATAGGACCTCAGCAATAGGACCTCAGCATTCTGACCTCAGCATTGTGACCTCAGGAATAGGACCTCAGCAATAGGACCCCAGCATTGTGACCTCAGCAATAGGACCTCAGCAATAGGACCTCAGCAATAGGACCTAAGATATAGGACCTCAGCAATAGGACCTCAGCATTGTGATCTCAGCAATAGGACCTCAGCAATAGGACCTCAGCATTGTGACCTCAGCAATAGGACCTCAGCAATAGGATCTCAGCAATAGGACCTCAGCATTGTGACCTCAGCAATAGGACCTCAGCATTGTGACCTCAGCAAGAAGACCTCAGCAATAGGACCTCAGCAATAGGACCTCAGCAACAGGACCTCAGCATTGCGACCTCAGCAATAGGACCTAAGCAATAGGACCTCAACAATAGGACCTCAGCATTGTGACCTCAGCAATAGGACCACAGCAATAAAACCTCAGCAATAGGACCTCAGCATTGTGACCTCTTCATTGTGACCTCAGCAATAGGACCTCAGCAATAGGACCTCAGCAATAGGACCTCAGCATTGTGACCTCAGCAATAGGACCTCAGCATTGTGACCTCAGCATTGTGACCTCAGAAATAGGACCTCAGCAACAGGACCTCAGCATTGTGACTTCAGCATTGTGACCTAAGCAATAGGACCTCAGCAACAGGACCTCAGCATTGTGACCTCAGCAATAGGACCTCAGCAATAGGACCTCAGCATTGTGACCTCAGCAATAGGACGTCAGCAATAGGACCTCAGCAATAGGACCTCAGCAAAAGGATCTCAGCAATAGGACCTCAGCATTGTGACCTCAGCAATAGGACCTCAGCATTGTGACCTCAGCAAGAAGACCTCAGCAATAGGACCTCAGCATTGTGACCTCAGCAATAGGACGTCAGCAATAGGACCTCAGCAATAGGACCTCAGCATTGTGACCTCAGCAATAGGACCTCAGCAATAGGACCTCAGCATTGTGACCTCAGAAATAGGACCTCAGCAACAGGACCTCAGCATTGTGACCTCAGCATTGTGACCTAAGCAATAGGACCTCAGCAATAGGACCTCAGCATTGTGACCTCAGCAATAGGACCTCAGCAATAGGACCTCAGCATTGTGACCTCAGCAACAGGATCTCAGCGTTGTGACCTCAGCAATAGGACCTCAGCAATAGGATCTCAGCAATAGGACCTCAGCATTGTGACCTCAGCAATAGGACCTCAGCATTGTGACCTCAGCAAGAAGACCTCAGCAATAGGACCTCAGCATTGTGACCTCAGCAATAGGACGTCAGCAATAGGACCTCAGCAATAGGACCTCAGCAATAGGACCTCAGCAATAGGACCTCAGCATTGTGACCTCAGAAATAGGAACTAAGCATTGTGACCTCAGCAATAGGACCTCAGCAATAGGACCACAGCAATAGGACCTCAGCATTCTGACCTCAGCATTGTGACCTCAGGAATCGGACCTCTGCAATACGACCTCAGCATTCTGACCTCAGCATTGTGACCTCAGCAATAGGACCTCAGCAATAGGACCTCAGCATTGTGACCTCAGCAATAGGACCTCAGCAATAGGATCTCAGCAATAGGACCTCAGCATTGTGACCTCAGCAATAGGACCTCAGCATTGTGACCTCAGCAAGAAGACCTCAGCAATAGGACCTCAGCCTTGTGACCTCAGCAATAGGACCTCAGCAACAGGACCTCAGCATTGTGACCTCAGCAATAGGACCTAAGCAATAGGACCTCAACAATAGGACCTCAGCATTCTGACCTCAGCATTGTGACCTCAGGAATAGGACCTCAGCAATAGGACCCCAGCATTGTGACCTCAGCAATAGGACCTCAGCAATAGGACCTCAGCAATAGGACCTAAGATATAGGACCTCAGCAATAGGACCTCAGCAATAGGACCTCAGGAATAGGGCCTCAGCAATAGGACCTCAGAATTGTGACCTCAGCAATAGGACCTCAGCAATAGGATCTCAGCAATAGGACCTCAGCATTGTGACCTCAGCAATAGGACCTCAGCATTGTGACCTCAGCAAGAAGACCTCAGCAATAGGACCTCAGCAATAGGACCTCAGCAACAGGACCTCAGCATTGCGACCTCAGCAATAGGACCTAAGCAATAGGACCTCAACAATAGGACCTCAGCATTGTGACCTCAGCAATAGGACCACAGCAATAAAACCTCAGCAATAGGACCTCAGCATTGTGACCTCTTCATTGTGACCTCAGCAATAGGACCTCAGCAATAGGACCTCAGCAATAGGACCTCAGCATTGTGACCTCAGCAATAGGACCTCAGCATTGTGACCTCAGCAATAGGACGTCAGCAATAGGACCTCAGCAATAGGACCTCAGCAATAGGACCTCAGCAATAGGACCTCAGCATTGTGACCTCAGAAATAGGACCTCAGCAACAGGACCTCAGCATTGTGACCTCAGCATTGTGACCTCAGCAAGAAGACCTCAGCAATAGGACCTCAGCATTGTGACCTCAGCAATAGGACGTCAGCAATAGGACCTCAGCAATAGGACCTCAGCATTGTGACCTCAGCAATAGGACCTCAGCAATAGGACCTCAGCATTGTGACCTCAGAAATAGGACCTCAGCAACAGGACCTCAGCATTGTGACCTCAGCATTGTGACCTAAGCAATAGGACCTCAGCAATAGGACCTCAGCATTGTGACCTCAGCAATAGGACCTCAGCAATAGGACCTCAGCATTGTGACCTCAGCAATAGGACCTCAGCAATAGGACCTCAGCAATAGGACCTCAGCAATAGGATCTCAGCAATAGGACCTCAGCATTGTGACCTCAGCAATAGGACCTCAGCATTGTGACCTCAGCAATAGGACCTCAGCAATAGGACCTCAGCATTGTGACCTCAGCAATAGGACGTCAGCAATAGGACCTCAGCAATAGGACCTCAGCATTGTGACCTCAGCAATAGGACCTCAGCAATAGGACCTCAGCAATAGGAACTAAGCATTGTGACCTCAGCAATAGGACCTCAGCAATAGGACCACAGCAATAGGACCTCAGCATTCTGACCTCAGCATTGTGACCTCAGGAATCGGACCTCTGCAATACGACCTCAGCATTCTGACCTCAGCATTGTGACCTCAGCAATAGGACCTCAGCAATAGGACCTCAGCATTGTGACCTCAGCATTGTGACCTCAGAAATAGGAACTAAGCATTGTGACCTCAGCAATAGGACCTCAGCAATAGGACCACAGCAATAGGACCTCAGCATTCTGACCTCAGCATTGTGACCTCAGGAATCGGACCTCTGCAATACGACCTCAGCATTCTGACCTCAGCATTGTGACCTCAGCAATAGGACCTCAGCAATAGGACCTCAGCAATAGGACCTCAGCATTGTGACCTCAGAAATAGGAACTAAGCATTGTGACCTCAGCAATAGGACCTCAGCAATAGGACCACAGCAATAGGACCTCAGCATTCTGACCTCAGCATTGTGACCTCAGGAATCGGACCTCTGCAATACGACCTCAGCATTCTGACCTCAGCATTGTGACCTCAGCAATAGGACCTCAGCAATAGGACCTCAGGAATAGGGCCTCAGCAATAGGACCTCAGAATTGTGACCTCAGCAATAGGACCTCAGCAATAGGATCTCAGCAATAGGACCTCAGCATTGTGACCTCAGCAATAGGACCTCAGCATTGTGACCTCAGCAAGAAGACCTCAGCAATAGGACCTCAGCAATAGGACCTCAGCAACAGGACCTCAGCATTGCGACCTCAGCAATAGGACCTAAGCAATAGGACCTCAACAATAGGACCTCAGCATTGTGACCTCAGCAATAGGACCACAGCAATAAAACCTCAGCAATAGGACCTCAGCATTGTGACCTCTTCATTGTGACCTCAGCAATAGGACCTCAGCAATAGGACCTCAGCAATAGGACCTCAGCATTGTGACCTCAGCAATAGGACCTCAGCATTGTGACCTCAGCAATAGGACGTCAGCAATAGGACCTCAGCAATAGGACCTCAGCAATAGGACCTCAGCAATAGGACCTCAGCATTGTGACCTCAGAAATAGGACCTCAGCAACAGGACCTCAGCATTGTGACCTCAGCATTGTGACCTCAGCAAGAAGACCTCAGCAATAGGACCTCAGCATTGTGACCTCAGCAATAGGACGTCAGCAATAGGACCTCAGCAATAGGACCTCAGCATTGTGACCTCAGCAATAGGACCTCAGCAATAGGACCTCAGCATTGTGACCTCAGAAATAGGACCTCAGCAACAGGACCTCAGCATTGTGACCTCAGCATTGTGACCTAAGCAATAGGACCTCAGCAATAGGACCTCAGCATTGTGACCTCAGCAATAGGACCTCAGCAATAGGACCTCAGCATTGTGACCTCAGCAAAAGGATCTCAGCGTTGTGACCTCAGCAATAGGACCTCAGCAATAGGATCTCAGCAATAGGACCTCAGCATTGTGACCTCAGCAATAGGACCTCAGCATTGTGACCTCAGCAATAGGACCTCAGCAATAGGACCTCAGCATTGTGACCTCAGCAATAGGACGTCAGCAATAGGACCTCAGCAATAGGACCTCAGCATTGTGACCTCAGCAATAGGACCTCAGCAATAGGACCTCAGCAATAGGAACTAAGCATTGTGACCTCAGCAATAGGACCTCAGCAATAGGACCACAGCAATAGGACCTCAGCATTCTGACCTCAGCATTGTGACCTCAGGAATCGGACCTCTGCAATACGACCTCAGCATTCTGACCTCAGCATTGTGACCTCAGCAATAGGACCTCAGCAATAGGACCTCAGCATTGTGACCTCAGCAATAGGACCTCAGCAATAGGACCTCAGCAATAGGACCTCAGCATTGTGACCTCAGCAACAGGATCTCAGCGTTGTGACCTCAGCAATAGGACCTCAGCAATAGGATCTCAGCAATAGGACCTCAGCATTGTGACCTCAGCAATAGGACCTCAGCATTGTGACCTCAGCAAGAAGACCTCAGCAATAGGACCTCAGCATTGTGACCTCAGCAATAGGACGTCAGCAATAGGACCTCAGCAATAGGACCTCAGCATTGTGACCTCAGCAATAGGACCTCAGCAATAGGACCTCAGCAATAGGACCTCAGCAATAGGATCTCAGCAATAGGACCTCAGCATTGTGACCTCAGCAATAGGACCTCAGCATTGTGACCTCAGCAACAGGACCTCAGCATTGTGACCTCAGCAATAGGACCTAAGCAATAGGACCTCAACAATAGGACCTCAGCATTCTGACCTCAGCATTGTGACCTCAGGAATAGGACCTCAGCAATAGGACCCCAGCATTGTGACCTCAGCAATAGGACCTCAGCAATAGGACCTCAGCAATAGGACCTAAGATATAGGACCTCAGCAATAGGACCTCAGCATTGTGATCTCAGCAATAGGACCTCAGCAATAGGACCTCAGCATTGTGACCTCAGCAATAGGACCTCAGCAATAGGATCTCAGCAATAGGACCTCAGCATTGTGACCTCAGCAATAGGACCTCAGCATTGTGACCTCAGCAAGAAGACCTCAGCAATAGGACCTCAGCAATAGGACCTCAGCAACAGGACCTCAGCATTGCGACCTCAGCAATAGGACCTAAGCAATAGGACCTCAACAATAGGACCTCAGCATTGTGACCTCAGCAATAGGACCACAGCAATAAAACCTCAGCAATAGGACCTCAGCATTGTGACCTCTTCATTGTGACCTCAGCAATAGGACCTCAGCAATAGGACCTCAGCAATAGGACCTCAGCATTGTGACCTCAGCAATAGGACCTCAGCATTGTGACCTCAGCAATAGGACGTCAGTAATAGGACCTCAGCAATAGGACCTCAGCAATAGGACCTCAGCAATAGGACCTCAGCATTGTGACCTCAGAAATAGGACCTCAGCAACAGGACCTCAGCATTGTGACCTCAGCATTGTGACCTCAGCAAGAAGACCTCAGCAATAGGACCTCAGCATTGTGACCTCAGCAATAGGACCTAATCAATAGGACCTCAACAATAGGACCTCAGCATTCTGACCTCAGCATTGTGACCTCAGCAATAGGACCTCAGCAATAGGACCCCAGCATTGTGACCTCAGCAATAGGACCTCAGCAATAGGACCTCAGCAATAGGACCTCAGCATTGTGATCTCAGCAATAGGACCTCAGCAATAGGACCTCAGCATTGTGACCTCAGCAATAGGACCTCAGCAATAGGATCTCAGCAATAGGACCTCAGCATTGTGACCTCAGCAATAGGACCTCAGCATTGTGACCTCAGCAAGAAGACCTCAGCAATAGGACCTCAGCAATAGGACCTCAGCAACAGGACCTCAGCATTGCGACCTCAGCAATAGGACCTAAGCAATAGGACCTCAACAATAGGACCTCAGCATTGTGACCTCAGCAATAGGACCACAGCAATAATACCTCAGCAATAGGACCTCAGCATTGTGACCTCTTCATTGTGACCTCAGCAATAGGACCTCAGCAATAGGACCTCAGCAATAGGACCTCAGCATTGTGACCTCAGCAATAGGACCTCAGCATTGTGACCTCAGCAATAGGACGTCAGCAATAGGACCTCAGCAATAGGACCTCAGCAATAGGACCTCAGCAATAGGACCTCAGCATTGTGACCTCAGAAATAGGACCTCAGCAACAGGACCTCAGCATTGTGACCTCAGCATTGTGACCTCAGCAAGAAGACCTCAGCAATAGGACCTCAGCATTGTGACCTCAGCAATAGGACGTCAGCAATAGGACCTCAGCAATAGGACCTCAGCATTGTGACCTCAGCAATAGGACCTCAGCAATAGGACCTCAGCATTGTGACCTCAGAAATAGGACCTCAGCAACAGGACCTCAGCATTGTGACCTCAGCATTGTGACCTAAGCAATAGGACCTCAGCAATAGGACCTCAGCATTGTGACCTCAGCAATAGGACCTCAGCAATAGGACCTCAGCATTGTGACCTCAGCAACAGGATCTCAGCGTTGTGACCTCAGCAATAGGACCTCAGCAATAGGATCTCAGCAATAGGACCTCAGCATTGTGACCTCAGCAATAGGACCTCAGCATTGTGACCTCAGCAAGAAGACCTCAGCAATAGGACCTCAGCATTGTGACCTCAGCAATAGGACGTCAGCAATAGGACCTCAGCAATAGGACCTCAGCATTGTGACCTCAGCAATAGGACCTCAGCAATAGGACCTCAGCAATAGGAACTAAGCATTGTGACCTCAGCAATAGGACCTCAGCAATAGGACCACAGCAATAGGACCTCAGCATTCTGACCTCAGCATTGTGACCTCAGGAATCGGACCTCTGCAATACGACCTCAGCATTGTGACCTCAGCATTGTGACCTCAGCAATAGGACCTCAGCAATAGGACCTCAGCATTGTGACCTCAGCAATAGGACCTCAGCAATAGGATCTCAGCAATAGGACCTCAGCATTGTGACCTCAGCAAGAGGACCTCAGCATTGTGACCTCAGCAAGAAGACCTCAGCAATAGGACCTCAGCCTTGTGACCTCAGCAATAGGACCTCAGCAATAGGACCTCAGCATTGTGACCTCTTCATTGTGACCTCAGCAATAGGACCACAGCAATAGGACCTCAGCAATAGGACCTCAGCATTGTGACCTCTTCATTGTGACCTCAGCAATAGGACCTCAGCAATAGGACCTCAGCAATAGGACCTCAGCATTGTGACCTCAGCAATAGGACCTCAGCAATAGGACCTCAGCATTGTGACCTCAGAAATAGGACCTCAGCAACAGGACCTCAGCATTGTGACATCAGCATTGTGACCTCAGGAATAGGACCTCAGCAATAGGACCTCAGCATTGTAAATTCAGCATTTTGACCTCAGCATTATGACCTCAGCAATAGGACCTGAACAATAGGACCACAGCATTGAGACCTCAGCATTGTGACGTCAGCAGTGTGACCTCAGCAATAGGACCTCAGCAATACGACACCAGCATTGTGACCTCAGCAATAGGACTTCAGCTATAGAACCTCAGCAATAGGACCTCAGCAATAGGACCTCAGCATTGTGACCTCAACATTGTGACTTCAGCAGTAGGACCTCAGCAATAGGACCTTAGCATTGTGACCTCAGTCATAGGACCTCAGCAATAGGACCTCAGTAATAGGACCTCAGCAGTAGGACCTCAGAATTGTGACCTCAGCCATAGGACCTCAGCAATAGGACCTCAGCAATAGGACCTCAGCAATAGGACCTCAGCAGTAGGACCTCAGCATTGTGACCTCAGCCATAGGACCTCAGCAATAGGACCTCAGCAATAGGACCTCAGCAATAGGACCTCAGCATTGTGACCACAGCAATAGGACCTCAGCAATAGGACCTCAGCATTGTGACCTCAGCTTGTGACCTCAGCAATAGGACCTCAGCAATAGGAATTCAGCAATAGGACCTCAGCATTGAGACCTCAGAAATAGGACCTCAGCAATAGGACCTCAGCAATAGGACCTCAGCAATAAGACCTCAACATTGTGAACTCAGCATTGTAACCTCAGCAAAAGGATCTCGGCAGTAGGACCTCAGCAATAGGACCTCAGCATTGTGACCTCAGCATTAGGACCTCAGGAATAGGACCTCAGCAATAGGACCTCAGCAATAGGACCTCAGCATTGTGACCTCAGCAATAGGACTTCAGCAATAGGACCTCAGTAATAGGACCTCAGGTTTGTGACCTCAGCATTGAGACCTCAGCATTGTGACCTCACCAATAGGACCTCAGCAATAGGACCTCAGCAATAGGACCTCAGCATTGTGACCTCAGCAATAGGACCTCAGCAATAGGACCTCATCATTAGGACCTCAGAAATAGGACCTCAGCATGTGACCTCATCATTGTGACCTCAGCATTGTGACCTCAGCAATAGGACCTCAGCAATAGGACCTCATCATTAGGACCTCAGAAATAGGACCTCAGCATTGTGACCTCATCATTGTGACCTCAGCATTGTGACCTCAGCAATAGGACCTCAGCATTGTGACCTCAGCAATAGGACCTCAGCAATAGGACCTCATCATTAGGACCTCAGAAATAGGACCTCAGCATTGTGACCTCATCATTGTGACCTCAGCATTTTGACCTCAGCAATAGGACCTCAGCAATAGGACCTCATCATTAGGACCTCAGAAATAGGTCCTCAGCATTGTGACCTCATCATTGTGACCTCAGCATTGTGACCTCAGCAATAGGACCTCAGCAATAGGACCTCATCATTAGGACCTCAGAAATAGGACCTCAGCATTGTGACCTCAGCAATAGGACCTCAGCATTGTGACCTCATCATTGTGACCTCAGCAATAGGACCACAGCATTGTGACCTCAGCATTGTGACCTCAGCATTGTGACCACAGCAATAGGACCTCAGCAATAGAACCTCAGCAATAGGACCTCAGCAATAGGACCTCAGAAATAGGACCTCAGCAATAGGACCTCAGTAAGAGGACCTCAGCATTGTAACCTCAGCAATAGGACCTCAGCAATACGACCTCAGCAATAGGACCTCAGCATTGTGACCTCAGCATTGTGACGTCAGCATTGTGACCTCAGCATTGTGACCTCAGCAATAGGACCTCAGCAATAGGACCTCAGCATTGTGACCTCAGCATTGTGACCTCAGCAATAGGACCTCAGTATTGTGACCTCAGCAATAGAACCTTAGCAATAGGACCTCAGCATTGTGACCTCAGCAATAGTACCTCAGCATTGTGACGTCAGCATTGTGACCTCAGCAAGAGGACCTCAGCAATAGGACCTCAGCATTGTGACCTCAGCATTGTGACGTCAGCATTGTGACCTCAGCAATAGGACCTCAGCAATAGGACCTCAGCAACACAGCCTCAGCATTGTGACCTCAGCAATAGGACGTCAGCAATAGAACCTCAGCAATAGGACCTCAGCATTGTGACCTCAGCAATAGGACCTCAGCATTGTGACCTCAGCAAGAAGACCTCAGCAATAGGACCTCAGCATTGTGACCTCAGCAATAGGACGTCAGCAATAGGACCTCAGCAATAGGACCTCAGCATTGTGACCTCAGCAATAGGACCTCAGCAATAGGACCTCAGCAATAGGAACTAAGCATTGTGACCTCAGCAATAGGACCTCAGCAATAGGACCACAGCAATAGGACCTCAGCATTCTGACCTCAGCATTGTGACCTCAGGAATCGGACCTCTGCAATACGACCTCAGCATTCTGACCTCAGCATTGTGACCTCAGCAATAGGACCTCAGCAATAGGACCTCAGCATTGTGACCTCAGCAATAGGACCTCAGCAATAGGATCTCAGCAATAGGACCTCAGCATTGTGACCTCAGCAATAGGACCTCAGCATTGTGACCTCAGCAAGAAGACCTCAGCAATAGGACCTCAGCCTTGTGACCTCAGCAATAGGACCTCAGCAACAGGACCTCAGCATTGTGACCTCAGCAATAGGACCTCAGCAATAGAACCTCAGCAATAGGACCTCAGCATTTTGACCTCAGCATTGTGACCTCAGCAATAGGACCTCAGCAATAGGACCTCAGCAATAGGACCGCAGCATTGTGACCTCAGCATTGTGACCTCAGCATTGTGACCTCAGTAATAGGACCTCAGAAATAGGACCTCAGCATTGTGACCTCAGCAATAGGACCTCAGCATTGTGACCTAATCAATAGGACCTCAGCATTGTGAACTCAGCATTGTAACCTCAGCAATAGGACCTAAGCAATAGGTCCTCAGCAATAGGACCTCAGCATTGTGACCTCAGCAATACGGCCTCAGCAATAGGACCTCGTAATTGTGACCTCAGCCTTGGGACCTCAGCCTTGGGACCTCAGCATTGTGACCTCAGCATTGTGACCTCAGCAATAGGACCTCAGCAATAGGACCTCAGCATTGTGACCTCTGCATTGTGACCTCAGCAATAGGACCTCAGCAATAGGACCTCAGCAATAGGACCTGAGGTATAGGACCTCAGCATTGTGACCTCAGCAATAGGACCTCAGCAATAGGACCTCAGCATTGTGACCTCAGCAATAGGACCTCAGCAATAGGACTTCAGCAATGGGACCTCAGCATTGTGACCTCAGCAATAGGACCTCAGCAATAGGACCTCAGCATTGTGACCTCAGCAATAGGACCTCAGCAATAGGACCTCAGCAATAGGACATCAGCAATAGCACCTCTGCAATAGGACCTTGGCAATAGGACCTAAGCATTTTGACCTCAGCAATAGGACCTCAGCAATAGGACCTCAGCAATACGACATCAGCAATAGGACCTCAGCAATAGGACCTCAGCATTGTGACCTCAGCAATAGGACCTCAGCATTGTGACCTCAGCATTGTGACCTCAGCAATAGGACCTCAGCATTGTGACCTCAGGAATAGGACCTCAGCATTGTGACCTCAGCATTGTGACCTCAGCAATAGGACCTCAGCATTGTGACCTCAGCAATAGGACCTAAGCAATAGGACCTAAGCAATAGGACCTCAGCATTGTGACGTCCGCAATAAGACCTCAGCAATAGGACCTCAGCAATAGGACCTCAGAATTGTGACCTCACCATTGTGACCTCAGCAATAGGACCCCAGCATTGTGACCTCAGCATTAGGAACTCAGCAATAGGACCTCAGCAAGAGGACCTAAGCAATAAGACCTCAGTAATAGGACCTCAGCATTGTGACCTCAGCAATAGGACCTCAGCAATAGGACCTCAGGAAAAGAACCTCAGAATTGTGACCTCTGAATTGTGACCTCTGAATTGTGACCTCAGCAATAGGACCTCAGCAATAGGACCTCAGCAATAGGACCTTATCATTCTGACCTCAGAAATAAGACCTCAGCAATAGGACCTCAGCAATAGGACCTCAGCATTGTGACCTCAGCAATAGGACCTCAGCAATAGGACCTCAGCAACAGGACCTCAGCATTGTGACCTCAGAATTGTGACCTCAGGAATAGGACCTCAGCAATATGACCTCAGCATTCTGACCTCAGCATTGTGACCTCAGGAATAGGACCTCAGCAATAGGACCCCAGCATTGTGACCTCAGCAATAGGACCTCAGCAATAGGATCTCAGCAATAGGACCTAAGCAATAGGACCTCAGCAATAGGACCTCAGCATTGTGACCTCAGCAATAGGACCTCAGCAATAGGACCTCAGCATTGTGACCTCAGCAATTGGACCTCAGCAATAGGATCTCAGCAATAGGACCTCAGCATTGTGACCTCAGCAATAGGACCTCAGCATTGTGACCTCAGCAAGAAGACCTCAGCAATAGGACCTCAGCATTGTGACCTCAGCAATAGGACCTCAGCAATAAGACCTCAGCAATAGGACCTCAGCATTGTGACCTCAGCAATAGGACCTCAGCAATAGGACCTCAGCAATAGGACCTAAGCATTGTGACCTCAGCAATAGGACCTCAGCAATAGGACCTCAGCAACAGGACCTCAGCATTCTGACCTCAGCATTGTGACCTCAGGAATAGGACCTCAGCAATATGACCTAAGCATTCTGACCTCAGCATTGTGACCTCAGGAATAAGACCTCAGCAATAGGACCCCAGCATTGTGACCTCAGCAATAGGACCTCAGCAATAGGACCTCAGCAATAGGACCTAAGCAATAGGACCTCAGCAATAGGACCTCAGCATTGTGACCTCTGCAATAGGACCTCAGCAATAGGATCTCAGCAATAGGACCTCAGCATTGTGACCTCAGCAATAGGACCTCAGCATTGTGATCTCAGTGTGTTGGGTCTGTCTGAGCTGGAGTCACCTTTTCCCTGCAGCAGCCCGCACAGTGCTGTGCTCTGCACTCGTAGCTGGAACAGCACTGATATCACTCCAGTGTTGTGTCTATTGCTGCGTAGTGCTGGCACAGCATCAGGACTCCTAAGCCCCCAAGAGCCAGCAGGCTGGGGGTGGGCAAGTGATGGGGAGGGGACATTGCCGGGGCAGCTGACCTAAACCAACCAAAGGGATATTCCATAACACCTGATGTCACACTCAGCAATAAAAGGGGGGGCTCTCGTGGGGGAGGGGGCTGTTCCTCCTGAACAACCACTACGCGTTTGAGGCCCTGCTTCCCAGGACGTGGCCGAACTCCGCTCGCTGATGGGAAGTAGAGAATAATTTTTTTCTCTCTCTCTGTGCTTCCGCGCGGACTGATTGTTTCTTTTGTATCTGTTTTTCCTTCCCATTCCCTTTCCCTTTAATTAAACCTTTCTCATCTCAAACCTCGAGTTCTCTGTGTTGTATTTTCTCCCCCTCCTTCTGAGGAGAGGGGGAGTGAGAGAGCGGTTGTGGTGGAGCTTGGCTGCCCACCTGAGTAAAACCACCACAGTCCTTTTTGGCGCCCAACGTGGGGCTCGAGGGTTGAGATAACAATAGCATTGATTGAAGTATTTACAACTAACATATCGATAGTCATAATGTTCGGTTTTCTGGCAATACTTTTCTGTGTGGATATGTTGTATGTAGCCTACTCTCTGTTTTCTTTTTTCCTTTACATCCGATCGGAGAAAGTGTTGAAGTCTGTGCTTGTTTTCTTTATCGTGTCGTGCTGTAACATACTGGCCTTCAGTTTTGTTTGGTATTCAGGCCCGGCATGGTTATCCTCCTGGTCTCCTGGAGATTATCTTATTGAAAATATTAAGAATTACAGCGCCTTCTTTTTTGCCCCTAGCAGTCAATCAGTGAATAATATCGGGTGTGGTGCCTTCTACTTTTCTCCCTGTGGGCTAATTACAGCAGCCTTTCAGTATCTTGGATACCCTTGGTCAGATATTATCCTCCTATTACTAGGTCTTGTGTTTGTCTTCTTCCCCAAGGTAAAGCAATTTATTAAGAATATTATCCAAGGACCTGTCCCCAGACAAAATTGTGGGTGGCAAGGTGTGTGGGGGGATTTGGGCAGGTACCTATCACGGTTTTCTCCTCCAATGGTTCTAAATTTCACCCCTGAACAAGTACAAAATCCAAGACAACTGGTACAATGTTTGAAAGACGTATGCCCTGACCCTGGCAATACTAGAGAACTCCACCAGATTGCTGCACTCTGCTGGGGTCTGGCTTACGCCTATCAAATGTCAATTAACATTGCCCAGCACCCTCAAGGGAATAGGGAGGTTCTTGAATTTGATGATGAGACAGCACAAACTGTGACCACCCTAGAGGACCGACCATCTATGGTATCAGTCGCCCCTGTAGTAAAGACGAAACAGTGGAAACGGAGATCAGGTCGTTTAGTACGGGAAGAAGCTCCTCCTACAGATGAGGGAGAAGAAGAAAAGGCAAGCAGCTCTAAAGCAGCGTTATCATGGCAACATCACAAAGGAGAGACTGAAATCATAGATGAATCAGAAACTACTCGGTCTCTATCCTTGAGTGAGCTGCGAGAACTACGAAAAGACTTCAGTCGCCATCCAGGTGAGCACATCCTCACCTGGCTGCTTCGATGCTGGGATAGTGGGGCCAATACCCAACAGCTAGAAGGCAATGAAGCCAAGCAGCTGGGATCCCTTTCCAGAGAACGGCTCATTGATAGAGTAATTGGAAGAGAGGCACAAGTTATCAGCCTCTGGAGGCGAATCCTAACAGCTGTGAAAGAAAGGTATCCCCATAAAGAGGATATTGTCTACCAAGTAAACAAATGGACCACTATGGATCAGGGCCTCCAGCAGCTGCGGGAATTAGCTGTGCTGGAGATGATTTATAGTGATTTAAATAATGCCCAGACACCTACAGACCCCGATGAAGTTCAATGCACAACATCCATGTGGCGGAAGTTTGTACGGGCGGCACCCCTAACACATGCCAGCACACTGGCAGTAATGGGTTGGGATGAGGGGATGGGGCCAACTGTGGACACCGTGTCCAATCAACTTCATAAATATGAAGAAAATCTCTCTGCCCCAGTACGGGGCTGCATTTCAGCTGTGGAGAAACTGTCCCAACGGCTAGATGAACACATAGCTTCGTCCTCACCTAAACAAAAAAATCTTTCGGCCATCAAGTGCCAGCAGTCCCCGGCTCAAACAAGGGAGAATCCAGGACGCACACCGCGAGGTACCTTGTGGTTTTATTTACGTGACCATGGGGAAGATATGAGGAAGTGGGATGGTGAACCGACCTCGGCCCTAGCTGCTCGGGTACGTGAGCTACGGAAAGATACAGCAGCAACAAAGAGGGCCCCTAAGAGGATTGCTGCTCCAGTTTCTGTTGAACAGTCCCCCAGAGGCAGTAGAAGGAATAGTATTACTCCTGACCCTGACGAAGAGACTTCTGCTTCACATTTGGAAGAATTAATTGATAGATACGCCGACCAAGACTAGTGGGGCCCTGCCTCTGGCCAGGTAGAGGAGAGGGACAACCGGATTTACTGGACTGTGTGGATTCGATGGCCTGGCACACCGGAACCGCAAAAATATAAAGCTTTAGTGGACACAGGCGCACAGTGTACCCTAATGCCATCAGGCCACCAAGGGGCAGAACCCATCTCTATCTCTGGAGTGACGGGGGGATCCCAAGAGCTAACCATATTGGAAGCTGAAGTGAGTCTAACTGGGAAGGAGTGGCAAAAGCACCCCATCGTGACTGGCCCAGAGGCTCCGTGCATCCTCGGCATAGACTACCTCAGGAAAGGATACTTCAAGGATCCAAAAGGGTACCGGTGGGCTTTTGGCATAGCTTCCTTGAGCACAGAGAAGATTAAGCAGCTGTCTACCCTGCCTGGTCTCTCACAAGACCCTTCTGCTGTAGGACTGCTGAGGATTGAGGAACAGCAAGTGCCAATTGCGACTACAACTGTGCACCGGCGGCAATATCGCACCAACCGAGACTCCCTGATTCCTATCCATGAGTTAGTTCACCATCTGGAGAGCCAAGGAGTGATCAGCAAGACTCATTCACCTTTTAACAGTCCTATATGGCCAGTGCGAAAGTCCAATGGCGAGTGGAGGCTAACAGTGGACTATCGGGGCCTGAATGAAGTCACACCACCACTAAGTGCAGCAGTGCCAGACATGCTAGAACTCCAATACGAACTAGAGTCAAAGGCAGCCAAGTGGTATGCTACAATCGATATTGCTAATGCATTTTTCTCTATCCCTCTAGCAGCAGCATGCAGGCCACAATTTGCTTTCACTTGGAGGGGCATTCAGTATACTTGGAATCGACTGCCCCAGGGGTGGAAACACAGCCCTACCATTTGCCATGGACTGATCCAGACGACACTGGAACAGGGGAACGCTCCTGAACACCTGCAGTACATCGATGATATCATTGTATGGGGTAATACAGCAGAAGAAGTTTTTGAGAAAGGGAAGAAAATAATTCAAATTCTCTTGAAAGCTGGCTTTGCCATTAAACAGAATAAGGTCAAAGGACCTGCACAGGAAATCCAGTTCTTGGGGGTAAAATGGCAGGATGGACGTCGCCACATTCCAACGGATGTGATCAACAAAATAACAGTTATGTCTCCGCCAACTAGCAAAAAAGAAACACAAGCTTTCCTAGGTCTTGTGGGATTTTGGAGAATGCATGTGCCCGGTTATAGTCAGCTTGTGAGTCCTCTATATCGAGTAACTCGGAAGAGGAACTCGTTTGAGTGGGGCCCTGAGCAACAACAGGCCTTTGAACAACTCAAACAAGAAATAGCTCGTGCAGTAGCCCTTGGGCCTGTCCGTACTGGACCAGCTGTGCAAAACATACTGTACACTGCAGCTGGGGAGCATGGGCTCACCTGGAGCCTCTGGCAGAAGACCCCAGGAGAAACTCGAGGCCGACCTTTGGGGTTCTGGAGCCGGGGCTATCGAGGATCAGAAGCCAATTACACCCCAACTGAAAAGGAAATATTAACAGCATATGAGGGGATTCGAGCCGCTTCAGAAGTTGTTGGTACAGAAGCACAACTTCTCTTGGCCCCACGGCTACCTGTGTTACATTGGATGTTCAAAGAGAAAATCCCCACTACACATCATGCAACCGATGCTACATGGAGTAAATGGGTAGCGTTAATTACACAGCGGGCTCGAATGGGAAAACCCAGCCGCCCAGGAATCCTGGAAGAGATTATGGACTGGCCAGAGGGCAGGGATTTCGGAGCACCAACAGAAGAAGTAACTCATCCTGAAGAGGCACCACCATACAATGAGTTGCCAGAAGACAGAAAGCAGTATGCGTTGTTTACTGACGGATCCTGCCGTGTGGTAGGGAGCCATCGGAAGTGGAAAGCTGCTGTGTGGAGTCCCACACGACAAGTTGTGGAGGCCATGGAAGGGGAAGGTGAGTCGAGTCAGTATGCAGAAGTGAAAGCTATACAACTGGCCCTAGAAATTGCTGAAAGAGAAAAGTGGCCGGTACTGTATCTCTATACTGACTCATGGATGGTGGCAAATGCGCTGTGGGGGTGGCTGCAACAATGGAAACAGAACAACTGGCAGCGCAGAGGTAAACCTATCTGGGCTGCTACCCTGTGGCAAGATATTGCTGCTCGGGTAGAAAACCTGGCTGTAAAGATACGTCATGTAGATGCCCATATGCCTAAGAATCGTGCTACCGAAGAACATCAGAACAATGAAGAAGTAGACAGAGCTTCAAAAATTGAAATAGCTCAGGTGGACCTGGACTGGGGACGTAAGGGTGAGCTGTTTGTAGCTCGATGGGCCCATGAAACATCAGGACATCTGGGGAGGGATGCCACTTACAGATGGGCTCGTGATCGAGGGGTGGACCTGACCATTGAGGCCATCACACAGGTTACCCATCAGTGTGAGACCTGTGCTGCAATCAAACGAGCCATGAGGGTAAAGTCTCCCTGGAATAGAGGGAGATGGCTTGGATTTCGTTATGGTGAGGCCTGGCAGATTGACTATATCGGACCACTTCCACAAACCCGCCAAGGTAAACGTTACATACTCACCATGGTAGAAGCAACTACTGGGTGGCTGGAAACATATCCAGTAAACCATGCCACGGCCCGAAACACTATCTTGGGCCTGGAAAGACAAGTGTTGTGGCGACATGGTACACCAGAAAGAATTGAGTCCGACAATGGGAGTCACTTCCGAAATAATTTGATCACTTCCTGGGCCAAGAGACATGGCATTGAATGGGTGTACCACATCCCTTATCACCCACAAGCCTCTGGGAAGGTTGAGAGGTACAATGGACTGTTAAAAACTATGCTGCGAGCATTGGGTGCTGGGACATGGAAACATTGGGATATAAATCTACCAGAGGCCACTTGGCTAGTTAACAACAGGGGGTCTGAAAGCCGTCCTGGTCCTGCTAAAACAAAACCCCTACACACTGTGGGAGAAGCTAAAGTCCCTGTAGTGCATGTGGGGAAGTGGATGGGGAAGGCAGTGTGGGTTGCCCCTGCCATGGGAAAAGGCAAACCCACTCGTGGGATTGTCTTTGCCCAAGGACCAGGGTATACCTGGTGGGTAATGCAGAAAGATGGGGATATCAAGTGTGTGCCACAAGGAGATTTAACACTGGGAGAAAATTAATCTGTTATCCAAGTTATGTGTTGTAGGAGGACACTGCAGAACCAATGACAGGTCAACTTTGCAAGGAACCGGGCAAGTGCAACAGTGATGTGAGCTAAGCTGGTGCTCGTATCAAGAAAACCAACTTCGCATGTCCTGAGTGACCACTTTGACAGATGAAGCTGAAACCATCAACAGTTTTTATGAGCATTTTGGGAAAAGACCTATAGAATAAAGAGAAGTACAGACATAAAAATGCTTCAATGGACAGAAAACAATGGTGATGAGAACATCTATATACTAAACTGTACCTGATTGTGACACAAATGTTATGGAATAAGGGGTGGAAGTTGTGTTGGGTCTGTCTGAGCTGGAGTCACCTTTTCCCTGCAGCAGCCCGCACAGTGCTGTGCTCTGCACTCGTAGCTGGAACAGCACTGATATCACTCCAGTGTTGTGTCTATTGCTGCGTAGTGCTGGCACAGCATCAGGACTCCTAAGCCCCCAAGAGCCAGCAGGCTGGGGGTGGGCAAGTGATGGGGAGGGGACATTGCCGGGGCAGCTGACCTAAACCAACCAAAGGGATATTCCATAACACCTGATGTCACACTCAGCAATAAAAGGGGGGGCTCTCGTGGGGGAGGGGGCTGTTCCTCCTGAACAACCACTACGCGTTTGAGGCCCTGCTTCCCAGGACGTGGCCGAACACCGCTCGCTGATGGGAAGTAGAGAATAATTTTTTTCTCTCTCTCTGTGCTTCCGCGCGGACTGATTGTTTCTTTTGTATCTGTTTTTCCTTCCCATTCCCTTTCCCTTTAATTAAACCTTTCTCATCTCAAACCTCGAGTTCTCTGTGTTGTATTTTCTCCCCCTCCTTCTGAGGAGAGGGGGAGTGAGAGAGCGGTTGTGGTGGAGCTTGGCTGCCCACCTGAGTAAAACCACCACACTCAGCAAGAAGACCTCAGCAATAGGACCTCAGCCTTGTGACCTCAGCAATAGGACCTCAGCAACAGGACCTCAGCATTGTGACCTCAGCAATAGGACCTAAGCAATAGGACCTCAACAATAGGACCTCAGCATTGTGACCTCAGCAATAGGACCACAGCAATAGGACCTCAGCAATAGGACCTCAGCATTGTGACCTCAGCAATAGGACCTCAGCAATAGGAGCTCAGCAATAGGACCTCAGCCTTATGACCTCTGCAATAGGACCTCAGCAACAGGACCTAAGCAATAGGACCTCAACAATAGGATCTCAGCATTGTGACCTCTGCAATAGGACCTCAGCAATAGGACCTGAGCATTGTGACCTCAGCAATAGGACCTCAGCAATAGGACCTCAGCATTGTGACCTCAGCAATAGGACCTCAGCTATAGGACCTCAGCATTGTGACCTCAGCATTGTGACCTCAGCAATAGGACCTCAGCATTATGACCTCAGCATTGTGACCTCAGCATTGTGACCTCAGCATTGTGACCTCAGCAATAGGACCTCAGCAATAGGACCTCAGCATTGTGACCTCAGCAATAGGACCTCAGCAATAGGACCTCAACATTGTGACCTCAGCATTGTGACCTCAGCAATAGGACCTCAGCAATAGGACCTCAGCAATAGGACCTCAGCATTGAGACCTCAGAAATAGGACCTCAGCAATAGGACCTCAGCAATAGGACCTCAGCAATAGGACCTCAACATTGTGACCTCAGCAGTAGGACCTCAGGAATAGGACCTCAGCAATAGGACCTCAGGTTTGTGACCTCCGCATTGTGACCTCAGCAATAGGACCTCAGCAATAGGACCTCAGCATTGTGACCTCAGCAATAGGACCTCAGCAATAGGACCTCAGTAATAGGACCTCAGCAATAGGACCTCAGCATTGTGACCTCAGCATTGTGACCTCAGCAATAGGACCTCAGCATTGAGACCTCAGCATTGTGACCTCACCAATAGGACCTCAGCAATAGGACCTCAGCAATAGGACCTCAGCATTGTGACCTCAGCAATAGGACCTCAGCAATAGGACCTCAGCATTGTGACCTCAGCATTGGGACCTCAGCAATAGGACCTCAGCATTGTGACGTCCGCAATAAGACCTCAGCAATAGGACCTCAGCAATAGGACCTCAGAATTGTGACCTCACCATTGTGACCTCAGCAATAGGACCCCAGCATTGTGACCTCAGCATTAGGAACTCAGCAATAGGACCTCAGCAAGAGGACCTAAGCAATAAGACCTCAGTAATAGGACCTCAGCATTGTGACCTCAGCAATAGGACCTCAGCAATAGGACCTCAGGAAAAGAACCTCAGAATTGTGACCTCTGAATTGTGACCTCTGAATTGTGACCTCAGCAATAGGACCTCAGCAATAGGACCTCAGCAATAGGACCTTATCATTCTGACCTCAGAAATAAGACCTCAGCAATAGGACCTCAGCAATAGGACCTCAGCATTGTGACCTCAGCAATAGGACCTCAGCAATAGGACCTCAGCAACAGGACCTCAGCATTGTGACCTCAGAATTGTGACCTCAGGAATAGGACCTCAGCAATATGACCTCAGCATTCTGACCTCAGCATTGTGACCTCAGGAATAGGACCTCAGCAATAGGACCCCAGCATTGTGACCTCAGCAATAGGACCTCAGCAATAGGATCTCAGCAATAGGACCTAAGCAATAGGACCTCAGCAATAGGACCTCAGCATTGTGACCTCAGCAATAGGACCTCAGCAATAGGACCTCAGCATTGTGACCTCAGCAATTGGACCTCAGCAATAGGATCTCAGCAATAGGACCTCAGCATTGTGACCTCAGCAATAGGACCTCAGCATTGTGACCTCAGCAAGAAGACCTCAGCAATAGGACCTCAGCATTGTGACCTCAGCAATAGGACCTCAGCAATAAGACCTCAGCAATAGGACCTCAGCATTGTGACCTCAGCAATAGGACCTCAGCAATAGGACCTCAGCAATAGGACCTAAGCATTGTGACCTCAGCAATAGGACCTCAGCAATAGGACCTCAGCAACAGGACCTCAGCATTCTGACCTCAGCATTGTGACCTCAGGAATAGGACCTCAGCAATATGACCTAAGCATTCTGACCTCAGCATTGTGACCTCAGGAATAGGACCTCAGCAATAGGACCCCAGCATTGTGACCTCAGCAATAGGACCTCAGCAATAGGACCTCAGCAATAGGACCTAAGCAATAGGACCTCAGCAATAGGACCTCAGCATTGTGACCTCTGCAATAGGACCTCAGCAATAGGATCTCAGCAATAGGACCTCAGCATTGTGACCTCAGCAATAGGACCTCAGCATTGTGATCTCAGTGTGTTGGGTCTGTCTGAGCTGGAGTCACCTTTTCCCTGCAGCAGCCCGCACAGTGCTGTGCTCTGCACTCGTAGCTGGAACAGCACTGATATCACTCCAGTGTTGTGTCTATTGCTGCGTAGTGCTGGCACAGCATCAGGACTCCTAAGCCCCCAAGAGCCAGCAGGCTGGGGGTGGGCAAGTGATGGGGAGGGGACATTGCCGGGGCAGCTGACCTAAACCAACCAAAGGGATATTCCATAACACCTGATGTCACACTCAGCAATAAAAGGGGGGGCTCTCGTGGGGGAGGGGGCTGTTCCTCCTGAACAACCACTACGCGTTTGAGGCCCTGCTTCCCAGGACGTGGCCGAACTCCGCTCGCTGATGGGAAGTAGAGAATAATTTTTTTCTCTCTCTCTGTGCTTCCGCGCGGACTGATTGTTTCTTTTGTATCTGTTTTTCCTTCCCATTCCCTTTCCCTTTAATTAAACCTTTCTCATCTCAAACCTCGAGTTCTCTGTGTTGTATTTTCTCCCCCTCCTTCTGAGGAGAGGGGGAGTGAGAGAGCGGTTGTGGTGGAGCTTGGCTGCCCACCTGAGTAAAACCACCACAGTCCTTTTTGGCGCCCAACGTGGGGCTCGAGGGTTGAGATAACAATAGCATTGATTGAAGTATTTACAACTAACATATCGATAGTCATAATGTTCGGTTTTCTGGCAATACTTTTCTGTGTGGATATGTTGTATGTAGCCTACTCTCTGTTTTCTTTTTTCCTTTACATCCGATCGGAGAAAGTGTTGAAGTCTGTGCTTGTTTTCTTTATCGTGTCGTGCTGTAACATACTGGCCTTCAGTTTTGTTTGGTATTCAGGCCCGGCATGGTTATCCTCCTGGTCTCCTGGAGATTATCTTATTGAAAATATTAAGAATTACAGCGCCTTCTTTTTTGCCCCTAGCAGTCAATCAGTGAATAATATCGGGTGTGGTGCCTTCTACTTTTCTCCCTGTGGGCTAATTACAGCAGCCTTTCAGTATCTTGGATACCCTTGGTCAGATATTATCCTCCTATTACTAGGTCTTGTGTTTGTCTTCTTCCCCAAGGTAAAGCAATTTATTAAGAATATTATCCAAGGACCTGTCCCCAGACAAAATTGTGGGTGGCAAGGTGTGTGGGGGGATTTGGGCAGGTACCTATCACGGTTTTCTCCTCCAATGGTTCTAAATTTCACCCCTGAACAAGTACAAAATCCAAGACAACTGGTACAATGTTTGAAAGACGTATGCCCTGACCCTGGCAATACTAGAGAACTCCACCAGATTGCTGCACTCTGCTGGGGTCTGGCTTACGCCTATCAAATGTCAATTAACATTGCCCAGCACCCTCAAGGGAATAGGGAGGTTCTTGAATTTGATGATGAGACAGCACAAACTGTGACCACCCTAGAGGACCGACCATCTATGGTATCAGTCGCCCCTGTAGTAAAGACGAAACAGTGGAAACGGAGATCAGGTCGTTTAGTACGGGAAGAAGCTCCTCCTACAGATGAGGGAGAAGAAGAAAAGGCAAGCAGCTCTAAAGCAGCGTTATCATGGCAACATCACAAAGGAGAGACTGAAATCATAGATGAATCAGAAACTACTCGGTCTCTATCCTTGAGTGAGCTGCGAGAACTACGAAAAGACTTCAGTCGCCATCCAGGTGAGCACATCCTCACCTGGCTGCTTCGATGCTGGGATAGTGGGGCCAATACCCAACAGCTAGAAGGCAATGAAGCCAAGCAGCTGGGATCCCTTTCCAGAGAACGGCTCATTGATAGAGTAATTGGAAGAGAGGCACAAGTTATCAGCCTCTGGAGGCGAATCCTAACAGCTGTGAAAGAAAGGTATCCCCATAAAGAGGATATTGTCTACCAAGTAAACAAATGGACCACTATGGATCAGGGCCTCCAGCAGCTGCGGGAATTAGCTGTGCTGGAGATGATTTATAGTGATTTAAATAATGCCCAGACACCTACAGACCCCGATGAAGTTCAATGCACAACATCCATGTGGCGGAAGTTTGTACGGGCGGCACCCCTAACACATGCCAGCACACTGGCAGTAATGGGTTGGGATGAGGGGATGGGGCCAACTGTGGACACCGTGTCCAATCAACTTCATAAATATGAAGAAAATCTCTCTGCCCCAGTACGGGGCTGCATTTCAGCTGTGGAGAAACTGTCCCAACGGCTAGATGAACACATAGCTTCGTCCTCACCTAAACAAAAAAATCTTTCGGCCATCAAGTGCCAGCAGTCCCCGGCTCAAACAAGGGAGAATCCAGGACGCACACCGCGAGGTACCTTGTGGTTTTATTTACGTGACCATGGGGAAGATATGAGGAAGTGGGATGGTGAACCGACCTCGGCCCTAGCTGCTCGGGTACGTGAGCTACGGAAAGATACAGCAGCAACAAAGAGGGCCCCTAAGAGGATTGCTGCTCCAGTTTCTGTTGAACAGTCCCCCAGAGGCAGTAGAAGGAATAGTATTACTCCTGACCCTGACGAAGAGACTTCTGCTTCACATTTGGAAGAATTAATTGATAGATACGCCGACCAAGACTAGTGGGGCCCTGCCTCTGGCCAGGTAGAGGAGAGGGACAACCGGATTTACTGGACTGTGTGGATTCGATGGCCTGGCACACCGGAACCGCAAAAATATAAAGCTTTAGTGGACACAGGCGCACAGTGTACCCTAATGCCATCAGGCCACCAAGGGGCAGAACCCATCTCTATCTCTGGAGTGACGGGGGGATCCCAAGAGCTAACCATATTGGAAGCTGAAGTGAGTCTAACTGGGAAGGAGTGGCAAAAGCACCCCATCGTGACTGGCCCAGAGGCTCCGTGCATCCTCGGCATAGACTACCTCAGGAAAGGATACTTCAAGGATCCAAAAGGGTACCGGTGGGCTTTTGGCATAGCTTCCTTGAGCACAGAGAAGATTAAGCAGCTGTCTACCCTGCCTGGTCTCTCACAAGACCCTTCTGCTGTAGGACTGCTGAGGATTGAGGAACAGCAAGTGCCAATTGCGACTACAACTGTGCACCGGCGGCAATATCGCACCAACCGAGACTCCCTGATTCCTATCCATGAGTTAGTTCACCATCTGGAGAGCCAAGGAGTGATCAGCAAGACTCATTCACCTTTTAACAGTCCTATATGGCCAGTGCGAAAGTCCAATGGCGAGTGGAGGCTAACAGTGGACTATCGGGGCCTGAATGAAGTCACACCACCACTAAGTGCAGCAGTGCCAGACATGCTAGAACTCCAATACGAACTAGAGTCAAAGGCAGCCAAGTGGTATGCTACAATCGATATTGCTAATGCATTTTTCTCTATCCCTCTAGCAGCAGCATGCAGGCCACAATTTGCTTTCACTTGGAGGGGCATTCAGTATACTTGGAATCGACTGCCCCAGGGGTGGAAACACAGCCCTACCATTTGCCATGGACTGATCCAGACGACACTGGAACAGGGGAACGCTCCTGAACACCTGCAGTACATCGATGATATCATTGTATGGGGTAATACAGCAGAAGAAGTTTTTGAGAAAGGGAAGAAAATAATTCAAATTCTCTTGAAAGCTGGCTTTGCCATTAAACAGAATAAGGTCAAAGGACCTGCACAGGAAATCCAGTTCTTGGGGGTAAAATGGCAGGATGGACGTCGCCACATTCCAACGGATGTGATCAACAAAATAACAGTTATGTCTCCGCCAACTAGCAAAAAAGAAACACAAGCTTTCCTAGGTCTTGTGGGATTTTGGAGAATGCATGTGCCCGGTTATAGTCAGCTTGTGAGTCCTCTATATCGAGTAACTCGGAAGAGGAACTCGTTTGAGTGGGGCCCTGAGCAACAACAGGCCTTTGAACAACTCAAACAAGAAATAGCTCGTGCAGTAGCCCTTGGGCCTGTCCGTACTGGACCAGCTGTGCAAAACATACTGTACACTGCAGCTGGGGAGCATGGGCTCACCTGGAGCCTCTGGCAGAAGACCCCAGGAGAAACTCGAGGCCGACCTTTGGGGTTCTGGAGCCGGGGCTATCGAGGATCAGAAGCCAATTACACCCCAACTGAAAAGGAAATATTAACAGCATATGAGGGGATTCGAGCCGCTTCAGAAGTTGTTGGTACAGAAGCACAACTTCTCTTGGCCCCACGGCTACCTGTGTTACATTGGATGTTCAAAGAGAAAATCCCCACTACACATCATGCAACCGATGCTACATGGAGTAAATGGGTAGCGTTAATTACACAGCGGGCTCGAATGGGAAAACCCAGCCGCCCAGGAATCCTGGAAGAGATTATGGACTGGCCAGAGGGCAGGGATTTCGGAGCACCAACAGAAGAAGTAACTCATCCTGAAGAGGCACCACCATACAATGAGTTGCCAGAAGACAGAAAGCAGTATGCGTTGTTTACTGACGGATCCTGCCGTGTGGTAGGGAGCCATCGGAAGTGGAAAGCTGCTGTGTGGAGTCCCACACGACAAGTTGTGGAGGCCATGGAAGGGGAAGGTGAGTCGAGTCAGTATGCAGAAGTGAAAGCTATACAACTGGCCCTAGAAATTGCTGAAAGAGAAAAGTGGCCGGTACTGTATCTCTATACTGACTCATGGATGGTGGCAAATGCGCTGTGGGGGTGGCTGCAACAATGGAAACAGAACAACTGGCAGCGCAGAGGTAAACCTATCTGGGCTGCTACCCTGTGGCAAGATATTGCTGCTCGGGTAGAAAACCTGGCTGTAAAGATACGTCATGTAGATGCCCATATGCCTAAGAATCGTGCTACCGAAGAACATCAGAACAATGAAGAAGTAGACAGAGCTTCAAAAATTGAAATAGCTCAGGTGGACCTGGACTGGGGACGTAAGGGTGAGCTGTTTGTAGCTCGATGGGCCCATGAAACATCAGGACATCTGGGGAGGGATGCCACTTACAGATGGGCTCGTGATCGAGGGGTGGACCTGACCATTGAGGCCATCACACAGGTTACCCATCAGTGTGAGACCTGTGCTGCAATCAAACGAGCCATGAGGGTAAAGTCTCCCTGGAATAGAGGGAGATGGCTTGGATTTCGTTATGGTGAGGCCTGGCAGATTGACTATATCGGACCACTTCCACAAACCCGCCAAGGTAAACGTTACATACTCACCATGGTAGAAGCAACTACTGGGTGGCTGGAAACATATCCAGTAAACCATGCCACGGCCCGAAACACTATCTTGGGCCTGGAAAGACAAGTGTTGTGGCGACATGGTACACCAGAAAGAATTGAGTCCGACAATGGGAGTCACTTCCGAAATAATTTGATCACTTCCTGGGCCAAGAGACATGGCATTGAATGGGTGTACCACATCCCTTATCACCCACAAGCCTCTGGGAAGGTTGAGAGGTACAATGGACTGTTAAAAACTATGCTGCGAGCATTGGGTGCTGGGACATGGAAACATTGGGATATAAATCTACCAGAGGCCACTTGGCTAGTTAACAACAGGGGGTCTGAAAGCCGTCCTGGTCCTGCTAAAACAAAACCCCTACACACTGTGGGAGAAGCTAAAGTCCCTGTAGTGCATGTGGGGAAGTGGATGGGGAAGGCAGTGTGGGTTGCCCCTGCCATGGGAAAAGGCAAACCCACTCGTGGGATTGTCTTTGCCCAAGGACCAGGGTATACCTGGTGGGTAATGCAGAAAGATGGGGATATCAAGTGTGTGCCACAAGGAGATTTAACACTGGGAGAAAATTAATCTGTTATCCAAGTTATGTGTTGTAGGAGGACACTGCAGAACCAATGACAGGTCAACTTTGCAAGGAACCGGGCAAGTGCAACAGTGATGTGAGCTAAGCTGGTGCTCGTATCAAGAAAACCAACTTCGCATGTCCTGAGTGACCACTTTGACAGATGAAGCTGAAACCATCAACAGTTTTTATGAGCATTTTGGGAAAAGACCTATAGAATAAAGAGAAGTACAGACATAAAAATGCTTCAATGGACAGAAAACAATGGTGATGAGAACATCTATATACTAAACTGTACCTGATTGTGACACAAATGTTATGGAATAAGGGGTGGAAGTTGTGTTGGGTCTGTCTGAGCTGGAGTCACCTTTTCCCTGCAGCAGCCCGCACAGTGCTGTGCTCTGCACTCGTAGCTGGAACAGCACTGATATCACTCCAGTGTTGTGTCTATTGCTGCGTAGTGCTGGCACAGCATCAGGACTCCTAAGCCCCCAAGAGCCAGCAGGCTGGGGGTGGGCAAGTGATGGGGAGGGGACATTGCCGGGGCAGCTGACCTAAACCAACCAAAGGGATATTCCATAACACCTGATGTCACACTCAGCAATAAAAGGGGGGGCTCTCGTGGGGGAGGGGGCTGTTCCTCCTGAACAACCACTACGCGTTTGAGGCCCTGCTTCCCAGGACGTGGCCGAACACCGCTCGCTGATGGGAAGTAGAGAATAATTTTTTTCTCTCTCTCTGTGCTTCCGCGCGGACTGATTGTTTCTTTTGTATCTGTTTTTCCTTCCCATTCCCTTTCCCTTTAATTAAACCTTTCTCATCTCAAACCTCGAGTTCTCTGTGTTGTATTTTCTCCCCCTCCTTCTGAGGAGAGGGGGAGTGAGAGAGCGGTTGTGGTGGAGCTTGGCTGCCCACCTGAGTAAAACCACCACACTCAGCAAGAAGACCTCAGCAATAGGACCTCAGCCTTGTGACCTCAGCAATAGGACCTCAGCAACAGGACCTCAGCATTGTGACCTCAGCAATAGGACCTAAGCAATAGGACCTCAACAATAGGACCTCAGCATTGTGACCTCAGCAATAGGACCACAGCAATAGGACCTCAGCAATAGGACCTCAGCATTGTGACCTCAGCAATAGGACCTCAGCAATAGGAGCTCAGCAATAGGACCTCAGCCTTATGACCTCTGCAATAGGACCTCAGCAACAGGACCTAAGCAATAGGACCTCAACAATAGGATCTCAGCATTGTGACCTCTGCAATAGGACCTCAGCAATAGGACCTGAGCATTGTGACCTCAGCAATAGGACCTCAGCAATAGGACCTCAGCATTGTGACCTCAGCAATAGGACCTCAGCTATAGGACCTCAGCATTGTGACCTCAGCATTGTGACCTCAGCAATAGGACCTCAGCATTATGACCTCAGCATTGTGACCTCAGCATTGTGACCTCAGCATTGTGACCTCAGCAATAGGACCTCAGCAATAGGACCTCAGCATTGTGACCTCAGCAATAGGACCTCAGCAATAGGACCTCAACATTGTGACCTCAGCATTGTGACCTCAGCAATAGGACCTCAGCAATAGGACCTCAGCAATAGGACCTCAGCATTGAGACCTCAGAAATAGGACCTCAGCAATAGGACCTCAGCAATAGGACCTCAGCAATAGGACCTCAACATTGTGACCTCAGCAGTAGGACCTCAGGAATAGGACCTCAGCAATAGGACCTCAGGTTTGTGACCTCCGCATTGTGACCTCAGCAATAGGACCTCAGCAATAGGACCTCAGCATTGTGACCTCAGCAATAGGACCTCAGCAATAGGACCTCAGTAATAGGACCTCAGCAATAGGACCTCAGCATTGTGACCTCAGCATTGTGACCTCAGCAATAGGACCTCAGCATTGAGACCTCAGCATTGTGACCTCACCAATAGGACCTCAGCAATAGGACCTCAGCAATAGGACCTCAGCATTGTGACCTCAGCAATAGGACCTCAGCAATAGGACCTCAGCATTGTGACCTCAGCATTGGGACCTCAGCAATAGGACCTCAGCATTGTGACCTCAGCAATAGGACCTCTGCATTTTGACCTCAGCATTGTGACCTCAGCAATAGTACCTCATCAATAGGACCTCAGCATTGTGACCTCAGCATTGTGACCTCAGCAATAGGACCTCAGCATTGTGACCTCATCATTGTGACCTCAGCAATAGGACCACAGCATTGTGACCTCAGCATTGTGACCTCAGCATTGTGACCTCAGCAATAGGACCTCAGCAATAGAACATCAGCAATAGGACCTCAGCAATAGGACCTCAGAAATAGGACCTCAGCAATAGGACCTCAGAAAGAGGACCTCAGCATTGTAACCTCAGCAGTAGGACCTCAGCAATAGGACCTCAGCAATAGGACCTCAGCATTGTGACCTCAGCAATAAGACCTCAGCAATAGGACCTCACCTATAGGACCTCAGCATTGTGACCTCAGCATTGTGACCTCAGCAATAGGACCTCAGCATTATGACCTCAGCATTGTGACCTCAGCATTGTGACCTCAGCATTGTGACCTCAGCAATAGGACCTCAGCAATAGGACCTCAGCATTGTGACCTCAGCAATAGGACCTCAGCAATAGGACCTCAACATTGTGACCTCAGCATTGTGACCTCAGCAATAGGACCTCAGCAATAGGACCTCAGCAATAAGACCTCAGCAATAGGACCTCAGCATTGTGACCTCAGCAATAGGACCTCAGCAATAGAACCTCAGCATTGTGATCCCAGCATTGTGATCTCAGTAATACGAACTCAGCAATAGGACCTCAGCAATAGGACCTCAGAATTGTCACCTCTGCATTGTGAACTCAGCAATAGGACCTCAGCAATAGGACCTCAGCATTGTGACCTCAGCAATAGGACCTCAGCAATAGGACCTCAGCAATAGGACCTCAGCAATAGGACCTCAGAAATAGGACCTCAGCAATAGGACCATAGCAATAGAACCTCAGCAATAGGACCTCAGCATTGTGACCTCCGCAATAGGACCTCAGCCGTAGGACCTCAGCAAAAGGACCTCAGCATTGTGACCTCAGCAATAGGACCTCAGCAATAGGACCTCGGCAGTAGGACCTCAGCATTGTGACCTCAGCATTGTGACCTCAGCAATAGGACATCAGCAATTGGACCTCAACAATAGGACCTCAGCATTGTGACGTCAGCATTGTGATCTCAGCATTGTGACCTCAGCATTCTGACCTCAGCAATAGGACCTCAGCAATAGGACCTCAGTATTGTGACCTCTGCATTGTGACCTCTGCATTGTGACCTCAGAAATAGGACCTCAGCATTGTGACCTCAGCAATAGGACCTCAGCATTGTGACCTCAGCATTGTGACCTCAGCATTGTGACCTCAGCAATAGGACATCAGCATTGTGACCTCAGCATTGTGACCTCAGCATTGTGACCTCAGCAATAGGACCTCAGCATTGTGACCTTAGCAATAGGACCTCTGCATTTTGACCTCAGCATTGTGACCTCAGCAAAAGGACCTCAGCAATAGGACCTCAGCATTGTGACTTCCGCAATAGGACCTCAGCCATAGGACCTCAGCAATAGGACCTCAGCAATAGGACCTCAGCAATAGGACCTCAGAATTGTGACCTCTCCATTGTGACCTCAGCAAAGGGACCTCAGCATTGTGACCTCAGCAATAGGACCTCAGCAATAGGACCTCAGCAATAGGACCTCAGCATTGTGACCTCAGCAATAGGACCTCAGCAATAGGACCTCAGCAATAGGACCTCAGCATTGTGACGTCCGCAATAGGACCTCAGCAATAGGACCTCAGCAATAGGACCTCAGCAATAGGACCTCAGCATTGTGACCTCAGCAATAGGACCTCAGCATTCTGACCTCAGCAATAGGACCTCAGCAATAGGACCTCAGCAATAGGACCTCAGCATTGTGACCTCCGCATTGTGACCTCAGCAATAGGACCTCAGCAATAGGACCTCAGCAATAGGACCTCAGCATTGTGACCTCAGCAATAGGACCTCAGCAATAGGACCTCAGCAATAGGACCTCTGCAATAGGACCTCAGCAATAGGACCTCAGCAATAGGACCTCAGCAATAGCACCTCTGCAATAGGACCTCGGCAATAGGACCTCGGCAATAGGACCTCGGCAATAGGACGTAAGCATTTTGACCTCAGCAATAGGACCTCTGCAATAGGACCTCAGCAATAGGACCTCAGCAATAGGACCTCAGCATTGTGACCTCAGCATTGTGACATCAGCATTGTGACCTCAGCAATAGGACCTCAGCAATAGGACCTCAGCAATAGGACCTAAGCATTGTGACCTCAGCAATAGGACCACAGCAATAGGACCTCAGCAATAGGACCTCAGCAATAGGACCTCAGCAATAGGACCCCAGCAATAGGACCTAAGCATTGTGACCTCAGCAATAGGATCACAGCAATAGGACCTCAGAAATAGGACCTCAGCTATAGGACCTCAGCATTGTGACCTCAGCATTCTGACCTCAGCAATAGGACCTCAGCATTATGACCTCAGCATTGTGACCTCAGCATTGTGACCTCAGCATTGTGACCTCAGCAATAGGACCTCAGCAATAGGACCTCAGCATTGTGACCTCAGCAATAGGACCTCAGCAATAGGACCTCTGCATTGTGACCTCAGCATTGTGACCTCAGCATTGTGACCTCAGAATTAGGACCTCAGCAATAGGACCTCAGCATTCTGACCTCAGCAATAGGACCTCAGCAATAGGACCTCAGCATTGTGACCTCAGCATTGTGACCTCAGCATTGTGACCTCAGCAATAGGACCTCAGCAATAGAACCTCAGCAATAGTACCACAGCAATAGGACCTCAGCATTGTGACCTCAGCAATAGGACCTCAGCTATAGGACCTCAGCTATAGGACCTCAGCCTTGTGACCTCATCAATAGGACCTCAGCATTGTGACCTCAGCATTGTGACCTCAGCAATAGGACCTCAGCATTGTGACCTCAGCATTGTGCCCTCAGCAATAGGACCTCAGCAATAGGACCTCAGCAATAGGACCTCAGCATTGTGACCTCAGCAATAGGACCTCAGCAATAGGACCTCAGCAATAGGACGTAAGCATTGTGACCTCAGCAATAGGACCTTAGCAATAGGACCTCAGCATTGTGACCTCAGCATTGTGACCTCAGCATTGTGACCTCAGCAATAGGACCTCAGCATTGTGACATCAGCAATAGGACCTAAGCAATATTACCTCAGCAATAGGACTTCAGCATTGTGACCTCAGCAATAGGACCTCAGCATTGTGACCTCAGCAATAGGACCTCAGCAATAGGACCTCAGCAATAGGACCTCAGCATTGTGACCTCAGCATTGTGACCTCCGCAGTAGGACCTCAGCCATAGGACCTCAGCAATAGGACCTCAGAATTGTGACCTCTCCATTGTGACCTCATCAAAGGGACCTCAGCATTGTGACCTCAGCAATAGGACCTCAGCAATAGGACCTCAGCAATAGGACCTCAGCATTGTGACCTCAGCATTGTAACCTCAGCAATAGGACCTCAGCAATAGGACCTCAGCATTGTGACGTCCGCAATAGGACCTCAGCAATAGGACCTCAGCAATAGGACCTCAGCAATAGGACCTCAGCATTGTGACCTCAGCAATAGGACCTCAGCATTCTGACCTCAGCAATAGGACCTCTGCAATAGGACCTCAGCAATAGGACCTCAGCATTGTGACCTCCGCATTGTGACCTCAGCAATAGGACCTCAGCAATAGGACCTCAGCAATAGGACCTCAGCATTGTGACCTCAGCAATAGGACCTCAGCAATAGGACCTCAGCAATAGGACCTCAGCATTGTGACCTCAGCAATAGGACCTCAGCATTGTGACCTCAGCAATAGGACGTCAGTAATAGGACCTCAGCAATAGGACCTCAGCAATAGGACCTCAGCAATAGGACCTCAGCATTGTGACCTCAGAAATAGGACCTCAGCAACAGGACCTCAGCATTGTGACCTCAGCATTGTGACCTCAGCAAGAAGACCTCAGCAATAGGACCTCAGCATTGTGACCTCAGCAATAGGACCTAATCAATAGGACCTCAACAATAGGACCTCAGCATTCTGACCTCAGCATTGTGACCTCAGCAATAGGACCTCAGCAATAGGACCCCAGCATTGTGACCTCAGCAATAGGACCTCAGCAATAGGACCTCAGCAATAGGACCTCAGCATTGTGATCTCAGCAATAGGACCTCAGCAATAGGACCTCAGCATTGTGACCTCAGCAATAGGACCTCAGCAATAGGATCTCAGCAATAGGACCTCAGCATTGTGACCTCAGCAATAGGACCTCAGCATTGTGACCTCAGCAAGAAGACCTCAGCAATAGGACCTCAGCAATAGGACCTCAGCAACAGGACCTCAGCATTGCGACCTCAGCAATAGGACCTAAGCAATAGGACCTCAACAATAGGACCTCAGCATTGTGACCTCAGCAATAGGACCACAGCAATAATACCTCAGCAATAGGACCTCAGCATTGTGACCTCTTCATTGTGACCTCAGCAATAGGACCTCAGCAATAGGACCTCAGCAATAGGACCTCAGCATTGTGACCTCAGCAATAGGACCTCAGCATTGTGACCTCAGCAATAGGACGTCAGCAATAGGACCTCAGCAATAGGACCTCAGCAATAGGACCTCAGCAATAGGACCTCAGCATTGTGACCTCAGAAATAGGACCTCAGCAACAGGACCTCAGCATTGTGACCTCAGCATTGTGACCTCAGCAAGAAGACCTCAGCAATAGGACCTCAGCATTGTGACCTCAGCAATAGGACGTCAGCAATAGGACCTCAGCAATAGGACCTCAGCATTGTGACCTCAGCAATAGGACCTCAGCAATAGGACCTCAGCATTGTGACCTCAGAAATAGGACCTCAGCAACAGGACCTCAGCATTGTGACCTCAGCATTGTGACCTAAGCAATAGGACCTCAGCAATAGGACCTCAGCATTGTGACCTCAGCAATAGGACCTCAGCAATAGGACCTCAGCATTGTGACCTCAGCAACAGGATCTCAGCGTTGTGACCTCAGCAATAGGACCTCAGCAATAGGATCTCAGCAATAGGACCTCAGCATTGTGACCTCAGCAATAGGACCTCAGCATTGTGACCTCAGCAAGAAGACCTCAGCAATAGGACCTCAGCATTGTGACCTCAGCAATAGGACGTCAGCAATAGGACCTCAGCAATAGGACCTCAGCATTGTGACCTCAGCAATAGGACCTCAGCAATAGGACCTCAGCAATAGGAACTAAGCATTGTGACCTCAGCAATAGGACCTCAGCAATAGGACCACAGCAATAGGACCTCAGCATTCTGACCTCAGCATTGTGACCTCAGGAATCGGACCTCTGCAATACGACCTCAGCATTGTGACCTCAGCATTGTGACCTCAGCAATAGGACCTCAGCAATAGGACCTCAGCATTGTGACCTCAGCAATAGGACCTCAGCAATAGGATCTCAGCAATAGGACCTCAGCATTGTGACCTCAGCAAGAGGACCTCAGCATTGTGACCTCAGCAAGAAGACCTCAGCAATAGGACCTCAGCCTTGTGACCTCAGCAATAGGACCTCAGCAATAGGACCTCAGCATTGTGACCTCTTCATTGTGACCTCAGCAATAGGACCACAGCAATAGGACCTCAGCAATAGGACCTCAGCATTGTGACCTCTTCATTGTGACCTCAGCAATAGGACCTCAGCAATAGGACCTCAGCAATAGGACCTCAGCATTGTGACCTCAGCAATAGGACCTCAGCAATAGGACCTCAGCATTGTGACCTCAGAAATAGGACCTCAGCAACAGGACCTCAGCATTGTGACATCAGCATTGTGACCTCAGGAATAGGACCTCAGCAATAGGACCTCAGCATTGTAAATTCAGCATTTTGACCTCAGCATTATGACCTCAGCAATAGGACCTGAACAATAGGACCACAGCATTGAGACCTCAGCATTGTGACGTCAGCAGTGTGACCTCAGCAATAGGACCTCAGCAATACGACACCAGCATTGTGACCTCAGCAATAGGACTTCAGCTATAGAACCTCAGCAATAGGACCTCAGCAATAGGACCTCAGCATTGTGACCTCAACATTGTGACTTCAGCAGTAGGACCTCAGCAATAGGACCTTAGCATTGTGACCTCAGTCATAGGACCTCAGCAATAGGACCTCAGTAATAGGACCTCAGCAGTAGGACCTCAGAATTGTGACCTCAGCCATAGGACCTCAGCAATAGGACCTCAGCAATAGGACCTCAGCAATAGGACCTCAGCAGTAGGACCTCAGCATTGTGACCTCAGCCATAGGACCTCAGCAATAGGACCTCAGCAATAGGACCTCAGCAATAGGACCTCAGCATTGTGACCACAGCAATAGGACCTCAGCAATAGGACCTCAGCATTGTGACCTCAGCTTGTGACCTCAGCAATAGGACCTCAGCAATAGGAATTCAGCAATAGGACCTCAGCATTGAGACCTCAGAAATAGGACCTCAGCAATAGGACCTCAGCAATAGGACCTCAGCAATAAGACCTCAACATTGTGAACTCAGCATTGTAACCTCAGCAAAAGGATCTCGGCAGTAGGACCTCAGCAATAGGACCTCAGCATTGTGACCTCAGCAGTAGGACCTCAGGAATAGGACCTCAGCAATAGGACCTCAGCAATAGGACCTCAGCATTGTGACCTCAGCAATAGGACTTCAGCAATAGGACCTCAGTAATAGGACCTCAGGTTTGTGACCTCAGCATTGAGACCTCAGCATTGTGACCTCACCAATAGGACCTCAGCAATAGGACCTCAGCAATAGGACCTCAGCATTGTGACCTCAGCAATAGGACCTCAGCAATAGGACCTCATCATTAGGACCTCAGAAATAGGACCTCAGCATGTGACCTCATCATTGTGACCTCAGCATTGTGACCTCAGCAATAGGACCTCAGCAATAGGACCTCATCATTAGGACCTCAGAAATAGGACCTCAGCATTGTGACCTCATCATTGTGACCTCAGCATTGTGACCTCAGCAATAGGACCTCAGCATTGTGACCTCAGCAATAGGACCTCAGCAATAGGACCTCATCATTAGGACCTCAGAAATAGGACCTCAGCATTGTGACCTCATCATTGTGACCTCAGCATTTTGACCTCAGCAATAGGACCTCAGCAATAGGACCTCATCATTAGGACCTCAGAAATAGGACCTCAGCATTGTGACCTCATCATTGTGACCTCAGCATTGTGACCTCAGCAATAGGACCTCAGCAATAGGACCTCATCATTAGGACCTCAGAAATAGGACCTCAGCATTGTGACCTCAGCAATAGGACCTCAGCATTGTGACCTCATCATTGTGACCTCAGCAATAGGACCACAGCATTGTGACCTCAGCATTGTGACCTCAGCATTGTGACCACAGCAATAGGACCTCAGCAATAGAACCTCAGCAATAGGACCTCAGCAATAGGACCTCAGAAATAGGACCTCAGCAATAGGACCTCAGTAAGAGGACCTCAGCATTGTAACCTCAGCAATAGGACCTCAGCAATACGACCTCAGCAATAGGACCTCAGCATTGTGACCTCAGCATTGTGACGTCAGCATTGTGACCTCAGCATTGTGACCTCAGCAATAGGACCTCAGCAATAGGACCTCAGCATTGTGACCTCAGCATTGTGACCTCAGCAATAGGACCTCAGTATTGTGACCTCAGCAATAGAACCTTAGCAATAGGACCTCAGCATTGTGACCTCAGCAATAGTACCTCAGCATTGTGACGTCAGCATTGTGACCTCAGCAAGAGGACCTCAGCAATAGGACCTCAGCATTGTGACCTCAGCATTGTGACGTCAGCATTGTGACCTCAGCAATAGGACCTCAGCAATAGGACCTCAGCAACACAGCCTCAGCATTGTGACCTCAGCAATAGGACGTCAGCAATAGAACCTCAGCAATAGGACCTCAGCATTGTGACCTCAGCAATAGGACCTCAGCATTGTGACCTCAGCAAGAAGACCTCAGCAATAGGACCTCAGCATTGTGACCTCAGCAATAGGACGTCAGCAATAGGACCTCAGCAATAGGACCTCAGCATTGTGACCTCAGCAATAGGACCTCAGCAATAGGACCTCAGCAATAGGAACTAAGCATTGTGACCTCAGCAATAGGACCTCAGCAATAGGACCACAGCAATAGGACCTCAGCATTCTGACCTCAGCATTGTGACCTCAGGAATCGGACCTCTGCAATACGACCTCAGCATTCTGACCTCAGCATTGTGACCTCAGCAATAGGACCTCAGCAATAGGACCTCAGCATTGTGACCTCAGCAATAGGACCTCAGCAATAGGATCTCAGCAATAGGACCTCAGCATTGTGACCTCAGCAATAGGACCTCAGCATTGTGACCTCAGCAAGAAGACCTCAGCAATAGGACCTCAGCCTTGTGACCTCAGCAATAGGACCTCAGCAACAGGACCTCAGCATTGTGACCTCAGCAATAGGACCTCAGCAATAGAACCTCAGCAATAGGACCTCAGCATTTTGACCTCAGCATTGTGACCTCAGCAATAGGACCTCAGCAATAGGACCTCAGCAATAGGACCGCAGCATTGTGACCTCAGCATTGTGACCTCAGCATTGTGACCTCAGTAATAGGACCTCAGAAATAGGACCTCAGCATTGTGACCTCAGCAATAGGACCTCAGCATTGTGACCTAATCAATAGGACCTCAGCATTGTGAACTCAGCATTGTAACCTCAGCAATAGGACCTAAGCAATAGGTCCTCAGCAATAGGACCTCAGCATTGTGACCTCAGCAATACGGCCTCAGCAATAGGACCTCGTAATTGTGACCTCAGCCTTGGGACCTCAGCCTTGGGACCTCAGCATTGTGACCTCAGCATTGTGACCTCAGCAATAGGACCTCAGCAATAGGACCTCAGCATTGTGACCTCTGCATTGTGACCTCAGCAATAGGACCTCAGCAATAGGACCTCAGCAATAGGACCTGAGGTATAGGACCTCAGCATTGTGACCTCAGCAATAGGACCTCAGCAATAGGACCTCAGCATTGTGACCTCAGCAATAGGACCTCAGCAATAGGACTTCAGCAATGGGACCTCAGCATTGTGACCTCAGCAATAGGACCTCAGCAATAGGACCTCAGCATTGTGACCTCAGCAATAGGACCTCAGCAATAGGACCTCAGCAATAGGACATCAGCAATAGCACCTCTGCAATAGGACCTTGGCAATAGGACCTAAGCATTTTGACCTCAGCAATAGGACCTCAGCAATAGGACCTCAGCAATACGACATCAGCAATAGGACCTCAGCAATAGGACCTCAGCATTGTGACCTCAGCAATAGGACCTCAGCATTGTGACCTCAGCATTGTGACCTCAGCAATAGGACCTCAGCATTGTGACCTCAGGAATAGGACCTCAGCATTGTGACCTCAGCATTGTGACCTCAGCAATAGGACCTCAGCATTGTGACCTCAGCAATAGGACCTAAGCAATAGGACCTAAGCAATAGGACCTCAGCATTGTGACGTCCGCAATAAGACCTCAGCAATAGGACCTCAGCAATAGGACCTCAGAATTGTGACCTCACCATTGTGACCTCAGCAATAGGACCCCAGCATTGTGACCTCAGCATTAGGAACTCAGCAATAGGACCTCAGCAAGAGGACCTAAGCAATAAGACCTCAGTAATAGGACCTCAGCATTGTGACCTCAGCAATAGGACCTCAGCAATAGGACCTCAGGAAAAGAACCTCAGAATTGTGACCTCTGAATTGTGACCTCTGAATTGTGACCTCAGCAATAGGACCTCAGCAATAGGACCTCAGCAATAGGACCTTATCATTCTGACCTCAGAAATAAGACCTCAGCAATAGGACCTCAGCAATAGGACCTCAGCATTGTGACCTCAGCAATAGGACCTCAGCAATAGGACCTCAGCAACAGGACCTCAGCATTGTGACCTCAGAATTGTGACCTCAGGAATAGGACCTCAGCAATATGACCTCAGCATTCTGACCTCAGCATTGTGACCTCAGGAATAGGACCTCAGCAATAGGACCCCAGCATTGTGACCTCAGCAATAGGACCTCAGCAATAGGATCTCAGCAATAGGACCTAAGCAATAGGACCTCAGCAATAGGACCTCAGCATTGTGACCTCAGCAATAGGACCTCAGCAATAGGACCTCAGCATTGTGACCTCAGCAATTGGACCTCAGCAATAGGATCTCAGCAATAGGACCTCAGCATTGTGACCTCAGCAATAGGACCTCAGCATTGTGACCTCAGCAAGAAGACCTCAGCAATAGGACCTCAGCATTGTGACCTCAGCAATAGGACCTCAGCAATAAGACCTCAGCAATAGGACCTCAGCATTGTGACCTCAGCAATAGGACCTCAGCAATAGGACCTCAGCAATAGGACCTAAGCATTGTGACCTCAGCAATAGGACCTCAGCAATAGGACCTCAGCAACAGGACCTCAGCATTCTGACCTCAGCATTGTGACCTCAGGAATAGGACCTCAGCAATATGACCTAAGCATTCTGACCTCAGCATTGTGACCTCAGGAATAGGACCTCAGCAATAGGACCCCAGCATTGTGACCTCAGCAATAGGACCTCAGCAATAGGACCTCAGCAATAGGACCTAAGCAATAGGACCTCAGCAATAGGACCTCAGCATTGTGACCTCTGCAATAGGACCTCAGCAATAGGATCTCAGCAATAGGACCTCAGCATTGTGACCTCAGCAATAGGACCTCAGCATTGTGATCTCAGTGTGTTGGGTCTGTCTGAGCTGGAGTCACCTTTTCCCTGCAGCAGCCCGCACAGTGCTGTGCTCTGCACTCGTAGCTGGAACAGCACTGATATCACTCCAGTGTTGTGTCTATTGCTGCGTAGTGCTGGCACAGCATCAGGACTCCTAAGCCCCCAAGAGCCAGCAGGCTGGGGGTGGGCAAGTGATGGGGAGGGGACATTGCCGGGGCAGCTGACCTAAACCAACCAAAGGGATATTCCATAACACCTGATGTCACACTCAGCAATAAAAGGGGGGGCTCTCGTGGGGGAGGGGGCTGTTCCTCCTGAACAACCACTACGCGTTTGAGGCCCTGCTTCCCAGGACGTGGCCGAACTCCGCTCGCTGATGGGAAGTAGAGAATAATTTTTTTCTCTCTCTCTGTGCTTCCGCGCGGACTGATTGTTTCTTTTGTATCTGTTTTTCCTTCCCATTCCCTTTCCCTTTAATTAAACCTTTCTCATCTCAAACCTCGAGTTCTCTGTGTTGTATTTTCTCCCCCTCCTTCTGAGGAGAGGGGGAGTGAGAGAGCGGTTGTGGTGGAGCTTGGCTGCCCACCTGAGTAAAACCACCACAGTCCTTTTTGGCGCCCAACGTGGGGCTCGAGGGTTGAGATAACAATAGCATTGATTGAAGTATTTACAACTAACATATCGATAGTCATAATGTTCGGTTTTCTGGCAATACTTTTCTGTGTGGATATGTTGTATGTAGCCTACTCTCTGTTTTCTTTTTTCCTTTACATCCGATCGGAGAAAGTGTTGAAGTCTGTGCTTGTTTTCTTTATCGTGTCGTGCTGTAACATACTGGCCTTCAGTTTTGTTTGGTATTCAGGCCCGGCATGGTTATCCTCCTGGTCTCCTGGAGATTATCTTATTGAAAATATTAAGAATTACAGCGCCTTCTTTTTTGCCCCTAGCAGTCAATCAGTGAATAATATCGGGTGTGGTGCCTTCTACTTTTCTCCCTGTGGGCTAATTACAGCAGCCTTTCAGTATCTTGGATACCCTTGGTCAGATATTATCCTCCTATTACTAGGTCTTGTGTTTGTCTTCTTCCCCAAGGTAAAGCAATTTATTAAGAATATTATCCAAGGACCTGTCCCCAGACAAAATTGTGGGTGGCAAGGTGTGTGGGGGGATTTGGGCAGGTACCTATCACGGTTTTCTCCTCCAATGGTTCTAAATTTCACCCCTGAACAAGTACAAAATCCAAGACAACTGGTACAATGTTTGAAAGACGTATGCCCTGACCCTGGCAATACTAGAGAACTCCACCAGATTGCTGCACTCTGCTGGGGTCTGGCTTACGCCTATCAAATGTCAATTAACATTGCCCAGCACCCTCAAGGGAATAGGGAGGTTCTTGAATTTGATGATGAGACAGCACAAACTGTGACCACCCTAGAGGACCGACCATCTATGGTATCAGTCGCCCCTGTAGTAAAGACGAAACAGTGGAAACGGAGATCAGGTCGTTTAGTACGGGAAGAAGCTCCTCCTACAGATGAGGGAGAAGAAGAAAAGGCAAGCAGCTCTAAAGCAGCGTTATCATGGCAACATCACAAAGGAGAGACTGAAATCATAGATGAATCAGAAACTACTCGGTCTCTATCCTTGAGTGAGCTGCGAGAACTACGAAAAGACTTCAGTCGCCATCCAGGTGAGCACATCCTCACCTGGCTGCTTCGATGCTGGGATAGTGGGGCCAATACCCAACAGCTAGAAGGCAATGAAGCCAAGCAGCTGGGATCCCTTTCCAGAGAACGGCTCATTGATAGAGTAATTGGAAGAGAGGCACAAGTTATCAGCCTCTGGAGGCGAATCCTAACAGCTGTGAAAGAAAGGTATCCCCATAAAGAGGATATTGTCTACCAAGTAAACAAATGGACCACTATGGATCAGGGCCTCCAGCAGCTGCGGGAATTAGCTGTGCTGGAGATGATTTATAGTGATTTAAATAATGCCCAGACACCTACAGACCCCGATGAAGTTCAATGCACAACATCCATGTGGCGGAAGTTTGTACGGGCGGCACCCCTAACACATGCCAGCACACTGGCAGTAATGGGTTGGGATGAGGGGATGGGGCCAACTGTGGACACCGTGTCCAATCAACTTCATAAATATGAAGAAAATCTCTCTGCCCCAGTACGGGGCTGCATTTCAGCTGTGGAGAAACTGTCCCAACGGCTAGATGAACACATAGCTTCGTCCTCACCTAAACAAAAAAATCTTTCGGCCATCAAGTGCCAGCAGTCCCCGGCTCAAACAAGGGAGAATCCAGGACGCACACCGCGAGGTACCTTGTGGTTTTATTTACGTGACCATGGGGAAGATATGAGGAAGTGGGATGGTGAACCGACCTCGGCCCTAGCTGCTCGGGTACGTGAGCTACGGAAAGATACAGCAGCAACAAAGAGGGCCCCTAAGAGGATTGCTGCTCCAGTTTCTGTTGAACAGTCCCCCAGAGGCAGTAGAAGGAATAGTATTACTCCTGACCCTGACGAAGAGACTTCTGCTTCACATTTGGAAGAATTAATTGATAGATACGCCGACCAAGACTAGTGGGGCCCTGCCTCTGGCCAGGTAGAGGAGAGGGACAACCGGATTTACTGGACTGTGTGGATTCGATGGCCTGGCACACCGGAACCGCAAAAATATAAAGCTTTAGTGGACACAGGCGCACAGTGTACCCTAATGCCATCAGGCCACCAAGGGGCAGAACCCATCTCTATCTCTGGAGTGACGGGGGGATCCCAAGAGCTAACCATATTGGAAGCTGAAGTGAGTCTAACTGGGAAGGAGTGGCAAAAGCACCCCATCGTGACTGGCCCAGAGGCTCCGTGCATCCTCGGCATAGACTACCTCAGGAAAGGATACTTCAAGGATCCAAAAGGGTACCGGTGGGCTTTTGGCATAGCTTCCTTGAGCACAGAGAAGATTAAGCAGCTGTCTACCCTGCCTGGTCTCTCACAAGACCCTTCTGCTGTAGGACTGCTGAGGATTGAGGAACAGCAAGTGCCAATTGCGACTACAACTGTGCACCGGCGGCAATATCGCACCAACCGAGACTCCCTGATTCCTATCCATGAGTTAGTTCACCATCTGGAGAGCCAAGGAGTGATCAGCAAGACTCATTCACCTTTTAACAGTCCTATATGGCCAGTGCGAAAGTCCAATGGCGAGTGGAGGCTAACAGTGGACTATCGGGGCCTGAATGAAGTCACACCACCACTAAGTGCAGCAGTGCCAGACATGCTAGAACTCCAATACGAACTAGAGTCAAAGGCAGCCAAGTGGTATGCTACAATCGATATTGCTAATGCATTTTTCTCTATCCCTCTAGCAGCAGCATGCAGGCCACAATTTGCTTTCACTTGGAGGGGCATTCAGTATACTTGGAATCGACTGCCCCAGGGGTGGAAACACAGCCCTACCATTTGCCATGGACTGATCCAGACGACACTGGAACAGGGGAACGCTCCTGAACACCTGCAGTACATCGATGATATCATTGTATGGGGTAATACAGCAGAAGAAGTTTTTGAGAAAGGGAAGAAAATAATTCAAATTCTCTTGAAAGCTGGCTTTGCCATTAAACAGAATAAGGTCAAAGGACCTGCACAGGAAATCCAGTTCTTGGGGGTAAAATGGCAGGATGGACGTCGCCACATTCCAACGGATGTGATCAACAAAATAACAGTTATGTCTCCGCCAACTAGCAAAAAAGAAACACAAGCTTTCCTAGGTCTTGTGGGATTTTGGAGAATGCATGTGCCCGGTTATAGTCAGCTTGTGAGTCCTCTATATCGAGTAACTCGGAAGAGGAACTCGTTTGAGTGGGGCCCTGAGCAACAACAGGCCTTTGAACAACTCAAACAAGAAATAGCTCGTGCAGTAGCCCTTGGGCCTGTCCGTACTGGACCAGCTGTGCAAAACATACTGTACACTGCAGCTGGGGAGCATGGGCTCACCTGGAGCCTCTGGCAGAAGACCCCAGGAGAAACTCGAGGCCGACCTTTGGGGTTCTGGAGCCGGGGCTATCGAGGATCAGAAGCCAATTACACCCCAACTGAAAAGGAAATATTAACAGCATATGAGGGGATTCGAGCCGCTTCAGAAGTTGTTGGTACAGAAGCACAACTTCTCTTGGCCCCACGGCTACCTGTGTTACATTGGATGTTCAAAGAGAAAATCCCCACTACACATCATGCAACCGATGCTACATGGAGTAAATGGGTAGCGTTAATTACACAGCGGGCTCGAATGGGAAAACCCAGCCGCCCAGGAATCCTGGAAGAGATTATGGACTGGCCAGAGGGCAGGGATTTCGGAGCACCAACAGAAGAAGTAACTCATCCTGAAGAGGCACCACCATACAATGAGTTGCCAGAAGACAGAAAGCAGTATGCGTTGTTTACTGACGGATCCTGCCGTGTGGTAGGGAGCCATCGGAAGTGGAAAGCTGCTGTGTGGAGTCCCACACGACAAGTTGTGGAGGCCATGGAAGGGGAAGGTGAGTCGAGTCAGTATGCAGAAGTGAAAGCTATACAACTGGCCCTAGAAATTGCTGAAAGAGAAAAGTGGCCGGTACTGTATCTCTATACTGACTCATGGATGGTGGCAAATGCGCTGTGGGGGTGGCTGCAACAATGGAAACAGAACAACTGGCAGCGCAGAGGTAAACCTATCTGGGCTGCTACCCTGTGGCAAGATATTGCTGCTCGGGTAGAAAACCTGGCTGTAAAGATACGTCATGTAGATGCCCATATGCCTAAGAATCGTGCTACCGAAGAACATCAGAACAATGAAGAAGTAGACAGAGCTTCAAAAATTGAAATAGCTCAGGTGGACCTGGACTGGGGACGTAAGGGTGAGCTGTTTGTAGCTCGATGGGCCCATGAAACATCAGGACATCTGGGGAGGGATGCCACTTACAGATGGGCTCGTGATCGAGGGGTGGACCTGACCATTGAGGCCATCACACAGGTTACCCATCAGTGTGAGACCTGTGCTGCAATCAAACGAGCCATGAGGGTAAAGTCTCCCTGGAATAGAGGGAGATGGCTTGGATTTCGTTATGGTGAGGCCTGGCAGATTGACTATATCGGACCACTTCCACAAACCCGCCAAGGTAAACGTTACATACTCACCATGGTAGAAGCAACTACTGGGTGGCTGGAAACATATCCAGTAAACCATGCCACGGCCCGAAACACTATCTTGGGCCTGGAAAGACAAGTGTTGTGGCGACATGGTACACCAGAAAGAATTGAGTCCGACAATGGGAGTCACTTCCGAAATAATTTGATCACTTCCTGGGCCAAGAGACATGGCATTGAATGGGTGTACCACATCCCTTATCACCCACAAGCCTCTGGGAAGGTTGAGAGGTACAATGGACTGTTAAAAACTATGCTGCGAGCATTGGGTGCTGGGACATGGAAACATTGGGATATAAATCTACCAGAGGCCACTTGGCTAGTTAACAACAGGGGGTCTGAAAGCCGTCCTGGTCCTGCTAAAACAAAACCCCTACACACTGTGGGAGAAGCTAAAGTCCCTGTAGTGCATGTGGGGAAGTGGATGGGGAAGGCAGTGTGGGTTGCCCCTGCCATGGGAAAAGGCAAACCCACTCGTGGGATTGTCTTTGCCCAAGGACCAGGGTATACCTGGTGGGTAATGCAGAAAGATGGGGATATCAAGTGTGTGCCACAAGGAGATTTAACACTGGGAGAAAATTAATCTGTTATCCAAGTTATGTGTTGTAGGAGGACACTGCAGAACCAATGACAGGTCAACTTTGCAAGGAACCGGGCAAGTGCAACAGTGATGTGAGCTAAGCTGGTGCTCGTATCAAGAAAACCAACTTCGCATGTCCTGAGTGACCACTTTGACAGATGAAGCTGAAACCATCAACAGTTTTTATGAGCATTTTGGGAAAAGACCTATAGAATAAAGAGAAGTACAGACATAAAAATGCTTCAATGGACAGAAAACAATGGTGATGAGAACATCTATATACTAAACTGTACCTGATTGTGACACAAATGTTATGGAATAAGGGGTGGAAGTTGTGTTGGGTCTGTCTGAGCTGGAGTCACCTTTTCCCTGCAGCAGCCCGCACAGTGCTGTGCTCTGCACTCGTAGCTGGAACAGCACTGATATCACTCCAGTGTTGTGTCTATTGCTGCGTAGTGCTGGCACAGCATCAGGACTCCTAAGCCCCCAAGAGCCAGCAGGCTGGGGGTGGGCAAGTGATGGGGAGGGGACATTGCCGGGGCAGCTGACCTAAACCAACCAAAGGGATATTCCATAACACCTGATGTCACACTCAGCAATAAAAGGGGGGGCTCTCGTGGGGGAGGGGGCTGTTCCTCCTGAACAACCACTACGCGTTTGAGGCCCTGCTTCCCAGGACGTGGCCGAACACCGCTCGCTGATGGGAAGTAGAGAATAATTTTTTTCTCTCTCTCTGTGCTTCCGCGCGGACTGATTGTTTCTTTTGTATCTGTTTTTCCTTCCCATTCCCTTTCCCTTTAATTAAACCTTTCTCATCTCAAACCTCGAGTTCTCTGTGTTGTATTTTCTCCCCCTCCTTCTGAGGAGAGGGGGAGTGAGAGAGCGGTTGTGGTGGAGCTTGGCTGCCCACCTGAGTAAAACCACCACACTCAGCAAGAAGACCTCAGCAATAGGACCTCAGCCTTGTGACCTCAGCAATAGGACCTCAGCAACAGGACCTCAGCATTGTGACCTCAGCAATAGGACCTAAGCAATAGGACCTCAACAATAGGACCTCAGCATTGTGACCTCAGCAATAGGACCACAGCAATAGGACCTCAGCAATAGGACCTCAGCATTGTGACCTCAGCAATAGGACCTCAGCAATAGGAGCTCAGCAATAGGACCTCAGCCTTATGACCTCTGCAATAGGACCTCAGCAACAGGACCTAAGCAATAGGACCTCAACAATAGGATCTCAGCATTGTGACCTCTGCAATAGGACCTCAGCAATAGGACCTGAGCATTGTGACCTCAGCAATAGGACCTCAGCAATAGGACCTCAGCATTGTGACCTCAGCAATAGGACCTCAGCTATAGGACCTCAGCATTGTGACCTCAGCATTGTGACCTCAGCAATAGGACCTCAGCATTATGACCTCAGCATTGTGACCTCAGCATTGTGACCTCAGCATTGTGACCTCAGCAATAGGACCTCAGCAATAGGACCTCAGCATTGTGACCTCAGCAATAGGACCTCAGCAATAGGACCTCAACATTGTGACCTCAGCATTGTGACCTCAGCAATAGGACCTCAGCAATAGGACCTCAGCAATAGGACCTCAGCATTGAGACCTCAGAAATAGGACCTCAGCAATAGGACCTCAGCAATAGGACCTCAGCAATAGGACCTCAACATTGTGACCTCAGCAGTAGGACCTCAGGAATAGGACCTCAGCAATAGGACCTCAGGTTTGTGACCTCCGCATTGTGACCTCAGCAATAGGACCTCAGCAATAGGACCTCAGCATTGTGACCTCAGCAATAGGACCTCAGCAATAGGACCTCAGTAATAGGACCTCAGCAATAGGACCTCAGCATTGTGACCTCAGCATTGTGACCTCAGCAATAGGACCTCAGCATTGAGACCTCAGCATTGTGACCTCACCAATAGGACCTCAGCAATAGGACCTCAGCAATAGGACCTCAGCATTGTGACCTCAGCAATAGGACCTCAGCAATAGGACCTCAGCATTGTGACCTCAGCATTGGGACCTCAGCAATAGGACCTCAGCATTGTGACGTCCGCAATAAGACCTCAGCAATAGGACCTCAGCAATAGGACCTCAGAATTGTGACCTCACCATTGTGACCTCAGCAATAGGACCCCAGCATTGTGACCTCAGCATTAGGAACTCAGCAATAGGACCTCAGCAAGAGGACCTAAGCAATAAGACCTCAGTAATAGGACCTCAGCATTGTGACCTCAGCAATAGGACCTCAGCAATAGGACCTCAGGAAAAGAACCTCAGAATTGTGACCTCTGAATTGTGACCTCTGAATTGTGACCTCAGCAATAGGACCTCAGCAATAGGACCTCAGCAATAGGACCTTATCATTCTGACCTCAGAAATAAGACCTCAGCAATAGGACCTCAGCAATAGGACCTCAGCATTGTGACCTCAGCAATAGGACCTCAGCAATAGGACCTCAGCAACAGGACCTCAGCATTGTGACCTCAGAATTGTGACCTCAGGAATAGGACCTCAGCAATATGACCTCAGCATTCTGACCTCAGCATTGTGACCTCAGGAATAGGACCTCAGCAATAGGACCCCAGCATTGTGACCTCAGCAATAGGACCTCAGCAATAGGATCTCAGCAATAGGACCTAAGCAATAGGACCTCAGCAATAGGACCTCAGCATTTTGACCTCAGCAATAGGACCTCAGCAATAGGACCTCAGCATTGTGACCTCAGCAATTGGACCTCAGCAATAGGATCTCAGCAATAGGACCTCAGCATTGTGACCTCAGCAATAGGACCTCAGCATTGTGACCTCAGCAAGAAGACCTCAGCAATAGGACCTCAGCATTGTGACCTCAGCAATAGGACCTCAGCAATAAGACCTCAGCAATAGGACCTCAGCATTGTGACCTCAGCAATAGGACCTCAGCAATAGGACCTCAGCAATAGGACCTAAGCATTGTGACCTCAGCAATAGGACCTCAGCAATAGGACCTCAGCAACAGGACCTCAGCATTCTGACCTCAGCATTGTGACCTCAGGAATAGGACCTCAGCAATATGACCTAAGCATTCTGACCTCAGCATTGTGACCTCAGGAATAGGACCTCAGCAATAGGACCCCAGCATTGTGACCTCAGCAATAGGACCTCAGCAATAGGACCTCAGCAATAGGACCTAAGCAATAGGACCTCAGCAATAGGACCTCAGCATTGTGACCTCTGCAATAGGACCTCAGCAATAGGATCTCAGCAATAGGACCTCAGCATTGTGACCTCAGCAATAGGACCTCAGCATTGTGATCTCAGTGTGTTGGGTCTGTCTGAGCTGGAGTCACCTTTTCCCTGCAGCAGCCCGCACAGTGCTGTGCTCTGCACTCGTAGCTGGAACAGCACTGATATCACTCCAGTGTTGTGTCTATTGCTGCGTAGTGCTGGCACAGCATCAGGACTCCTAAGCCCCCAAGAGCCAGCAGGCTGGGGGTGGGCAAGTGATGGGGAGGGGACATTGCCGGGGCAGCTGACCTAAACCAACCAAAGGGATATTCCATAACACCTGATGTCACACTCAGCAATAAAAGGGGGGGCTCTCGTGGGGGAGGGGGCTGTTCCTCCTGAACAACCACTACGCGTTTGAGGCCCTGCTTCCCAGGACGTGGCCGAACTCCGCTCGCTGATGGGAAGTAGAGAATAATTTTTTTCTCTCTCTCTGTGCTTCCGCGCGGACTGATTGTTTCTTTTGTATCTGTTTTTCCTTCCCATTCCCTTTCCCTTTAATTAAACCTTTCTCATCTCAAACCTCGAGTTCTCTGTGTTGTATTTTCTCCCCCTCCTTCTGAGGAGAGGGGGAGTGAGAGAGCGGTTGTGGTGGAGCTTGGCTGCCCACCTGAGTAAAACCACCACAGTCCTTTTTGGCGCCCAACGTGGGGCTCGAGGGTTGAGATAACAATAGCATTGATTGAAGTATTTACAACTAACATATCGATAGTCATAATGTTCGGTTTTCTGGCAATACTTTTCTGTGTGGATATGTTGTATGTAGCCTACTCTCTGTTTTCTTTTTTCCTTTACATCCGATCGGAGAAAGTGTTGAAGTCTGTGCTTGTTTTCTTTATCGTGTCGTGCTGTAACATACTGGCCTTCAGTTTTGTTTGGTATTCAGGCCCGGCATGGTTATCCTCCTGGTCTCCTGGAGATTATCTTATTGAAAATATTAAGAATTACAGCGCCTTCTTTTTTGCCCCTAGCAGTCAATCAGTGAATAATATCGGGTGTGGTGCCTTCTACTTTTCTCCCTGTGGGCTAATTACAGCAGCCTTTCAGTATCTTGGATACCCTTGGTCAGATATTATCCTCCTATTACTAGGTCTTGTGTTTGTCTTCTTCCCCAAGGTAAAGCAATTTATTAAGAATATTATCCAAGGACCTGTCCCCAGACAAAATTGTGGGTGGCAAGGTGTGTGGGGGGATTTGGGCAGGTACCTATCACGGTTTTCTCCTCCAATGGTTCTAAATTTCACCCCTGAACAAGTACAAAATCCAAGACAACTGGTACAATGTTTGAAAGACGTATGCCCTGACCCTGGCAATACTAGAGAACTCCACCAGATTGCTGCACTCTGCTGGGGTCTGGCTTACGCCTATCAAATGTCAATTAACATTGCCCAGCACCCTCAAGGGAATAGGGAGGTTCTTGAATTTGATGATGAGACAGCACAAACTGTGACCACCCTAGAGGACCGACCATCTATGGTATCAGTCGCCCCTGTAGTAAAGACGAAACAGTGGAAACGGAGATCAGGTCGTTTAGTACGGGAAGAAGCTCCTCCTACAGATGAGGGAGAAGAAGAAAAGGCAAGCAGCTCTAAAGCAGCGTTATCATGGCAACATCACAAAGGAGAGACTGAAATCATAGATGAATCAGAAACTACTCGGTCTCTATCCTTGAGTGAGCTGCGAGAACTACGAAAAGACTTCAGTCGCCATCCAGGTGAGCACATCCTCACCTGGCTGCTTCGATGCTGGGATAGTGGGGCCAATACCCAACAGCTAGAAGGCAATGAAGCCAAGCAGCTGGGATCCCTTTCCAGAGAACGGCTCATTGATAGAGTAATTGGAAGAGAGGCACAAGTTATCAGCCTCTGGAGGCGAATCCTAACAGCTGTGAAAGAAAGGTATCCCCATAAAGAGGATATTGTCTACCAAGTAAACAAATGGACCACTATGGATCAGGGCCTCCAGCAGCTGCGGGAATTAGCTGTGCTGGAGATGATTTATAGTGATTTAAATAATGCCCAGACACCTACAGACCCCGATGAAGTTCAATGCACAACATCCATGTGGCGGAAGTTTGTACGGGCGGCACCCCTAACACATGCCAGCACACTGGCAGTAATGGGTTGGGATGAGGGGATGGGGCCAACTGTGGACACCGTGTCCAATCAACTTCATAAATATGAAGAAAATCTCTCTGCCCCAGTACGGGGCTGCATTTCAGCTGTGGAGAAACTGTCCCAACGGCTAGATGAACACATAGCTTCGTCCTCACCTAAACAAAAAAATCTTTCGGCCATCAAGTGCCAGCAGTCCCCGGCTCAAACAAGGGAGAATCCAGGACGCACACCGCGAGGTACCTTGTGGTTTTATTTACGTGACCATGGGGAAGATATGAGGAAGTGGGATGGTGAACCGACCTCGGCCCTAGCTGCTCGGGTACGTGAGCTACGGAAAGATACAGCAGCAACAAAGAGGGCCCCTAAGAGGATTGCTGCTCCAGTTTCTGTTGAACAGTCCCCCAGAGGCAGTAGAAGGAATAGTATTACTCCTGACCCTGACGAAGAGACTTCTGCTTCACATTTGGAAGAATTAATTGATAGATACGCCGACCAAGACTAGTGGGGCCCTGCCTCTGGCCAGGTAGAGGAGAGGGACAACCGGATTTACTGGACTGTGTGGATTCGATGGCCTGGCACACCGGAACCGCAAAAATATAAAGCTTTAGTGGACACAGGCGCACAGTGTACCCTAATGCCATCAGGCCACCAAGGGGCAGAACCCATCTCTATCTCTGGAGTGACGGGGGGATCCCAAGAGCTAACCATATTGGAAGCTGAAGTGAGTCTAACTGGGAAGGAGTGGCAAAAGCACCCCATCGTGACTGGCCCAGAGGCTCCGTGCATCCTCGGCATAGACTACCTCAGGAAAGGATACTTCAAGGATCCAAAAGGGTACCGGTGGGCTTTTGGCATAGCTTCCTTGAGCACAGAGAAGATTAAGCAGCTGTCTACCCTGCCTGGTCTCTCACAAGACCCTTCTGCTGTAGGACTGCTGAGGATTGAGGAACAGCAAGTGCCAATTGCGACTACAACTGTGCACCGGCGGCAATATCGCACCAACCGAGACTCCCTGATTCCTATCCATGAGTTAGTTCACCATCTGGAGAGCCAAGGAGTGATCAGCAAGACTCATTCACCTTTTAACAGTCCTATATGGCCAGTGCGAAAGTCCAATGGCGAGTGGAGGCTAACAGTGGACTATCGGGGCCTGAATGAAGTCACACCACCACTAAGTGCAGCAGTGCCAGACATGCTAGAACTCCAATACGAACTAGAGTCAAAGGCAGCCAAGTGGTATGCTACAATCGATATTGCTAATGCATTTTTCTCTATCCCTCTAGCAGCAGCATGCAGGCCACAATTTGCTTTCACTTGGAGGGGCATTCAGTATACTTGGAATCGACTGCCCCAGGGGTGGAAACACAGCCCTACCATTTGCCATGGACTGATCCAGACGACACTGGAACAGGGGAACGCTCCTGAACACCTGCAGTACATCGATGATATCATTGTATGGGGTAATACAGCAGAAGAAGTTTTTGAGAAAGGGAAGAAAATAATTCAAATTCTCTTGAAAGCTGGCTTTGCCATTAAACAGAATAAGGTCAAAGGACCTGCACAGGAAATCCAGTTCTTGGGGGTAAAATGGCAGGATGGACGTCGCCACATTCCAACGGATGTGATCAACAAAATAACAGTTATGTCTCCGCCAACTAGCAAAAAAGAAACACAAGCTTTCCTAGGTCTTGTGGGATTTTGGAGAATGCATGTGCCCGGTTATAGTCAGCTTGTGAGTCCTCTATATCGAGTAACTCGGAAGAGGAACTCGTTTGAGTGGGGCCCTGAGCAACAACAGGCCTTTGAACAACTCAAACAAGAAATAGCTCGTGCAGTAGCCCTTGGGCCTGTCCGTACTGGACCAGCTGTGCAAAACATACTGTACACTGCAGCTGGGGAGCATGGGCTCACCTGGAGCCTCTGGCAGAAGACCCCAGGAGAAACTCGAGGCCGACCTTTGGGGTTCTGGAGCCGGGGCTATCGAGGATCAGAAGCCAATTACACCCCAACTGAAAAGGAAATATTAACAGCATATGAGGGGATTCGAGCCGCTTCAGAAGTTGTTGGTACAGAAGCACAACTTCTCTTGGCCCCACGGCTACCTGTGTTACATTGGATGTTCAAAGAGAAAATCCCCACTACACATCATGCAACCGATGCTACATGGAGTAAATGGGTAGCGTTAATTACACAGCGGGCTCGAATGGGAAAACCCAGCCGCCCAGGAATCCTGGAAGAGATTATGGACTGGCCAGAGGGCAGGGATTTCGGAGCACCAACAGAAGAAGTAACTCATCCTGAAGAGGCACCACCATACAATGAGTTGCCAGAAGACAGAAAGCAGTATGCGTTGTTTACTGACGGATCCTGCCGTGTGGTAGGGAGCCATCGGAAGTGGAAAGCTGCTGTGTGGAGTCCCACACGACAAGTTGTGGAGGCCATGGAAGGGGAAGGTGAGTCGAGTCAGTATGCAGAAGTGAAAGCTATACAACTGGCCCTAGAAATTGCTGAAAGAGAAAAGTGGCCGGTACTGTATCTCTATACTGACTCATGGATGGTGGCAAATGCGCTGTGGGGGTGGCTGCAACAATGGAAACAGAACAACTGGCAGCGCAGAGGTAAACCTATCTGGGCTGCTACCCTGTGGCAAGATATTGCTGCTCGGGTAGAAAACCTGGCTGTAAAGATACGTCATGTAGATGCCCATATGCCTAAGAATCGTGCTACCGAAGAACATCAGAACAATGAAGAAGTAGACAGAGCTTCAAAAATTGAAATAGCTCAGGTGGACCTGGACTGGGGACGTAAGGGTGAGCTGTTTGTAGCTCGATGGGCCCATGAAACATCAGGACATCTGGGGAGGGATGCCACTTACAGATGGGCTCGTGATCGAGGGGTGGACCTGACCATTGAGGCCATCACACAGGTTACCCATCAGTGTGAGACCTGTGCTGCAATCAAACGAGCCATGAGGGTAAAGTCTCCCTGGAATAGAGGGAGATGGCTTGGATTTCGTTATGGTGAGGCCTGGCAGATTGACTATATCGGACCACTTCCACAAACCCGCCAAGGTAAACGTTACATACTCACCATGGTAGAAGCAACTACTGGGTGGCTGGAAACATATCCAGTAAACCATGCCACGGCCCGAAACACTATCTTGGGCCTGGAAAGACAAGTGTTGTGGCGACATGGTACACCAGAAAGAATTGAGTCCGACAATGGGAGTCACTTCCGAAATAATTTGATCACTTCCTGGGCCAAGAGACATGGCATTGAATGGGTGTACCACATCCCTTATCACCCACAAGCCTCTGGGAAGGTTGAGAGGTACAATGGACTGTTAAAAACTATGCTGCGAGCATTGGGTGCTGGGACATGGAAACATTGGGATATAAATCTACCAGAGGCCACTTGGCTAGTTAACAACAGGGGGTCTGAAAGCCGTCCTGGTCCTGCTAAAACAAAACCCCTACACACTGTGGGAGAAGCTAAAGTCCCTGTAGTGCATGTGGGGAAGTGGATGGGGAAGGCAGTGTGGGTTGCCCCTGCCATGGGAAAAGGCAAACCCACTCGTGGGATTGTCTTTGCCCAAGGACCAGGGTATACCTGGTGGGTAATGCAGAAAGATGGGGATATCAAGTGTGTGCCACAAGGAGATTTAACACTGGGAGAAAATTAATCTGTTATCCAAGTTATGTGTTGTAGGAGGACACTGCAGAACCAATGACAGGTCAACTTTGCAAGGAACCGGGCAAGTGCAACAGTGATGTGAGCTAAGCTGGTGCTCGTATCAAGAAAACCAACTTCGCATGTCCTGAGTGACCACTTTGACAGATGAAGCTGAAACCATCAACAGTTTTTATGAGCATTTTGGGAAAAGACCTATAGAATAAAGAGAAGTACAGACATAAAAATGCTTCAATGGACAGAAAACAATGGTGATGAGAACATCTATATACTAAACTGTACCTGATTGTGACACAAATGTTATGGAATAAGGGGTGGAAGTTGTGTTGGGTCTGTCTGAGCTGGAGTCACCTTTTCCCTGCAGCAGCCCGCACAGTGCTGTGCTCTGCACTCGTAGCTGGAACAGCACTGATATCACTCCAGTGTTGTGTCTATTGCTGCGTAGTGCTGGCACAGCATCAGGACTCCTAAGCCCCCAAGAGCCAGCAGGCTGGGGGTGGGCAAGTGATGGGGAGGGGACATTGCCGGGGCAGCTGACCTAAACCAACCAAAGGGATATTCCATAACACCTGATGTCACACTCAGCAATAAAAGGGGGGGCTCTCGTGGGGGAGGGGGCTGTTCCTCCTGAACAACCACTACGCGTTTGAGGCCCTGCTTCCCAGGACGTGGCCGAACACCGCTCGCTGATGGGAAGTAGAGAATAATTTTTTTCTCTCTCTCTGTGCTTCCGCGCGGACTGATTGTTTCTTTTGTATCTGTTTTTCCTTCCCATTCCCTTTCCCTTTAATTAAACCTTTCTCATCTCAAACCTCGAGTTCTCTGTGTTGTATTTTCTCCCCCTCCTTCTGAGGAGAGGGGGAGTGAGAGAGCGGTTGTGGTGGAGCTTGGCTGCCCACCTGAGTAAAACCACCACACTCAGCAAGAAGACCTCAGCAATAGGACCTCAGCCTTGTGACCTCAGCAATAGGACCTCAGCAACAGGACCTCAGCATTGTGACCTCAGCAATAGGACCTAAGCAATAGGACCTCAACAATAGGACCTCAGCATTGTGACCTCAGCAATAGGACCACAGCAATAGGACCTCAGCAATAGGACCTCAGCATTGTGACCTCAGCAATAGGACCTCAGCAATAGGAGCTCAGCAATAGGACCTCAGCCTTATGACCTCTGCAATAGGACCTCAGCAACAGGACCTAAGCAATAGGACCTCAACAATAGGATCTCAGCATTGTGACCTCTGCAATAGGACCTCAGCAATAGGACCTGAGCATTGTGACCTCAGCAATAGGACCTCAGCAATAGGACCTCAGCATTGTGACCTCAGCAATAGGACCTCAGCTATAGGACCTCAGCATTGTGACCTCAGCATTGTGACCTCAGCAATAGGACCTCAGCATTATGACCTCAGCATTGTGACCTCAGCATTGTGACCTCAGCATTGTGACCTCAGCAATAGGACCTCAGCAATAGGACCTCAGCATTGTGACCTCAGCAATAGGACCTCAGCAATAGGACCTCAACATTGTGACCTCAGCATTGTGACCTCAGCAATAGGACCTCAGCAATAGGACCTCAGCAATAGGACCTCAGCATTGAGACCTCAGAAATAGGACCTCAGCAATAGGACCTCAGCAATAGGACCTCAGCAATAGGACCTCAACATTGTGACCTCAGCAGTAGGACCTCAGGAATAGGACCTCAGCAATAGGACCTCAGGTTTGTGACCTCCGCATTGTGACCTCAGCAATAGGACCTCAGCAATAGGACCTCAGCATTGTGACCTCAGCAATAGGACCTCAGCAATAGGACCTCAGTAATAGGACCTCAGCAATAGGACCTCAGCATTGTGACCTCAGCATTGTGACCTCAGCAATAGGACCTCAGCATTGAGACCTCAGCATTGTGACCTCACCAATAGGACCTCAGCAATAGGACCTCAGCAATAGGACCTCAGCATTGTGACCTCAGCAATAGGACCTCAGCAATAGGACCTCAGCATTGTGACCTCAGCATTGGGACCTCAGCAATAGGACCTCAGCATTGTGACCTCAGCAATAGGACCTCTGCATTTTGACCTCAGCATTGTGACCTCAGCAATAGTACCTCATCAATAGGACCTCAGCATTGTGACCTCAGCATTGTGACCTCAGCAATAGGACCTCAGCATTGTGACCTCATCATTGTGACCTCAGCAATAGGACCACAGCATTGTGACCTCAGCATTGTGACCTCAGCATTGTGACCTCAGCAATAGGACCTCAGCAATAGAACATCAGCAATAGGACCTCAGCAATAGGACCTCAGAAATAGGACCTCAGCAATAGGACCTCAGAAAGAGGACCTCAGCATTGTAACCTCAGCAGTAGGACCTCAGCAATAGGACCTCAGCAATAGGACCTCAGCATTGTGACCTCAGCAATAAGACCTCAGCAATAGGACCTCACCTATAGGACCTCAGCATTGTGACCTCAGCATTGTGACCTCAGCAATAGGACCTCAGCATTATGACCTCAGCATTGTGACCTCAGCATTGTGACCTCAGCATTGTGACCTCAGCAATAGGACCTCAGCAATAGGACCTCAGCATTGTGACCTCAGCAATAGGACCTCAGCAATAGGACCTCAACATTGTGACCTCAGCATTGTGACCTCAGCAATAGGACCTCAGCAATAGGACCTCAGCAATAAGACCTCAGCAATAGGACCTCAGCATTGTGACCTCAGCAATAGGACCTCAGCAATAGAACCTCAGCATTGTGATCCCAGCATTGTGATCTCAGTAATACGAACTCAGCAATAGGACCTCAGCAATAGGACCTCAGAATTGTCACCTCTGCATTGTGAACTCAGCAATAGGACCTCAGCAATAGGACCTCAGCATTGTGACCTCAGCAATAGGACCTCAGCAATAGGACCTCAGCAATAGGACCTCAGCAATAGGACCTCAGAAATAGGACCTCAGCAATAGGACCATAGCAATAGAACCTCAGCAATAGGACCTCAGCATTGTGACCTCCGCAATAGGACCTCAGCCGTAGGACCTCAGCAAAAGGACCTCAGCATTGTGACCTCAGCAATAGGACCTCAGCAATAGGACCTCGGCAGTAGGACCTCAGCATTGTGACCTCAGCATTGTGACCTCAGCAATAGGACATCAGCAATTGGACCTCAACAATAGGACCTCAGCATTGTGACGTCAGCATTGTGATCTCAGCATTGTGACCTCAGCATTCTGACCTCAGCAATAGGACCTCAGCAATAGGACCTCAGTATTGTGACCTCTGCATTGTGACCTCTGCATTGTGACCTCAGAAATAGGACCTCAGCATTGTGACCTCAGCAATAGGACCTCAGCATTGTGACCTCAGCATTGTGACCTCAGCATTGTGACCTCAGCAATAGGACATCAGCATTGTGACCTCAGCATTGTGACCTCAGCATTGTGACCTCAGCAATAGGACCTCAGCATTGTGACCTTAGCAATAGGACCTCTGCATTTTGACCTCAGCATTGTGACCTCAGCAAAAGGACCTCAGCAATAGGACCTCAGCATTGTGACTTCCGCAATAGGACCTCAGCCATAGGACCTCAGCAATAGGACCTCAGCAATAGGACCTCAGCAATAGGACCTCAGAATTGTGACCTCTCCATTGTGACCTCAGCAAAGGGACCTCAGCATTGTGACCTCAGCAATAGGACCTCAGCAATAGGACCTCAGCAATAGGACCTCAGCATTGTGACCTCAGCAATAGGACCTCAGCAATAGGACCTCAGCAATAGGACCTCAGCATTGTGACGTCCGCAATAGGACCTCAGCAATAGGACCTCAGCAATAGGACCTCAGCAATAGGACCTCAGCATTGTGACCTCAGCAATAGGACCTCAGCATTCTGACCTCAGCAATAGGACCTCAGCAATAGGACCTCAGCAATAGGACCTCAGCATTGTGACCGCCGCATTGTGACCTCAGCAATAGGACCTCAGCAATAGGACCTCAGCAATAGGACCTCAGCATTGTGACCTCAGCAATAGGACCTCAGCAATAGGACCTCAGCAATAGGACCTCTGCAATAGGACCTCAGCAATAGGACCTCAGCAATAGGACCTCAGCAATAGCACCTCTGCAATAGGACCTCGGCAATAGGACCTCGGCAATAGGACCTCGGCAATAGGACGTAAGCATTTTGACCTCAGCAATAGGACCTCTGCAATAGGACCTCAGCAATAGGACCTCAGCAATAGGACCTCAGCATTGTGACCTCAGCATTGTGACATCAGCATTGTGACCTCAGCAATAGGACCTCAGCAATAGGACCTCAGCAATAGGACCTAAGCATTGTGACCTCAGCAATAGGACCACAGCAATAGGACCTCAGCAATAGGACCTCAGCAATAGGACCTCAGCAATAGGACCCCAGCAATAGGACCTAAGCATTGTGACCTCAGCAATAGGATCACAGCAATAGGACCTCAGAAATAGGACCTCAGCTATAGGACCTCAGCATTGTGACCTCAGCATTCTGACCTCAGCAATAGGACCTCAGCATTATGACCTCAGCATTGTGACCTCAGCATTGTGACCTCAGCATTGTGACCTCAGCAATAGGACCTCAGCAATAGGACCTCAGCATTGTGACCTCAGCAATAGGACCTCAGCAATAGGACCTCTGCATTGTGACCTCAGCATTGTGACCTCAGCATTGTGACCTCAGAATTAGGACCTCAGCAATAGGACCTCAGCATTCTGACCTCAGCAATAGGACCTCAGCAATAGGACCTCAGCATTGTGACCTCAGCATTGTGACCTCAGCATTGTGACCTCAGCAATAGGACCTCAGCAATAGAACCTCAGCAATAGTACCACAGCAATAGGACCTCAGCATTGTGACCTCAGCAATAGGACCTCAGCTATAGGACCTCAGCTATAGGACCTCAGCCTTGTGACCTCATCAATAGGACCTCAGCATTGTGACCTCAGCATTGTGACCTCAGCAATAGGACCTCAGCATTGTGACCTCAGCATTGTGCCCTCAGCAATAGGACCTCAGCAATAGGACCTCAGCAATAGGACCTCAGCATTGTGACCTCAGCAATAGGACCTCAGCAATAGGACCTCAGCAATAGGACGTAAGCATTGTGACCTCAGCAATAGGACCTTAGCAATAGGACCTCAGCATTGTGACCTCAGCATTGTGACCTCAGCATTGTGACCTCAGCAATAGGACCTCAGCATTGTGACATCAGCAATAGGACCTAAGCAATATTACCTCAGCAATAGGACTTCAGCATTGTGACCTCAGCAATAGGACCTCAGCATTGTGACCTCAGCAATAGGACCTCAGCAATAGGACCTCAGCAATAGGACCTCAGCATTGTGACCTCAGCATTGTGACCTCCGCAGTAGGACCTCAGCCATAGGACCTCAGCAATAGGACCTCAGAATTGTGACCTCTCCATTGTGACCTCATCAAAGGGACCTCAGCATTGTGACCTCAGCAATAGGACCTCAGCAATAGGACCTCAGCAATAGGACCTCAGCATTGTGACCTCAGCATTGTAACCTCAGCAATAGGACCTCAGCAATAGGACCTCAGCATTGTGACGTCCGCAATAGGACCTCAGCAATAGGACCTCAGCAATAGGACCTCAGCAATAGGACCTCAGCATTGTGACCTCAGCAATAGGACCTCAGCATTCTGACCTCAGCAATAGGACCTCTGCAATAGGACCTCAGCAATAGGACCTCAGCATTGTGACCTCCGCATTGTGACCTCAGCAATAGGACCTCAGCAATAGGACCTCAGCAATAGGACCTCAGCATTGTGACCTCAGCAATAGGACCTCAGCAATAGGACCTCAGCAATAGGACCTCTGCAATAGGACCTCAGCAATAGGACCTCAGCAATAGGACCTCAGCAATAGCACCTCTGCAATAGGACCTCGGCAATAGGACCTCGGCAATAGGACCTCGGCAATAGGACGTAAGCATTTTGACCTCAGCAATAGGACCTCTGCAATAGGACCTCAGCAATAGGACCTCAGCAATAGGACCTCAGCATTGTGACCTCAGCATTGTGACATCAGCATTGTGACCTCAGCAATAGGACCTCAGCAATAGGACCTCAGCAATAGGACCTAAGCATTGTGACCTCAGCAATAGGACCACAGCAATAGGACCTCAGCAATAGGACCTCAGCAATAGGACCTCAGCAATAGGACCCCAGCAATAGGACCTAAGCATTGTGACCTCAGCAATAGGATCACAGCAATAGGACCTCAGAAATAGGACCTCAGCTATAGGACCTCAGCATTGTGACCTCAGCATTCTGACCTCAGCAATAGGACCTCAGCATTATGACCTCAGCATTGTGACCTCAGCATTGTGACCTCAGCATTGTGACCTCAGCAATAGGACCTCAGCAATAGGACCTCAGCATTGTGACCTCAGCAATAGGACCTCAGCAATAGGACCTCTGCATTGTGACCTCAGCATTGTGACCTCAGCATTGTGACCTCAGCAATAGGACCTCAGCAATAGGACGTCAGCATTCTGACCTCAGCAATAGGACCTCAGCAATAGGACCTCAGCATTGTGACCTCAGCATTGTGACCTCAGCAATAGGACCTCAGCAATAGGACCTCAGCAATAGAACCTCAGCAATAGTACCACAGCAATAGGACCTCAGCATTGTGACCTCAGCAATAGGACCTCAGCTATAGGACCTCAGCTATAGGACCTCAGCCTTGTGACCTCATCAATAGGACCTCAGCATTGTGACCTCAGCATTGTGACCTCAGCAATAGGACCTCAGCATTGTGACCTCAGCATTGTGACCTCAGCAATAGGACCTCAGCAATAGGACCTCAGCAATAGGACCTCAGCATTGTGACCTCAGCAATAGGACCTCAGCAATAGGACCTCAGCAATAGGACGTAAGCATTGTGACCTCAGCAATAGGACCTTAGCAATAGGACCTCAGCATTGTGACCTCAGCATTGTGACCTCAGAATTGTGACCTCAGCAATAGGACCTCAGCATTGTGACATCAGCAATAGGACCTAAGCAATATTACCTCAGCAATAGGACTTCAGCATTGTGACCTCAGCAATAGGACCTCAGCATTGTGACCTCAGCAATAGGACCTCAGCAATAGGACCTCAGCAATAGGACCTCAGCATTGTGACCTCAGCATTGTGACCTCCGCAGTAGGACCTCAGCAATAGGACCTCAGCTTTGTGATCTCAGCATTGTGACCTCAGCAATAGGACCTCAGTAATAGGACCTCAGCAATAGGACCTCAGCATTGTGACCTTAGCATTGTGACCTCAGCAATAGGACCTCAGCATTGTGACCTCAGCAATAGGACCTCAGCATTGTGATCTCATTATTGTGACCTCAGTAATAGGACCTCAGCAATAGGACCTCAGCATTGTGACCTCAGCAATAGGACCATAGCAATATGACCTCAGCAATAGGACCTCAGCAATAGGACCTCAGCAATAGGACCTCAGCATTGTGATCTCATTATTGTGACCTCAGTAATAGGACCTCAGCAATAGGACCTCAGCATTGTGACCTCAGCAATAGGACCATAGCAATATGACCTCAGCAATAGGACCTCAGCAATAGGACCTCAGCAATAGGACCTCAGCATTGTGACCTCAGTAATAGGACCTTAGCAATAGGACCTCAGCAATAGGACCTCAGCAATAGGACCTCAGCATTGTGACCTCAGCAATAGGACCTCAGCAATAGGACCTCAGTAATAGGACCTCAGCAATAGGACCTCAGCATTGTGACCTCAGCATTGTGACCTCAGCAATAGGACCTCAGCATTGAGACCTCAGCATTGTGACCTCACCAATAGGACCTCAGCAATAGGACCTCAGCAATAGGACCTCAGCATTGTGACCTCAGCATTGGGACCTCAGCAATAGGACCTCAGCATTGTGACCTCAGCAATAGGACCTCTGCATTTTGACCTCAGCATTGTGACCTCAGCAATAGTACCTCATCAATAGGACCTCAGCATTGTGACCTCAGCATTGTGACCTCAGCAATAGGACCTCAGCATTGTGACCTCATCATTGTGACCTCAGCAATAGGACCTCAGCAATAGGACCTCAGCATTGTGACCTCAGCATTGTGACCTCAGCAATAGGACCTCAGCAATAGAACATCAGCAATAGGACCTCAGCAATAGGACCTCAGAAATAGGACCTCAGCAATAGGACCTCAGAAAGAGGACCTCAACATTGTAACCTCAGCAGTAGGACCTCAGGAATAGGACCTCAGCAATAGGACCTCAGCATTGTGACCTCAGCAATAAGACCTCAGCAATAGGACCTCACCTATAGGACCTCAGCATTGTGACCTCAGCATTGTGACCTCAGCAATAGGACCTCAGCATTATGACCTCAGCATTGTGACCTCAGCATTGTGACCTCAGCATTGTGACCTCAGCAATAGGACCTCAGCAATAGGACCTCAGCATTGTGACCTCAGCAATAGGACCTCAGCAATAGGACCTCAACATTGTGACCTCAGCATTGTGACCTCAGCAATAGGACCTCAGCAATAGGACCTCAGCAATAAGACCTCAGCAATAGGACCTCAGCATTGTGACCTCAGCAATAGGACCTCAGCAATAGAACCTCAGCATTGTGATCCCAGCATTGTGATCTCAGTAATACGAACTCAGCAATAGGACCTCAGCAATAGGACCTCAGAATTGTCACCTCTGCATTGTGAACTCAGCAATAGGACCTCAGCAATAGGACCTCAGCATTGTGACCTCAGCAATATGACCTCAGCAATAGGACCTCAGCAATAGGACCTCAGCAATAGGACCTCAGAAATAGGACCTCAGCAATAGGACCATAGCAATAGAACCTCAGCAATAGGACCTCAGCATTGTGACCTCCGCAATAGGACCTCAGCCGTAGGACCTCAGCAAAAGGACCTCAGCATTGTGACCTCAGCAATAGGACCTCAGCAATAGGACCTCGGCAGTAGGACCTCAGCATTGTGACCTCAGCATTGTGACCTCAGCAATAGGACATCAGCAATTGGACCTCAACAATAGGACCTCAGCATTGTGACGTCAGCATTGTGATCTCAGCATTGTGACCTCAGCATTCTGACCTCAGCAATAGGACCTCAGCAATAGGACCTCAGTATTGTGACCTCTGCATTGTGACCTCTGCATTGTGACCTCAGAAATAGGACCTCAGCCTTGTGACCTCAGCAATAGGACCTCAGCATTGTGACCTCAGCATTGTGACCTCAGCATTGTGACCTCAGCAATAGGACATCAGCATTGTGACCTCAGCATTGTGACCTCAGCATTGTGACCTCAGCAATAGGACCTCAGCATTGTGACCTTAGCAATAGGACCTCTGCATTTTGACCTCAGCATTGTGACCTCAGCAAAAGGACCTCAGCAATAGGACCTCAGCCTTGTGACTTCCGCAATAGGACCTCAGCCATAGGACCTCAGCAATAGGACCTCAGCAATAGGACCTCAGCAGTAGGACCTCAGAATTGTGACCTCTCCATTGTGACCTCAGCAAAGGGACCTCAGCATTGTGACCTCAGCAATAGGACCTCAGCAATAGGACCTCAGCAATAGGACCTCAGCATTGTGACCTCAGCAATAGGACCTCAGCAATAGGACCTCAGCAATAGGACCTCAGCATTGTGACGTCCGCAATAGGACCTCAGCAATAGGACCTCAGCAATAGGACCTCAGCAATAGGACCTCAGCATTGTGACCTCAGCAATAGGACCTCAGCATTCTGACCTCAGCAATAGGACCTCAGCAATAGGACCTCAGCAATAGGACCTCAGCATTGTGACCTCAGCATTGTGACCTCAGCAATAGGACCTCAGCAATGGGACCTCAGCAATAGGACCTCAGCATTGTGACCTCAGCAATAGGACCTCAGCAATAGGACCTCAGCAATAGGACCTCTGCAATAGGACCTCAGCAACAGGACCTCAGCAATAGGACCTCAGCAATAGCACCTCTGCAATAGGACCTCGGCAATAGGACCTCGGCAATAGGACCTCGGCAATAGGACGTAAGCATTTTGACCTCAGCAATAGGACCTCTGCAATAGGACCTCAGCAATAGGACCTCAGCAATAGGACCTCAGCATTGTGACCTCAGCATTGTGACATCAGCATTGTGACCTCAGCAATAGGACCTCAGCAATAGGACCTCAGCAATAGGACCTAAGCATTGTGACCTCAGCAATAGGACCACAGCAATAGGACCTCAGCAATAGGACCTCAGCAATAGGACCTCAGCAATAGGACCCCAGCAATAGGACCTAAGCATTGTGACCTCAGCAATAGGATCACAGCAATAGGACCTCAGAAATAGGACCTCAGCTATAGGACCTCAGCATTGTGACCTCAGCATTCTGACCTCAGCAATAGGACCTCAGAAATACGACCTCAGCATTGTGACCTCAGCATTGTGACCTCAGCATTGTGACCTCAGCAATAGGACCTCAGCAATAGGACCTCAGCATTGTGACCTCAGCAATAGGACCTCAGCAATAGGACCTCTGCATTGTGACCTCAGCATTGTGACCTCAGCATTGTGACCTCAGAATTAGGACCTCAGCAATAGGACCTCAGCATTCTGACCTCAGCAATAGGACCTCAGCAATAGGACCTCAGCATTGTGACCTCAGCATTGTGACCTCAGCAATAGGACCTCAGCAATAGGACCTCAGCAATAGAACCTCAGCAATAGTACCACAGCAATAGGACCTCAGCATTGTGACCTCAGCAATAGGACCTCAGCTATAGGACCTCAGCTATAGGACCTCAGCCTTGTGACCTCATCAATAGGACCTCAGCATTGTGACCTCAGCATTGTGACCTCAGCAATAGGACCTCAGCATTGTGACCTCAGCATTGTGCCCTCAGCAATAGGACCTCAGCAATAGGACCTCAGCAATAGGACCTCAGCATTGTGACCTTAGCAATAGGACCTCAGCAATAGGACCTCAGCAATAGGACGTAAGCATTGTGACCTCAGCAATAGGACCTTAGCAATAGGACCTCAGCATTGTGACCTCAGCATTGTGACCTCAGCATTGTGACCTCAGCAATAGGACCTCAGCATTGTGACATCAGCAATAGGACCTAAGCAATATTACCTCAGCAATAGGACTTCAGCATTGTGACCTCAGCAATAGGACCTCAGCATTTTGACCTCAGCAATAGGACCTCAGCAATAGGACCTCAGCAATAGGACCTCAGCATTGTGACCTCAGCATTGTGACCTCCGCAGTAGGACCTCAGCCATAGGACCTCAGCAATAGGACCTCAGCAATAGGACCTCAGCAATAGGACCTCAGAATTGTGACCTCTCCATTGTGACCTCATCAAAGGGACCTCAGCATTGTGACCTCAGCAATAGGACCTCAGCAATAGGACCTCAGCAATAGGACCTCAGCATTGTGACCTCAGCAATAGGACCTCAGCAATAGGACCTCAGCATTGTGACGTCCGCAATAGGACCTCAGCAATAGGACCTCAGCAATAGGACCTCAGCAATAGGACCTCAGCATTGTGACCTCAGCAATAGGACCTCAGCATTCTGACCTCAGCAATAGGACCTCTGCAATAGGACCTCAGCAATAGGACCTCAGCATTGTGACCTCCGCATTGTGACCTCAGCAATAGGACCTCAGCAATAGGACCTCAGCAATAGGACCTCAGCATTGTGACCTCAGCAATAGGACCTCAGCAATAGGACCTCAGCAATAGGACCTCTGCAATAGCACCTCTGCAATAGGACCTCGGCAATAGGACCTCGGCAATAGGACCTCGGCAATAGGACGTAAGCATTTTGACCTCAGCAATAGGACCTCTGCAATAGGACCTCAGCAATAGGACCTCAGCAATAGGACCTCAGCATTGTGACCTCAGCATTGTGACATCAGCATTGTGACCTCAGCAATAGGACCTCAGCAATAGGACCTCAGCAATAGGACCTAAGCATTGTGACCTCAGCAATAGGACCACAGCAATAGGACCTCAGCAATAGGACCTCAGCAATAGGACCTCAGCAATAGGACCCCAGCAATAGGACCTAAGCATTGTGACCTCAGCAATAGGATCACAGCAATAGGACCTCAGAAATAGGACCTCAGCTATAGGACCTCAGCATTGTGACCTCAGCATTCTGACCTCAGCAATAGGACCTCAGTAATAGGACCTCAGCAATAGGACCTCAGCATTGTGACCTCAGCATTGTGACCTCAGCATTGTGACCTCAGCAATAGGACCTCAGCATTGTGACCTCAGCAATAGGACCTCAGCAATAGGACCTCAGCATTGTGACCTCAGCATTGTGACCTCAGCATTGTGACCTCAGCAATAGGACCTCAGCAATAGGACCTCAGCATTCTGACCTCAGCAATAGGACCTCAGCAATAGGACCTCAGCATTGTGACCTCAGCATTGTGACCTCAGCAATAGGACCTCAGCAATAGGACCTCAGCAATAGAACCTCAGCAATAGTACCACAGCAATAGGACCTCAGCATTGTGACCTCAGCAATAGGACCTCAGCTATAGGACCTCAGCTATAGGACCTCAGCCTTGTGACCTCATCAATAGGACCTCAGCATTGTGACCTCAGCATTGTGACCTCAGCAATAGGACCTCAGCATTGTGACCTCAGCATTGTGACCTCAGCAATAGGACCTCAGCAATAGGACCTCAGCAATAGGACCTCAGCATTGTGACCTCAGCAATAGGACCTCAGCAATAGGACCTCAGCAATAGGACGTAAGCATTGTGACCTCAGCAATAGGACCTTAGCAATAGGACCTCAGCATTGTGACCTCAGCATTGTGACCTCAGAATTGTGACCTCAGCAATAGGACCTCAGCATTGTGACATCAGCAATAGGACCTAAGCAATATTACCTCAGCAATAGGACTTCAGCATTGTGACCTCAGCAATAGGACCTCAGCATTGTGACCTCAGCAATAGGACCTCAGCAATAGGACCTCAGCAATAGGACCTCAGCATTGTGACCTCAGCATTGTGACCTCCGCAGTAGGACCTCAGCAATAGGACCTCAGCTTTGTGATCTCAGCATTGTGACCTCAGCAATAGGACCTCAGTAATAGGACCTCAGCAATAGGACCTCAGCATTGTGACCTCAGCATTGTGACCTCAGCAATAGGACCTCAGCATTGTGACCTCAGCAATAGGACCTCAGCATTGTGATCTCATTATTGTGACCTCAGTAATAGGACCTCAGCAATAGGACCTCAGCATTGTGACCTCAGCAATAGGACCATAGCAATATGACCTCAGCAATAGGACCTCAGCAATAGGACCTCAGCAATAGGACCTCAGCATTGTGACCTCAGTAATAGGACCTTAGCAATAGGACCTCAGCAATAGGACCTCAGCATTGTGACCTACGCAATAGGACCTCATCAATAGGACCTCAGCAGTAGGACCTCAGCAATGGAATCTCAGAATTGTGACCTCTGCATTGTGACCTCAGCAATAGGACCTCAGCAATAAAACCTCAGCATTGTGACCTCAGCAATAGGACCTCAGCAATAGGACGGAAGCATTGTGACCTCAGCAATGTGACCTCAGCAATAGGACCTCAGCAATAGGACCTCAGCATTGTGACCTCAGCATTGTGACCTCAGCATTTTGACCTCAACAATAGGACATCAGCAATAGGACCTCAGCAATAGGACCTCAGCAATCGGACCTCAGCATTGTGACCTCAGCAATAGGACCTCAGCATTGTGACCTCATCATTGTGACCTCAGCAATAGGACCTCAGCATTGTGACCTCAGCATTGTGACCTCAGCATTGTGACCTCAGCACTGTGACCTCAGCAATAGGACCTCACCATTGTGACCTCAGCATTGTGACCTCAGCAATAGGACCTCAGCAATAGGACCTCAGCAATAGGACCTCAGGAATATGACCTCAGCATTGTGACCTCAGCAATAGGACCTCAGCAATAGGACCTCAGCATTGTGACCTCAGCATTGTGACCTCAGCAATAGGACCTCAGCAATAGGACCTCAGCAATAGGACCTCAGCATTGTGACCTCAGCAATAGGACCTCAGCAATAGGACCTCAGCATTGTGACCTCAGCATTGTAACCTCAGCAATAGGACCTCAGCATTGTGACCTCAGCATTGTGACCTCAGCATTGTGACCTCAGCAATAGGACCTCAGCAATAGGACCTCAGCATTGTGACCTCAGCAATAGGACCTCAGCAATAGGACGTAAGAATTGTGACCTCAGCAATAGGACCTTAGCAATAGGACCTCATCATTGTGACCTCAGCATTGTGACCTCAGCATTGTGACCTCAGCAATAGGACCTCAGCATTGTGACCTCAGCAATAGGACCTCAGCAATAGGACCTCAGCATTGTGACCTCAGCATTGTGACCTCAGCAATAGGACCTCAGCAATAGGACCTCAGCTTTGTGATCTCAGCATTGTGACCTCAGCAATAGGACCTAAGTAATAGGACCTCAGCAATAGGACCTCAGCATTGTGACCTCAGCATTGTGACCTCAGCAATAGGACCTCAGCATTGTGACCTCAGCAATAGGACCTCAGCAATAGGACCTCAGCAATAGGACCTCAGCATTGTGACCTCAGCATTGTGACCTCAGCAATGGGACCTCAGCAATAGGGCCTCAGCTTTGTGATCTCAGCATTGTGACCTCAGCAATAGGACCTCAGCATTGTGACCTCAGCAATAGGACCTCAGCATTGTGATCTCATTATTGTGACCTCAGTAATAGGACCTCAGCAATAGGACCTCAGCAATAGGACCTCAGCATTGTGACCTCAGCAATAGGACCATAGCAATATGACCTCAGCAATAGGACCTCAGCAATAGGACCTCAGCAATAGGACCTCAGCAATAAAACCTCAGTAATAGGACCTTAGCAATAGGACCTCAGCAATAGGACTTCAGCATTGTGACCTCCGCAATAGGACCTCATCAATAGGACCTCAGCAGTAGGACCTCAGCAATAGGACCTCAGAATTGTGACCTCTGCATTGTGACCTCAGCAATAGGACCTCAGCAATAAAACCTCAGCATTGTGACCTCAACAATAGGACCTCAGCAATAGGACGGAAGCATTGTGACCTCAGCATTGTGACCTCAGCAATAGGACCTCAGTAATAGGACCTCAGCAATAGGACCTCAGCATTGTGACCTCAGCATTGTGACCTCAGCATTGTGACCTCAGCAATAGGACCTCAGCATTGTGACCTCAGCAATAGGACCTCAGCAATAGGACCTCAGCATTGTGACCTCAGCATTGTGACCTCAGCATTGTGACCTCAGCAATAGGACCTCAGCAATAGGACCTCAGCTTTGTGATCTCAGCATTGTGACCTCAGCAATAGGACCTCAGTAATAGGACCTCAGCAATAGGACCTCAGCATTGTGACCTCAGCATTGTGACCTCAGCAATAGGACCTCAGCATTGTGACCTCAGCAATAGGACCTCAGCATTGTGATCTCATTATTGTGACCTCAGTAATAGGACCTCAGCAATAGGACCTCAGCAATAGGACCTCAGCATTGTGACCTCAGCAATAGGACCATAGCAATATGACCTCAGCAATAGGACCTCAGCAATAGGACCTCTGCAATAGGACCTCAGCAATTGGACCTCAGCAATAGGACCTCAGCATTGTGACCTCAGCATTGTGATCTCAGCATTGTGGCCTCAGCATTGTGACCTCAGGAATAGGACCTCAGCAATAGGACCTCAGCAATAGGACCTCAGAATTGTGACCTCTCCATTGTGACCTCAGCAAAGGGACCTCAGCATTGTGACCTCAGCAATAGGACCTCAGCAATAGGACCTCAGCAATAGGACCTCAGCATTGTGACCTCATCAATAGGACCTCAGCAAGAGGACCTCAGCAATAGGACCTCAGCATTGTGACCTCAGCAATAGGACCTCAACAATAGGACCTCAGCAATAGGACCTCAGCATTGTGACCTAAGCAATAGGACCACAGCAATAGGACCTCAGCAATAGGACCTCAGCAATAGGACGTCAGCAATAGGACCTCAGCATTGTGACCTCAGCAATAGGACCTCAGCAATAGGACCTCAGCATTGTGACCTCAGCATTGTGACCTCAGCAATAGGACCTCAGCAATAGGACCTCAGCTTTGTGATCTCAGCATTGTGACCTCAGCAATAGGACCTCAGCATTGTGACCTCAGCATTGTGACCTCAGCAATAGGACGGAAGCATTGTGACCTCAGCAATAGGACCTCAGCAATAGGACCTCAGCAATAGGACCTCAGCATTGTGACCTCAGCATTGTGACCTCAGCAATAGGACCTCAGCAATAGGACCTCAGCTTTGTGATCTCAGCATTGTGACCTTAGCATTGTGACCTCAGCAATAGGACCTCAGCAATAGGACCTTAGCAATAGGACCTCAGCAATAGGACCTCAGCATTGTGACCTCCGCAATAGGACCTCATCAATAGGACCTCAGCAGTAGGACCTCAGAAATAGGACCTCAGAATTGTGACCTCTGCATTGTGACCTCAGCAATAGGACCTCAGCAATAAAACCTCAGCATTGTGACCTCAACAATAGGACCTCAGCAATAGGACCACAGCATTGTGACCTCAGCATTGTGACCTCAGCATTGTGACCTCAGCACTGTGACCTCAGCAATAGGACCTCACCATTGTGACCTCAGCATTGTGACCTCAGCAATAGGACCTCAGCAATAGGACCTCAGCAATAGGACCTCAGGAATATGACCTCAGCATTGTGACCTCAGCATAAGGACCTCAGCAATAGGACCTCAGCATTGTGACCTCAGCATTGTGACCTCAGCAATAGGACCTCAGCAATAGGACCTCAGCAATAGGACCTCAGCATTGTGACCTCAGCAATAGGACCTCAGCAATAGGACCTCAGCATTGTGACCTCAGCATTGTAACCTCAGCAATAGGACCTCAGCATTGTGACCTCAGCATTGTGACCTCAGCATTGTGACCTCAGCAATAGGACCTCAGCAATAGGACCTCAGCATTGTGACCTCAGCAATAGGACCTCAGCAATAGGACGTAAGAATTGTGACCTCAGCAATAGGACCTTAGCAATAGGACCTCATCATTGTGACCTCAGCATTGTGACCTCAGCATTGTGACCTCAGCAATAGGACCTCAGCATTGTGACCTCAGCAATAGGACCTCAGCAATAGGACCTCAGCATTGTGACCTCAGCATTGTGACCTCAGCAATAGGACCTCAGCAATAGGACCTCAGCTTTGTGATCTCAGCATTGTGACCTCAGCAATAGGACCTAAGTAATAGGACCTCAGCAATAGGACCTCAGCATTGTGACCTCAGCATTGTGACCTCAGCAATAGGACCTCAGCATTGTGACCTCAGCAATAGGACCTCAGCAATAGGACCTCAGCAATAGGACCTCAGCATTGTGACCTCAGCATTGTGACCTCAGCAATGGGACCTCAGCAATAGGACCTCAGCTTTGTGATCTCAGCATTGTGACCTCAGCAATAGGACCTCAGTAATAGGACCTCAGCAATAGGACCTCAGCATTGTGACCTTAGCATTGTGACCTCAGCAATAGGACCTCAGCATTGTGACCTCAGCAATAGGACCTCAGCATTGTGATCTCATTATTGTGACCTCAGTAATAGGACCTCAGCAATAGGACCTCAGCAATAGGACCTCAGCATTGTGACCTCAGCAATAGGACCATAGCAATATGACCTCAGCAATAGGACCTCAGCAATAGGACCTCAGCAATAGGACCTCAGCAATAAAACCTCAGTAATAGGACCTTAGCAATAGGACCTCAGCAATAGGACTTCAGCATTGTGACCTCCGCAATAGGACCTCATCAATAGGACCTCAGCAGTAGGACCTCAGCAATAGGACCTCAGAATTGTGACCTCTGCATTGTGACCTCAGCAATAGGACCTCAGCAATAAAACCTCAGCATTGTGACCTGAACAATAGGACCTCAGCAATAGGACGGAAGCATTGTGACCTCAGCATTGTGACCTCAGCAATAGGACCTCAGTAATAGGACCTCAGCAATAGGACCTCAGCATTGTGACCTCAGCATTGTGACCTCAGCATTGTGACCTCAGCAATAGGACCTCAGCATTGTGACCTCAGCAATAGGACCTCAGCAATAGGACCTCAGCATTGTGACCTCAGCATTGTGACCTCAGCATTGTGACCTCAGCAATAGGACCTCAGCAATAGGACCTCAGCTTTGTGATCTCAGCATTGTGACCTCAGCAATAGGACCTCAGTAATAGGACCTCAGCAATAGGACCTCAGCATTGTGACCTCAGCATTGTGACCTCAGCAATAGGACCTCAGCATTGTGACCTCAGCAATAGGACCTCAGCATTGTGATCTCATTATTGTGACCTCAGTAATAGGACCTCAGCAATAGGACCTCAGCAATAGGACCTCAGCATTGTGACCTCAGCAATAGGACCATAGCAATATGACCTCAGCAATAGGACCTCAGCAATAGGACCTCTGCAATAGGACCTCAGCAATTGGACCTCAGCAATAGGACCTCAGCATTGTGACCTCAGCATTGTGATCTCAGCATTGTGGCCTCAGCATTGTGACCTCAGGAATAGGACCTCAGCAATAGGACCTCAGCAATAGGACCTCAGAATTGTGACCTCTCCATTGTGACCTCAGCAAAGGGACCTCAGCATTGTGACCTCAGCAATAGGACCTCAGCAATAGGACCTCAGCAATAGGACCTCAGCATTGTGACCTCATCAATAGGACCTCAGCAAGAGGACCTCAGCAATAGGACCTCAGCATTGTGACCTCAGCAATAGGACCTCAACAATAGGACCTCAGCAATAGGACCTCAGCATTGTGACCTAAGCAATAGGACCACAGCAATAGGACCTCAGCAATAGGACCTCAGCAATAGGACGTCAGCAATAGGACCTCAGCATTGTGACCTCAGCAATAGGACCTCAGCAATAGGACCTCAGCATTGTGACCTCAGCATTGTGACCTCAGCAATAGGACCTCAGCAATAGGACCTCAGCTTTGTGATCTCAGCATTGTGACCTCAGCAATAGGACCTCAGTAATAGGACCTCAGCAATAGGACCTCAGCATTGTGACCTCAGCATTGTGACCTCAGCAATAGGACGGAAGCATTGTGACCTCAGCAATAGGACCTCAGCAATAGGACCTCAGCAATAGGACCTCAGCATTGTGACCTCAGCATTGTGACCTCAGCAATAGGACCTCAGCAATAGGACCTCAGCTTTGTGATCTCAGCATTGTGACCTTAGCATTGTGACCTCAGCAATAGGACCTCAGCAATAGGACCTTAGCAATAGGACCTCAGCAATAGGACCTCAGCATTGTGACCTCCGCAATAGGACCTCATCAATAGGACCTCAGCAGTAGGACCTCAGAAATAGGACCTCAGAATTGTGACCTCTGCATTGTGACCTCAGCAATAGGACCTCAGCAATAAAACCTCAGCATTGTGACCTCAACAATAGGACCTCAGCAATAGGACGGAAGCATTGTGACCTCAGCATTGTGACCTCAGCAATAGGACCTCAGCAATAGGACCTCAGCATTGTGACCTCAGCATTGTGACCTCAGCATTGTGACCTCAACAATAGGACATCAGCAATGGGACCTCAGCAATAGGACCTCAGCAATCGGACCTCAGCATTGTGACCTCAGCAATAGGACCTCAGCATTGTGACCTCATCATTGTGACCTCAGCAATAGGACCACAGCATTGTGACCTCAGCATTGTGACCTCAGCATTGTGACCTCAGCACTGTGACCTCAGCAATAGGACCTCAGCAATACGACCTCAGCAATAGGACCTCAGCATTGTGACCTCAGCAATAGGACCTCAGCAATAGGACCTCAGCATTGTGACCTCAGCATTGTGACCTCAGCAATAGGACCTAAGCAATAGGACCTCAGCAATAGGACCTCAGCATTGTGACCTCAGCAATAGGACCTCAGCATTTTGACCTCAGCATTGTGACCTCAGCAATAGTACCTCATCAATAGGACCTCAGCATTGTGACCTCAGCATTGTGACGTCAGCAATAGGACCTCAGCATTGTGACCTCAGCATTGTGACCTCAGCATTGTGACCTCAGCAATAGGACCTCAGCAATAGGACCTCAGCATTGTGACCTCAGCAATAGGACCTCAGCAATAGGACGTAAGAATTGTGACCTCAGCAATAGGACCTTAGCAATAGGACCTCATCATTGTGACCTCAGCATTGTGATCTCAGCATTGTGACCTCAGCAATAGGACCTCAGCATTGTGACCTCAGCAATAGGACCTCAGCTATAGGACCTCAGCTATAGGACCTCAGCCTTGTGACCTCATCAATAGGACCTCAGCATTGTGACCTCAGCATTGTGACCTCAGCAATAGGACCTCAGCATTGTGACCTCAGCATTGTGACCTCAGCAATAGGACCTCAGCAATAGGACCTCAGCAATAGGACCTCAGCATTGTGACCTCAGCAATAGGACCTCAGCAATAGGACCTCAGCATTGTGACCTCAGCATTGTGACCTCAGCATTGTGACCTCAGCAATAGGACCTCAGCATTGTGACATCAGCAATAGGACCTAAGCAATATTACCTCAGCAATAAGACTTCAGCATTGTGACCTCAGCAATAGGACCTCAGCATTGTGACCTCAGCAATAGGACCTCAGCATTGTGACCTCAGCAATAGGACCTCAGCAATAGGACCTCAGCATTGTGACGTCCGCAATAGGACCTCAGCAGTAGGACCTCAGCAATAGGACCTCAGCTTTGTGATCTCAGCATTGTGACCTCAGCAATAGGACCTCAGTAATAGGACCTCAGCAATAGGACCTCAGCATTGTGACCTTAGCATTGTGACCTCAGCAATAGGACCTCAGCATTGTGACCTCAGCAATAGGACCTCAGCATTGTGATCTCATTATTGTGACCTCAGTAATAGGACCTCAGCAATAGGACCTAAGCAATAGGACCTCAGCATTGTGACCTCAGCAATAGGACCATAGCAATATGACCTCAGCAATAGGACCTCAGCAATAGGACCTCAGCAATAGGACCTCAGCATTGTGACCTCAGTAATAGGACCTTAGCAATAGGACCTCAGCAATAGGACCTCAGCATTGTGACCTCCGCAATAGGACCTCATCAATAGGACCTCAGCAGTAGGACCTCAGCAATAGGATCTCAGAATTGTGACCTCTGCATTGTGACCACAGCAATAGGACCTCAGCAATAAAACCTCAGCATTGTGACCTCAGCAATAGGACCTCAGCAATAGGACGGAAGCATTGTGACCTCAGCAATGTGACCTCAGCAATAGGACCTCAGCAATAGGACCTCAGCATTGTGACCTCAGCATTGTGACCTCAGCATTGTGACCTCAACAATAGGACATCAGCAATAGGACCTCAGCAATAGGACCTCAGCAATCGGACCTCAGCATTGTGACCTCAGCAATAGGACCTCAGCATTGTGACCTCATCATTGTGACCTCAGCAATAGGACCACAGCATTGTGACCTCAGCATTGTGACCTCAGCATTGTGACCTCAGCACTGTGACCTCAGCAATAGGACCTCACCATTGTGACCTCAGCATTGTGACCTCAGCAATAGGACCTCAGCAATAGGACCTCAGCAATAGGACCTCAGCAATATGACCTCAGCATTGTGACCTCAGCAATAGGACCTCAGCAATAGGACCTCAGCATTGTGACCTCAGCATTGTGACCTCAGCAATAGGACCTCAGCAATAGGACCTCAGCAATAGGACCTCAGCATTGTGACCTCAGCAATAGGACCTCTGCATTTTGACCTCAGCATTGTGACCTCAGCAATAGTACCTCATCAATAGGACCTCAGCATTGTGACCTCAGCATTGTGACCTCAGCAATAGGACCTCAGCATTGTGACCTCAGCATTGTGACCTCAGCATTGTGACCTCAGCAATAGGACCTCAGCAATAGGACCTCAGCATTGTGACCTCAGCAATAGGACCTCAGCAATAGGACGTAAGAATTGTGACCTCAGCAATAGGACCTTAGCAATAGGACCTCATCCTTGTGACCTCAGCATTGTGACCTCAGCATTGTGACCTCAGCAATAGGACCTCAGCAATAGGACCTCAGCAATAGGACCTCAGCTTTGTGGTCACAGCATTGTGACCTCAGCAATAGGACCTGAGTAATAGGACCTCAGCAATAGGACCTCAGCATTGTGACCTCAGCATTGTGACCTAAGCATTGTGACCTCAGCATTGTGACCTCAGCAATAGGACCTCAGCAATAGGACCTCAGCAATAGGACCTCAGCTTTGTGGTCACAGCATTGTGACCTCAGCAATAGGACCTCAGTAATAGGACCTCAGCAATAGGACCTCAGCAATAGGACCTCAGCAATAGGACCTCAGCATTGTGACCTCATCAATAGGACCTCAGCAAGAGGACCTCAGCAATAGGACCTCAGCATTGTGACCTCAGCAATAGGACCTCAACAATAGGACCTCAGCAATAGGACCTCAGCATTGTGACCTAAGCAATAGGACCACAGCAATAGGACCTCAGCAATAGGACCTCAGCAAAAGGACGTCAGCAATAGGACCTCAGCATTGTGACCTCAGCAATAGGACCTCAGCAATAGGACCTCAGCATTGTGACCTCAGCATTGTGACCTCAGCAATAGGACCTCAGCAATAGGACCTCAGCTTTGTGATCTCAGCATTGTGACCTCAGCAATAGGACCTCAGTAATAGGACCTCAGCAATAGGACCTCAGCATTGTGACCTCAGCATTGTGACCTCAGCAATAGGACGGAAGCATTGTGACCTCAGCAATAGGACCTCAGCAATAGGACCTCAGCAATAGGACCTCAGCATTGTGACCTCAGCATTGTGACCTCAGCAATAGGACCTCAGCAATAGGACCTCAGCTTTGTGATCTCAGCATTGTGACCTTAGCATTGTGACCTCAGCAATAGGACCTCAGCAATAGGACCTTAGCAATAGGACCTCAGCAATAGGACCTCAGCATTGTGACCTCCGCAATAGGACCTCATCAATAGGACCTCAGCAGTAGGACCTCAGAAATAGGACCTCAGAATTGTGACCTCTGCATTGTGACCTCAGCAATAGGACCTCAGCAATAAAACCTCAGCATTGTGACCTCAACAATAGGACCTCAGCAATAGGACGGAAGCATTGTGACCTCAGCATTGTGACCTCAGCAATAGGACCTCAGCAATAGGACCTCAGCATTGTGACCTCAGCATTGTGACCTCAGCATTGTGACCTCAACAATAGGACATCAGCAATGGGACCTCAGCAATAGGACCTCAGCAATCGGACCTCAGCATTGTGACCTCAGCAATAGGACCTCAGCATTGTGACCTCATCATTGTGACCTCAGCAATAGGACCACAGCATTGTGACCTCAGCATTGTGACCTCAGCATTGTGACCTCAGCACTGTGACCTCAGCAATAGGACCTCAGCAATACGACCTCAGCAATAGGACCTCAGCATTGTGACCTCAGCAATAGGACCTCAGCAATAGGACCTCAGCATTGTGACCTCAGCATTGTGACCTCAGCAATAGGACCTAAGCAATAGGACCTCAGCAATAGGACCTCAGCATTGTGACCTCAGCAATAGGACCTCAGCATTTTGACCTCAGCATTGTGACCTCAGCAATAGTACCTCATCAATAGGACCTCAGCATTGTGACCTCAGCATTGTGACGTCAGCAATAGGACCTCAGCATTGTGACCTCAGCATTGTGACCTCAGCATTGTGACCTCAGCAATAGGACCTCAGCAATAGGACCTCAGCATTGTGACCTCAGCAATAGGACCTCAGCAATAGGACGTAAGAATTGTGACCTCAGCAATAGGACCTTAGCAATAGGACCTCATCATTGTGACCTCAGCATTGTGATCTCAGCATTGTGACCTCAGCAATAGGACCTCAGCATTGTGACCTCAGCAATAGGACCTCAGCTATAGGACCTCAGCTATAGGACCTCAGCCTTGTGACCTCATCAATAGGACCTCAGCATTGTGACCTCAGCATTGTGACCTCAGCAATAGGACCTCAGCATTGTGACCTCAGCATTGTGACCTCAGCAATAGGACCTCAGCAATAGGACCTCAGCAATAGGACCTCAGCATTGTGACCTCAGCAATAGGACCTCAGCAATAGGACCTCAGCATTGTGACCTCAGCATTGTGACCTCAGCATTGTGACCTCAGCATTGTGACCTCAGCAATAGGACCTCAGCATTGTGACATCAGCAATAGGACCTAAGCAATATTACCTCAGCAATAAGACTTCAGCATTGTGACCTCAGCAATAGGACCTCAGCATTGTGACCTCAGCAATAGGACCTCAGCAATAGGACCTCAGCATTGTGACGTCCGCAATAGGACCTCAGCAGTAGGACCTCAGCAATAGGACCTCAGCTTTGTGATCTCAGCATTGTGACCTCAGCAATAGGACCTCAGTAATAGGACCTCAGCAATAGGACCTCAGCATTGTGACCTTAGCATTGTGACCTCAGCAATAGGACCTCAGCATTGTGACCTCAGAAATAGGACCTCAGCATTGTGATCTCATTATTGTGACCTCAGTAATAGGACCTCAGCAATAGGACCTAAGCAATAGGACCTCAGCATTGTGACCTCAGCAATAGGACCATAGCAATATGACCTCAGCAATAGGACCTCAGCAATAGGACCTCAGCAATAGGACCTCAGCATTGTGACCTCAGTAATAGGACCTTAGCAATAGGACCTCAGCAATAGGACCTCAGCATTGTGACCTCCGCAATAGGACCTCATCAATAGGACCTCAGCAGTAGGACCTCAGCAATAGGATCTCAGAATTGTGACCTCTGCATTGTGACCTCAGCAATAGGACCTCAGCAATAAAACCTCAGCATTGTGACCTCAGCAATAGGACCTCAGCAATAGGACGGAAGCATTGTGACCTCAGCAATGTGACCTCAGCAATAGGACCTCAGCAATAGGACCTCAGCATTGTGACCTCAGCATTGTGACCTCAGCATTGTGACCTCAACAATAGGACATCAGCAATAGGACCTCAGCAATAGGACCTCAGCAATCGGACCTCAGCATTGTGACCTCAGCAATAGGACCTCAGCATTGTGACCTCATCATTGTGACCTCAGCAATAGGACCACAGCATTGTGACCTCAGCATTGTGACCTCAGCATTGTGACCTCAGCACTGTGACCTCAGCAATAGGACCTCACCATTGTGACCTCAGCATTGTGACCTCAGCAATAGGACCTCAGCAATAGGACCTCAGCAATAGGACCTCAGCAATATGACCTCAGCATTGTGACCTCAGCAATAGGACCTCAGCAATAGGACCTCAGCATTGTGACCTCAGCATTGTGACCTCAGCAATAGGACCTCAGCAATAGGACCTCAGCAATAGGACCTCAGCATTGTGACCTCAGCAATAGGACCTCTGCATTTTGACCTCAGCATTGTGACCTCAGCAATAGTACCTCATCAATAGGACCTCAGCATTGTGACCTCAGCATTGTGACCTCAGCAATAGGACCTCAGCATTGTGACCTCAGCATTGTGACCTCAGCATTGTGACCTCAGCAATAGGACCTCAGCAATAGGACCTCAGCATTGTGACCTCAGCAATAGGACCTCAGCAATAGGACGTAAGAATTGTGACCTCAGCAATAGGACCTTAGCAATAGGACCTCATCCTTGTGACCTCAGCATTGTGACCTCAGCATTGTGACCTCAGCAATAGGACCTCAGCAATAGGACCTCAGCAATAGGACCTCAGCTTTGTGGTCACAGCATTGTGACCTCAGCAATAGGACCTCAGTAATAGGACCTCAGCAATAGGACCTCAGCATTGTGACCTCAGCATTGTGACCTAAGCATTGTGACCTCAGCATTGTGACCTCAGCAATAGGACCTCAGCAATAGGACCTCAGCAATAGGACCTCAGCTTTGTGGTCACAGCATTGTGACCTCAGCAATAGGACCTCAGTAATAGGACCTCAGCAATAGGACCTCAGCATTGTGACCTCAGCATTGTGACCTCAGCAATAGGACCTCAGCATTGTGACCTCAGCAATAGGACCTCAGCAATAGGACCTCAGCAATAGGACCTCAGCATTGTGACCTCAGCATTGTGACCTCAGCAATAGGACCTCAGCAATAGGACCTCAGCTTTGTGATCTCAGCATTGTGACCTCAGCAATAGGACCTCAGTAATAGGACCTCAGCAATAGGACCTCAGCAATAGGACGTAAGCATTGTGACCTCAGCAATAGGACCTCAGCATTGTGACCTCAGCAATAGGACCTCAGCATTGTGATCTCATTATTGTGACCTCAGTAATAGGACCTCAGCAATAGGACCTCAGCAACAGGACCTCAGCATTGTGACCTCAGCAATAGGACCATAGCAATATGACCTCAGCAATAGGACCTCAGCAATAGGACCTCTGCAATAGGACCTCAGCAATTGGACCTCAGCAATAGGACCTCAGCATTGTGACCTCAGCATTGTGATCTCAGCATTGTGACCTCAGCATTGTGACCTCAGGAATATGACCTCAGCAATAGGACCTCAGCAAGAGGACCTCAGAATTGTGACCTCTGCATTGTGACCTCAGCAATAGGACCTCAGCAATAAAACCTCAGCATTGTGACCTCAACAATAGGACCTCAGCAATAGGACGGAAGCATTGTGACCTCAGCATTGTGACCTCAGCAATAGGACCTCAGCAATAGGACCTCAGCATTGTGACCTCAGCATTGTGACCTCAGCAATAGGACCTCAGCAATAGGACCTCAGCATTGTGACCTCAGCATTGTGACCTCAGCATTGTGACCTCAACAATAGGACATCAGCAATAGGACCTCAGCAATAGGACCTCAGCAATCGGACCTCAGCATTGTGACCTCAGCAATAGGACCTCAGCATTGTGACCTCATCATTGTGACCTCAGCAATAGGACCACAGCATTGTGACCTCAGCATTGTGACCTCAGCATTGTGACCTCAGCACTGTGACCTCAGCAATAGGACCTCAGCAATAGGACCTCAGCATTGTGACCTCAGCAATAGGACCTCAGCAATAGGACCTCAGCATTGTGACCTCAGCATTGTGACCTCAGCAATAGGACCTCAGCATTGTGACCTCAGCAATAGGACCTCAGCAATAGGACCTCAGCAATAGGACCTCAGCATTGTGACCTCAGCATTGTGACCTCAGCAATAGGACCTCAGCAATAGGACCTCAACATTGTGACCTCAGCATTGTGACCTCAGCAATAGGACCTCAGCAATAGGACCTCAGCAATAGGACCTCAGCATTGTGACCTCAGCAATAGTACCTCAGCAATAGGACCTCAGCATTGTGACCTCAGCATTGTGACCTCAGAATAGTGACCTCAGCAATAGGACCTCAGCAATAGGACCTCAGCATTGTGACCTCAGCAATAGGACCTCAGCAATAGGACCTCAGCAATAGGACGTAAGAATTGTGACCTCAGCAATAGGACCTTAGCAATAGGACCTCAGCATTGTGACCTCAGCATTGTGACCTCAGCATTGTGACCTCAGCAATAGGACCTCAGCATTGTGACCTCAGCAATAGGACCTCAGCAATAGGACCTCAGCATTGTGACCTCAGCATTGTGACCTCAGCATTGTGACCTCAGCAATAGGACCTCAGCAATAGGACCTCAGCTTTTTGATCTCAGCATTGTGACCTCAGCAATAGGACCTCAGTAATAGGACCTCAGCAATAGGACCTCAGCATTGTGACCTCAGCATTGTGACCTCAGCATTGTGACCTCAGCAATAGGACCTCAGCATTGTGACCTCAGCAATAGGACCTCAGCAATAGGACCTCAGCATTGTGACCTCAGCATTGTGACCTCAGCATTGTGACCTCAGCAATAGGACCTCAGCAATAGGACCTCAGCTTTGTGATCTCAGCATTGTGACCTCAGCAATAGGACCTCAGTAATAGGACCTCAGCAATAGGACCTCAGCAATAGGACGTAAGCATTGTGACCTCAGCAATAGGACCTCAGCATTGTGACCTCAGCAATAGGACCTCAGCATTGTGATCTCATTATTGTGACCTCAGTAATAGGACCTCAGCAATAGGACCTCAGCAACAGGACCTCAGCATTGTGACCTCAGCAATAGGACCATAGCAATATGACCTCAGCAATAGGACCTCAGCAATAGGACCTCTGCAATAGGACCTCAGCAATTGGACCTCAGCAATAGGACCTCAGCATTGTGACCTCAGCATTGTGATCTCAGCATTCTGACCTCAGCATTGTGACCTCAGGAATATGACCTCAGCAATAGGACCTCAGCAATAGGACCTCAGAATTGTGACCTCTCCATTGTGACCTCAGCAAAGGGACCTCAGCATTGTGACCTCAGCAATAGGACCTCAGCAATAGGACCTCAGCAATAGGACCTCAGCATTGTGACCTCATCAATAGGACCTCAGCAAGAGGACCTCAGCAATAGGACCTCAGCATTGTGACCTCAGCAATAGGACCTCAGCAATAGGACCTCAGCAATAGGACCTCAGCATTGTGACCTAAGCAATAGGACCACAGCAATAGGACCTCAGCAATAGGACCTCAGCAATAGGACGTCAGCAATAGGACCTCAGCATTGTGACCTCAGCAATAGGACCTCAGCAGTAGGACCTCAGCAATAGGACCTCAGCAATAGGACCTCAGCATTGTGACCTCAGCATTGTGACCTCAGCAATAGGACCTCAGCAATAGGACCTCAGCTTTGTGATCTCAGCATTGTGACCTCAGCAATAGGACCTCAGTAATAGGACCTCAGCAATAGGACCTCAGCATTGTGACCTCAGCATTGTGACCTCAGCAATAGGACCTCAGCATTGTGACCTCAGCAATAGGACCTCAGCAATAGGACCTCAGCTTTGTGACCTCAGTAATAGGACCTTAGCAATAGGACCTCAGCAATAGGACCTCAGCATTGTGACCTCCGCAATAGGTCCTCGGCAATAGGACCTCAGCAATAGGACCTCAGCAATAGGACCTCAGAATTGTGACCTCTGCATTGTGACCTCAGCAATAGGACCTCAGCAATAAAACCTCAGCATTGTGACCTCAACAATAGGACCTCAGCAATAGGACGGAAGCATTGTGACCTCAGCATTGTGACCTCAGCAATAGGACCTCAGCAATAGGACCTCAGCATTGTGACCTCAGCATTGTGACCTCAGCAATAGGACCTCAGCAATAGGACCTCAGCATTGTGACCTCAGCATTGTGACCTCAGCATTGTGACCTCAACAATAGGACATCAGCAATAGGACCTCAGCAATAGGACCTCAGCAATCGGACCTCAGCATTGTGACCTCAGCAATAGGACCTCAGCATTGTGACCTCATCATTGTGACCTCAGCAATAGGACCACAGCATTGTGACCTCAGCATTGTGACCTCAGCATTGTGACCTCAGCACTGTGACCTCAGCAATAGGACCTCAGCAATAGGACCTCAGCAATAGGACATCAGCATTGTGACCTCAGCAATAGGACCTCAGCAATAGGACCTCAGCATTGTGACCTCAGCATTGTGACCTCAGCAATAGGACCTCAGCAATAGGACCTCAGCAATAGGACCTCAGCATTGTGACCTCAGCAATCGGACCTCAGCATTTTGACCTCAGCATTGTGACCTCAGCAATAGTACCTCATCAATAGGACCTCAGCATTGTGACCTCAGCATTGTGAGGTCAGCATTGTGACCTCAGCAATAGGACCTCAGCTATAGGACCTCAGCATTGTGACCTCAGCAATAGTACCTCAGCAATAGGACCTCAGCATTGTGACCTCAGCATTGTGACCTCAGCATTGTGACCTCAGCAATAGGACCTCAGCAATAGGACCTCAGCATTGTGACCTCAGCAATAGGACCTCAGCATTGTGACCTCAGCATTGTGACCTCAGCATTGTGACCTCAGCAATAGGACCTCAGCATTGTGACCTCAGCAATAGGACCTCAGCAATAGGACCTCAGCATTGTGACCTCAGCATTGTGACCTCAGCATTGTGACCTCAGCAATAGGACCTCAGCAATAGGACCTCAGCATTGTGACCTCAGCATTGTGACCTCAGCATTGTGACCTCAGCAATAGGACCTCAGCAATAGGACCTCAGCTTTTTGATCTCAGCATTGTGACCTCAGCAATAGGACCTCAGTAATAGGACCTCAGCAACAGGACCTCAGCATTGTGACCTCAGCATTGTGACCTCAGCATTGTGACCTCAGCAATAGGACCTCAGCATTGTGACCTCAGCAATAGGACCTCAGCAATAGGACCTCAGCATTGTGACCTCAGCATTGTGACCTCAGCATTGTGACCTCAGCAATAGGACCTCAGCAATAGGACCTCAGCTTTGTGATCTCAGCATTGTGACCTCAGCAATAGGACCTCAGTAATAGGACCTCAGCAATAGGACCTCAGCATTGTGACCTCAGCATTGTGACCTCAGCAATAGGACCTCAGCATTGTGACCTCAGCAATAGGACCTCAGCAATAGGACCTCAGCTTTGTGACCTCAGTAATAGGACCTTAGCAATAGGACCTCAGCAATAGGACCTCAGCATTGTGACCTCCGCAATAGGACCTCGGCAATAGGACCTCAGCAATAGGACCTCAGCAATAGGACCTCAGAATTGTGACCTCTGCATTGTGACCTCAGCAATAGGACCTCAGCAATAAAACCTCAGCATTGTGACCTCAACAATAGGACCTCAGCAATAGGACGGAAGCATTGTGACCTCAGCATTGTGACCTCAGCAATAGGACCTCAGCAATAGGACCTCAGCATTGTGACCTCAGCATTGTGACCTCAGCAATAGGACCTCAGCAATAGGACCTCAGCATTGTGACCTCAGCATTGTGACCTCAGCATTGTGACCTCAACAATAGGACATCAGCAATAGGACCTCAGCAATAGGACCTCAGCAATCGGACCTCAGCATTGTGACCTCAGCAATAGGACCTCAGCATTGTGACCTCATCATTGTGACCTCAGCAATAGGACCACAGCATTGTGACCTCAGCATTGTGACCTCAGCATTGTGACCTCAGCACTGTGACCTCAGCAATAGGACCTCAGCAATAGGACCTCAGCAATAGGACATCAGCATTGTGACCTCAGCAATAGGACCTCAGCAATAGGACCTCAGCATTGTGACCTCAGCATTGTGACCTCAGCAATAGGACCTCAGCAATAGGACCTCAGCAATAGGACCTCAGCATTGTGACCTCAGCAATCGGACCTCAGCATTTTGACCTCAGCATTGTGACCTCAGCAATAGTACCTCATCAATAGGACCTCAGCATTGTGACCTCAGCATTGTGAGGTCAGCATTGTGACCTCAGCAATAGGACCTCAGCTATAGGACCTCAGCATTGTGACCTCAGCAATAGTACCTCAGCAATAGGACCTCAGCATTGTGACCTCAGCATTGTGACCTCAGCATTGTGACCTCAGCAATAGGACCTCAGCAATAGGACCTCAGCATTGTGACCTCAGCAATAGGACCTCAGCATTGTGACCTCAGCATTGTGACCTCAGCATTGTGACCTCAGCAATAGGACCTCAGCATTGTGACCTCAGCAATAGGACCTCAGCAATAGGACCTCAGCATTGTGACCTCAGCATTGTGACCTCAGCATTGTGACCTCAGCAATAGGACCTCAGCAATAGGACCTCAGCATTGTGACCTCAGCATTGTGACCTCAGCATTGTGACCTCAGCAATAGGACCTCAGCAATAGGACCTCAGCTTTTTGATCTCAGCATTGTGACCTCAGCAATAGGACCTCAGTAATAGGACCTCAGCAACAGGACCTCAGCATTGTGACCTCAGCATTGTGACCTCAGCATTGTGACCTCAGCAATAGGACCTCAGCATTGTGACCTCAGCAATAGGACCTCAGCAATAGGACCTCAGCATTGTGACCTCAGCATTGTGACCTCAGCATTGTGACCTCAGCAATAGGACCTCAGCAATAGGACCTCAGCTTTGTGATCTCAGCATTGTGACCTCAGCAATAGGACCTCAGTAATAGGACCTCAGCAATAGGACCTCAGCAATAGGACGTAAGCATTGTGACCTCAGCAATAGGACCTCAGCATTGTGACCTCAGCAATAGGACCTCAGCATTGTGATCTCATTATTGTGACCTCAGTAATAGGACCTCAGCAATAGGACCTCAGCAATAGGACCTCAGCATTGTGACCTCAGCAATAGGACCATAGCAATATGACCTCAGCAATAGGACCTCAGCAATAGGACCTCTGCAATAGGACCTCAGCAATTGGACCTCAGCAATAGGACCTCAGCATTGTGACCTCAGCATTGTGATCTCAGCATTGTGACCTCAGCATTGTGACCTCAGGAATATGACCTCAGCAATAGGACCTCAGCAATAGGACCTCAGAATTGTGACCTCTCCATTGTGACCTCAGCAAAGGGACCTCAGCATTGTGACCTCAGCAATAGGACCTCAGCAATAGGACCTCAGCAATAGGACCTCAGCATTGTGACCTCATCAATAGGACCTCAGCAAGAGGACCTCAGCAATAGGACCTCAGCATTGTGACCTCAGCAATAGGACCTCAGCAATAGGACCTCAGCAATAGGACCTCAGCATTGTGACCTAAGCAATAGGACCACAGCAATAGGACCTCAGCAATAGGACCTCAGCAATAGGACGTCAGCAATAGGACCTCAGCATTGTGACCTCAGCAATAGGACCTCAGCAGTAGGACCTCAGCAATAGGACCTCAGCAATAGGACCTCAGCATTGTGACCTCAGCATTGTGACCTCAGCAATAGGACCTCAGCAATAGGACCTCAGCTTTGTGATCTCAGCATTGTGACCTCAGCAATAGGACCTCAGTAATAGGACCTCAGCAATAGGACCTCAGCATTGTGACCTCAGCATTGTGACCTCAGCAATAGGACCTCAGCATTGTGACCTCAGCAATAGGACCTCAGCATTGTGACCTCAGCAATAGGACCTCAGCAATAGGACCTCAGCTTTGTGATCTCAGCATTGTGACCTCAGCAATAGGACCTCAGTAATAGGACCTCAGCAATAGGACCTCAGCATTGTGACCTTAGCATTGTGACCTCAGCAATAGGACCTCAGCATTGTGACCTCAGCAATAGGACCTCAGCATTGTGATCTCATTATTGTGACCTCAGTAATAGGACCTCAACAATAGGACCTCAGCAATAGGACCTCAGCATTGTGACCTCAGCAATAGGACCTCAGCATTGTGACCTCAGCAATAGGACCTCAGCAATAGGACCTCAGCAATAGGACCTCAGCAATAGGACCTCAGCATTGTGACCTCCGCAATAGGACCTCATCAATAGGACCTCAGCAGTAGGACCTCCGAAATAGGACCTCAGAATTGTGACCTCTGCATTGTGACCTCAGCAATAGGACCTCAGCAATAAAACCTCAGCATTGTGACCTCAACAATAGGACCTCAGCAATAGGACGGAAGCATTGTGACCTCAGCATTGTGACCTCAGCAATAGGACCTCAGCAATAGGACCTCAGCATTGTGACCTCAGCATTGTGACCTCAGCATTGTGACCTCAGCAATAGGACCTCAGCATTGTGACCTTAGTATTGTGACCTCAGCAATAGGACCTCAGCAATAGGACCTCAGCAATAGGACCTCAGCATTGTGACCTCAGCAATAGGACCTCAGCAATAGGACCTCAGCAATAGGACGTAAGCATTGTGACCTCAGCAATAGGACCTTAACAATAGGACCTCAGCAATAGGACCTCAGCAATAGGACCTCAGCATTGTGACCTCAGCCTTGTGACCTCAGCAATAGGACCTCAGCAATAGGACCTCAGCAATAGGACCTCAGCATTGTGACCTCAGAAATAGGACCTCAGCAATAGGACCTCAGCAATAGGACCTCAACATTGTGACCTCAGCATTGTGACCTCAGCAATAGGACCTCAGCAATAGGACCTCAGCAATAGGACCTCAGCATTGTGCCCTCAGCAATAGGACCTCTGCATTTTGACCTCAGCATTGTGACCTCAGCAATAGTACCTCATCAATAGGACCTCAGCATTGTGACCTCAGCATTGTGACCTCAGCAATAGGACCTCAGCATTGTGACCTCAGCATTGTGACCTCAGCATTGTGACCTCAGCAATAGGACCTCAGCAATAGGACCTCAGCATTGTGACCTCAGCAATAGGACCTCAGCAATAGGACCTCAGCAATAGGACCTCTGCATTGTGACCTCAGCATTGTGACCTCAGCAATAGGACCTCAGCAACAGGACCTCAGCAATAGGACCTCAGCATTGTGACCTCAGCGTTGTGACCTCAGCAATAGGACCTCAGCAATAGGACCTCAGCCTTGTGACCTCAGCAATAGGACCTCAGCAATAGGACATCAGCATTAGGACCTCAGCAATAGGACCTCAGCAATAGGACCTCAGCATTGTGACCTCAGCATTGTGACCTTAGCAATAGGACCTCAGCATTGTCACCTCAACATTGTGACCTCAGCAATAGGACTTCAGCAATAGGACCTCAGCATTGTGACCTCAGCAATAGGACCTCAGCAACAGGACCTCAGCATTGTGACCTAAACAATAGGACCTCAGCAATAGGACCTCAGCAATAGGACGTCAGCATTGTGACCTCAGCAATAGGACCTCAGCAATAGGACCTCAGCATTGTGACCTCAGCAATAGGACCTCAGCAATAGGACGTCAGCAATAGGACCTCAGCATTGTGACCTCAACAATAGGACCTCAGCAATAGGACCTCAGCAATAGGACGTCAGCATTGTGACCTCAGCAATAGGACCTCAGCAATAGGACCTCAGCATTGTGACCTCAGCAATAGGACCTCAGCAATAGGACGTCAGCAATAGGACCTCAGCATTGTGACCTCAGCATTGTGACCTCAGCATTGTGACCTCAGCAATAGGACCTCAGCATTCTGACCTCAGCAATAGGACCTCAGCAATAGGACCTCAGCATTGTGACCTCAGCAATAGGACCTCAGCATTGTCACCTCAACATTGTGACCTCAGCAATAGGACTTCAGCAATAGGACCTCAGCATTGTGACCTCAGCAATAGGACCTCAGCAACAGGACCTCAGCATTGTGACCTCAACAATAGGACCTCAGCAATAGGACCTCAGCAATAGGACGTCAGCATTGTGACCTCAGCAATAGGACCTCAGCAATAGGACCTCAGCATTGTGACCTCAGCATTGTGACCTCAGCAATAGGACCTCAGCAATAGGACCTCAGCATTGTGACCTCAACAATAGGACCTCAGCAATAGGACCTCAGCAATAGGACGTCAGCATTGTGACCTCAGCAATAGGACCTCAGCAATAGGACCTCAGCATTGTGACCTCAGCAATAGGACCTCAGCAATAGGACGTCAGCAATAGGACCTCAGCATTGTGACCTCAGCATTGTGACCTCAGCATTGTGACCTCAGCAATAGGACCTCAGCATTCTGACCTCAGCAATAGGACCTCAGCAATAGGACCTCAGCATTGTGACTTCAGCAATAGGACCTCAGCAATGTGACCTTAGCAATAGGATCTCAGCATTGTGACCTCAGCAATAGGACCTCAGCAATAGGACCTCAGCATTGTGACCTCAGCATTGTGACCTCAGCAATAGGACCTCAGCATTGTGATCTCAACATTGTGACCTCAGCAATAGGACCTCAGCATTGTGACCTCTGCAATAGGACCTAAGCAATAGGACCTCATCAATAGGACCTCAGCATTGTAACCTCAGCAATAGGACCTCAGCATTGTGACCTCAGAAAGAGGACCTCAGCAATATGACCTCAGCATTGTGACCTCAGCAATAGGACTTCAGCAATAGGACCTCAGCAATAGGACCTCAGCAATAGGACCTCAGCAATAGTGCCTCAGAAATAGGACCTCAGCAATAGGACCTCAGCAATAGGACCTCATCATTGTGACCTCAAAAATAGGACCTCAGCATTGTGACCGCTGCATTGTGACCTCAGGAATAGGACCTAAGCATTGTGACCTCACCAATAGGTCCTCAGCATTGTGACCTCAGCAATAGGACCTCAGCAATAGGACCTCAGCATTGTGACCTCAGCAATAGGACCTCAGCAATAGGACCTCAGCAATAGGACTTCAGCAATAGGACCTCAGCAATAGGAACACAGCAATAGGAACACAGCAATAGGACCTCAGCATTATGACCTCAGCATTGTGACCTCAGCATTGTGACCTCAGCATTGTGACCTCAGCAATAGGACCTCAGCAATAGGACCTCAGCATTGTGACCTCAGCATTGTGACCTCAGCAATAGGACCTCAGCAATAGGACCTCAGCAATAGGACCTCAGCAATAGTACCACAGCAATAGGACCTCAGCATTGTGACCTCAGCTATAGTACCTCATCAATAGGACCTCAGCATTGTGACCTCAGCATTGTGACCTCAGCAATAGGACCTCAGCATTGTGACCTTAGTATTGTGACCTCAGCAATAGGACCTCAGCAATAGGACCTCAGCAATAGGACCTCAGCATTGTGACCTCAGCAATAGGACCTCAGCAATAGGACCTCAGCAATAGGACGTAAGCATTGTGACCTCAGCAATAGGACCTTAACAATAGGACCTCAGCAATAGGACCTCAGCAATAGGACCTCAGCATTGTGACCTCAGCATTGTGACCTCAGCAATAGGACCTCAGCAATAGGACCTCAGCAATAGGACCTCAGCATTGTGACCTCAGCATTGTGACCTCAGCAATAGGACCTCAGCAATAGGACCTCAACATTGTGACCTCAGCATTGTGACCTCAGCAATAGGACCTCAGCAATAGGACCTCAGCATTGTGCCCTCAGCAATAGGACCTCTGCATTTTGACCTCAGCATTGTGACCTCAGCAATAGTACCTCATCAATAGGACCTCAGCATTGTGACCTCAGCATTGTGACCTCAGCAATAGGACCTCAGCATTGTGACCTCAGCATTGTGACCTCAGCATTGTGACCTCAGCAATAGGACCTCAGCAATAGGACCTCAGCATTGTGACCTCAGCAATAGGACCTCAGCAACAGGACCTCAGCAATAGGACGTAAGCATTGTGACCTCAGCATTGTGACCTAAGCAATATTACCTCAGCAATAGGACCTCAGCATTGTGACCTCAGCAATAGGACCTCAGCAATAGGACCTCAGCATTGTGACCTCAGCATTGTGACCTCAGCATTGTGACCTCAGCAATAGGACCTCAGCAATAGGACCTCAGCTTTGTGATCTCAGCATTGTGACCTCAGCAATAGGACCTCAGCAATAGGACCTCAGCATTGTGACCTCAGCATTGTGACCTCAGCAATAGGACCTCAGCAATAGGACCTCAGCATTGTGACCTCAGCAATAGGACCTCAGCATTGTGATCTCATTATTGTGACCTCAGTAATAGGACCTCAGCAATAGGACCTCAGCAATAGGACCTCAGCATTGTGACCTCAGCAATAGGACCATAGCAATATGACCTCAGCAATAGGACCTCAGCAATAGGACCTCAGCATTGTGATCTCAGCATTGTGACCTCAGCATTGTGACCTCAGCATTGTGACCTCAGCATTGTCATCTCAGCATTGTGACCTCAGCATTGTGACCTCACCAATAGGACCTCAGAATTGTGACCTCTGCATTGTGACCTCTGCATTGTGACCTCAGCAAAGGGACCTCAGCATTACGACCTCAGCAATAGGACCTCAGCATTGTGATTTCAGCAATAGCACCTCAGCATTGTGACCTCAGCATTGTGACCTCAGCAATAGGACCTCAGCATTGTGACCTCAGCATTGTGACCTCAGCAATAGGACCTCAGCAATAGGACCTCAGCATTGTGGTCTCAGCAATGTGACCTCAGCAATAGGACCTCAGCAATAGGACCTCAGCAATAGGACCTCAGCATTGTGACCTCAGCAAAAGTGTTGGGAATTGTCATAATTGTTCAATCTAAGCTTGCTTTAAGCAACCAGGGGTAGGCCTTAGAAATCTCAGGGCCTGCTGTAGCTGAGCAAACCAAGCTGCCAGAGTAACTGTGAGAAGCTCCCACAGCAATGACTCCCACATCACCCAATTAAGGAACTCAGAAAATATTGTTATCAGCAGCTGGCCTCAAGGACTAGGTCTACGCGACCGTTAAGCACAAAGGGGGTTGTTTTCCTAACTTCTAATCAAAAGGTGGTGTTATTTTCTTAACAGTTTGTCTGGTGCTTTTGACCAATAATCTTGTGTGAAACACTGTCCACCCCTGTAAAATTGACTATAAAAGTTGGGCTATTCGGGCAATAAAATGGTGAAGCATGATCTGACTCTGCTGGTGTCTGTCGTGCTTTCGGCCGTGCTTCCTGCAACAAATGGCGCCCGAACAGGCTGAGACCTGAACAAGGCCTGAACAGGACATCGCAGCGGGACAGACATCGCACCGGAGCAGGACATCGCAGCCGAGCACGGACATCGCAGCGGCGCCGGGGCAAACACCGCAGCGCAGTGGGACACCAGTGCAGCGGGACACCAGCGGCGCCGGCACATCCGAACGCAGGTAGACCAGGAGACCAGCGGCGTCGGGACCAGCGGCGTTGGGACATCGGCGCGGCGCCGGGACCAGTGCCGCCGGGGACCAGCGCCGGGGTCACAGCGCCGAGACTGAGACATTGGAGCGCCACCGGAACTTCGGAGCGGGCATCGGAGCGGCGCTGCAGCTGACCAGACACCGAGCCGCACACGCTGTACACAGGACTCACGGTGAGACGCGCTACTCCCGGTGAGAGACGCGGAAAACGCGGTACTCCCGGTGAGAGACGCGGGACACGGTGGGACGCGGGGACGCGGGGACTCACGGTGAGAGACGCGGGGTACGGAACCGCGCAGGAAATTGAAGTAATCGCGGGACATTGAAGTAATCGCGGTGGAGGTGAAAGGGACGATAATCCCCACACCCGCAGTCTGACAGGTGACTGGGACGTAACGGGACGTAAACGCGGAATCCCCGCACCCGAGAGCACCTATAGAGGGTCTCTGTCAGTCATGTGTCTCGCAAAGGCTGCAACAGCATAAATAGAGGCATGGAGGCATATGATTTGCTCAAATGCTTTTTAGAAAACCGCAGCACGCAGGGTATAGACTGCAAAAAAGATTTACCAGGATTATTAGCATATGGAGTAACAAAGGGTTGTTTTATCAATCCGGATACAGTTTTTGAACACGCAGAGTGGTGCAAATTCGGGGACAAATTGTTTGATGAAGTTATTAATGACAATAAGACTGCTAACAAATTATTGAAGCCTTGGAAAGCAGTCACTAACGCCTTGGCTATACATCAGGCTGAGCAGAGAGTCGCTGCTGCCGCTACAGAGCGACTGGGATTGCCAGGAAGAGCTGGTAGTGTTAACCCTCAGATGGACGAGGAAATAAGAGAGCAAAAACCAGACAGAAAAAACACAAGCCCGTTTACAGACGGTGTTCAACAGAGGCAGAGGATGTGGAACCAAATAGCAATTGAGGCCCTATGTGAGGGTGAACACGAGATAGCTGCACAATTGATTCCAGAGGCCTTCCCGGTAATATACTCACCACCGGACGCCCAGGGTAATGTTACGGTTAATCTAGTGAATTTGGACTGGAAATTGTTAACTCAGCTGCGGTCCACAGTAAATGACTCAGGTCTGAAAGGTGAACCTACGACACACATGCTGGACTACATTTGGGGAACAAATATTTTGCTTCCAGGAGACATACGCAACATAATGAAGTTAATTTTGACCCAACACCAGCAGCTCTTATTTAATGCCCATTGGCAGGCTGCTTGTCAAGAAGCAGTCGCAGTGATAAGACCACCGGGGGACCCTTTACATGGGGTCACGCTGGGAGAGTTGATGGGGATAGGACCGTATTTTAGGACAGAAGCACAGGCCTTGCTGGGACCTGATAAAGCCAAGGAATCAATGAGAACGGCCAGAAGAGCATTGGATCGGATAAAGGGGCCAGGGGGAATACCTTCCTACATGGGAATCAAACAGGGTAGAGAGGAACCATTTGGGCTTTTTATTGATCGTGTAGCAAACGCCATACAGGCGGCAGGGGTGCCCGATTACCTCAAGGACATGATATTAAAACAGTGCGCAATTCAGAATAGCAACCCCTCTACTCGCAATATATTGGCTTCCTTACCCGGGACATGGACAATCGAGGAAGGGTTGGAAAGAATGGCTCAGGTACCAGTAGGCCCACAGGCTATGTTAGTAGAAGCAGTAAAGCAATTAGGTGACAGCATGCGAGAACAGGCACAGGCTGTGAAAGAGCATGCTGAGTTTACACAGAGTCAGGTCCTTGCAGCTCTTGCTCCTTTGCAAACCGCCGGTGGTCAAGTACCACCCCCTAGTAACCAATTACCACACCGCTGCCGATGTTATCGTTGTGGTGCTTTTGGACACGTGAGACGAAACTGCAAAGCTGGGGCAGTATGGTGCTCAAATTGTCAGTCGAACAATCACAAGGAAGCGGCATGTCGACGCAACATGCCGGGAAACGGCCGGAACAGCGGCAAGAGTCGCAAACGCCTCCCGTGGCCGCTCCGCTCCCGGCCCTGGCCCCGGCGCCGGCACCGGCCGGGGCAGCGCGGCCGCGAGCGGCCACCTCTCGGCTGGGGCCGGTCCCGGTCCCTGTGCCCGAAGTTTCCCAAGCCCGCCCCGCCGAGGCGGAGGATGCAGCAGGACGGCGCGGAGCAGGGCGGCTTCCCCTGGCCGGAGCCGCTGCCCGTGGCCGGCCCGGCGCTGCCGTTCCGCTGCCCGCGCTGCGGGGAGCGCGGTCGGTTCGGCCGTGGCGCGCATGTCAGGGCGAAGTTCAGCAGGATGGTGGAGGCCGTGGACAAGACGAAGGAGAAGCGGCTCGACAGGCTGACCGGGGAGCTGGCCCAGAAGACGGCGGAGCTGCTGGAGGTGCGGGAGGCCTTCATGCAGCTCTCGCAGAAGAAGCAGGAGGTGCAGCGAAGGGAGCGGGTGCTCAGCAGGCAGGTGGACGTGGCAGTGGAGATGATCGCGGCCTTGAAGCAGCGCCTCAGCGAGTTCGAGGAGGAGGCAGAAAAAGAATTGCAGGGAAAAGCCAGGCTCCAGCACTTCATTGAGAACCTGCTGCAGCGCATGGACCTGGCAGAGAGGCAGCTAGAGTATTACCAAAACCAGCAGATCTCCTGCAGCTGTATAGCAGATGTTACACGCTCTTTCCTAACTAGTAATCATGTGTCTCATCCATTTGTGGTGAATGGTCAGTGGCAAAAAGAAAAGGGGGAGAGTAAGGGGCGGCAAAGACAGAAACGGTACCAGGAGGATGCCACTGACACTGACGGCACGGGTAATAGCAGTAGTATAAGTGACACAGGTGCGGGGCGGCGGGCACCAGTGTCCTGGAAATGTGATGGTGATGAAGACTGCTCAGATGGCAGTGATGAGAGTGCTTGTGTGAAGAAGACGTGCTGAATCTGACTTTGTGTGCAATAGTGGTCAGCGTGTGCCAAACAGATGGCAGTGTGATGGGGATCCGGACTGTGAAGATGGGTCTGACGAGAGTGCTGAGCTGTGTCATATGAGAACATGCCGGGTAAATGAAATCAGCTGTGGTCCTCAGTTGACCCAGTGTATCCCAGTGTCGTGGAAATGTGATGGTGAAAGAGACTGTGACAGTGGAGAAGATGAAGAGAATTGTGGCAATGTGATTTGTAGTGCAGCAGAGTCCACATGCAGTAGTGGGCAATGTATTTCCAAAAGCTTTGTCTGCAATGGTCAAGGTGACTGCTCCGACCACTCGGATGAATCTTTGGAGCAGTGTGGCCGTCAGCCTGCACCTCTGGTGAAGTGTTATGTGAGTGAGGTGCAGTGCGGCTCAGGTGAAAAAGACTGTGACAGAGATCCTGATTGCAAGGATGGAAGTGATGAAATTAACTGCCCTTCTCAGACTTGCAGGCCAGACCAGTTCAGATGTGAAGATGGGAACTGTGTCCATGGAAGTAGGCAGTGCAGTGGTGTGAGAGACTGTCTGGATGGCACTGATGAAGCAAACTGTAACGATGTTATTCAGTGCTCTGGACCTGGCAAATTCAAGTGCAGAAGTGGAGAATGCATAGATACCAATAAAGTGTGTAACCAGCAGAGAGACTGCAAGGACTGGGGTGATGAGCCCCTGAAGGAATGCATCATAAATGAATGTGACTGTCCAGCTGGGTTTGAGTTTGTAGACAAGAGAAACTGTGGATATATTGATGTATGTCAAAGCCCTGGTATCTGTAGTCAAATATGTATCAACCTGAAAGGTGGCTACAAATGTGAACGTAGCCCTGGATATCAGATGAATCCTGCTACAGGAACCTGGAAAGTGCCATACCGGTACAAAAATACAAATAACACCTGTGATTACAATGACGCTGCTAAGCAGGGTTTAGGGGTTTATGGCACGGAGACAAGGGGTAACAACTACAGTGTTTGGAACAATTGTACAGCTTTGGCCTTACCTCCTGATGTTTTTCTGATTTGTGGGGATAGGGCCTGGCAAGGTATCACTGCAAATGCTATCAGAAGTCCATGTTACTTAGATAAACTCATTGTATTTGCTTCTAGCTTGTTGCAGTTGTATGAAATCAACAGACATAAATGGGCATTGCTTGCACCGGATAGCAATGATAATGTTGAATTGTGTGGGGTTGCAGCTAGAGCGGCATTGGCAATTTTAGTGCTTGGAGTGGCATCTGTGGCCGCACGTAACAACTGCTTGGCTGTGGGGATCGGCTGTGGTGTGGACGCCCCTAGGTGCACCCTGAGCGTTTTGTTCGGAGGGGACTCCACTCTCAGCTGCTCACCGCAGGAGCAGACAAATATCTCCTGTAGCTGCAGACAAACAGTAGGTTTTCAGCTGCTGGAGGGATACTAACTGGAGTATTAATAATTATATGTGTTATTCTTAAATGTCCAGGTATTTTGTGTTGAAAGTATTTGTGTAAGGGTAAGGTTTTAAAACAAAGTGTTGCAAGTCACTTCACGAGGAACACAATGAGAGACAATACTTGTTTGTTTGCTTATCATTCTAAATTATATTCTTGTGGTATGATTGAGGATGTTGTATGATTGAGAGTGAGATGTGCCAGAGGCCTCTGGGTGTATGATTGTGCTCTGTATGTGTGATTGTACTGTGTACTGTGTGAGTGAGAGTGCATATAGCCATAGTCCAGGTTATCGTTGCCATAGTGCAGGATTCTGGAATATAGCCTTAGTACAGGTTATTGTTGCCACAGTGTAGGATCCTGGGATATAACCACAGTGCAGGCTAAAAGCATAGGTAATTGGTGCCAGCAAAAATCATAGAAAAATGGATTTATTAAAAAGATTCAATATGATATCAATCCTTTCAATCAATGGTTCACTGATTTGTTTGAAACAATGCATAGATGGTGACTGGGATTAGTCAAAGGGGCATTAAGGATTCTGTTCATTGTGGTGTCAATCATCATTACACGTAGTATTGTGATAAATGTGGTTAAAGGGTTATTTGCAAAATGTTATAGGGATTTTGAAGTGGTGCCGGGAACAGGTATCCAGTGGATCACTGTAAAGTGGACTGAAGCAGTTTTAGAATCTGCACACGCTGAAGACGACCAAGAAGAGGTTCCTGATAATCTGACAATGACGTGGGCTGTGACACCTCAAGGACTGTCAAGAACAGCCTTTGATCACCATCAAGTGATTAGGTTTAAGTGTGTTACTATTAAGTTGTGTTGCTTACTATTAAATTGTGTTACCATTAAGTGTTTACAGTAATTGTGGTGTTATTAGGGTTAAGTTGTATAGTTGTGTTATGTTATGTATTTGACATCTGATGTAAAACCAAGAACTGCTTGTACTAAAAGAAAACGGGGGAATTGTTGGGAATTGGCATAATTGTTCGATCTAAGCTTGCTTTAAGCAACCAGGGGTAGGCCTTAGAAATCTCAGGGCCTGCTGTAGCTGAGCAAACCAAGCTGCCAGAGTAACTGTGAGAAGCTCCCACAGCAATGACTCCCACATCACCCAATTAAGGAACTCAGAAAATATTGTTATCAGCAGCTGGCCTCAAGGACTAGGTCTACGCGACCGTTAAGCACAAAGGGGGTTGTTTTCCTAACTTCTAATCAAAAGGTGGTGTTATTTTCTTAACAGTTTGTCTGGTGCTTTTGACCAATAATCTTGTGTGAAACACTGTCCACCCCTGTAAAATTGACTATAAAAGTTGGGCTATTCGGGCAATAAAATGGTGAAGCATGATCTGACTCTGCTGGTGTCTGTCGTGCTTTCGGCCGTGCTTCCTGCAACACAAAAGGACCTCAGCAATAGGACCTCAGCATTGTGATCTCAGCATTGTGACCTCAGCAATAAGACCTCAGCAGTAGGACCTCAGCATTGTGATCTAAGCAATAGCACCATAGCATTGTGACCTCAGCATTGTGACCTCAGCAATAGGACCTCAGCATTGTGACCTCCGCAATAGGACCTCAGCCATAAGACCTCAGCAAAAGGACCTCAGCATTGTGACCTCAGCAATAGGACCTCAGTAATAGGACCTCAGCATTGTGACCTCAGCATTGTGACCTCAGTAATACGACCTCAGCAATAGGACCTCAGCATTGTGACCTCAGCAATAGCACCTCAGCATTGTGACATCAGCATTGTGACCTCAGCAATAGGACCTCAGCATTGTGACCTCAGCAATAGGACCTCAGCAATAGGACCTCAGCAATAGGACCTCAGAAATAGGACCTCAGAAATAGGACTTCAGGAATAGGACCTCAGGAATAGGACCTCAGGAATAGGACCTCTGCATTTTGACCTCAGCAATAGGACCTCAGCATTGTGACCTCAGCAAAAGGACCTCATCAGTAGGACCTCAGCATTGTGACCTCAGCAAAAGGACCTCAGCAATAGGACCTCAGCATTGTGATCTCAGAATTGTGACCTCAGCAATAAGACCTCAGCAGTAGGACCTCAGCATTGTGACCTCAGCAATAGGACCTCAGCAATAGGACCTCAGCATTGTGACCTCAGCAATAGGACCACAGCAATAGGACCTCAGCAATAGGACCTCAGCAATAGGACCTCAGCATTGTGACCTCAGCAATAGGACCTCAGCTATAGGACCTCAGCTATAGGACCTCAGCCTTGTGACCTCAGCAATAGGACCTCAGCATTGTGACCTCAGCATTGTGACCTCAGCAATAGGACCTCAGCATTGTGACCTCAGCATTGTGACCTCAGCAATAGGACCTCAGCAATAGGACATCAGCAATAGGACCACAGCAACAGGACCTCAGCATTGTGACCTCAGCAATAGTACCTCAGCAATAGGACCTCAGCATTGTGACCTCAGCATTGTGACCTCAGCAATAGGACCTCAGCATTGTGACCTCAGCAATAGAACCTCAGCAATAGGACCTCAGCATTGTGACCTCAGCAATAGGACCTCAGCAATAGGACCTCAGCAATAGGACCTCAGCAATAGGACCTCCGCAATAGGACCTCAGCATTCTGACCTCAGCAATAGGACCTCAGCTATAGGACCTCCTCATTGTGACCTCAGCATTGTGACCTCAGCATTGTGACCTCAGCAATAGGACCTCAGCATTGTGATCTCAGCATTGTGACCTCAGCAATAGGACCTCAGTAATAGGACCTCAGCATTGTGACCTCAGCATTGTGACCTCAGTAATACGACCTCAGCAATAGGACCTCAGCATTGTGACCTCAGCAATAGCACCTCAGCATTGTGACATCAGCATTGTGACCTCAGCAATAGGACCTCAGCATTGTGACCTCAGCAATAGGACCTCAGCAATAGGACCTCAGCAATAGGACCTCAGAAATAGGACCTCAGAAATAGGACTTCAGAAATAGGACCTCAGGAATAGGACCTCAGGAATAGGACCTCTGCATTTTGACCTCAGCAATAGGACCTCAGCATTGTGACCTCAGCAAAAGGACCTCATCAGTAGGACCTCAGCATTGTGACCTCAGCAAAAGGACCTCAGCAATAGGACCTCAGCATTGTGATCTCAGAATTGTGACCTCAGCAATAAGACCTCAGCAGTAGGACCTCAGCATTGTGACCTCAGCAATAGGACCTCAGCAATAGGACCTCAGCATTGTGACCTCAGCAATAGGACCACAGCAATAGGACCTCAGCAATAGGACCTCAGCAATAGGACCTCAGCATTGTGACCTCAGCAATAGGACCTCAGCTATAGGACCTCAGCTATAGGACCTCAGCCTTGTGACCTCAGCAATAGGACCTCAGCATTGTGACCTCAGCATTGTGACCTCAGCAATAGGACCTCAGCATTGTGACCTCAGCATTGTGACCTCAGCAATAGGACCTCAGCAATAGGACATCAGCAATAGGACCACAGCAACAGGACCTCAGCATTGTGACCTCAGCAATAGTACCTCAGCAATAGGACCTCAGCATTGTGACCTCAGCATTGTGACCTCAGCAATAGGACCTCAGCATTGTGACCTCAGCAATAGAACCTCAGCAATAGGACCTCAGCATTGTGACCTCAGCAATAGGACCTCAGCAATAGGACCTCAGCAATAGGACCTCAGCAATAGGACCTCCGCAATAGGACCTCAGCATTCTGACCTCAGCAATAGGACCTCAGCTATAGGACCTCCTCATTGTGACCTCAGCATTGTGACCTCAGCATTGTGACCTCAGCAATAGGACCTCAGCAATAGGACCTCAGCAGTAGGACCTCAGCATTGTGATCTCAGCATTGTGTCCTCAGCATTGTGACCTCCGCAATAGGACCTCAGCAATAGGACCTCAGCAATAGGACCTCAGCACTAGGACCTCAGCACTAGGACCTCAGAATTGTAACCTCAGCAATAGGACCTCAGCATTGTTACCTCAGCATTGTGACCTCAGCAACAGGACCTCAGCAATAGGACCTCAGCATTGTGATCTCAGCATTCTGACCTCAGCAATAGGACCTCATCAATAGGACCTCAGCAATAGGACCTCAGCATTGTGACCTCAGCATTGTGACCTCAGCAATAGGACCTCAGCAATAGGACCTCAGCAATAGGACCTCAGCATTGTGACCTCAGCAATAGGACCTCAGCAATAGGACCTCTGCATTGTGACCTCGGCATTGTGACCTCAGCAATAGGACCTCAGCATTGTGACCTCAGCAATAGGACCTCAGCAATAGGACCTCAGCAATAGGACCTCAGCAATAGGACCTCTGCATTGTGACCTCAGCATTGTGACCTCAGCAATAGGACCTCAGCAACAGGACCTCAGCAATAGGACCTCAGCATTGTGACCTCAGCGTTGTGACCTCAGCAATAGGACCTCAGCAATAGGACCTCAGCCTTGTGACCTCAGCAATAGGACCTCAGCAATAGGACATCAGCATTAGGACCTCAGCAATAGGACCTCAGCAATAGGACCTCAGCATTGTGACCTCAGCATTGTGACCTTAGCAATAGGACCTCAGCATTGTCACCTCAACATTGTGACCTCAGCAATAGGACTTCAGCAATAGGACCTCAGCATTGTGACCTCAGCAATAGGACCTCAGCAACAGGACCTCAGCATTGTGATCTCAGCATTGTGACCTCAACAATAGGACCTCAGCAATAGGACCTCAGCAATAGGACGTCAGCATTCTGACCTCAGCAATAGGACCTCAGCAATAGGACCTCAGCATTGTGACCTCAGCAATAGGACCTCAGCAATAGGACGTCAGCAATAGGACCTCAGCATTGTGACCATCAGCATTGTGACCTCAGCATTGTGACCTCAGCAATAGGACCTCAGCATTCTGACCTCAGCAATAGGACCTCAGCAATAGGACCTCAGCATTGTGACCTCAGCAATAGGACCTCAGCAATGTGACCTTAGCAATAGGATCTCAGCATTGTGACCTCAGCAACAGGACCTCAGCAATAGGACCTCAGCATTGTGACCTCAGCATTGTGACCTCAGCAATAGGACCTCAGCATTGTGATCTCAACATTGTGACCTCAGCAATAGGACCTCAGCATTGTGACCTCTGCAATAGGACCTAAGCAATAGGACCTCATCAATAGGACCTCAGCATTGTAACCTCAGCAATAGGACCTCAGCATTGTGACCTCAGAAAGAGGACCTCAGCAATATGACCTCAGCATTGTGACCTCAGCAATAGGACTTCAGCAATAGGACCTCAGCAATAGGACCTCAGCAATAGGACCTCAGCAATAGTGCCTCAGAAATAGGACCTCAGCAATAGGACCTCAGCAATAGGACCTCATCATTGTGACCTCAAAAATAGGACCTCAGCATTGTGACCGCTGCATTGTGACCTCAGGAATAGGACCTAAGCATTGTGACCTCACCAATAGGTCCTCAGCATTGTGACCTCAGCAATAGGACCTCAGCAATAGGACCTCAGCATTGTGACCTCAGCAATAGGACCTCAGCAATAGGACCTCAGCAATAGGACTTCAGCAATAGGACCTCAGCAATAGGAACACAGCAATAGGAACACAGCAATAGGACCTCAGCATTGTGACCTCAGAATTGTGACCTCAGCAATAGGACCTCAGCATTGTGACCTCAGCAATAGGACCTCAGCAATAGGACCTCAGCATCGTGATCTCAGCATTGTGACCTCAGCAATAGGACCTCGGCAGTAGGACATCAGCATTAGGACCTCAGAAATAGGACCTCAGCATTGTGACCTCAGCAATAGGACCTCAGCAATAGGACGTCAGCAATAGGACCTCAGCATTGTGACCTCAGCATTGTGACCTCAGCAATAGGACCTCAGCAATAGGACCTCAGCAATAGGACCTCAGCATTGTGACCTCAGCAATAGGACATCAGCAATAGGACCTCAGCAATAGGACCTCAGCATTGTGACCTCAGCAATAGGACCTCGGCAATAAGACCTCAGCATTGTGACCTCAGCCTTGTGACCTCAGCAATAGGACCTCAGCAGTAGGACCTCAGCATTGTGACCTCAGAAATAGGACCACAGCAATAGGACCTCAACACTGTGACCTCAGCAATAGGACCTCAGCAACAGGACCTCAGCAATAGGACCTCAGCAATAGGACCTCAGCCTTGTGACCTCAGCAATAGGACCTCAGCAATAGGACATCAGCATTAGGACCTCAGCAATAGGACCTCAGCAATAGGACCTCAGCATTGTGACCTCAGCATTGTGACCTTAGCAATAGGACCTCAGCATTGTCACCTCAACATTGTGACCTCAGCAATAGGACTTCAGCAATAGGACCTCAGCATTGTGACCTCAGCAATAGGACCTCAGCAACAGGACCTCAGCATTGTGATCTCAGCATTGTGACCTCAACAATAGGACCTCAGCAATAGGACCTCAGCAATAGGACGTCAGCATTGTGACCTCAGCAATAGGACCTCAGCAATAGGACCTCAGCATTGTGACCTCAGCAATAGGACCTCAGCAATAGGACGTCAGCAATAGGACCTCAGCATTGTGACCTCAGCATTGTGACCTCAGCATTGTGACCTCAGCAATAGGACCTCAGCATTCTGACCTCAGCAATAGGACCTCAGCAATAGGACCTCAGCATTGTGACCTCAGCAATAGGACCTCAGCAATGTGACCTTAGCAATAGGATCTCAGCATTGTGACCTCAGCAACAGGACCTCAGCAATAGGACCTCAGCATTGTGACCTCAGCATTGTGACCTCAGCATTGTGACCTCAGCATTGTGACCTCAGCAATAGGACCTCAGCATTGTGATCTCAACATTGTGACCTCAGCAATAGGACCTCAGCATTGTGACCTCTGCAATAGGACCTAAGCAATAGGACCTCATCAATAGGACCTCAGCATTGTAACCTCAGCAATAGGACCTCAGCATTGTGACCTCAGAAAGAGGACCTCAGCAATATGACCTCAGCATTGTGACCTCAGCAATAGGACCTCAGCAATAGGACCTCAGCAATAGGACCTCAGCAATAGTGCCTCAGAAATAGGACCTCAGCAATAGGACCTCAGCAATAGGACCTCAGCAATAGGACCTCATCATTGTGACCTCAAAAATAGGACCTCAGCATTGTGACCGCTGCATTGTGACCTCAGGAATAGGACCTAAGCATTGTGACCTCACCAATAGGTCCTCAGCATTGTGACCTCAGCAATAGGACCTCAGCAATAGGACCTCAGCATTGTGACCTCAGCAATAGGACCTCAGCAATAGGACCTCAGCAATAGGACTTCAGCAATAGGACCTCAGCAATAGGACCACAGCAATAGGAACACAGCAATAGGACCTCAGCATTGTGACCTCAGAATTGTGACCTCAGCAATAGGACCTCAGCATTGTGACCTCAGCAATAGGACCTCAGCAATAGGACCTCAGCATCGTGATCTCAGCATTGTGACCTCAGCAATAGGACCTCGGCAGTAGGACATCAGCATTAGGACCTCAGAAATAGGACCTCAGCATTGTGACCTCAGCAATAGGACCTCAGCAATAGGACCTCAGCAATAGCACCTCAGCATTGTGACCTCAGCAATAGGACCTCAGCAATAGGACATCAGCATTGTGACCTCAGCAATAGGACCTCAGAATTGTGACCTCTGCATTCTGACCTCAGCAATAGGACGTCAGCAATAGGACGTCAGCAATAGGACGTCAGCAATAGGACCTCAGCATTGTGACCTCAGCATTGTGACCTCAGCAATAGGACCTCAGCAATAGGACCTCAGCAATAGGACCTCAGCATTGTGACCTCAGCAATAGGACATCAGCAATAGGACCTCAGCAATAGGACCTCAGCATTGTGACCTCAGCAATAGGACCTCGGCAATAAGACCTCAGCATTGTGACCTCAGCCTTGTGACCTCAGCAATAGGACCTCAGCAGTAGGACCTCAGCATTGTGACCTCAGAAATAGGACCACAGCAATAGGACCTCAACACTGTGACCTCAGCAATAGGACCTCAGCAACAGGACCTCAGCAATAGGACCTCAGCAATAGGACCTCAGCAATAGGACCTCAGCAATAGGACCTCAGCAATAGGACCTCGGCATTGTGACCTCAGCAATAGGACCTCAGCCTTGTGGCCTCAGCAATAGGACCTAAGCAATAGGACCTCTACATTGTGACCTCAGCATTGTGACCTCAGCAATAGGACCTCAGCAACAGGACCTCAGCAATAAGACCTCAGCATTGTGACCTCAGCGTTGAGACCTCAGCAATAGGACCTCAGCAATAGGACCTCAGCCTTGTGACCTCAGCATTGTGACCTCAGCAAAAGGACATCAGCATTAGGACCTCAGCAATAGGACCTCAGCAATAGGACCTCAGCATTGTGACCTCAGCATTGTGACCTTAGCAATAGGACCTCAGCATTGTCACCTCAGCATTGTGACCTCAGCAATAGGACTTCAGCAATAGGACCTCAGCATTGTGACCTCAGCAATAGGACCTCAGCAACAGGACCTCAGCATTGTGATCTCAGCATTGTGACCTCAGCAATAGGACCTCAGCAATAGGACCTCAGCAATAGGAACTCAGCAATAGGACGTCAGCATTGTGACCTCAGCAATAGGACCTCAGCAATAGGACCTCAGCAATAGGACCTCAGCAATAGGACCTCAGCAATAGGACGTCAGCAATAGGACCTCAGCATTGTGACCTCAGCAATAGGACCTCAGCATTCTGACCTCAGCAATAGGACCTCAGCAATAGTACCTCAGCATTGTGACCTCAGCAATAGGACCTCAGCAATGTGACCTTAGCAATAGGATCTCAGCATTGTGACCTCAGCAACAGGACCTCAGCAATAGGACCTCAGCATTGTGACCTCAGCAATAGGACCTCAGCATTGTGACCTCAGCATTGTGACCTCAGCAATAGGACCTCAGCATTGTGATCTCAACATTGTGACCTCAGCAATAGGACCTCAGCATTGTGACCTCTGCAATAGGACCTAAGCAATAGGACCTCAGCAATACGACCTCAGCATTGTAACCTCAGCAATAGGACCTCAGCATTGTGACCTCAGAAAGAGGACCTCAGCAATGTGACCTTAGCAATAGGATCTCAGCATTGTGACCTCAGCAACAGGACCTCAGCAATAGGACCTCAGCATTGTGACCTCAGCATTGTGACCTCAGCAATAGGACCTCAGCATTGTGATCTCAACATTGTGACCTCAGCAATAGGACCTCAGCATTGTGACCTCTGCAATAGGACCTAAGCAATAGGACCTCAGCAATAGGACCTCAGCATTGTAACCTCAGCAATAGGACCTCAGCATTGTGACCTCAGAAAGAGGACCTCAGCAATATGACCTCAGCATTGTGACCTCAGCAATAGGACTTCAGCAATAGGACCTCAGCAATAGGACCTCAGCAATAGGACCTCAGCAATAGTGCCTCAGAAATAGGACCTCAGCAATAGGACCTCAGGATTATGACCTCATCATTGTGACCTCAAAAATAGGACCTCAGCATTGTGACCGCTGCATTGTGACCTCAGGAATAGGACCTAAGCATTGTGACCTCACCAATAGGTCCTCAGCATTGTGACCTCAGCAATAGGACCTCAGCAATAGGACCTCAGCATTGTGACCTCAGCAATAGGACCTCAGCAATAGGACCTCAGCAATAGGACTTCAGCAATAGGACCTCAGCAATAGGAACACAGCAATAGGAACACAGCAATAGGACCTCAGCATTGTGACCTCAGAATTGTGACCTCAGCAATAGGACCTCAGCATTGTGACCTCAGCAATAGGACCTCAGCAATAGGACCTCAGCATCGTGACCTCAGCAATAGGACCTCAGCGTTAGGACCTCAGCAATAGGACTTCAGCAATAGGACCTCAGCAATAGGAACACAGCAATAGGAACACAGCAATAGGACCTCAGCATTGTGACCTCAGAATTGTGACCTCAGCAATAGGACCTCAGCATTGTGACCTCAGCAATAGGACCTCAGCAATAGGACCTCGGCAGTAGGACATCAGCATTAGGACCTCAGAAATAGGACCTCAGCATTGTGACCTCAGCATTAGGACCTCAGAAATAGGACCTCAGCATTGTGACCTCAGCATTCTGACCTCAGCAATAGGACCTCAGCAATAGCACCTCAGCATTGTGACCTCAGGAATAGGACCTCAGCAATAGGACATCAGCATTGTGACCTCAGCAATAGGACCTCAGAATTGTGACCTCTGCATTCTGACCTCAGCAATAGGACGTCAGCAATAGGACGTCAGCAATAGGACCTCAGCATTGTGACCTCAGCATTGTGACCTCAGCAATAGGACCTCAGCAATAGGACCTCAGCAATAGGACCTCAGCATTGTGACCTCAGCAATAGGACCTCAGCATTGTGACCTCAGAAAGAGGACCTCAGCAATGTGACCTTAGCAATAGGATCTCAGCATTGTGACCTCAGCAACAGGACCTCAGCAATAGGACCTCAGCATTGTGACCTCAGCATTGTGACCTCAGCAATAGGACCTCAGCATTGTGATCTCAACATTGTGACCTCAGCAATAGGACCTCAGCATTGTGACCTCTGCAATAGGACCTAAGCAATAGGACCTCAGCAATAGGACCTCAGCATTGTAACCTCAGCAATAGGACCTCAGCATTGTGACCTCAGAAAGAGGACCTCAGCAATAGGACCTCAGCATTGTGACCTCAGCAATAGGACTTCAGCAATAGGACCTCAGCAATAGGACCTCAGCAATAGGACCTCAGGATTATGACCTCATCATTGTGACCTCAAAAATAGGACCTCAGCATTGTGACCGCTGCATTGTGACCTCAGGAATAGGACCTAAGCATTGTGACCTCACCAATAGGTCCTCAGCATTGTGACCTCAGCAATAGGACCTCAGCAATAGGACCTCAGCATTGTGACCTCAGCAATAGGACCTCAGCAATAGGACCTCAGCAATAGGACTTCAGCAATAGGAGCTCAGCAATAGGAACACAGCAATAGGAACACAGCAATAGGACCTCAGCATTGTGACCTCAGAATTGTGACCTCAGCAATAGGTCCTCAGCATTGTGACCTCAGCAATAGGACCTCAGCAATAGGACCTCAGCATTGTGACCTCAGCAATAGGACCTCAGCAATAGGACCTCAGCAATAGGACTTCAGCAATAGGACCTCAGCAATAGGAACACAGCAATAGGACCTCAGCATTGCGACCTCAGAATTGTGACCTCAGCAATAGGTCCTCAGCATTGTGACCTCAGCAATAGGACCTCAGCAATAGGACCTCAGCAATAGGACCTCAGCATTGTGACCTCAGCAATAGGACCTCAGCAATAGGACCTCAGCAATAGGACTTCAGCAATAGGACCTCAGCAATAGGAACACAGCAATAGGAACACAGCAATAGGACCTCAGCATTGTGACCTCAGAATTGTGACCTCAGCAATAGGACCTCAGCATTGTGACCTCAGCAATAGGACCTCAGCAATAGGACCTCAGCATCGTGATCTCAGCATTGTGACCTCAGCAATAGGACCTCGGCAGTAGGACATCAGCATTAGGACCTCAGAAATAGGACCTCAGCATTGTGACCTCAGCATTGTGACCTCAGCAATAGGACCTCAGCAATAGGACCTCAGCAATAGGACCTCAGCATTGTGACCTCAGCAATAGGACCTCAGAATTGTGACCTCTGCATTCTGACCTCAGCAATAGGACGTCAGCAATAGGACGTCAGCAATAGGACGTCAGCAATAGGACCTCAGCATTGTGACCTCAGCAATAGGACATCAGCAATAGGACCTCAGCAATAGGACCTCAGCATTGTGACCTCAGCAATAGGACCTCGGCAATAAGACCTCAGCATTGTGACCTCAGCCTTGTGACCTCAGCAATAGGACATCAGCAATAGGACCTCAGCAATAGGACCTCAGCATTGTGACCTCAGAAATAGGACCACAGCAATAGGACCTCAACACTGTGACCTCAGCAATAGGACCTCAGCAACAGGACCTCAGCAATAGGACCTCAGCAATAGGACCTCAGCAATAGGACCTAAGCATTGTGACTTCAGCATTGTGACCTCAGCAATAGGACCTCAGCATTGTAACCTCAGCAACAGGACCTCAGCAATAGGACCTCAGCATTGTGACCTCAACAATAGCACCTCAGCATTGTGACCTCATCAATAGGACCTCAGCAATAGGACGTCAGCAATAGGACCTCAGCAATAGGACCTCAGCATTGTGACCTCAGCAATAGGACCTCAGCATTGTGACCTCAGCATTGTGACCTCAGCAATAGGACCTAAGCAATAGGACCTCAGCCTTGTGACCTCAGCAATAGGACATCAGCATTGTCACCTCAGCATTGTGACCTCAGCAATAGGACCTCAGCATTGTGACCTCAGCAACAGGACCTCAGCAATAGGACCTCAGCATTGTGACCTCAACAATAGCACCTCAGCATTGTGACCTCATCAATAGGACCTCAGCATTGTGACCTCAGCATTGTGACCTCAGCAATAGGACCTCAGCATTGTGACCTCAGCAATAGGACCTCAGCATTGTGACCTCAGCATTGTGACCTCAGCAATAGGACCTAAGCAATAGGACCTCAGCCTTGTGACCTCAGCAATAGGACCTAAGCATTGTGACTTCAGCATTGTGACCTCAGCAATAGGACCTCAGCATTGTAACCTCAGCAACAGGACCTCAGCAATAGGACCTCAGCATTGTGACCTCAACAATAGCACCTCAGCATTGTGACCTCATCAATAGGACCTCAGCAATAGGACGTCAGCAATAGGACCTCAGCAATAGGACCTCAACATTGTGACCTCAGCAATAGGACATCAGCATTGTGACCTCAGCATTGTGACCTCAGCAATAGGACCTAAGCAATAGGACCTCAGCCTTGTGACCTCAGCAATAGGACATCAGCATTGTCACCTCAGCATTGTGACCTCAGCAATAGGACCTCAGCATTGTGACCTCAGCAATAGGGCCTCAGCAATAGGACCTCAGCATTGTGACCTCAGCAATAGGACCTCAGCAATAAGACCTCAGCATTGTGACCTCAGCAATAGGACCTCAGCATTGTGACAGCAGCATTGTGACCTCAGAAATAGGACCTCAGCACTGTGACCTCAGAAATAGGGCCTCAGCAATAGGACCTCAGCAATAAAACCTCAGCATTGTGACCTCAGCAATAGGACCTCAGCATTTTGACGTCTGCATTGTGACCTCAGCAATAGGACCTCAGCATTTTGACGTCTGCATTGTGACCTCAGCATTGTAACATCAGCAACAGGACCTCAGCAATAGGACCTAAGCATTGTGACCTTAGCATTGTAACCTCAGGAATAGGACCTAAGCATTGTGACGTTAGCAATAGGACCTCAGCAATCGGACCTCAGCATTGTGACCTCAGCAATAGGACCTCGGCATTGTAACCTCAGCAATAGGACCTCAGCAATAGGACCTCAGCAATAGGACCTCAGCATTGTGACCTCAGCCATAGGACCTCAGCAATAGGATTTCAGCAAAAGGATCTCAGCATTGTGACCTCAGCATTGTGACCTCAGCAATACGACATCAGCAATAGGACCTCAGCAATAGGACCTCAGAAATAGGACTACAGCAATAGGACCTCAGCACTGTGACCTCAGCAATAGGACCTCAGCACTCTGACCTCAGCAATAGGACCTCAGCATTGTGACCTCAGCATTGTGACCTCAGCATTTTGACCTCAGCAATAGGACCTCAGCAATAGGACCTCAGCATTGTGACCTCAGCAATAGGACCTCAGCAATAGGACCTCAGCATTGTGACCTCAGCATTGTGACCTCAGCACTGTGACCTCAGCAATAGGACCTCAGCAATAGGACCTCAGCAATAGAACCTCAGCTTTGTGACCTCAGCCTTGTGACCTCAGCAATAGGACCTCAGCATTGTGACCTCAGCATTGTGACCTCAGCAATAGGACCTTCAGCAATAGGACCTCAGCATTAGGACCTCAGCATTAGGACCTCAGCAATTGGACCTCAGCAAAGGGACCTCAGCAATAGGACCTCAGCAATAGGACCTCAGAATTGTGACCTCTTCATTGTGACCTCAGCAATAGGACCTCAGCATTGTGACCTCAGCAATAGGACATCAGCAAAAGACCTCAGCAATAGGACCTCAGCAGTAGGACCTCAGCATTGTGACCTCAGCAATAGAACCCTAGCATTGTGACCTCAGCAATAGAACCTCAGCATTGTGATCTCAGCATTGTGACCTCAGGAATAGGACCTCAGCAATAGGACCTCAGCAATAGGACCTCAGCAATAGGATTTCAGCAATAGGACCTCAGCATTGTGACCTCAGCAATAGGACAAAAGCAAAAGACCTCTGCAATAGGACCTCAGCAGTAGGACCTCAGCATTGTGACCTCAGCAATAGAACCTCAGCATTGTGACCTCAGCAATAGAACCTCAGCATTGTGATCTCAGCATTGTGACCTCAGGAATAGGACCTCAGCAATAGGACCTCAGCAATAGGATCTCAGCAATAGGACCTCAGCATTGTGACCTCAGCAATAGGACCTAAGCATTGTGACCTCAGCAATAAGTCCTCAGCAATAGGACCTCAGCATTGTGACCTCAGCATTGTGACCTCAGCATTGTGACCTCAGCAATAGGACCACAGCAATAGGACCACAGCAATAGGACCACAGCAATAGGACCACAGCACTGTGACCTCAGCAATAGCACCTCAGCATTGTGACCTCAGCATTGTGACCTCAGCAATAGGACCTCAGCAATAGGACCTCAGCATTGTGATCTCAACATTGTGACCTCAGCAATAGGACCTCAGCATTGTGACCTCTGCAATAGGACCTAAGCAATAGGACCTCAGCAATAGGACCTCAGCATTGTAACCTCAGCAATAGGACCTCAGCATTGTGACCTCAGAAAGAGGACCTCAGCAATATGACCTCAGCATTGTGACCTCAGCATTGTGACCTCAGCAATAGGACCTTCAGCAATAGGACCTCAGCATTAGGACCTCAGCATTAGGACCTCAGCATTAGGACCTCAGCAATTGGACCTCAGCAAAGGGACCTCAGCAATAGGACCTCAGCAATAGGACCTCAGAATTGTGACCTCTTCATTGTGACCTCAGCAATAGGACCTCAGCATTGTGACCTCAGCAACAGGACATCAGCAAAAGACCTCAGCAATAGGACCTCAGCAGTAGGACCTCAGCATTGTGACCTCAGCAATAGAACCTCAGCATTGTGATCTCAGCATTGTGACCTCAGGAATAGGACCTCAGCAATAGGACCTCAGCAATAGGACCTCAGCAATAGGATTTCAGCAATAGGACCTCAGCATTGTGACCTCAGCAATAGGACATCAGCAAAAGACCTCAGCAATAGGACCTCAGCAGTAGGACCTCAGCATTGTGACCTCAGCAATAGAACCTCAGCATTGTGACCTCAGCAATAGAACCTCAGCATTGTGATCTCAGCATTGTGACCTCAGGAATAGGACCTCAGCAATAGGACCTCAGCAATAGGATCTCAGCAATAGGACCTCAGCATTGTGACCTCAGCAATAGGACCTAAGCAATAGGACCTCAGCAATAAGTCCTCAGCAATAGGACCTCAGCATTGTGACCTCAGCATTGTGACCTCAGCATTGTGACCTCAGCAATAGGACCACAGCAATAGGACCACAGCAATAGGACCACAGCAATAGGACCACAGCACTGTGACCTCAGCAATAGCACCTCAGCATTGTGACCTCAGCATTGTGACCTCAGCAATAGGACCTCAGCAATAGGACCTCAGCATTGTGATCTCAACATTGTGACCTCAGCAATAGGACCTCAGCATTGTGACCTCTGCAATAGGACCTAAGCAATAGGACCTCAGCAATAGGACCTCAGCATTGTAACCTCAGCAATAGGACCTCAGCATTGTGACCTCAGAAAGAGGACCTCAGCAATATGACCTCAGCATTGTGACCTCAGCAATAGGACTTCAGCAATAGGACCTCAGCAATAGGACCTCAGCAATAGGACCTCAGGATTATGACCTCATCATTGTGACCTCAAAAATAGGACCTCAGCATTGTGACCGCTGCATTGTGACCTCAGGAATAGGACCTAAGCATTGTGACCTCACCAATAGGTCCTCAGCATTGTGACCTCAGCAATAGGACCTCAGCAATAGGACCTCAGCATTGTGACCTCAGCAATAGGACCTCAGCAATAGGACCTCAGCAATAGGACTTCAGCAATAGGACCTCAGCAATAGGAACACAGCAATAGGAACACAGCAATAGGACCTCAGCATTGTGACCTCAGAATTGTGACCTCAGCAATAGGTCCTCAGCATTGTGACCTCAGCAATAGGACCTCAGCAATAGGACCTCAGCATTGTGACCTCAGCAATAGGACCTCAGCAATAGGACCTCAGCAATAGGACTTCAGCAATAGGACCTCAGCAATAGGACCTCAGCAATAGGACCTCAGCATTGCGACCTCAGAATTGTGACCTCAGCAATAGGTCCTCAGCATTGTGACCTCAGCAATAGGACCTCAGCAATAGGACCTCAGCAATAGGACCTCAGCATTGTGACCTCAGCAATAGGACCTCAGCAATAGGACCTCAGCAATAGGACTTCAGCAATAGGACCTCAGCAATAGGAACACAGCAATAGGAACACAGCAATAGGACCTCAGCATTGTGACCTCAGAATTGTGACCTCAGCAATAGGACCTCAGCATTGTGACCTCAGCAATAGGACCTCAGCAATAGGACCTCAGCATCGTGATCTCAGCATTGTGACCTCAGCAATAGGACCTCGGCAGTAGGACATCAGCATTAGGACCTCAGAAATAGGACCTCAGCATTGTGACCTCAGCATTGTGACCTCAGCAATAGGACCTCAGCAATAGGACATCAGCATTGTGACCTCAGCAATAGGACCTCAGAATTGTGACCTCTGCATTCTGACCTCAGCAATAGGACGTCAGCAATAGGACGTCAGCAATAGGACGTCAGCAATAGGACCTCAGCATTGTGACCTCAGCAATAGGACATCAGCAATAGGACCTCAGCAATAGGACCTCAGCATTGTGACCTCAGCAATAGGACCTCGGCCATAAGACCTCAGCATTGTGACCTCAGCCTTGTGACCTCAGCAATAGGACATCAGCAATAGGACCTCAGCAATAGGACCTCAGCATTGTGACCTCAGAAATAGGACCACAGCAATAGGACCTCAACACTGTGACCTCAGCAATAGGACCTCAGCAACAGGACCTCAGCAATAGGACCTCAGCAATAGGACCTCAGCAATAGGACCTAAGCATTGTGACCTCAGCATTGTGACCTCAGCAATAGGACCTCAGCATTGTAACCTCAGCAACAGGACCTCAGCAATAGGACCTCAGCATTGTGACCTCAACAATAGCACCTCAGCATTGTGACCTCATCAATAGGACCTCAGCAATAGGACGTCAGCAATAGGACCTCAGCAATAGGACCTCAGCATTGTGACCTCAGCAATAGGACATCAGCATTGTGACCTCAGCATTGTGACCTCAGCAATAGGACCTAAGCAATAGGACCTCAGCCTTGTGACCTCAGCAATAGGACATCAGCATTGTCACCTCAGCATTGTGACCTCAGCAATAGGACCTCAGCATTGTGACCTCAGCAATAGGGCCTCAGCAATAGGACCTCAGCATTGTGACCTCAGCAATAGGACCTCAGCATTGTGACCTCAGCAATAGGACCTCAGCAATAAGACCTCAGCATTGTGACCTCAGCAATAGGACCTCAGCATTGTGATCTCAACATTGTGACCTCAGCAATAGGACCTCAGCATTGTGACCTCTGCAATAGGACCTAAGCAATAGGACCTCAGCAATAGGACCTCAGCATTGTAACCTCAGCAATAGGACCTCAGCATTGTGACCTCAGAAAGAGGACCTCAGCAATAGGACCTCAGCATTGTGACCTCAGCAATAGGACTTCAGCAATAGGACCTCAGCAATAGGACCTCAGCAATAGGACCTCAGGATTATGACCTCATCATTGTGACCTCAAAAATAGGACCTCAGCATTGTGACCGCTGCATTGTGACCTCAGGAATAGGACCTAAGCATTGTGACCTCACCAATAGGTCCTCAGCATTGTGACCTCAGCAATAGGACCTCAGCAATAGGACCTCAGCATTGTGACCTCAGCAATAGGACCTCAGCAATAGGACCTCAGCAATAGGACTTCAGCAATAGGACCTCAGCAATAGGAACACAGCAATAGGAACACAGCAATAGGACCTCAGCATTGTGACCTCAGAATTGTGACCTCAGCAATAGGTCCTCAGCACTGTGACCTCAGCAATAGGACCTCAGCAATAGGACCTCAGCATTGTGACCTCAGCAATAGGACCTCAGCAATAGGACCTCAGCAATAGGACTTCAGCAATAGGACCTCAGCAATAGGACCTCAGCAATAGGAACACAGCAATAGGACCTCAGCATTGCGACCTCAGAATTGTGACCTCAGCAATAGGTCCTCAGCATTGTGACCTCAGCAATAGGACCTCAGCAATAGGACCTCAGCAATAGGACCTCAGCAATAGGACCTCAGCATTGTGACCTCAGCAATAGGACCTCAGCAATAGGACCTCAGCAATAGGACCTCAGCAATAGGACCTCAGCATTGTGACCTCAGCAATAGGACCTCAGCAATAGGACCTCAGCAATAGGACTTCAGCAATAGGACCTCAGCAATAGGAACACAGCAATAGGAACACAGCAATGGGACCTCAGCATTGTGACCTCAGCAATAGGACCTCAGCAATAGGACCTCAGCATTGTGACCTCAGCAATAGGACCTCAGCAATAGGACCTCAGCATCGTGATCTCAGCATTGTGACCTCAGCAATAGGACCTCGGCAGTAGGACATCAGCATTAGGACCTCAGAAATAGGACCTCAGCATTGTGACCTCAGCATTGTGACCTCAGCAATAGGACCTCAGCAATAGGACCTCAGCAATAGCACCTCAGCATTGTGACCTCAGCAATAGGACCTCAGCAATAGGACATCAGCATTGTGACCTCAGCAATAGGACCTCAGAATTGTGACCTCTGCATTCTGACCTCAGCAATAGGACGTCAGCAATAGGACGTCAGCAATAGGACGTCAGCAATAGGACCTCAGCATTGTGACCTCAGCAATAGGACATCAGCAATAGGACCTCAGCAATAGGACCTCAGCATTGTGACCTCAGCAATAGGACCTCGGCAATAAGACCTCAGCATTGTGACCTCAGCCTTGTGACCTCAGCAATAGGACATCAGCAATAGGACATCAGCAATAGGACCTCAGCATTGCGACCTCAGAAATAGGACCACAGCAATAGGACCTCAACACTGTGACCTCAGCAATAGGACCTCAGCAACAGGACCTCAGCAATAGGACCTCAGCAATAGGACCTCAGCAATAGGACCTAAGCATTGTGACCTCAGCATTGTGACCTCAGCAATAGGACCTCAGCATTGTGACCTCTGCAACAGGACCTCAGCAATAGGACCTCAGCATTGTGACCTCAACAATAGCACCTCAGCATTGTGACCTCATCAATAGGACCTCAGCAATAGGACGTCAGCAATAGGACCTCAGCAATAGGACCTCAGCATTGTGACCTCAGCAATAAGACATCAGCATTGTGACCTCAGCATTGTGACCTCAGCAATAGGACCTCAGCAATAGGACCTCAGCCTTGTGACCTCAGCAATAGGACATCAGCATTGTCACCTCAGCATTGTGACCTCAGCAATAGGACCTCAGCATTGTGACCTCAGCAATAGGGCCTCAGCAATAGGACCTCAGCATTGTGACCTCAGCAATAGGACCTCAGCAATAAGACCTCAGCATTGTGACCTCAGCAATAGGACCTCAGCATTGTGACAGCAGCATTGTGACCTCAGCAATAGGACCTCAGCACTGTGACCTCAGAAATAGGGCCTCAGCAATAGGACCTCAGCAATAAAACCTCAGCATTGTGACCTCAGCAATAGGACCTCAGCATTTTGACGTCTGCATTGTGACCTCAGCATTGTAACATCAGCAACAGGACCTCAGCAATAGGACCTAAGCATTGTGACCTTAGCATTGTAACCTCAGGAATAGGACCTAAGCATTGTGACGTTAGCAATAGGACCTCAGCAATCGGACCTCAGCATTGTGACCTCAGCAATAGGACCTCGGCATTGTGACCTCAGCAATAGGACCTCAGCAATAGGACCTCAGCAATAGGACCTCAGCAATAGGACCTCAGCATTGTGACCTCAGCCATAGGACCTCAGCAATAGGATTTCAGCAAAAGGATCTCAGCATTGTGACCTCAGCATTGTGACCTCAGCAATACGACATCAGCAATAGGACCTCAGCAATAGGACCTCAGAAATAGGACTACAGCAATAGGACCTCAGCACTGTGACCTCAGCAATAGGACCTCAGCACTCTGACCTCAGCAATAGGACCTCAGCATTGTGACCTCAGCATTGTGACCTCAGCATTTTGACCTCAGCAATAGGACCTCAGCATTGTGACCTCAGCAATAGGACCTCAGCAATAGGACCTCAGCATTGTGACCTCAGCATTGTGACCTCAGCACTGTGACCTCAGCAATAGGACCTCAGCAATAGGACCTCAGCAATAGGACCTCAGCTTTGTGACCTCAGCCTTGTGACCTCAGCAATAGGACCTCAGCATTGTGACCTCAGCATTGTGACCTCAGCAATAGGACCTTCAGCAATAGGACCTCAGCATTAGGACCTCAGCATTAGGACCTCAGCATTAGGACCTCAGCAATTGGACCTCAGCAAAGGGACCTCAGCAATAGGACCTCTGCAATAGGACCTCAGAATTGTGACCTCAGCAATAGGACCTCAGCAATAGGACCTCAGCATTGTGACCTCAGCAATAGGACATCAGCAAAAGACCTCAGCAATAGGACCTCAGCAGTAGGACCTCAGCATTGTGACCTCAGCAATAGAACCTCAGCATTGTGATCTCAGCATTGTGACCTCAGGAATAGGACCTCAGCAATAGGACCTCAGCAATAGGACCTCAGCAATAGGATTTCAGCAATAGGACCTCAGCATTGTGACCTCAGCAATAGGACATCAGCAAAAGACCTCAGCAATAGGACCTCAGCAGTAGGACCTCAGCATTGTGACCTCAGCAATAGAACCTCAGCATTGTGATCTCAGCATTGTGACCTCAGGAATAGGACCTCAGCAATAGGACCTCAGCAATAGGATCTCAGCAATAGGACCTCAGCATTGTGACCTCAGCAATAGGACCTAAGCATTGTGACCTCAGCAATAAGTCCTCAGCAATAGGACCTCAGCATTGTGACCTCAGCATTGTGACCTCAGCATTGTGACCTCAGCAATAGGACCTCAGCAATAGGACCACAGCAATAGGACCACAGCAATAGGACCACAGCAATAGGACCACAGCACTGTGACCTCAGCAATAGCACCTCAGCATTGTGACCTCAGCATTGTGACCTCAGCATTGTGACCTCAGCAATAGGACCTCAGCAATAGGACCTCAGCAATAGGACCTCAGCATTGTGACATCTGCATTGTGACCTCAGCAATAGGACGTCAGCAATAGGACCTCAGAATTGTGACCTCTGCATTGTGACCTCAGCAATAGGACCTCAGAAATGTGACCTAAGCAATAGGAGCTCAGCAATAGGACCTCAGCAGTAGGACCTCATCATTCTGACCTCAGAAATAAGACCTCAGCAATAGGACCTCAGTGTTTTAAATGTCTCAGGATTCAAATTAGGATTAAATAAAAAAATAGGATTTATTAAAAGAATATAAAGGAATAGAGGTAAGCCAACAGCGCTGGGTGTACCGGGATTCTCTGCTCCACCAGGACGCACACCAGTTACATCAAGCAGCTGATTTTCATGCGCCTAGACTAATACATATTCATTACTACTTCTAAAAAAATAGATTATTATAATTAGGTTCCAGGGTCCTGTCCCTCCTACTGGAGCATGCGCATCAGTCTCCTCTGGGGGTCTCTAGGGGTCTTTCATGCTGAAGGCTTGTAGTCTTCCTCTCACCCGTTGTACTTACTCGGCACTATTCCAAGTTTATGGAACACTCTCTGTACACTCTCCACAGGTCTTGTCTCCCAACCGTCCTTCAGCTTCTTTTTCCTTCCTCTTAATCTCTTGGCCCCCCTGGCCAGATACCAAGGATCCTCATAGTATCCCATAACAGTCACTAGTTGTTATCAGTTGTTCTGAAACTCCCAGACATCAAACACAAACAGCTTCTTATTTGACGCTTCACGAGTAATTAAAACTTTCTTCCCCAGCCATTCACAGACACATCTATAGCAGTGTTAAGTTAATCTCGAAGAAGACAGGAAAAAAAGGCTGTAACTGTTAGAAATAGAAGTCCGGAATAACAAAAGCAAACAGGTTCATAAATTTAGGGAGTGTTTTCTGAAGACGTGATAAATTGACTGGAATGAGGGGGAGACTGGGATACACTGCATCTGTGGTTCAAGAATTAAATTGCCAGTGCAGGGCCCAGAGGCAGACAGGATTCAAACAGAATTGTTCTTTATGGACACGAATTTATGGACACGAATTGGAATTGTTAAAACATTCCTCACATGCCTATACATACATACAATCAGGATAGGTAACAAACAATCCTTTGAGTTCCATAACTTAACAGTCCCCATTCTGCCAGCCTGTTCCTCTTCACTTCTTTTTCCTGCTTCTGTACTGATGTAACTTCATAGTGTTGCCTTTTTTTTTTTTTTTTTTTTTAAGAGCAGGCTCCCCTCTAATACCCTTCTCTCCACAGCAGTTCTTTTCAAAACAACTGTTTAATTAGTCAAACAACTTTGAATGTAACAACAATAGCAAACACCCAGAAACATCCATGCCTTAATGGCTGGAGAACAAGAAACCACCTGGAGAACAAGAAACCCCAGACTGCATGGAGTCTCCTGAATTACCCTTCTTTGTTAATATCAACCATTTTCTCGACACGAATTACCACTCCATATATAACATTTCCCCAACTTGTATTTCAAAGGTTCACAAAAATAAGCCTTTTCGGTTACACCCTTTTACCTTAACATAATCATTCCGTAAAGGCATTAATGCTTGATTTAGAACTGAATACGTTGCCCCATATCAATAAGAAATTTCACTTCTGTTCCTCTCCTAACTTCATTATAATCAGTGGAGGATCTGCTAGGGTAGATTCCCGGGGTCCCCATTAGACCTGTTGAAATCAGGGGCCGATGATTACCCTAGAAAAAGGCTAGTCGATTTGTCCTCTGAAGCCAGGTCCAAACCGTTTTGTTTTTGTTTTTGTTTTTGTTTTTTTCTTTCTTCCCCATTACATTTCAGAGTTGGTCCAGAAATTCCACAGGGGTTTCTTTTAGACCTTGTTGGAAGCATATTCTCAATTCCCAATTCGTCCAGATTCTAGTATTTACTTAACCGTTCATAATTTTCAGGATGATTAGGGTCTTAGTGGGGGTCGGTCAGGAAAATGCAATTGTCCACAGTTTCCTGAGCGATCCTGTGAGAAACACTCCGTAGCCAATAACTTAGGCTCAGGCGAGGATCTCAGTGAAGTAGTAATTTATTCGCGATTGCAATGGCGGGCGCCCCACAAGCAGGAGAGAGCGCCTCTACTAGTTCCAAAACACAGTTTATATACCTTTTGATGGCAGGACCCTCCCCTGTTTCCCCACTGAGTGGGTAATCCAGGTTCACAATCTATCTGATGCTTCACAAACAATGCATGGCCTTCAGTTGCCGGCCTGTTAAATTTCAAATTTCTTTTGACATTTTTACTGTTTGAAGTGGTAATGTTTCTTCACTTATCTGACTTGACTTGACACCGTGATTTTCACCTAATTGTCCTAAGGAGACTGGTTGTCTGCATTTTACTAGGTCGCCTGCTAAACTTTCTTATCACTGTAAGCATATCTCAGTACCACATTCCCTCCTTCTAAACAATGTAACTCTGCAAAAACAACATTTCTATTCCCACAATCCCATCGGCAATCTGAGCTCACACATGAACTCAGGTTGTTTTCAGAGTTAACTGCTTTTCTGTTTCTGTGACAACTCTCTGGGACCCATCATGATCCCTTTGCCCCAGAGGGCTAACACCCAAGATTTTAAGGTCTCAGCCCGAGGCCCGAGGCAGAACTGTTAACATTCCTACATCCTCTTTCCCTGCTCATTCAACTTCAAACACCTTTAACACTTGCAATAACCCTTTTAACACTTCCTTTATCTTTCTCCAGCCTGTACTTTTCTAATGCCAGCATCAAAAGCACAGTCAGGGACCAACTTAATTCCGTACCTTTTCCCTCCAAGATGCTGAAACAACATCAGTATACGACATTCCATCCTATTTTCCTTCTCAAAAACATTGACTGTAGCAAAGTATTATAGTTTAAAGCTCCATTAAAAGGCCACTTTTTTCAACATTCCAGCTTATAAAGCAGCCACCATTGATTACAATATTTTGTCAGAGTTTTCTTATTTTCACTTCCACCCGGAGCCCCCCCTATATCCTTCCAATAACTCAAAATACAGCCCAACGTACTTTTCTTAGGAATTTCACTGCTTACTCGTCCCCCCATTTTCCAGTTCACACTCTCAGAATACATGTATCACTTACAAAACTGTGGGCACACAGGTATCTTTCAATAGCGATGTCACAAAACTACTATTATTACCAGGAGATATTGCCAAAATCACAATAACAATAATCAGAGTCAAATTCCACATGCGATAGGTCAGAAAACCAAGATATGTAACACTGTAACGATATCTTTCTTATAACAACGCCACGAAACTACTATTATCACCAAGAAAATAGCCAAAATCGCAGTAACAATAACCAGAGTTAAATATCACACTCCATGAGTCAGAAAACCGAAGTAGGCAACACAATTCCAGATGGACCTTAAAGCGAGCTCTTTCCTTAAGGTCCCCAAATATACTTATGGTGCTTACCACAAAGTATATACCAAACACTGCCTCGCAGAAGATCACCTTCTGACTTACAGTTCCAGATACAGATGGACCTCAAGGTCCCCAGATATACTTGTGGTACTAACCACAAAGTATATACCAAATACTGTCCTGCAGAAGTCACCTTCCGACTTAACGGACAGTTCCAAATGACCGGTCTACCAGAAAACCAAACCAGAATAAAGAATATACTCACTTACAATGATGGGGTCCTTGTCTGCCTCCGCAGTGATCCGGTGAGTCGAGGAGTCCCTCCGGGAAATCCCGGGGGTACCCTAGGGAGTCCTGTCCCCAGCGGGTCCTGCGGACCGGCAGAGAGGTTGTCCCATCTGGGGTGCCAAATTGATTTAAAGATCAAAGCCAAAATTTCTTTAAGTGGTATATTCTTTATTGCAGTGCTGGATGCACGGGGGATCCTTCCGCCTATCGTGCACGTTCGAAGTGACAAAATATCTCATATTTATACAGCGAATCAACGAATATTCAATTAGCACTCATACATATTCATTACCTAACCCCGCCTACCCTCGCTTCGTATGCTAATTAGCTTATCAGTCCTTGCGCTTGCGCAAAGCCTTCCAAGAATTGTGGGCCGGGGTCTCCAGGATGTGGGCAGTGGTCTTTGGGAGGAAGGCCGTAGGTCTTCCTCGTAATGCACTTTTCACCTTTGCTTAATCAGTTGTTTTCCAAGCTGTAAAAATGCTGAGTTGGCTTTCAGTTTAACTGAGGGTCGGCAGATAACAGGAAGTCTCAGTTAACAAGACAAGACAATTGACTCAAGTTATCTCAAGTCTCAGCCTGACTAACGGTTAACAGATACTGGGATGTTTTCAAATAACAAGATGCTTAAACATAACAAAAGGTCTGCAGATAACAAGATGTCGTTTACTTTGTCCTTGCTAACTTTTAACCACAAGTTTTATTCTATCCTAAAGTGAGTTTATACTATATCAGGTGGGGGCGGTGTTAGGACTTCTAAGTCCTTTCTCTTTTTATCCTGCCCTCCTTTTTCTTTTAGAGATGTAGATGCGTCCTCATATCTGAATTTATCCAGAGGTGTGCATACTCACTTTCTTCCAGACTAAAAGGTTCCTTTGAGTTTACATAAATATTTAGGCCTGACAAACCCAGTCTTCAAAAGACCCAAATACAGGCCAGTAAAGGTGGTCTCCTCAAATCTGTTTACCATCCCAAACTTCAACACAATAACGTATCATTTTTACTTTATTCCTTCCCCGCCTAAAAGGGGAATCATTCCAATTTTTAATCATTATTCCTAGAGGACTATCGGGGGGGAATGGAGGACATATCCTTACCACTATTTCCCCCACCCATGGAACCAGAAAGCTTACTCTTTTTCTGGCCCATCTTCCAGAGTGCCCCCCCACACACACACACACACTCCCCCTTTTTGTGGCCCAGTCCCTCGCGGGATGTGGGAACCGCACTACCGAGGGGTCCGCTCTCGCTTCGTCCGCAATTGGACGTCTCAGTTGTCACACTCTGGGAAACCCAACCCCAACCGAACGGAACACTGGCCTATCATTTTTTGACTCACTCCTCCTCTGAGTCTTCGTTTGGTCTTCGTGCACAAAGGTTGCCTGAGGTTTACCGGTTTTATTTGCTTGTATCCAATTTAGGGTTCGTCGGTAAAAGGTCCCAAGTGAGGCCTGCATTCTCAGAGGCCGCCGAACTCGGCAAGGCGCCTCCCCTGAGATGCGCCTCAGTCTGATGCCTTTATCCGAGTCACGGCACCAAATTGTTATAAGTTAGACCACACAATTTTCTGGTCTATTGAAATTATTTTATTAATCAAGTAAGCAGACACAAGCAAAACAGCGCTGGGTGGCTGGGGAGTCTCCGCTCCACCACAGCACGCAACTTCCCCTTTCCAGTGTCGCTGTTTTAGAGCATTCAAGTTCTGGCTTGTCGAGACTTGACCTGTCGACTTGTCGACTTGTCGAGACTTGTTCTGAGGCTGCGCAGTCTGTTGTTGGGGGTCGTTATTCTTCCTCCGGTGATCATGCGTTGTGCTTGTGTTCAGGTGGGGGCAAAATAGGATGTCTTACGGTGGGTGGGTGGTATCTTACAAAATCCTTGTTTTAACAAGGATGTTTACCCAACCCCCCTTCCCCATTTGTCCCCATGTTACAATGCCATGAGTTGTGAAACCTTATCTCCTCAGTAGATTCTTTAAATTCTCAAGGACAATGAACAAACCCCTACTAATTTATCACACCTAACACACTGACGGAAACGTCGGCATTGAGTTGCACCTGGCTCATGATTTGCCAGTGTTTGCCTAGAAAGCTCCATGGTTTATATAGCATAGATAGATCCTGAAACAATTGAGAAAAGTTAGACTTGGAGCACTGTGTTCAGCAGTTCTGGGCTCCCCAGTACAAAAAAGACAGGGGTCTCCTGGAAAGAGTCCAGCGGAGGGCAACAAAGACGATAATGGGGCCTGGAGCATCTCCCCTGTGAGGAAAGGCTGAGAGACCCGGGGCTGTTCAGCCTGGAGAAAAGACTGAGAGGGGATCTCCTCAATGTGTATAAATATCTGAGATGTGGTGGACAGAGGGATTTGGCTAACCTCTTTTCAGTGGTTTGTGGGGACAGGACAAGGGGCAATGGCCACAAAATGGAGCCCAGGAAGCTCCGCACCAACATGTGAAAGAACTTCTTCACGGTGAGGGTGACGGAGCACTGGGACAGGCAGCCCAGGGAGGTTGTGGAGTCCCCTTCTCTGGAGATATTCAAGGCCCATCTGGATGCCTACCTGGGCAACCTGCTCTAAGGAACCTGCTTTGGCAGGGGAGTTGGACCCGATGATCTCTGGAGGTCCCTTCCAACCCCTACAATTCTAACAAAAAGGACTGGTTCATATTCATACTGGTGCCACAGTGGTGGAAGACGCTTATTAGACTGGCCTAGAAACCTGAAGTAATGTGCTCAGGAGTGCTAGCTAGTATCCCAAAAACTCAGCCCTGTAGAATGCAGTCACGGGAGAAAGATGACAATGCACTTACAACAGATTAGGAAAAAAGCTAGGAAGCAGAAATGGATATTTTTATGGTGTACTCTTTTGAGCACCTCAGAAGTTCTTGTCACCTGTCTTGTCTGTGATTCCTCAACTTCATGTTCATTATATAAAGGATTTCTCAAAAAGTCATTTTAGAGAACAAGAAAAGCAAACCATATACACAATCCCATTAAAAATGTCAAGCACAGATAAAAAACATCATACGATGGGTGAACAATGTCTGACAGGTAGGGCTCAGAGGGTTATGTTAAATGGGGCTACATCAGGCTGGTGGCTGGTCACCAGTGGGGTCCCCCAGGGCTCCGTTTTAGGGCCAGTTCTTTTCAATGCTTTTATAAACAATTTGGATGTAGGACTAGAAGGTGTTTTGAGCAAATTTGCTGATGACACTAAACTTGAAGTTGTTGGCTGTTGAGGGTGGAAAGGCCTTGCAGAGAGATCTGGACAGATTTGTTATAAATGGCTCAGGATTCAAATTAGGATTAAATAAAAAAATAGGATTTATTAAAAGAATATAAAGGAATAGAGGTAAGCAAACAGCGCTGGGTGCACCGGGAGTCTCCGCTCCACCAGGACGCACACCAGTTACATCAAGCAGCTGATTTTTATGCACCTAGACTAATACATATTCATTACTACTTCTAAAAAAATAGATTATTATAATTAGCTTCCGGGGTCCAGTCCCTCCTACTGGAGCATGCGCATCAGTCTCCTCTGGGGGTCTCTAGGGGTCTTTCATGCTGAAGGCTCGTAGTCTTCCTCTCACCCTTTGTACTCACTCGGCACCATTCCAAGTTTATGGAACACTCTCTACAGGTCTTGTCTCCCAGCCGTCCTTCAGCTTCTTTTTCCTTCCTCTTAATCTCTTGGCCCCCCTGGCCAGATACCAAAGATCCGCATAGTATCCCATAACAGTCACTAGTTGTTATCAGTTGTTCTGAAACTCCCAGACATCAAACACAAACAGCTTTCTTATTTGACGCTTCACGAGTAATTAAAACTTTCTTCCCCAGCCATTCACAGACACATCTATAGCAGTGTTAAGTTAATCTCGAAGAAGACAGGAAAAAAAGGCTGTAACTGTTAGAAATAGAAGTCCGGAATAACAAAAGCAAACAGGTTCATAAATTTAAGGAGTGTTTTCTGAAGACCTGATAAATTGACTAGAATGAGGGGGAGACTGGGACACACTGCATCTGTGGTTCAAGAATTAAATTGCCAGTGCAGGACCCAGAGGCAGACAGGATTCAAACAGAATTGTTCTTTATGGACACGAATTGTTAACACATTCCTCACAATGCTCATCTTCTGTTGGTGATGTATGAATCTGAGTAACAGGTACTTTTGGCTGCAGGAGCTGTGTTCACAACTCTTACTGCTTGGAGCAGACTGCACAGAGAGTTGCACTAACAGCCTGCTAGTGATATGCAGATCAGAAAGTTGGGAAACTGGGTCATTTATGGGAGCTGTCAATCCATGCCATGATGGTGTTGCAACTTGGATTATTGAGGGCTCTTTTTGTAACAGAGTTACTTACTTCCTTGACACATTAGTGAAAGTCTTCTCTCAAGACTATGGCTCTTGCTAATACATGACACAAATGGAAACAATTTCAAATACTTGCCAGCAGGCTTTGCTTCCTTTTACCTTCATGCGGATTTTTCCTGTAGCCTATGTAGTAGGGAATATTGTGTTCAGATAAATAGGGTTTGGGCAACAGGCTGTTATTTACTTCCAATATTTTACCGCACTTCAAAACTCTTACTTGAAAACTACTGTAGAAGTTGAAATGATGCTTCAGGTCATAGTTTGATCTGTGGAATTATGAAACTCCTTGTGGTATTTGATTAAGGAGGCATTGGGGAGGCATTGGGGAGGCAAGGACAATCCCCAGACAAGGACTGTATATCTCGAAACAAGACGCTGCAACTCATGATAAGGAAGCGGCAGACGGACAGAGAAACAAATGGAAGGACTATAAATCTCAAAACTGGACATTGGAATTTGTTATAAAGGTACAACAAATGGAAGAATTAGCAACAACCAGCGCTTGCAATTAAGAAACATGCCAGCTCAGCAGATTCCTGACCAAAGGTGAAAAGTACACTGTGAGGAAGACTCGGGGTCTTCCTCCCAAAGACCCCTGCCCACATCCCAAAGACCCCTGCCCACAATTCTTGGGAGGCTCTATGCAGGTGCAAGGTGCCAAAAGGCTAATTAGCATGAGAAGCGAGGGAAGGGGGGGATAGGTAAGGAATATGTATAGGCGCTTGTAGAATATTGAGAGATTGATTGTATAAATTCAAGACTGCTTTCCGCCTTGGGTATGCACGATAGGTGGAGAGATCCCCTGTGCATCATCCAGCGCTGCAATAAAGACTATACCACTTAAAGGAATTTCGGCTTCGATCTTTGAATCATATTTGAACACTTTCTTTCTGTGATCAAAAAGCTTCCTTAAACAAAGCCTCAAGCTCAATTACACCAGTGTGTTTTTAATTTTCTACGGCTGGTTATTTCTATAGCAATACAGAATAACACTGCTCATAATTCCTGAGGTGGGGGGAACTATACCAGCCTCTGAAAGGGTGCTAGCAAGCACCTCTAATTAGCTGAAAGCTTTTGAGGTATCAGCCCATTGTTTTTTCAGGGAGGGGGGGAATGGGAGCCATACTTTGAAACTGAAGTGCTAGGTGCTTAATAAAATGGGTCTGCCAGAATTGTAGGTGTGGTGCTAAAATATGAAGCCTGGCATGGTGGTAGGCCTTGGTGAATCACTGGATCCATCTTTAGGTGTTGCAGAAGTGGGATAATTTGATCCTGCTGTAATATGAATAGTATTGAAATGTCCTACCAACTGAATTAGCAATGTTAACAACTATCTGCGACTCAACTAGAAAATAACCTGCAATCTCATGTATTTGCAATTCACTTTATAAACTCATTGCCATCCATGATGATGATGATGATGTAGAAACACCGAATTCAGGAATAAGGTTTTGTAAATTGATATCATGTTGTCACTATAGTATTTCAGTGAATTGGAACAGCAGAATTCCATGGGTAGTACTTGTTAAATGTACTTGTCAGCTGGGCTCTTAATTGCATGCCAACTACGATAAGACAACAAAGGTATACTTACTGGTGTATTTATATTGGTGTATTTATAGACGAAAGAAGGGAGTTTGCAGCCACTTTATGTACCTGTGTAGAGGTTCAGCTACGTGTAATTGTTTTCAGATTGTATGTGCAAAAAGAAGGATTTGGCAGCATTAGCCACTGCTGCCACTGTACAAATAAAGACTGTTGTGCCGTTGTACTGTTTACATTAACTATAAATACACCACAGTAGAGAGAGACTAGAAATTCCAAGCTTTTACTGAAGAGTCATACTATAGTTCTTTTTTTTTTTTTCTTAAGCCAAGCACAGCAGGGAGTCTGCAGACAAAACTTTGAGTGTTGTCTGCTTTAGAGCAACATCCAGCATCATAAGTTCTTGTGGAACATGACTGAGCACTTTTATCTGGTGCTTTTTCTTGCTGTAAAGATGCACCTGTAATCTTTTCTCTGAGCTTCAAGTTTCAACATATTTCGTGTCCAGCTAGTAAGAGCATGAAGTCTCTCAACTTTAACTAATTTCCTCAGCTGGTTAACTATATAGTTATTTAGCATTAAAATATTTGTCAATGTATGCACACGTGTGCATATGTGCACAGTCTTGTCTGCACAAAGATCCAAATGTATCCTGTTCTGTCATTTAAAGAGTGACAAATATGAATTACTTATGATGTAGATATGATTGACCTGTATTTTCTAGATACATAGTTGTGGTCTGATCAGCTAATCTGAATATCAGCATCAAGTAGATTCACAGCTCAATGGCCGTTTTCTCCTAAGATGACCAGCTTCATTTTCTCTTCTTTTGAGAGAAATGGAGTTGAGTAACTTTGTGTGACGAGAATGCTCTTTTCTGTAACCTTTTTGTCTCCTGTAAACTTAAGAGTAGAGCATGGTTCTTTCATCTCTGAAAAGTGAAATGACATATTCCTTTTAAATCATTATTTTGGGGAATGGTCTCTGCCATGCTATTGTTGCATGTTGACATACCTGAGTATATATGGAGCACCTATACAATTTTGGACTGGAGAAATTCTGGAGTTAAGTGGTAAAGAGAGCCTGTGGAAACTTCTGCAGAGTCTCATGTTCTTTTGTAATAGTACTTAATAAGGAACAGATTTGTAGGTTATCTAAGCAGATAACTCAAGAACTTGTTTCAAACTCTAAAGATTCCTTTTGAACAGCAATTTCAAGAAGTATGTATTATCTCACTACACCTCTGTCATAATATGTCAGCATATCTAGATGTCTGTTTTCTATGAAATTTGTAATCAGAGATGGATATCATCACTTTCAATACTCTGCTAATTGACCAAACTCTGCATGGAAAAACTGCAGTTGGACAAACATAGATATACCCAGGATCTATCTTTAATGCTAGGTAAATGATTTGATCTTTAGAATGGTGTCCCAGGGATGTACATGTTGCTTTTAGCTACAGGCAACAACAGAAGGCATAAGTGTTGCTTAGTTCCGTCTCCCCCCAGCGTATCCTCTGTGTCTTGCTGTAAGAACAGGTGAACTTGATGTTTGTGGACGGTACCAGCTGAAATGCTGGGTTCACCTCCCTGTGGAGAAAACTGCTTGCTGAATCTCCAGTGCATTGCAAACAAAATTAAACTTCTTGTAAAAGAAGAGATAAGGCTGCTTACCCCAAACTGGAGCTTGCGTATGTGTATTATCTACTTCATTTTTAAATTGTGTTTGTCAGGCTCTGGGGATGGCATCTGAAATAGTTTTTAAGCACTAAATTATTCTATTCTATTCTATTGTGTCTTTTTCCACCCAGAACATGAAGACCAGCTTCTTTTAGAGCCACCTTTTTTCCACGAAATCTCTCAAGAGCGAATGTATTAGCCTAAAATGTGTTTGGTAGATTGTTGTTGTTTTTTTTTTTTTTTATGTAATTCTTCTTTAGTTACCTAAGGTAATACAGTGTAGTCAGTTACAATATAAATAAATTATACTGTATCTTTTTGATTTCTCCCTCATTCCCCCAATTCCAGCCCTGTCTTATGCTTTTTGAGCCAAAAAAAAAACACTTCTATGGTTTAATGATATGAATTATTGCTTGTTTGATCAAACAATGTTTTCATTCTACCTTCTGTGCTACTTTCCCAGGAAACTGATAATTAAAAGAAGCCAGCTCAGTAGAATTTCAGACATGGCAGTGGAATCTGCTCTAATCAGTTCAGTCCCTACCACTGCATCTCGTTTTGCCTTACTACAACTGGAAAGTGATACTGATTCAGAGCCTGGAAAAGGCAGAAGTGGCCGACGTGCTGGTAAATCTCTAGCTTCAGAGTGTAGATCTACAAATGTGAAGAAAAGAGAGAAAAGAAGAAAAAACAGAGAACAGCAGCAGAGTGAGGCCAATGATGTAAAGGGATTGTATTTTCAACAGTGAGTAAGGTTGTTGTCTCATCAAGAGTTTTTGCTGTCCCTGAAAAGTCATTGGTTTTGGTTTTCCCTGTGAAAGAAGAACTACTTAATCGCAGATTACATCTTTACATTGTCCTGTCTTCTGTTTCTGAGAAGTACTTGCATGCTTTAGGGAACTGAAGCTGGAAATACACCCTTTTGTTTCAGTCATTTCACAGCTTAGCTTTCTAAATGTCTCTTTGTTTATCAAGTCTTTAGGGTGGAGTAAGCTCTGTGCACTTACAAATTGCTAAAGCAGTGTTCCATGTCATGAATGGGACCGACTCGGTCTTATCTGTTGTTTTTCATATACAAATCGGACAGAATCCGTTCGCGTTTTGCTCCTTGAGCTCTGTCGGCATTGTGTCTACAGATGTGTCTGTGTGTGGACGTGTGCCTGGGCACTCCCGGCGGCTGCTGGGCCAGCAGCTGCGAGCAGTTGTGAGCGTGGCTCGCCTACTTGGAGACCGCTTGTGTTTGAGGGAAAACTCAGCCTTTACCGCTGAGCTCCACCGGAGCCGTGAGGAGACGCTCTCCTCCATGACGAGCGCGGCGATGGAAGCCGCATTTCGCACCCCTGCTTTGACCACAAGCAGACGGCCCCCTCCACCCTCCCCAGGACTCGAGGGCGAGCTGTGCGCGTCCGTGGGGGCCGGGGGCTGCCCCCCGGTGTCCCCTCACACCCACCCCTCAACCCCCGCTCCGCCCGCGCCCTCCTGCCGCGGGGGGCCGCTGTGCGCGGCGGGGCGGCGCCGCCGAAGGTTGCGGCCGTTGCCTAGCGAGGCGCTGTCACCAGCAGCGCGGGCGGCCCAGGCGCGGCCCGCCGGCCCCTCAGCCCGCCCGGAGGCTGCCTCCCGCCGCCCGGAGCAGGTTTGGAGCGGGGAGCGACGGGGCCGGGGCCGGGGCTGGGGCTGGGGGGAGCCGCCCCACAGCGCCGCTGAGCCGGCATTTTGCTTGGTGTTTGTTTGAGGAAGTAGGAAATGGGATCTCTCCCCTCCTCCGCCCCTCCCCTCCCGCGACTGGTTTGGGTGTCATTTTGGGAGGGGGGGGGAGTCAGTAAGTTTTCAGTATCTGCTCGTGATTGCCGTGCCCTTTCTGAAATGAGCAGGATTTCAGGCTCTTGCAAAGCCTCCTTGACTGAGAATCAGCAAGAGAAGAGCAGAAGATGTGTTTGGGATCCGGCAGCATTTGATACCCATCGAGGCTTTGGAGTGTTTCTGGTAGACATTTGTAAAGAAATCCTATTCGATGCTTCTTCTTGTGCTTCAGAATTAATCCGTGGGGGGCAGTATAAGGAGCCATGGTTGCTGAAATATATAACTAATAAAAAATAGTTCCATATGGGCATAAACAGACGGATTAAAATCAGAGGAATGCTTGGTGTGTAGTAATCACAACTATTTAAAATCATACCCCCCATGTAAGCAACACGACAGCTTTCTGTGCTTCTGAAATTCTAAATACTTGGCCCTTGTAAGCAGAAGATGGCTTTCAAGCACGTGTGTGTCTATAGGTATTAATTCCGGATAAAAAGGTTTTTTTGAATAATTTCTGTTGCCTATGCATCGGTACTGTAGCAGTGAGAAAATAAGGTTCATTGTAAGTCTATGCTTTATCAAGAGTTCATTAACAAGATCTTACAATATTGTTGCTTCATCCGGCAGTATAACGTCCAAACAGAAAGTCTGACCACTTTCAGACCAAAGGTTAAGTCTGCTAGCTTAGAAGGTAATAGAAGCAAAATTAGTTTCTGCACTGGTTTAACAGTTGTTAACATATCTGCTTTTTTATCACAGTTCCTTTCCAGGGTGTAATGTTGCTTATGTGCATCACTCTTCATGCTGATAAATATTTTAAATTACAAACAAACTTTGATTATCATACTTATCCACTTATCCAAAGCATAGAGAAGCATAACTAGAAACATGGGAAAATGATATGCATAAAAGCAACAGACAAATGCAGCAAGCATAATTTAGGTGATTTAAAATGTAAGGATTTGGACCTAAGAAATATTCTGCCAAAAGTCTGTAAAAGTTGGTTTTATTATTTACTGAACTATAAAATACAAAGTTTAGAAATGTAAATTTTGCACAGTGCAGATGACACACGATGTGAAAGTAAGCAAGTCACTATCACATTCCTTCAGAGACTGATGACGTCTAGTTGCATGATAAATGTGCCTTAGGGAGGCTGTGGTAAGCTCTCATAGGACTAACATGAAGATCAGTGTTTGCCTTGTGGCCAGCAGGTGTTGGAATAATTCGTTAAGTTTTCCTTTAAGAGCACTGTGTAAAAACAATAAGGCTATGCAAAGGAATAGTAAATGTTGTGAAATAAAAGGAAGCTGATTATGCTAGGTGAAAGGCCACAATCTCCTTTAAGCACCTGCAAGAACAACTGCAAAAATGCTGATGTTTATAAAGTAGCCTGCTGGGACTATAATGAAGATGTCAAAACCTCAGGCAGGCAGCCTTTCTTTAGTCCCCTTAAACCATCTGTGGATAATGTGTGGAGGGGGGGATGATCTCAGAAACCATGTAATCACAAATTTCGTGTCTTTTAGTCTCTTAAAACAAATATAAAAACAAAGATCAAAGCCACCATCTAGACTGTGCTGATTGACTTTTTGAAGAACAGCCCAAAGCTAGCATAAGCAAGCACTCAGAGTTCTAAACAATCAGTATCAAAAAAGACTAAACAAGAACATGTTTATCTACCAAATATCTTCTTGTATCCTTTTTCTGTTTAAATCTTCAGCCAGCTGGACATTCAATTTATTGAAAGCATGCCTTCATTTACTAAGAACATGAGTATATTCTTATGGATATGAAAATATATATTTATAGACAAAGTAGAGAGAAAATACATATTAAGCTGTACATAAAATGAGGCAAATGGCTGAGAAAATATGTACTCAGGCAATGCATCAGCTGGTTATCTTTATTTTTTCTTTTTTTTCTTTCTTTTTTTTTTTTTTAAATGGGAAGTTTTTATTACAACTTATTACATAGCTTGTAAAGTAATGTAAAATCTCTGATGTAAAGTCTTATATTTCATATTGAAATGCAAAGAACCTGGAATTAAAACTACCACTTAAAGATGATATTTTTATGGAAACTTGAATCCTATCACTGTTTTTGATTCGAAGTGTTCTGAATCATTATTTCTCATAATTACATGCAAATTAACATCTCATATGAACACATGGATTTCTATTTTATTTCATTAAGAGACAGAAAATAGCAATCACAAACAAAAAGTAACTGAACTCTTTCCAAAGTCTGAAAGTCTACAGACAAAATTTGCTTTGGTCTTTCAATAACCCAAGCACTTGCCCAAATTTTTAATCTTTCTGGATCCTGCTTCTCTGCAAGTCTTCCAATGTTTTTGCTAGACATAGCCTGATTTCATATGGCAATAAATATTTAAAACAAGAACAGACCCAAAAGCACAGATTTCCTGCAACAGACACCGAGATTTAACTCTTAGTTTTTCACTAATCCAGGAGCTCCAATCGTCAAAAATAATTTACAGCCTTTTTTGTCTTGGTCCCTCATTAGCTATGCTAAATGTCCTTGGCATCAAGAAATGAAGTAGCCATTTGCTCACTGTAGTATCCTTTGAATGGCTGTAAACCAGTAACATCAGGAAAGGTACTGCTTTGCCTCATTAGATTTATTGAACTAGCAGGGAACCATTCTGTTGCATGACTGAAGTCACTATTTGACTAAGTAAACATTTAATGTATTTTAACTAATGTTTCATGCCTACTCACAGCTTACAACTATTGCAACTATATATTTCAGCCATTTTCCTTTTTTTTCCATAACTGCCTCTGATTTTCTTCAGTCTAAACAAGACAAACTATAAAAAGGTCTTGCTCTGCCAAACTGCCAACCTGCATTGGTAATTTACATATTAATAATTACATACATAAAAGAGTAAAGCATTACTTAGCACAATTCATTAACAAAAAGAAGTTTGCATGTTGCCAGAGTTGAACATCACACAAGAATTGCAAGACCTGTCGCCTTTACATTAATATGCAATGCAGGACTTCAGCAGGTGCTCTACCTCCTGAAATCATTTTCATGAACAATTCGTCATGAAAAGTACTCTGATGGAAATATAATTTGCAATAGAGACCAGTGAAAAAATCAGATGTTGTCTCTGGCAACTGTACCAAAATTTCCAGTCACTTGTATGGGTCAAAAAAAAACTTAAATCCAGTTCCATACCCTCACGTCAAATAAAAAGATAAACTTATTAAGTACTATCCATAAGGATATGAGTGTTTTTATCTGCTTTTCATGAAAAACAAAGAAAGAAAAACACACGCACCCTATCCCAAAGTATCACCTCTCCTAAGGCTTGAAATTTGCTTTTAATTGAAGTTTTAACACATCTGTGCTCCATTCCTACCTCATCTCTGTGTGCCAATGGTGTCCATACAGAAATACATACTTCATAAGAGAAAAAGAAAGATGATGACAGTTCCCTTGATCAATTTTTAGCAGGCTCCTCTAGGCAGCTGTAGCTTTAATCCCAGAGTCAGAAATTAAGACTAAATCTGTGAAGAAGTGCATTAAACAAATTTCACCCACTATGAGGGTGGTGAGGCAGTGGCACAGGCTGCCCAGAGGAGCTGTGGGTGCCCCATCCCTGGCAGTGCCCAAGGCCAGGCTGGATGGGACTTTGAGCAACCTGGTCTGGTGGGAGGTGTCCCTGCCCATGGCAGAAGGGGTGGAACCAGGTGGTTTTAAGGGCCCTTCCAATCCAAACCATTCTGTGATTCTATGAATTGTTGGAACTGTACTGTAGCATTCCAGCCAAGCTTTGTGTACTGGGTACACATGGTAAAGGTTTGGCTGCAGGGGTGAGCAGAGCCCAGCAGCTGCCTCATGTCAGAGCAGAGCTAGCTCTGGCCGGCTCCAAAAGGTTCTGGCTGCTGGCCAGAGCTGAGCCAGAAAGTTTAAATCACGAATTTAAACTTTCCACTTACCACAGCAAACTTCTATGTATGTCACCTCTTGGTTGCTTAGATCTCTTCCTGATGCACAGTAGCGCAAGGCTCAATTTTAAAAAGTCCCTTATTAGGAAACCAGGATGAATGTGACAAGGAGGGAACAGTTTATCACTTCATTCTTTCTCTAACTATCTCCCATTCTTCACTTCTAGGGCAGGACGCTCAATTCACTATAAGCAGTAAAAAAAAAAAAAAAAGGCAACAGGCTGTAGCCACCAGGAAAAAAACAGCTATGATGGAAAGCCTTCAAGGTAAATCATTAGCTCCTAGGCCTTTTTAAGTCCAGTCAACTGATCTCGTCATAAAATGAAGATGAAAGACATGGTCAATACAAATTCAGAGAATGGTAGAACAATCTGTTTCTTCAGACACAGAACGTCTGCATCCAGCTAGTTTGCAAGTAATCCATTGTGCACAGGAGGATCAGGTGGAGCAGTCAGTTTACTGCAATACCACTTTTCTCAACTTATAACTTTGTAAGTGCCTTGTTTTATCTCTGCTTGTCAAGCCTTTTGTACCAGGTATGTTTTTGTACCGTGCCTTCTGCCTATTCAGGAGAAAGCAGAATGATAAGGACAATATGCTTGCTTGCCTACTGCATGCTACAGTAGACAAATCATGGAAACCTTAAACATGGAAGTTAAAATTTTCATGAACGTCTTAAAAACAATAATAGCAAACTTCTTTAATAGTTGCTATGATCAATCTAAGCACAACTTTTAATTTCCAGACCACTTGTTTTCAATTTTTCATTTCTAGACTATGTCTTTCTAACTGTGGGATGGGAAGTGGACAATAAAATTAAAAAGAATCATGGATGGATTGAAGATAAATTAATACTGATGAAGATATATTTTTATTAACAGGCTGTGAGCTGTGTCTATTTTCAGATTAAAGTTTGCTATAAAAATACGAAGCCAGCATAAGTTTAAAGCCTTCAAATATATTTTGGGTATTTGCATAATTACACTTGCAAATTAAAATTCCACTATTAAATACATATATATACAAGCACACCTTTTTATTACTTTTTTTTTTTTAATGGATTGGCACTGGACATTTTCTGTAACAAATCTTTAAATGACGTTTAGATGTAGAGCTTAGTGATATGGTTTAGTGGAGGACTTGTTAGTGTTAGGTCAGAGGTTGGAATAGGTGATACTGGAGTCCTCTTCCAACCTAGATGATTCTGTGATTTTGTAAAATATGAATGACCGTGATTTTACCACACTTATTACAAACAATTAAATATCATGCCAAGTTTATTACATCAAGGCACATATCTTTGTTGAAGAAGATAACCACAATGCAATTTTAACATTTAAATGATAGTACCCAGCACCTCAATTAACCTAGTGCTCATGGCACTGAAAGGAAAAAAAAAAGACAAAGAACTCCATATGCATCTGCACATTTCTTAGCAAACAGCAAATTAATTCTGAGTGAGCAGTTTTGAAGTTAGATACATCATGCATTTGTGTCTCTTGGTAAGAAGTCAGTTTCTCTCGTATGCACGGTTGAGCTACAAAATAAGGAATTACCAAGCACCTGACCTGTTGTATGTCCACACAGATATGGAAATCAAGCTGAATTGTTTGCAGTTTCTATCTTTTCTAGAAACCCTAACAGAACGCAATGAGGATAACACAGGTTTAATTCCTATTTTCCAGACAAATGGCAGTCCTCCCTCTAACATAGTCTATACTTACGGGTTTAGCTTTAGACAAGTGTACTTCAGAGAACTGAAAGGATTGGCCATCTTAATGGTAACAAAGGAATTTCTCAGAATTACTGACCACAGAGATTCATAGGAGCAAAGAGTAAGAAAAGATTTTGTAAAGGTTTGTGTACTCTAGGAGACCACAATCTCTTTGTCCCCTCGCCCCCCCCACCGCTATAGCCAGAATTGCAAATGGCTCTGTAAATGTTATGGAGAGCTTTTCTGAAATCAATTCTAATAGCTTTGAATATAACTATAATCAGATTTTGTTTAAAGCTCTTGATATGTTCTTTGCACAGGATGGCTATCGGGCACATATAATTGAACATTATATAATAAAGAAAAAATACATTGGCTTTTTGTTCTAGGCACTAGTTTCCATGGACTACTTCTCATTGTATATTACCATTTTCATAAAAGCAGCTCCAAACAGTTGCAAAGACTTATATATGTAGTCATTTTTTTGCAACGCCCACAAGCTTTAACATTTCAGTTGTTCAGAATCTTACTGGCCTATGCCCCTTTCCCCAACAAAGGAAATAAGGGCACAAAAATAATTTCTCTTCTTGTTTTCTAATGTCTTAGAACAACACATATTCTACCTACACCTGAAGAGGCAACAAGTCACCAAATTTCAGGAAGCATAAAGCATTTAAGCAGGGAAGTCATGCATACACTATTTGGCATGTGTGAAAACCATTCAATTTCAAACATTCTTATCTGTATGGAGAATTTAGGCACTTCAGCAATTCCATGCAAATGGTCCAATACTGCTTTCACCATGTTTTCTCTTAAATAATGTTAACCTCATTCATCTCCAGAATCACAAAATTGGTGCAGTTTACTAAAATTTTGAATGAATTCTCCACCTATTTCCAACACTTGCTTGGAAACAGAGCTGAGAGTGACACCTTACCAAATACGTTTCATTTAGAAAAGATTAGAAGACAAAACGTAAGTTTACTGCAAGGAAGTACATAAATTTTAAATTAGTTAGAAATATTAGTACACACAAAAAGCAATATACTATTTTGAATAAATTCCTGGTGCATTACTAAGTAACTTTAGGTAAAATAATGTTTATCTAAGAGAAACACGGAATTGCTTTACAGGCAAGGAGTAACCTAAAGAGGGGAGGCTTAGTTTAGGTATAAAGAAGAAATTATTTGCTCTGAGGGTGGAGAGGTACAGCAACAGGTTGCCCAGAGAAGCTGTGGATGCACTTACCCACAGAGAAGATGTGGAACACTTCCCCACCCCTGGAAGTATTCAAGGCCAGGCTGGATGGGTCCTTGGGCAACCTGGTCCTTGGGCACCAGGGAGGTGTCCCTGCCCTTGTCAGGGGGCTTGGAACTCAATTATCTTTAAGGTACCTTCCAAACCAAACCATTCTATGATTCTGGGATTCTCACATCCTCTTTCCTTACTACCCTTTTGGAAGTCAGTACTCTTCAGACAGCTGCAGGCCCTCTTTCAACTTACATTTCTGGGAACAAAAACAAATTTTCATGTTGAATTTATGTCTCACTTTTGAGTATTTGGGCTCCTCAGTGTTGTATTTGTAAATATTTCATTTCTCTGAGTTTGCCCTTTAAAAACCAAGGGCATTAAAGATCTCTTCCTGTTTACCCATTTAAGTTAAAGCAAATCAATGAAGAATCATAGGATCTAAAGTTCTTTTGTTTTTTCCTAAAATTTTTCTTAATCCTCAATATCAGATTTGTCATGGCAAAGAAATCAATGAAGATACTGGTTGAATGTCAGTACCTAGGCTCTTGGATTATTACTACCATTTTTTTCCCCATAATCCATATTTAGAAAGCTAAAATGTCATATATGACTAGAGTGAACACTCCTATCTACTTTTTTCCCTTTAATACTGTTAGAGAGATCTACAGTTTCCAAAAACTACCTCATCAGAAATTCCTTAGTATCTCTTCCAGACTTCACTGACTCAAGAAACAATGTTATTGACCACACATCTTAGCTTCCTTTCTATTTTCTCTGAACATCATCTTAATTTTTGTAATTACTTTCGTTAGTTAACCTATAGAGCTGGGGTTCAAGCAGATCAAGTTCCTATGTCTAGACATATGTTCCTATGTCTATGAGACTTCCCCCATTCCACACGAACACCTCTATAGTGGCATGCTGACCACAACTAATTAATAATCAAATCCATTCTTCAATGGAGTTACATATCTGGTTATCCCTATTATCAGTATTTATATCTTCCTTTTTCCCTTGCCACTTCTCCTATTACTCTTTTGCTATTTTTACTACATTTGCCATTTTCTTTTTTTAATTCTTCTTAAGTACTAAGTTAGTTTAAAAGAATTCATTACTTCTTCCGAAGTCTCATTTTTGACACTTTCTTTTACTATTTTTCCACTCTCAATTTGAAGATTACACTATTGCAGTGGAATCTATCCATCATGAAGAGCTTGATTTCGTTGAATGTTACCTTGTAGTCAGGTATTCTAAATGAATCTTGAAGTGATTTTTGTTTCTTTTTTAACTTTTATTTATTTATTTATTTATTAAGGGGATTAAAATAATTTCACCCATATAGCCCCAGCACCTTTCCTAATCTTGGGCAATTACTCGTTACAGCAAATAATTGTCATTTGTTCCAAGTACCAGTCTTTGCTAGTAGTGACATTGTTACCAGCTTACCGTCCCCCTCCATACTAGACACCCAAAATTTTCTTTTTAAGTGAAAGAATGTCCTTCTAGAGAATGGAAGTTTTTACCCTGACATCTTTTAAGGCACTGATCCTTTATTTCCGTCTTACTATTCTAATCTTACTAATTACTATTTAACCCCCAAACTACTCTTTCCCATTATGTTTTTGTTTGTTTGTTTGTTTTTTTAACATAATTTGCAAATTGCTTTCAGGAAAGCATTAAAGATAATGTTATTTCATTAATTTAAAATTAGTCAAGGTGATTCTCATGATATTTTCTGTTGTTCTTATGCACAAATTGCAAAACACAACTTTTATTAGCCTCACACTGAATTACTTAATTACAGGATGAAATCATATTCAGTAATAACAACTAAAGCACTTAGCCGTGTTCAAGAATGAAGTGAAAATCATTTAGATTCTTGCAAGTGGGTTCTCAGAGTTCCAATACATTTTTAAAGATACTTTTATATCACATAAAACGCATTCTTTTATATGATAGGACAATCCATAACAGAAGAAAATGAAGATCTTCATCCACTACAGCACTCTTTACTCTGAAAGAGAATGTCATGCTATAACCATTACAAAGAATTTCATTATTCTCTCAACCACAGCAGCCACCCAGTGGCTACTCTTTTTAATACTCAGACACGCATAAAACCAGGAATTTAGGAGATGGTCAGAACCTGCAATTTTCAGTGATAGCCTCTTGCATTAAATATTCCTTTTATGTGAAAGAGGAAATAAAGCCATCAACATTTTTTCTTTGGAAGCAGACTCTACACAAACATTCAGAAGAAGAGGAAGAAGAAAAAAACAAAGATATGGATGTAAATGTTGTGAGGCTCTTTTGTCATTACTGTTTATATATATATATATATATAAACATATATATATATATAGTGTCTGTTTGCTTTTCTTTAAATAAGAGACTGTTAATAAGAAGATATATTGTTAATAAAGTTTTAATAGGAAACTATTTCTGTGTGATAGGCTATTTTTTTTCTTTAAACTATAAATCTAGAGAGAAAAAAAAAAAGTTATTAAATGGAAAAAAAGTTATTAATGGATGTTAAAAGTATCAAGAAATTTAGACCAACAGCACTGACAGATGTTTCTGAACTACATTATAACTCGTTATGAAAGTTTTGCAACAGTTCTCAATCTTGCAGGAACATAAGAGAATTTATTTCATGCCTTATTTAAGTGTCTTTTTGCGTAGGTGCCAGAAAATGGCTTCATATCCAAAAGCTTGCCTGTTTTTTTTTTAACTGTATTGGTCTAGCTAAAAATGTTACTCTCCCTGCCATTTTTGCCTTGAAGATATCCGTAAACCTTCACAGTTTCAATATTAGTGATTATTAGACACTTTAATATTTATAAAGCAATTATATACAGCCAAAGAGGAACTTAAATAATAAAATTCATTTAAGATGACAAGAAGCATGAAGTTCTTCATCCACATTCTTATGATCTTCCAAATACTCTACTTGAAACCACTTCTTTCCATTTTCTAAGTTCCAAGTTTAACAAAATCTGTGTACATAATGTTTCAATAATGAGGAAAACCTCTATAAAATTCAAAAACTATAACAAATATAAATTATTATCAATGAATAATGCATGTTACTACCAGACAAGAAGTGACAGACGATTACAAAGAAAAGAACCAATACACTTTGTTGTAAATGGCATCGGTTTCTGCTGTGCATACCTAAGTATGTTGGAAGATATATACTTATTGTTACAGGAGTTCCCTCCAGCAATCTTAATATTTGGAAACTGCTATAGTGCACTCTCATTTCAATTGAATGAATGCCATTCTTTGATATTCCTGTATAAGAAACAGAATCAGGAATGATTCTTTGAAATATAAACTTGTGTAATAATTTTGCATTCTTTCACGTTATTACTAGCCTCTACAACTGTATTACTTGTGCTTTCAGTAAACTGATAAAAATTTTTGCCATTTCATCTATAATGATAATGATCTCTAGGAAACAAAATACATAATTAAAAAATCATAAGCTGACCTTCAATGTATGTTTGACCAAAGTCTGGAATTTCTCTTTGAACTGAATCTGATAATTGTGTTCTGTGCTAGAGACGATCACGTACAGTCAGGACTATGCTGCAGCTTCCTTGACACAAAGCTACACAGTCAGTGTCACCAGTCTTCCATCCATGTGTAGGACAAGCCCACTTTCTGCATCAAGCTGAGTGAAGGTCTACATGAAGTCTTTTAGCAGCACCTACAGATTCCTGTTTTTTTTTTTGTTTGTTTTGTTTTGTTTTTCTCTCAGAGATAGCCACTTCTTTTTGTCACATTTTCTGCTTACTTAAATTTCTTTTTCTTCTCCATCATTATTAGTCCCCAACTTCAAGATGACCCATTTATTTCTGCCCATTTTTCTTTGTAGAGGGTTCAGAACCTCTAACTGAGAACCCAGGAATCAAACATTTTGACACATCTACTTGTTGGTTTGACACCTGGAATTTGATATATAAGTTCAGGTTGAGGAACTGGTATGTTCTCCAAAGCAGACTGCAGGCAACACACAAAAAGTTAATGGAAATATGTAATTTCTTCATACATCATCCCTTCTCATGGAGGAAAGTAGTTACTAGCTTATCTTTGTTCAACTCCTTAACCTGAAACTATTTGCTCTCAATAATTTATATTTGACTTTAATTACGTTTCAGTTCTAAGTTCCAATGAATTCTGATAGACCATATTACTGAAAACATTTGCTTAGTGTTTGCATCATTTAACCAAGGCTAGGGTCGATAAATATTAGCTAGCAGTAGGCCTACAGTCCTAATTTTTATTTTTTTTTTAATTCCTTCTGCTGGACTACAGTACTACCTGAAGCTATGACTTCAGTTTTTCCACTGCAACATGCTTAGCCACTGACAGACTAGGCTGTTGTATGGATAATACCCTTGCCAGAATTTTAAACCCTGCCCAGTGAGATTCAATTTTTATTGGACATTGGAATTAATAATGAAATCAGTTCTTAACTGAATTTAGCAAATCCCAAAGACCTTAAATTCTCTAATACTTGATTTTTTATTTTCCACTTGGAGTTTCTGAAACAAAATGAGAATAATATTAATAAAGTAGTGGAAGTAAACAAAACCAAGCATTAATATTGGATTAATATTAATGATCCAATTAATGGAGCAGTTTGTCATTCACTGATGGATCATCAGATTAGCCATAAAACATGCAACATGTTACAAAGAAGGGTTCAACATATCCACTATTTAGAATAAACAACTGATGTAGTGTATGCCTCCGTACCTGATGTACGTAGTGTATAAGTGAATGAGAAATTTGGAAGAAGCAATAAAGTAGAGTGAGCCAGAGCACAAGACGGTATGAGAGATGAAGAGGGACAATGTGACTGTGTAAGAAAAAGACTTGGGCAAGCACACAAGACTAAGCATGAAGAAGCACGTGTGAGAAAGACAGAGCAAGAGAGCACGTGCCCATGACTGAACACAAAGGAGCATATAGAAGACTGACGAACAGCAAGTGAAAAGGCAAGAGCCAAGACAATGAGAGACAGCAAGTGAGCCAGAGGTAAAATGAAGAGAGTGCGTAACAGAGGGCACACGGGGGAAGGGGTGCACACCCAATGATGGCATGAGAGCACAACAGAGATACAGAGCACAAGGTCTCTTCTCTGGTATCTCTTTTAAAAATCAGCACATTATAGCATCCAGATATTTTCTCATATTAGGAAAAATCAGGCAATGTTACCCACATGAGTGATCACCACTCAAACACTGTAACTTCACATAGCATTTGGCATGAAAGGCAAATTACTGGTTTGGAAGGTGGGGGGGTTAAATCTGACAGGGAGCTAACACACACACAAGTGAAAGAGGAACTCTTCACACGCTACTTTCGTGTACAAACAAGAATTTCATCACAGTGGAGCAAAAACATATAGTAGCAATAGCACAGGTGTCCTATGATCAGCAATATCAACAATAAAACCACAATCTTACCAAAGACAGGAGAGAATATTTAAGGTTTTAAAAACAGAGTCAAAAGTTAGTAATTATTTAAAAAAAAATGACTCACCCACTCACCTAGTGCATTTTAAATTGGAGAGCAAAGTTAGGAGAAAGACAGCAGCTGTCTCTTTCACCAATTACCTGCCAGTGCTAAAGTACTACATTTGCATCCACAAAATGCAATGCAAAACTAAATTTTACTGCATTAAGAGAACTGCTTAGTCTATCGCTTCACAGTTCAGAGAAAACATAGAAGACCCAGAACAGAATCTTGATGCACTTCTGTTTTAAAATGCAAGTCCTGACAACCTGACAATGTTTCATGTAGCCCCTTTATCTCAAAAAATTTATAATAATAATAAAAATTAAAATTAAAAATCTCTCTCTCATATGAAACTTGAGCTATCCCAGAATGTATTGTTTCATTTCCAGCACACATGAAATGTAACAAGATATTGCACTTTGGTTGCCTTTTAAAAACAAAAGCACAGCAGAACTCAACATTATCCATAATCCTTTCATTCACATATTTCCTCTCACCTCTTTCATTTTTTAATCAGAGAATTGAATTATTATTGGCCTTAAAAGGCTGATACTTTACCACATCTTGCAAAGTACAAAAGCAACTTTACCTTTTCCCTGCTGCAGCCTGCCTTTTGTTCTTCTTAGATTAGTCATTTTTAAAATCTTCTCCACTGTGAAATCAAACAGGTCGCGCAGGCAGGGCGAGCAGGAAGGGAGGAGAGCAACCCCCGCCCACACGAACGCCTCTTAACGACGGTCTTTAGCTAGGCGATAATGGTCTCCACAAGGCACGGAGCGCTCTGCAGGAGGTCGGTACACACCCAGACCGACTGCCCGTTAAAGAATGCAGCGGTTCAGGTCACCGGATGCAGGGAGTGTCAGAGCCTGCTGCTGCCGTCGGCGGGAGGCAGAGACACTGCGTGCGTGAGATGTGAGCAAGTGGATGACCTGATCCGCATGGTGGCGGAGCTCAAGGAGGAGGTGGAGAGGCTGAGGGCCATCAGGGAATGTGAGCGGGAGATAGACTTCTGGAGCAACTCCCTGCAGGGCCTCAAGGAGAGGTACCGGGGTGAGACACCCCAAATGGGGGTGGACCCCCTGCCCTGTCGCCGTCGGACAGAGGGAGGGGATCTGGGAGTTGAGGAGGAGTGGAGACAGGTCCCTGCGCGACATGGCAGGCGATGCCTGTAATACACAATAAATGTTTGTTCATTGTCTTTTGTAAAAACAAGGAGTTCTGTTTGAGGAATGGGAGTTGTGAAAACTCCCTGCTGAAGTAAGGAGCTGTATAATGCTTAGCTAGACACTATGAAAATTCCTTTGCTTAATGTAACAAAAAAGAGAACCCTCTCCCCTTCTCTCCTTCTGCATCTCAGTAGCCTCTTTTGTTCAAAAAACACTGCTGCAAAGTTCATGTAACCGTCTCCTGATAAGTTGTTAAACTAGTGTATCAACACCCTGCCTCCCTGTCTCACGCTGGGCCAACATGACCAAATAAAGAAAGAAGTTGAACCACAACGCCGAGGAAGACTACGGCCTTCATCTTCACGACCACCAGAGGGACAGAGACGACCCCCTAGCAACAGTGCGCGCAGTCGCAGAACATACCCGGACGTGCTGCGTAATCCTGAAATCACCAAGATATAAAAAGGGACCCTGGGGGGGGTGAGGTGCGCGCCGTTGGCGGAGCCGAGACTCCCCGGCCGCCCAGCGCTGTTTTGCTTGCTGTTGCTTACTCAATAAATTCCTTTCTATTATTAAAGCAATGCTCTCTGAAAAATTAATTAAGAGGGAGCTTATAACAAATTTGGTGCCGTGACTCGGATGAAGGCAATCTGATTGAAAGACCTTTGGAGGGGGCGCCCCGCTGATTTCAGCGGCCTTCGCTAGGACTACTTTCATTCAAATCCTTCACCGACGAACCCTAAATTCGGCAGCAAGCAAATAAAGCCGGCAACCCCTAGTAATCTTTGTGCACGAAGACCGAACGAAGACTCAGGAGTGAGTAAGTATAGGCCGGTGATCCGTTCGGTTGGGGTTGGGTATCCTGGAGCGTAGCGTTGTGAGACGTCCAATTGCGGACAAAGCGAGTGCAGACCCCTCGGTAGTGCGGTTCCCACATCCCGCGAGGGACTGGGCCACGAAAAGGGGGAAGCGATTTGTGTGTGTGTGTGTGACGGCGCTCCAGAAGATGGGACAGAAGAAGAGTAAGCCTTCTGGTCCCATGGGCAGGGTAACGTCTGATGTTAGGTTACCCTGGGATTAATGATTAAAAATTGGCAGGATTCCCCTTTTAGGCGGGGAAGCAATAAAGTAAAAATGATACATTATTGTGTTGAAGTTTGGGGTGGTAAACAGATTCGAGGAGACCACCTTTACTGGCCTGTATTTGGGTCCTTTGAAGATTGGGTTTGCCAGGCCCTAAATATTTATGTAAACTCAAAGGAACCTTTTAGTTTGGAAGAAAGTGAATATGGACATTTGTGGATCAGCTTGGAAACTCAAGCCGATTTATATCCTCTAAAAGAAAAAGGAGGGGATGGGAGGCAGAAGAAAAACCGAGAATTAGAGATCCCAGCCCCACTGTCTCCCTATATTTCACCACCACCACCTGCAGCCCCTCCGACTCCCGGGCTTCCTAATCCGCAACCCCAGGGAGACTCTGATAGCGACTCTGACTCTAGCGTTCAGGGACCAGTGACTAGGAATATGTGGCTGTCCCCATTAACTCTGGGGACGTCCGAGATTTTAAGAAAGAGACAGGAGGAGGGTAAGCGAGCTTTAATGGCAACTGGCACAATGTTTCCAGCTGCTGAGGAATAATTCTAACTGGAATAATAATTGTACATTGTATATTGTATATATAAAAGCCGGGGCATTTTTGTTCAAGTGTTCTTTTATACATATGTTAATATGTAAATATGAAAATATAAGAACTGCCATTGAGGTGTATGTTTAAGGGAACAAAATTTTCCCAGGCATATTATCGGTTCATCAGGTTTAAATGTTCCCGGTGTAATTGTCTACAGGCAGTTAATTTCCAGTGGTCTGATTTTACTTGTGTATCTATATATTGTGGATTTTGGAGGGATTGGGATTGACTAGTAAAGAGCTTCTAGGAAAACGGTGGAATATTAACCACTGCAGATTACAATAGGAAAAGTTCAAAGCAAAGAAATCCCGAGGAAAAGCCCCCTAGGATGTATACTAACACATTGAAGGGATATAGTGGGGTAAGAGGGTACAGAGAGTAAAAGAACCCTTATTAAATATTGTAATCAGTGGTGGCCACTTTATAAACTAGAGGATGGAGCGGAGTGGCTCCTAAATGGAAGTATTAATTATAACACCATATTACAGTCAATGTTGTTTTTGTGGAAAGAAGGAAAACAGGATGAAATGTTGTATATTGATGTTGTTTCAGCATCTTGGAGGGAAAAGGTACGGAATTAAGTTGGCCCCTGACTGAGCCTTTGATGTCGGCATTAGAAAAGTAAAGGCTAGAGAAAGATAAAGGAAGTGTTAAAAGGTTTGTTGAAAGTGTTAAAGGTATTCGAAGTTGAATGAGCAGGGAAAGGTGATGTAGGCATTATCTAAGTAACAGTCTAGAAGTTTTGGTATATTTTCATATTTGCTGTGGTGTTTGTTCAGTTTCCCAAGCATCAGGGAGGGGGGAACAGCCTGCTCCACCAGGGGCCTCTCCAGCGGCCGCAGGGGGGCTTCGGCTCCAGCGCCTGGAGCGCCTCCTCCCCCTCCTTCTGCACTGACTTTGGTGTCTGCGGGGGGGGGGTTTCTCGCTCTCCCAACTGCTGTTACTTGTAAAGTATCAGGGATTAAATTAACTAATGAAACCCTAAATGTGATGGGGGTAGAAGGGACTGGGATAACAGTGCCACTTTTGGGGGATACCAAGCTGAGACTAGGGGATAAAATGATCATTGGGCAATTACTGTATGTATCCAAGGCAGGGACTAACTTGTTGGGAAGGGATTTGATGATTAAATTGGGCATTCAACTAGTAAATTGTTAGACTAGAATAACAGTGTTATTAATGGAGTGCTCTCTGGCCCTGAGAGCAAACATACATGTATATTCACCTCTGACTGGAAAGACCCTGAAATGGGTGCGGAAGCAACAATATAGGTGGACAATTTTACCTCAGGGCTATACAGGGCCACCTATCTATTTGGGTAAATTCTAAAAAAGATTTTGGAGCAATTACAACCTCCCAAGGAGGTATTAATGTTACAAATATGTGGATCATTTTAAGGAAAATCGATACTCCCTGATGGGAGAGAAATGCTGAATAAAGTGATAATGAGGCAAATATTAACTGTTTTACATCAGAAGAGTCATTGGGAGGTGCAAGCAATGTGTGATGTTGTTCTAAGAAAGCATGTCTGTGTAGGAATATATACTTTAGGGAAGCACACATGTAGAGGATGTACTACTATATGTCAAAAGGTAAATAAAAAGGCCTTCTGTAACCTATCTAGAGGGGGACGGGAGCCAGGGCTTTGACCTTTCCAAAGTATACAGGTAGACTTTACTGAGTTACTTGTTTGTCCTAATTGACCACGTGACTGAATGGGTGTAAAGCTTTACTGCAAGGATCAAAGCAGGCCTTAGAGATTGAGTGGGATTTTCACAGCCCCTGGCACCCCTCCTCTTCTGGAAAGGAAGAGTGAATGAATGGTGAAATTAAGAAACAACTAACAAAACTTGTGCTGGAAACTAAGGCTTCTTGGGTAAAATGCTTACCCCTTGCACTGTTAAACATATGGACACAGCCCAGAACTGATGTAGGAATTTCTCCTTTTGAAATGCTATATGGTATGCCCTATGACTTGGAACTGCCACTTGATCACCCTCAATTCTAATTAAGACTTGGAAAGAGACTGCTTTAACACCACGATGGGGAAGGCCCCTATGTTGTTTTGCTTACCACAGAAACGGCTATTCGAACTGCGGAGAAAGGATGGACGCATGCCAGCCGTGTGAAAGGACCAATCCGGGAAGGTAAATGGGAGGCAGCTCCAGGCCCTGACGACTTGAAGCTGACACTAAGACGGACTCGATAAGTATTTTATATTATCTGTGTATCGTGGGAAGGGGAGGAGGCCCTGTTTCAAAGGCTCCCTAGTAGGTTCCCCTGAAGAACACTGCTGCTGCCAAGAAGAACCGATACCTTGTAGTTCGCTGCAACCGAACTGACAAGCGAGGCAGAGAAGTGAAAACGGTGGGGGACTGAGGGGCCGACAATTTAGATGGGCTCCAACCACCTCCTACGATACATGGGAGTCAGTATCATCATTTTGGTCAGCTATGGGTCTGCGCATCCCCATCAGCCTTTTAAATGGAGCTTGATCAGATGGAAGGATCAATTCGTCATCCAGCAAACAACGACAGCGGGTGCTCCCAGTTTCCGCATCACATTATGTGACCTGGTGTCAGTGCAGCCATGCTTTAACCGATCAGGATTTTATTTCTGCCCAAGTTCTAACCCAGGAAAGGGGTACTGTAATTACCCGAACATGTATTATTGTGCATACTGGGGGTGTGAAACCATTGCTATGGACTGGACACTCAGGGCTGGTCGGAATAAATTCTTACAAGTGGGATATGGGCCGCAAGGTTGTAACCAACAAGCAGGTCCCCGTTACAGGTGGTGAGGGCATGGTATAGGGTATACAGGAACCTTCCATGGAAATAAAGAAATTTGCAAGGTTCTATATATAAATATAACAAACTTGGATGATACTAGCTGGGTACTAGGAAAAATGTGAGGTGTCAGATTTTACAAACACAGAACAGATAGGGGAGGACTCATACTAATGAAAAGGAGGATGCTGATAGGCCCCAGGCAGTAGGACCAAATGAGGTATTGTCAGAAAATGTCCAGGGAATCCAGCCTGCGGAAAATACTACACTTCCAACCCTCGGCAGCCCTACGAGCTCAGGTAAAGCCGAGAATGATAACATAGCTGAGAATAACATATGGGGGGGTCATGAATGCCAGCTACAAATTATTAAACAAAACAAACCCAAATGTAACAAAACACTGTTGATTATGCTTTAGTATAAGGCCTTCATATTATGATGCTATCGGGAATCCTGGGGAGCCCTCCCGCACAAACGAGAACAGCCCTCTACATTGCAGTTGGGGAAAAGACATAAGGGTAACACTAACACAAGTCACTGGAGGTGGTAGGTGTGTGTGCACGGTTCCTAGTGGGAAGTGTCACCTATGTAATACCATGGAGAATGGAAAACAATCAGCCGAGTGGTTAATCCCAGCCAACAATGCTAGGTGGGTTTGTTTGTGAGTGGGCATAACTCCTTGTCTATCACTAAAACTCTTTAATGTGTCTCGTGATTTCTGTATACAGGTGATAATTATACCAAGGATTCTATACCACCCTGAGGATTATATGTACACCCAGACACAGTGGAAAGTCATCATCTGGAAAGATGGGAACCATTCACGGCTCTAACTTTGGCCACCCTAATAATCCTGGGAGGAGCTAGAGTGGGGACCAGGGTAGCCTCATTGGTTAAACAAAATCAAGAATTTACTTCCTTATGCATTGCTGTGGACGAGGACCTGACCCAAATTGAACAATCCATCTCGGCCCTGGAAAATCTATCAGGTTGCTTTCAGAGGTAGTGTTACAAAATCGTAGGGGATTAGATTTGTTTTTTTTTTTTTTTTTTACAACAGGACGGGCTGTGTGCAGACCCGAAAGAGGAATGCTGTGTGTATGCTGATCACACTGGAGAGGTAAGAGATACAATGGCAAGACCCAGGGAAGGGTTGAAAAAAAAAAAAGGAAACGGGAGAATGAAGCCCGACAGAGCTGGTACGAATCTTGGTTTAATTATTCACCTTGGCCTACTACTTTATTATCAACAATAACAGGACCTTTGTTGTTCTTAATAATAGCACTAACTTTTGGACCATGTATTTTTAATAAATTGATTGCGATTGTAAAGGGACATTTAGAAGCGGCACATTTAATGCTCATACATGCCAGATACGAGCCAATAAGTACCAATGAAGGAATCGAGGAAACATTAGTTCTTAGTAGCCAGGCATTGCAGAGCTTCAATGAACAAAATGAGTAACTAAAAGAAAAAGGAGGGATTGTAATACACAATAAATGTTTGTTCATTGTCTTTTGTAAAAACAAGGAGTTCTGTTTGAGGAATGGGAGTTGTGAAAACTCCCTGCTGAAGTAAGGAGCTGTATAATGCTTAGCTAGACACTATGAAAATTCCTTTGCTTAATGTAACAAAAAAGAGAACCCTCTCCCCTTCTCTCCTTCTGCATCTCAGTAGCCTCTTTTGTTCAAAAAACACTGCTGCAAAGTTCATGTAACCGTCTCCTGATAAGTTGTTAAACTAGTGTATCAACACCCTGCCTCCCTGTCTCACGCTGGGCCAACATGACCAAATAAAGAAAGAAGTTGAACCACAACGCCGAGGAAGACTACGGCCTTCATCTTCACGACCACCAGAGGGACAGAGACGACCCCCTAGCAACAGTGCGCGCAGTCGCAGAACATACCCGGACGTGCTGTGTAATCCTGAAATCACCAAGATATAAAAAGGGACCCTGGGGGGGGTGAGGTGCGCGCCGTTGGCGGAGCCGAGACTCCCCGGCCGCCCAGCGCTGTTTTGCTTGCTGTTGCTTACTCAATAAATTCCTTTCTATTATTAAAGCAATGCTCTCTGAAAAATTAATTAAGAGGGAGCTTATAACAATGCCCTCCCCTTCCGGCCCCACCTTCCCAGGTGCCCTTACAAAACAGGTTTGAGGCCCTGGAGATTGAGAGACCAGCAACTGAGGAAGAGATAGAAAGTGTTCCCAGGAGGATGCCTAGGGTGAGGAGGTCGACTCTACGCATCAGGACTGCCTCCACCAAGAAAGAAAGAAGGGTGATTGTCGTGGGAGACTCTATCCTTAGGGGGACAGAGGGCCCTATTTGTCGGCCTGACCCTACCCGTAGGGAAGTCTGCTGCCTCCCTGGGGCCAGGGTCAGGGACGTTGCCAGGAAGCTCCCCAACCTGGTACGCCCCTCTGATTATTATCCTCTCCTGATAGTCCAGGCGGGCAGTGATGACATTGATGACAGAAGCCTGAAGGCTATCAAAAGAGACTTTAGGGGGCTGGGACGGTTAGTGGACGGAGCAGGAGTGCAGGTAGTATTTTCGTCCATCCCTACGTTGACAGGGAGGGGTACGGAGAGGACAAGGAAAGCCCACCTGTTAAACACATGGCTCCGGGGCTGGTGCCTACGCAGAAATCTTGGGTTTTTCGACCATGGGGCAGTTTACTCAGCACCTGGTCTGATGGCCGTAGACGGGTCCCTATCCTTTAGGGGAAAAAGGATCCTGGGCCAGGAGCTGGCGGGGCTCATTGATAGGGCTTTAAACTAGGTAAGAAGGGGGATGGGGCTGAAGCAAGGACTGTTGGGGCTGTGCCAGGGGGAGCAATGGCAAGGCCGGAGGATAAGGTAAAGGCCCAGCTGAAGTGCATCTACACCAATGCACGCAGCATGGGTAACAAACAGGAGGAGCTGGAAGCCATCGTGCAGCGGGCAGGCTACGACTTGGTTGCCATCACGGAAACGTGGTGGGACCAGTCTCATGACTGGAGTGCTGCGATGCCTGGCTATAGGCTCTTCAGAAGGGACAGGCAGCACAGAAGGGGTGGCGGTGTGGCTCTCTATATTAGAGAGTCTTTCGATGTTGTAGAACTCGAGGCTAGGAATGACAAGATCGAGTCCCTTTGGGTTAGGATCGGCAGGGACAACAAGGCTAGTGTCCTGGTCGGGGTCTGCTATAGACCGCCGAACCAGGATGAGGAGACGGATGAGGAGTTCTACAGGCAGCTGACAGAAGTTGCGAAATCGTCGGCGCTTGTACTCGTGGGGGACTTCAACTTCCCTGACATATCCTGGAAGCACAACACAGCCCAGAGGAAGCAGTCTAGGAGGTTTCTGGAGAAAGTGGAAGATAGCTTCCTGACGCAGCTGATTAGTGAACCTACCAGGGGTGGTGCCCTGCTAGACCTTCTCTTCACAAACAGAGAAGGACTGGTGGAGGATGTGATTGTCGGGAACAGTCTTGGGCAGAGTGACCACGAAATGGTGGAGTTCACTATTCTTGGCGGGGCCAGGAAGGGAACCAGTAAAACCACTGTATTGGACTTTCGGAGGGCTGACTTTGGGCTGCTCAGGACACTAGTTGGTGGAGTCCCATGGGAGGCGGTTCTGAAGGGCAGAGGGGTCCAGAAAGGCTGGGCGCTCTTTAAGAGGCAAATCCTAATGGCGCAGGAGCGGTCTATTCCCATGCGCCCAAAGATGAGCCAGCGGGGAAGAAGACCAGCCTGGCTCAACAGAGAATTGTGGCTTGAGCTTAGGAAAAAAAAGAGGGTTTATAATCTTTGGAAAATTGGGCAGGCCACTAAGGAGGACTATAAGGATGTAGCGAGGCTGTGCAGGGACAAGATTAGGAAGGCCAAAGCTCATCTGGAGCTCAAACTGGCTACTGCCGTTAAAGATAACAAAAAACGCTTTTATAAATACATCAACACCAAAAGGAGGACTAGGGAGAATCTCCATCCTTTACTGGATGCAGGGGGAAACTTAGTTACAAGAGATGAGGAAAAGGCGGAGGTGCTCAATGCCTTCTTTGCCTCAGTCTTTAGCGGCAAAACCGGTTGCTCTCTGGATACCCAGTACCCAGAACTGGTGGAAGGGGACGGGGAGCAGGATGTGGCCCTCACCATCCACGAAGAACTGGTTGGTGACCTGCTACGGCACTTGGATGTCCACAAATCGATGGGGCCGGATGGGATCCACCCAAGGGTACTGAGAGAACTGGCAGAGGAGCTGGCCAAGCCCCTATCCATCATTTATCAGCAGTCCTGGCTATCCGGGGAGGTCCCAGCTGACTGGCAGTTAGCAAATGTGACGCCCATCTACAAGAAGGGCCGGAGGGCAGACCCGGGGAACTACAGGCCGGTCAGTTTGACCTCAGTACCAGGGAAGCTCATGGAGCAGATCCTCTTGGGAGTCATCATGCGGCACTTGAAGGGCAAGCAGGTGATCAGGCCCAGCCAGCATGGGTTTATGGAAGGCAGGTCCTGCTTGACGAACCTGATCTCCTTCTACGACAAAGTGACGCGCTGGGTGGATGAGGGAAAGGCTGTGGATGTGGTCTACCTTGACTTCAGCAAGGCTTTTGACACCGTCTCCCACAGCATTCTCCTCAAGAAACTGGCTGCTCTTGGCTTGGACTGGCGCACGCTTCGTTGGGTTAGAAACTGGCTGGATAGCCGGGCCCAAAGAGTTGTGGTAAATGGAGCCAAGTCCAGTTGGAGGCCAGTCACTAGTGGCGTCCCCCAGGGCTCGGTGCTGGGGCCGGTCCTCTTTAACATCTTCATCAATGATCTGGATGACGGCACTGAGTGCACCCTCAGTAAGTTTGCAGATGACACCAAGCTAGGTGCGTGTGTCGATCTGCTCGAGGGTAGGAAGGCTCTGCAGGAGGATCTGGATAGGCTACACCGATGGGCTGAGGTCAACTGCATGAAGTTCAACAAGGCCAAGTGCCGGGTCCTGCACCTGGGGCGCAATAACCCCAAGCAGAACTACAGGCTGGGAGAGGAATGGTTGGAGAGCTGCCAGGCAGAGAAGGACCTGGGAGTGATGGTGGACAGTCGGCTGAATATGAGCCAGCAGTGTGCTCAGGTGGCCAAGAAGGCCAACGGCATCCTGGCTTGTATCAGAAACACTGTGACCAGCAGGGCTAGGGAGGTGATCGTCCCCCTGTACTCGGCTCTGGTGAGGCCGCACCTCGAGTACTGTGTTCAGTTTTGGGCCCCTCGCTACAAGAAGGACATCGAGGTGCTTGAGCGGGTCCAAAGAAGGGCGACGAAGCTGGTGAGGGGCCTGGAGAGCAAGTCCTATGAGGAGCGGCTGAAGGAGCTGGGCTTGTTCAGCCTAGAGAAGAGGAGGCTCAGGGGTGACCTTATTGCTCTGTATAAGTACATTAAAGGAGGCTGTAGCAATGTGGGGGTTGGCCTGTTCTCCCGTGTGCCTGGTGACAGGACGAGGGGGAATGGGCTAAAGTTACGCCAGGGGAGTTTTAGGTTAGATGTTAGGAAGAATTTCTTTACTGAAAGGGTTGTTAGGCACTGGAACGGGCTGCCCAGGAAGGTGGTGGAGTCACCATCCCTGGAAGTCTTCAAAAGACGTTTAGATGTAGAGCTTAGGGATATGGTTTAGTGGGGACTGTTAGTGTTAGGTTAGAGGTTGGACTCGATGATCTTGAGGTCTCTTCCAACCTAGAAATTCTGTGATTCTGTGAAATACAATTAGATAACATTTCATTTACTGGGGCTAGCATCCTTTATTATATTAACATCATGCTCAAATTTTTATTCTAAAGTTTATTTTAAAAAATCCATTATTTCTAATGATAAAAGAACATAAAGTGAAGGCATCCAGTATCTACCACACTGTGTTGGGTTTATGAGGCAAGGTTTTGGCAGAGATTGCCCTCCAGACTGTGGAGAAGACCACAGTGAAGCAGTCCTCCTGCAGACCACGGAGGCCCCTGCAGCAGTTGGTTGTGCTCTGAAAAATGCTGCTGCCCATGGAGAGCCCACACAGGTGTTTTTTTGGCAGAACTGTGGCCCAAGTTGGGCCCATGCCTGAGCAGTCTGCTGCTGGAGGACTGCACCCCACTGGAGCGTTCTTGAAGAATGGCAGCCAGGGAGAAAGGGGAACTTGTTAGGAGGAAGGAGTGACAGAGGCTACCTGTTACGAAGAGACCACAACCTCCACTGCCAGCCTCTCACACCATTCAGGGCTCAGGGTGCTGAGGTGGAAGAGTTGGGAGTGAAGTTGAGCCTGGGAAGAAGGAGCAGGTGAGGGGCAGCTGTTTTTGTTTTGTTTCTCACCACGCTTCTCTATTTTTACTTTACAATAAACTATAATAAATTTCCCCTAGTCAAGGGTTTTTTGGCCATGATGGTAATTGGTGATTTCCATGTTCTTATCACAGGTTAGGAGCTTTTCCACCCTGCCCTGTCAAGGACAGGGTGTGGGAGGCTGGAGGAGGCTAGGTGGGCACCTGGCAGTTGCCACGGTCAAGCTGTTTTACTGGTAAATAATATTCATGGTGTATTTGGGTGACCCCTGAAGAGACACTCCAGAATACAGACCCAGGTCTGTATTTCCATGAAAAATACATGCCAAAACAAGCTCATTTTAAAAATCTTACCCCCTTTGCAGAAACATACCTGTCTCTAAAGGGAAAGAGGAAAAAAACAAAGAATTAAATGAAGCATTTGCCCTGCCAATAACCATTATTTATTAATGGCAACACCTCACACATAGTCTGAATTAATCATATTGCTTACAGAGTTTGCATTTACTGCAAGGTAAGTTTTAAATTTTTATAGATGGTTAAAATACAAATGTATCCTAAATTCTCAGAAAGTTGCAAGCATAGAGGAGTAATGACTCTAAATTTCTTTACGAGCATTACGTGGGCAAAAATATATGCTGGGTTTTGACTGCGGATTGGATTCTCGTTAGAGAGAATACTTTTCTTCTTCTTTTTTTTTTTTTTTTTTTTTTTTTTTTTTTGAGCAGAATAATAAGGGTGTATTCTTATAGCTCCCTTTCTACCTCTACAATTACTTTAAAATGTTGTGAAGACTCAGCTTCTCAGCACAAGCTAAATAGGCAGTTCTTTGCCAAGATCCCTGTCCATTGTGCATTCATGAAAGCAAACATGAATGCCATTGATCCCAGCAGGAAGGCTTGCAGGCTTGACACACTCTGTGCCAAAGCAAGGGCTCTAATTAGTGATCCTTCCAGCTGGACAGTAAAGGCCTTACCCTTCCTTAGGGAATAATAAGACAGGCCATGTCTGAAGTCCCCAAGTAAGCTTTATAGAATAGGGAGCATGCAGAGAACTGCATTAAAGGCACTAAACCAGCCGACACAGGTGACCGAACAGTGAACTGTGCACTTGGCAATGAACAGAAAAATGCCTGCTACACAAGCATCATCTGGTCTTTGGTTCCTCCTGTTTGCCTGAATTACTGTCAGAATTCAAAGGACTGTAATGGATGGCGCAACTATTTAAAAGAAAGCAATAGATTTGTTGCAACAGTGATAGTTTTGAATATCTTCAAACCTTTTCTTCAAAAACAATGCTTGTTGACAATATAACATACCAATTCATAACATCACCATTCTTTGCAGAATAATGATAAAAAACTCATTAGCAGTAACAGGCTTTGAAAAATAGGCAGCATGTGTAATTTCAGCACTTCAAAACTGTTCGCAATAAAGTCACTTTTAATTATATTTCTTTATAAAGAAAAATTATCTAAAGGATTAAAAATAGAAAGTCCTTTCATAGTAAAGATTACTAGCACTAGACTGCAAACACTGTAACCAGAGAAAAGCACTTGTACATATATGCAAAGTGTACATCTAGGTTTCTGTATATAAAAGATCTTATACAACTTCTTTTATTGCATTGCTGCTTCAGAATTCTGACAACCACAATATTCAAAACGAGAGTTTCACTGAAAAAGCAGGATCTACTGAAAACAGTGGCTTATTTAAACATACTTTACATATAAGCGCATGAAATGTATAAAGAAGCATTGACATCTTGAAAGATTACAATGCCAAAAATTGCGTGAAGCTACAGTAGAAAAAAAATCCAAATGGTATATGCATATCCATTGTATACATCAATTATCTATTAACAAATTCCCAACATAGATAAATTCCTCCTCTGTTCAAAAATAAAAATAAAAAAATCATAAGTTAACACTTTTAAAAATAAACGAGAACGTACAAGTTTACACCCTTCTAATCCAACCACATTTGCTTTTTGAAAGCAAATGCAAATTCTAAAAGTGAAATATTAAAAGTATTTAAAAACGAAAATTTTTCACTTAGAATTATTATCCTACCTTGAGAACTGCAGTTTCTTTAGCCAAGCAAAATGCTTGGTCCTTCTGATGTTTGTTCCATTTTCACATCAAGTGGATATTAATTTTAACTACTAGCTTTCACTGAGAATCTTTCATTCTTGAAGAGAAATAAGAAAATTACTTATTGAAAACAAACAAGTCTCATTTCAAGATAGCAGCTTTTAGCCAATAGTTTTCTGATTTTCTACCTTTTGTTTAATACTGGTTATTCTTACTTGCCTGAAAGACTGCTACGTTTCTCTTATCAGCGACATTATTCTATTTTTTCTAAAAATAAGATTGAAAAAAGAGAGGAAGAAAGGCTGTAAACAAAAAGCTGTAGAATACAAAGGCAGTTAAAAGTTGGCTTCACAGCTCCTCAAAATAAATACTGAAGGATTATGATTCTGTAACCACAATCAGGATCTTTTTTACATCAAAGCTAGAGAAAAAGTAATGATATTAGTGCTTTGGACTCTAAATGGAACATACTGTTATTGCTGGGCAATAACTGTCCTTGTGCTGAGTGACAAAAAAAAAAGGGGAAAAGGCGCACTTCCCCTCCCACATTCCCTGTATATCTCTAAAAATAAAGGACAGGTGAATATTCAAGGTGAAAATCAATATAATTTTTAAGATAGCCAGGAAGCCTTTAAATTACCTGAAGCACATTCTGTGCTCATTTAAAGAACATTCTGTATGCAGGCTGTAGTAAGAAAAGTATCTGTAGAATTAAGCAAAAGATCAATGAACAAATTTTCAGTGTACCACAAACACAAAGAATTCATAATGTAATAGTTATAAAACAATTGACTTTATGATTGTTTAATATTATCACAGGCTCATAGAGATGTATATTCAAGGTATTATAAGGTTGCATTAAAGAAGGTCACATTAAAGTGAGGACAATAGCTCTGAATCTCAAAGGATTTGGTCTAAGAATGTATTGGAAAACGAGAGATTCATAATAGTTTTTTCAGCCTGTTTTAGCATGTTTTCTAATACCATGAAGTCTTATGACATATTTAAAGTCAGTTTAAAGCTTATTTTTCTTCATTAAGACAATAAAGTGTGTTTTTCCTACATTCATGCTATCTCTAGCACTTTGGTTTGCACTTCCGGATGCAGCCCAGCTAGTATGCATTTTCTTCTACATTCACTAATGAGGTGGTACAAAAATAAAAATAAAAATCAGGGAATAAATTAGGAGACTAAAATGCAACCTACAGTGAGATGCAATCTACAGGTGGAAAAACATAAAAATTGAGAAGTATGTCAGCGTAAATTCATAGAATCATAGAATATCCTGAGTTGGAAGGGACCCTTAAGGATCATCAAGTCCAACTCTTGACACCGCACAGGTCTACCCAAAAGTTCAGCCCATGTGACTAAGTGCACAGTCCAATCTCTTCTTAAATTCAGACAGGCTCGGTGCAGTGACCACTTCCCTGGGGAGCCTGTTCCAGTGTGCAACCACCCTCTCTGTGAAGAACCCCCTCCTGATGTCAAGCCTAAACTTCCCCTGCCTCAGCTTAACCCCGTTCCCGCGGGTCCTGTCGCTGGTGTTAATGGAGAAAAGGTCTCCTGCCTCTCGACACCCCCTTACTAGGAAGTTGTAGACTGCGATGAGGTCGATTGTTAATTGATTGTTAAGTGATTGTTATGCTCTGGTAAAAGACGTATTCAAGTGGAGAGAATATCTGTCCAGGCTTGGAGTCAATCATATGCAGTCAGTAGAACCTGGCTCAAATAACAAAACCAGTTTCTGACACTAGGTCCTTACTGCTTCAAAAATGAGCAGCTACGTTCATTTGATGCTAGACACTGCCCCTCTGGTAGTCTACCCAGGGCCTAGAAGGGACATACCTCCAATCTCTAATGACCTAATAGGTGGGCTGGCAGGAAACTGGCCATCCAGAAAATGACAGGTCCAAGTTTGAGGTTTGATAGGAAGGTTTTGAGAGCTCTCACTTTGTCACAGCCTGCCAGTTTTCTATACCCAGGAGAGAGCTCTACTCTTTTTCTTCTCATGGTTTTATTCTCCATCTGAACACATAGAAACTGGCTTCAAAGTCTCAATTCTCCCCACACTGTGATCAAATAAATGAAGTAGTATCGAGGCTCATTCTGATCTCTCCACTCTAATTTATGTACCAGAGCTCTCTAAATGGCATCTGACAGACAAACTCCCTCTGCACCCATGTCTCTGGCTGGACAGCAATTCAAATTCAAATAATAATAATAATAGTAATAATAATAATAATAAAGCTCTCTGTCTTTCCTTCCTTTTTTGAGAACTAAGCAGTTATCACAATGACAAAGAAAAATGACTGCCCTCCTTAAGACATATGCAAACAACAGATGATTGATGATTATAGAATTTGGCTTACAGAACCTTAGTAACCAGTCAGAAGAACTGCCAATGGCATATACATGTATACAATTTTACCACATGGCATCAACTTGTACCCACCTCTGACTGCCACACACCTTAAGTTAGCACCACTCAGTCTGCAGGAAGGGGCTGTTACCTGCCTTTAATGTTAAATGTTTAATGTCTAAAAAACACACTACCGTGTATAGAACTTGTTGGAAGTCTCTCACCAAACATAAGAAACTTAACTAGCTTAGCAAACGAGCCAACCTTTCAGACTTTATGTTTATCCCTACTAATGAGAGCAGTACCACCACGATGAGGCAGAGCTGAGAAGCCTGCATGTGTGGAAAGAAACCTCACTAATGTACTGCACGAGCACTAAGCTTTACATACTGCTCAACATGAGCATTAAAATAATGGTGTGCTTTGCAAGCCCTATAGTTTTTAACAAATAAAAGAATCTGAAAAGCTGAATTAGTAAGTATTTTAGGAAAGACTTAAGTGTTAAATATTCTGTATCACTGAATTAAAGCTGAAAGGTTCCCATGTTATCCACTCTAAAAATATCCACTACCCTGCTTTACAGCCTTTTGGAGGCTGTTTTCAGCTACGATGGGGGAATAGACCCCAGCTAGACCTCACACATATCAGACAAGCCTCAACTCCAATGCAAACGGAGCTGTCTGACCACCAACTAAGGCTCATGAAGTGACTAAACACTTGACAAGTGCCAAATGCTGATCTAAAATTCCAGATATAAACATGTAGGTAACATAGAGCCACCACTGTGGGCTCTTTATACATACAGCAATTACTTTTTTTTTTTTTTTTTTTTTTTTTTTTTACTAATTCACACACCGTAGCAATTACCTAAACTATAAACTTTAACTCTCCCACAATCTATTCCCTTTAGGTTTATTACTAATTTTCATTTGAAATGGAACACCTGAAGCAATAAAACTGCTAAGCATTCATATCTATCTTGAGAACAGTAGTTTCCTAAAACTACTATGAAAGAGCCCACTATATGAACTGCACTGTTCAAACCTTACACTAACCTACAGCTTTTGGGGATTTATAAAACTCCTTGCAGAAGAGAATGTGTGTTGAGGGATTTCTTGAAACAGCAAAAATCCCATGGCTTGCTGTAGCTGAGCAAACCAAGCTACCAGGGCAACTATGAGAAGTTCCCATGACAGTGTTCCCACATCGCCCAATTGAGGGATTCAGAAAAATATTGTTACCAGTAGCTGGCTTCAAGGACAAGGTCTATGTGACTGCTAATCACAAGGGGGTTGTTTTCTTGCAGGTGGGGTTGTTTTCTTGCAGTTGTTTGTCTGAGTGCTTTTGACCAATAATCTTGTGTGAAACACTGTCCACCCCTGTTAAGTTCTCTATAAAAGTTAGGCTATTCGGGCAATAAAATGGAGCATGATCTGACTCTACTGGTGTCTGTCGTGCTTTCGGCCGTGCTTCCTGCAACATATGGCGCCCGAACAGGCTGAGACCTGAACAGGACCTGAACAGACATCGCACTGGAGCAGGACATCGCAGCCGAGCACGGACATCGCAGCGGCGCCGGGGCAAACATCGCAGCGCAGCGGGACACCAGCGGCGCCGGCACATCCGAACGCAGGTAGACCAGGAGACCAGCGGCGCCGGGACCGGCGGCGCCGGGACCAGCGGCGCCGCGATCTCGCCGCGCCGTCGGGACTTCGGAGCGCCCATCCGACCGGCGCTTCAGCAGACCGGACACCGGCCCGGAAACACGGTACACAGGCCTCACGGTGAGACGCGGTACTCCCGCTGAGAGACGCGGAAAACGGTGGGACACGGGGTTTTGCGGCGAGACGTGGAGTTGCGGAGGGCCGCGGGAAACGGAGTCGCGGCGGGACGTGGAATTGCGGAGGGCCGCGGGAAATTGACGTGATCACGGTGCGATGCGGGACATCCGAGATCGAGTTGCTACGGGAGACCAGAGGCATCAGTGGACAACGGCAGCCGACCCTCACCGTGTGGCGAGTCGGCACAGAGCAGAGGGGCGGACATCAGGACCCTGCAGCCTGTCTGACGTAACCATGGAGGCAGCGGCGGCTGTGCTGCTTCTCTTTGGCATTCTTTTTATAAGAGGTTTATCTTGCAATGCAAAAAAGACTATTCGTCCCCAGATCGGTGTTATAACTATGTTTCTGGATAACATTCCGTGGGGTTGCCTCATTCTACGGACTATTAATAACGATTTAGCTCTATTGCAGGGCAGGAGTGCAGAGACGCGGATTACACTGCCAAATGACCACCAGCAGGCTCGTTCACAAACAGCTTCTAGGATTGCAGCTGGCACTGCCTGCAGCCGTATAGCAGACGTTACACTCTCTTTCCTAACTAGTAATAATGTGTCTCATCCATTTGTGGTGAATGGTCAGTGGCAAAAAGAAAAGGGGGAGAGTAAGGGGCGGCAAAGACAGAAACGGTACCAGGAGGATGCCACTGACACTGACAGCACGGGTAATAGGAGTAGTATAAGTGACATAGGTGCAGGGCGGCGGCAGGCACTGCCGCGCTGTGGGGCATTCTGCCTGCTGCTCGCCCTCACCTGCTTGTGCACTGCTGCCGACAGTGCTAGAGCAAAATGTGAAGACTGCTCAGATGGCAGTGATGAGAGTGCTTGTGTGAAGAAGACGTGTGCTGAATCTGACTTTGTGTGCAACAGTGGTCAGTGTGTGCCAAACAGATGGCAGTGTGATGGGGATCCGGACTGTGAAAATGGGTCTGATGAGATTGCTGATCTGTGTTATATGAGAACATGCCAGGTAAATGAAATCAGCTGTGGTCCTCAGTCAACCCAGTGTATCCTGGTGTCCTGGAAATGTGATGGTGAAAAAGACTGTAACAGAGATCCTGATTGCAAGGATGGAAGTGATGAAATTAACTGCCCTTCTCAGACCTGCAGGCCAGACCAGTTCAGATGTGAAGATGGGAACTGTGTCCATGGGAGTAGGCAGTGCAGTGGTGTGAGAGACTGTCTGGATGGCACTGATGAAGCAAACTGTAACGATGTTATTCAGTGCTCAGGACCTGGCAAATTCAAGTGCAGAAGTGGAGAATGCATAGATATCAATAAAGTGTGTAACCAGCAGAGAGACTGCAAGGACTGGGGTGATGAGCCCCTGAAGGAATGCAACATACATGAATGTGACTGTCCAGCTGGGTTTGAGTTTGTAGACAAGAGAAACTGTGGAGATATTGATGAATGTCAAAACCCTGGTATCTGTAGTCAAATCTGTATCAACCTGAAAGGTGGCTACAAATGTGAACGTAGCCGTGGCTATCAGGTGAATCCTGCTACAGGAACCGGGAAAGGGCCATACTGGTACAAAAACACAAATAACACCTGTGATTACAATGATGCTGTTAAGCAGGGTTTAGGGGTTTGTAGCATGGAGACAAGGGGTAACAACTACAGTGTTTGGAACAAGTGTACGGCTTTGGCCTTACCTCCTGATGTGCTTGTGATTTGTGGGGATGGGGCCTGGCAAGGCATCCCTGCAAATGCTATCAGATGTCCATGTTACTTAGATAAACTCATTGTATTTGCTCCTAGCTTGCTACAGTTGCGTGAGATCACCAGACATAAATGGGCATTGCTTGCATCGGATTGCAATGATAATGTTGAATTGTGTGGGGTTGCAGCTAGAGCGGCATTAGCAATTTCAGTGCCTGGAGTGGCATCTGCGGCCGCACGTAACAACTTAGAAAAATTGGAATGCTGGGCCGAGAGGCAAGCCTATGCCACGACAGAGATACTTGAGGAGATGTTACCAGATCAAAATAGTCTGCGACATCTGCTTTTACAGGGTCAAGCTGCTATTGACATCTTGCTTTTGGCTCAAAGGAATGGGTGTGAGGACTTTAAGGGAATGTACTGTTTAAACCTTTCTGATCATAATGAGCCAATTCACAAATCCATTACTTTCCTGAAAGAGCATATGAGAAAGATTCAGTATGGTATCAATCCTTTCAATCAATGGTTCACTGACTTGTTTGAAACAAGGTGTAGATGGTTGCTGGGTTTAGTCACAAGGGGATTAAGGATTTGGTTTATGGTGGTGGTAATCATCGTTGTGTGTTGTAAGTACAGCTATAGAGTCACTTGTAAAACTGCTGTGTCGGGCTTGGTTTGCTCAAAAGAAGAAGGGGGAATTGTTGAGGGATTTCTTGAAACAGCAAAAATCCCATGGCTTGCTGTAGCTGAGCAAACCAAGCTACCAGGGCAACTATGAGAAGTTCCCATGACAGTGTTCCCACATCGCCCAATTGAGGGATTCAGAAAAATATTGTTACCAGTAGCTGGCTTCAAGGACAAGGTCTATGTGACTGCTAATCACAAGGGGGTTGTTTTCTTGCAGGTGGGGTTGTTTTCTTGCAGTTGTTTGTCTGAGTGCTTTTGACCAATAATCTTGTGTGAAACACTGTCCACCCCTGTTAAGTTCTCTATAAAAGTTAGGCTATTCGGGCAATAAAATGGAGCATGATCTGACTCTACTGTGTGTCTGTCGTGCTTTCGGCCGTGCTTCCTGCAACAAATGTGCAGCATTTGTACACTTGGCATGGATTCTGCTATTCATTAGAAAAACTTTATAAACACTGAGTTTTTTCTGACACCACAATGATCATTCATGTACATACACATACACATGCATGCATATAAAATGGGTGAAACCTATAATGCTTAAAAATACAAAAAATTGAATGTACTTATGTGTATTCTTCATGATGTCAGCCAGGTCCTTAGAAGTATACTGACCAGTCAAAAATAACAGTATTTTTTACAGTGCTTATTAACAGTTACATCAGTACAGACTTCTAGAGAAGTTTCATGGTTAAACTTCTGACTTTAAGATCACATTTTGTTTTTTGCTTTTTTGTTTGTTTGAACTGTTCGTCTGTTCATGCTGAAATTTAAGATCTGATTTCACAAATTCAACTTTCCAGATGCCTTAAGAGCCAAGAATTAAATTCTGGATAGCCTTACTGTCCACTATATTATGCATATATTGAAACAGCCCGCCTCTTAATTAGCTGATTATACAGGGAGTTAACATCCCCTTTTTTTGCATGGAGTTACCTCATTTGGATACTCACGTTGCAGTCACATATTCCTCATGTTTCTAGCAGAAATACTTTATAGACTAGTCCATATAGGCAGCTTATAAGAAGGACTACACGAGGACCTACATGAGAAACCAGAAAATAATTTCTCTGCCATGCCATCTTGCAGGACGGAGGGGGAAGGAACCACCACCAAAAAACACTTCAGTTTCATCTCTAAAACACTGCCGCCCCCCAGAGGCAGCGTTTCGCGAGCTGCAGCTCTGTCAGCTAAAATTTGCAAAATTCGAGCAAAATTTGAGCGCCTGAGAAACATTGCTGGGCGTTTTCGCGTTAACCGGTGCAGACAGAGGTAACCGTGATAACATATAATGGAAAACCAGCCTCCGTGAGCAACATCACACCGCAGGTTAGACATGATTTGTTCCCAGGTATTGCTACCTAACCACACACGGATGGGATGGCTGCAGCTGTATTTCTGCCTCTTTGGGCCCCGGTATTAGTTATGGCAATAACGGGGTGTCACGGCGAAGAAACGTGTCCGCCCCGGGACTCGAACCCGCAACCCCCGGGTCTGGAACCGCCCCGCCCCGCCCCACTGCCCTCTGCGTGCGCACCGAGCGGGGCTGCCAGGCGCATGCGCACTGGGAGCCTCCACCCCCCCCCCCCACACCCCCTCATGGCCATGGGCGGTGGCCGCGCATGCGCAGTTGCAGCCGGGGGCAGCGCTCTGGGTGTCTGGTGCCGTGGGTGGTGTTCCCACTGGATCGGTCTGGGCAGATACACACGCAACCCCATTAACTCTTTTAGAGTAGAGCGAGGAGTTAAGCCATCACCTTAAGGCTTATTCTGTCTCGATTCGTAGAGGCTTGTTTTGTCTCTATTTTGAGTTGTAAGTGACTTTGCTACCGGCTCGGTATGCGAAGATACTTCGGAGGACACGCGTCTCTATGTAGCTGCCAGGACCCAAAACAGGCTCCGCCGGTAGGGCGAGGTAGGGGAGAGGGGGGCGTGCGCATGCGCGGTGCGTCCGCGTGAGGCCGGCCAGGCCTGTGAGGGGGGTGCGGGCGCGGCCGCCATGGGGAAGCTGAACGTGGCCGTGCTGCGGTACCTCAGCGGGCAGCAGTTCAGGGTGCTCACCGCGGTGAGACGGGACGGGACGGGGACAGGGGAAGGGAAAAGGGAAGGGAAGGGAAGGGAAGGGAAGGGAAGGGAAGGGAAGGGAAGGGAAGGGAAGGGAAGGCGCAGCTCCCCCCCTCCCCTCCCGTCCCCTCCCCGCTGATGCCGCCGACCGTTCCCTCTCGCCCCCCGGCAGGTGGAGATGGGCATGAAGAACCACGAGATCGTGCCTGGCAGCCTGGTGGCGCCCATCGCCAGCCTGAAGCACGGCGGCTGCAACAAGGTGCTGCGGGAGCTGGCCAAGCACAAGCTCCTGGCCTACGAGCGGACCAAAAGTGAGTGTGGGGCCTGCGCTGGGAGCCTCCTCCCGGCCCTCCCGGTTCTTCAGCGCCACAGAAGTGCGGTAGCTTGGTCATTCGGGTGTCCGGGGCGTTTGTGAGCCCCGTCTCGCCATGGGGCTAGCTGGGGAATGTGAACTCCTTCAGCAACAAATGGTGTTGGTGATTTCTGAAATTCATGGATTCGTTCGTCCAAATTCGTGGATAAAATAAATAATTGTTAGCTAAGGTAGTATTTAAGTTCACATAGGGATCAGCCCAAATGTGTTACAGTCTTACAGCAGACAAACTGGAGCGGACTGCAAAAGCCTTATACCTTCAGCCGGTCAGGAACGATCACTAAAGTAGTATTTATTCTGTCCCATTCTGTTAGTAGCGTTGGATTTCCTTTAGTCTTGCACTTGCATCTGGCTTTGCAAGCACAATGTGGGAGTCTTCATGAAATTCATCTCCTTTTTGTCTCCGTTTTTCAGACCATTAAGGTTTGGTTTAGGTCTTTGAAACAATCCTGAATCCTTGCCGTGTCTCCTAAGTAATCATCTTTCAAAGTAATCCTATGCAATTTGAACCATTGTCACTGCCTGCGTTACCAAGGGGCTAACAAAATGTCTGCTTTTTATCCAGTTAGTTTTCAAAAGGCTTGCACGAATTTAAACTTACTGTCAAGTTGGGTTGATACTAGCCAACAGTGAAAATACTATTTGAGTGTTGTGTACCATAAGCAGGAAAAAAAAAAAAAGAGAGACCAAAATGAAACTTCTTTTAAAAGAAACACATGCATAATATGGAATGAAATGTTGTGTAATTTATTTTTTCCTAGCTGTCCAGGGCTATCGGTTAACTAATGCAGGATATGATTACCTTGCCTTGAGAACTCTGTCTTCCCGGCAAGTCATCAGTTCTGTTGGAAACCAGATGGGTGTTGGCAAAGAATCAGGTAATTTAAAAAAGTGTTTTCAGTATATAATTTTTTTTTTAGAAGAAATGGGTCTGTATTTTTGTTAATTTGTTGGAAACTTGGTGAATTTACCTTTGGATAGTCATATCAGTTAATCTGTCAAACACCAAAATTTATGGTCACTTCAAGTTCTGTGTGAGTCTTGACTACATCTGATTTTTTTCACAAGTGTTGTTCCACTTTGACCATTTTGTACAATTCTTGGATGGTTCCTTAAAAGGTATTTTGCAAACAGGTGACAGTTGTCTTGTGACTTGCAAAGAATTTTGAAGCCTTCTGTCAAAAAGATTAACATCAAATGTTTCATCCCACCTAAAAAAAAAAAAAAGTAATATACAGTCCAAACTATTGGAGTGCTATCTTGGTTTCTCATGCTCATATGTTGATTGTAATTTGGCACAGCATGTCTTTTGTCATTAAAAAATGACGAAAAAAAAAAAAGAGGATTATTGGGGACAAATGGTAAAAATGAAACATAGCCAATTGCTAACACTGTTTTAAAGTAAGAGGTACCTTGAGTTTTCTGTCCAGTCAGGAGAAGTCTTTTCTAGTGTGCCATTAAGTTACTTCTTATCCCCTAGTCTGAAATATGTTTCAGATCAGATGGATGGTTCAACCAGATGATCTTGGAGGTCTTTTCCAACCGTAATGATTCTATGATATTCTACTAGTGGAGCAGCATAATCTCTTCACCAATGACTTGTTCTTGTTCAGATTTGTAATACATAATATACAAATTTGGTTGTCTTTTCTGTTAAAAGAAGTGTAGTAGACTTTGCTATTCCAGAAATAGCAGTTACAAGAAGTCAAGTAACCGATTTCTCACTGCACTGTTGCATTATATACCTGTCAGATACCATTTATTTCTCAGATCTGTGCTGCTGTTTTTTCTCCTAGATATTTATATTGTTGCAAATGAAGACGAGCAGCAGTTTGCAATGAAATTGCACAGGCTTGGAAGAACTTCCTTTCGCAGCCTGAAAAATAAGCGTGACTACCATAAGCACAGGCAAAAAATGTCATGGCTGTATTTATCCCGGCTAGCAGCAATGAAAGAGTTTGCCTACATGAAGGTAGGTGGTTGTTTGCACCATATTAACAACGATGTAATAGTCTGGAATGTACTTCTCAGATTATCTTCTCATCACTTCATATTTGCAGTATATGTTAGGATGTATGCTTTTTATTTGTTTTTTTTTAGTGGACTTAAAGTATACATTTCAGAGAATGACAGTGCTGATGCATTTTGTATACTTTCAAGTGACAAAATCAAACTTTGCCATGGAAGTCGTATGGAACTGAAGCAATTTCCATAAAATTTCAGGTGAAGCTGTCCAGTCATCTGAGTCTTAATAAAGGCAGTGAATAAACTATTGCCATTTCACTTAACCTTGTCTTAGGAAAGACTATATGCTAGGGAAAATTCGTGAAGTATCTACTAGTATTTTAGTCTTGTCAATTTGGATCACTTCCACAAACATAATTACAGAGTATTTGTTAGGTCTGTAAGCGATGAGTTTCAAACTGGGAGGAGAGCACACTGAGAGCAGCCCTGCAGAGAAGGACTTGGATGTTCTGGTGGATGAAAAGCTTGACATAAGCCAGAAGTATTTGTTTGCATCCCTGAAGGCCAGCAGCCTCCTGAGCTGCATCAACAGAGGAGTGGCCAGCAGGTGGAGAGAGGTGAATGTCTCCCTCTGCTCTGCCCTTGTGAGGCCCCACTTGGAGTGCTGCATCCAGGTTTGGGGCCCCCAGCACAAGAAGTATGTGGAGCTGTTAGAGTGGGCCCAGAGGAGGACCACAAAAGGTGATCAGAGGGGTGAAGCACCTCTCCTGTGAAGAAAAGCTGAGAGTCAGGGTTATTTAGCTTGGAGAAGAGAAGGCTTAAGGGAATGCTAATAGCAGCCTGCAGTACTTAAGGGGGCCTACTGGTAAGCTGGGGAGGGACTCTTTCAGGGAGTGTTGTGATAGGACAAGGAGTAACAGTTTTAAATTAAAATAATGGTAGATTGAGATTAGATACTAGGAGGAAATTCTGTGCTCAAGATGGTGAGGCACTGGCATAGGCTGCCCAGAGAAGCTGTGGATGCCCCATCCCTGGAGGTGTTCAAGGCCAGGATGGATGGGGCTTTCAGCAGCCTGGTCTAGTGGAGGTGTCCCTGCCCATGGCAGAAGGGGTGGAACCAGGTGGTCTTTAAGGTTCCTTCCAACCTGAGCCATTCTGTGAATCAAGTGAATGATTTGGTAAATATGGTTAGAGCAAGCTAACAGAGCTACAAAATACTATGGCCTACCTTTAGTTAATCTTTAATGTAGTGTAATACTGGATATTAATATTTAAGAAGAAACTTTTGCCTTACTGAGACTGAGTGTGGATTACCTGACCAGGCCAAACTGTATTTACAAGAACTGTTGAACCTTTTTCTAACACCCTATTCCCAATTATCTGCTGGTGGTTTCTTAAGCTAACAGACCAGGTACGATTCTGCTGTTTTTCTATCCCGTTGTGTTTTCCTGCCACCTGCAGGATAACTAAACTCTGGAAAATACAGAAGCATAGTTAGTAGTGAAAGTTCAGATTGCTCTTCCTCCTTAAGCACATGATTTGACTTTTACAGTTAGCAGTTGAATAATGTGTAGGATGCTGCTTCCGCAATGGTGCTTAACTGCTTATCTTATAGTTGTAGTTTGTCAGGTATGTAATGTTTTCTTAATGGTTATCTTTTATTTTTTCAATATGTTGTCTCTTTCCAGGCTTTGTATGACAGAGGATTTCCTGTTCCAAAACCTGTAGACTACAACAGGCATGCAGTTATTATGGAACTCCTTGATGGCTACCCTTAATAAGTTTGGAAGCTTGAAGTCTGTTTTACAGAAACCCTAGCAACGATAGGTTCAGTAAGACAGCAGGGATGACGTTTTTCCTTATCGTGTGAGTCAGTTCTGATCATGCTGAATAAAGCATGAATAAAGTCAGGCCCAGAACGGCTAGGGTTCTGCTTCATTATATTTGGAGAAATTGGTGAGAGAAGGAAAACTAAAAACATACTCTCTTTGTCCAAAAAGACTGGTGGAAATAGACTTTTTTTTTTTTTTTAAGTACGGAATACATCAGAGGAGCAATGTGATACAGAGGTTAGTGCTACAACCATTTTCTACACAGAAATTTTATGTTCTATATGTTATCTATTCAATGATATTCAATATTGATATATTCAGTATATCAAATATTCAGTATTGAGTTGTGTATCCTCCACGTTCTGAGCTCCAGTTCATGATCCATGTTGTGGTAAAGATTCAGGTAGGATTACAACTTGTACAGTTGCCATTGTAGAACTTCTGTGTTGATTTTTTTGGGGGGTGTTTGTTTTTTGTTTGTTTTATTTTTTATTTTATGTATTTGTGTGCATTGAACGCTGTTTTTTGCTCAAGGAAGATTACTTTTCTTCAGTTTTTCAACATCCAGAAACATGAAAAAATGTTGAATTTTGTATGTGAATGAATGGCTTGTTTTGTTTCCATAGCAGAATGCAAAATAGCTATTTGATACTCTGTATAATGTACAGTAACAAAGGTTCAGTGTAATTAATCCCAAAGTATACAGTTGAAGAGTTACATTGAAGAAGTGCCTTTGAAGACTTTATTCTATCCCGTTTCCCCGCCTTTGTTAAACAGTTCCACATCTGTCCTGTAGACAGAAAGCTTTAAAGTTACATGTGGGCATTGCAGGTGAGGCTTACCATGCTATCCCAGTTCTGCAATTTTAACTAAGCATTTCCTGAAGGAGATGCTGTACTAGATGAGAAATTATTTCAGGTGATCAGCATCTCAGAAGATACCAGTTTAGATGACTTCCAAATTCAAAGAACAAATGATATATTTTATGATACAGACCTCTGGCTATAAGAAATGTCACCAATTAATTTTGCTGTTAATATGAAAATATTCAACAGCAGCCTATTACAGAGCTGCTTGAATTCCATTGTGTTTTGTTTGTATGTGCAACTGATATGTTCTCATAACACTACAGTGTTGCATTCAGGGCAAAATATATCACAAATTAGCTGTAAATGACGGCTTCTTGACAGCTCCTGGTATAATAAGACAGCTGCCTATTTATTCTGCTTGTAAAAATAAGGTGATGTCTATTCTGCGCACTTTTGGGGCAAAACATATACTTTGCTTTTATTCTGGAGTTTATGCTGGAGTATATTCTGGAGTGCTTTAAGCTTTTTTTTTTTTTTTTTTTTTGGCTTTGCCTTATCCCCAGCTTAGTCTTGAAAACACTTTTTTGTGAGACATTTGAATGGCATTTGAATACAAGAAGACCTAAGTTACCTAAAACAATCCAGACATAAAAATTCGCTGATCCATTGTTTAAATTAGGCAGCATAACCATCGTGTTTGATAGGAGTACAAGAGACAAAGGGCTTTAGTTAAAACGAGGGATTTAACCTGGAGATAGGAGAAGCTTTCTCCCCATGAGGGCAGTGTGGTGGAGATTGCACAGTATGTTTCCATCCCTGGAAACTTTCAAGCCCGCATTGGTAGAGCTCTGATTAGTCTCATCTAATCTCAGAATTGACATAGCTATGAGCAGAGTATTGGACTAGTAACCTCTGGAGATCCCTTACGACTCAAATTGTGACCCTGTCATTCTCTCAGATGTAACTCATATGCCTTGTCTATATTTTTAAATTAATTCCTTCAGGGTTCAGGATATTTTCTTTTTTATTTAACTTTCCAGATGCCAAGTACACCACATCGAAGACCCTGCTGCTGTCTACAGTGAATTAATGGATCTAATTGTAAAACTTGGCAATCATGGTTTGATTCATGGGGATTTCAATGAATTTAATCTCATACTGGATAATGATGATCATGTCACTATGATTGATTTCCCTCAGATGATATCAACATCACATCCAAATGCTGAATGGTACGTACAAATGATGTATGCAAAATAAACCAGTTAAGTGCTGATAACAACAAATAGTCAACCATGATTTGTTTTCATAAGCCTGCTTCAAATTCTTTTTCTACTGTTTTCACCATACATTACAAATGCAATTTGTTTCATGAATGAGTAGAAATCTCCTTAGGATAAATGTGTAATTAATTGCTTCTCAGTTAATATTATTTCTTTCAATTAAGAAATGAATAGAAATAATCTGCATTTATGTATGTATACCTACACGTGTACTTTCTCACTTCGAGTCACTGATGGTTATTAATATTCAAATAAAAGGCAAGAAAGTAGAGTAAAAGTTTGTCATACCAGTAGACTTTATTTCCTTGATTATTGCATTTTTACAATTCTGTATTTTTTAAACAGGTATTTTGACAGGGATGTTAACTGCATTAAGGAGTTTTTTAAGAAATGCTTCAACTATGAGAGTGAGCTCTTCCCATCATTCCAAGATATCAGGTAAAAAATGCCAGCTGACTCGTAATTCCCCCATGTTATGGTAGTTACGTTGGTTTTCTGAGAAAAATGGATGCCTCTGAGAGATGATTTTAGAAGTGAACAGGGGGAAAAAGAGCCAATTTGAAATATTTTTGTCATTCTTACAGTAAAAAGGATCCATACTTTCTTCACTGGCAGTTACTAAAAGTGGTTTCCAAAAACTGAAGCACGTCTTAAAATCTGCTGTCTCCTTTGTCTTACCTCTTGCAGCTAGGGGAAGGAGATACATCCAAATGCCGTAAATGTTACGGTGACGCAGAATTAGTTTCTCTGACTCTTAAAACCATATTTAACAGTCCTGGGGGATCAAGTATTAACTTAGTTTTTAATTTTAAATTTAATTTTCAAAATGCTAGTACATGTGGTGACCGCCTCTTCAAATATTATCTTCAAAATTTTCCTACTGTAGCTTGTCCCTTTTGAAAAGCAAACAATTTTCTCACATATTTTAAGAGCAAAGCTGATTCAGTTAAAAGGGTTTTATATCACTCTGAGCCCTTTCTCAAAGGGGAATTGTCTGTGTGTGTGTCAACATGTCCTTCATCGTTCTGTTTGCACAAGCATAATTTAAGTATTATATTTGTTAAAATCAAATTGCTTGCTTTCAGTAAGTGCTGATTATGAAGATGGAATCATCTTGTATGAAAGTCTGGTTCTGTCAGGCTACATTCTGCTAACTACCCAAAGCCCTGCACTGTAATATGTTACCTATGTTCCAATGGAGTATACTCTTTTTGTTAATAGCATGGTAATTATAGTCTAACTGGATAGTATTTTTAATCCAAAATACAGCATAATGATTTGATATATTAAAAGAAAGCTCACTTCTATTTCTTTCAGGAGAGAGAGTTCTCTTGACATAGAGATTGCTGCCAGTGGTTATACAAAGGAAATGCAGGAAGATGATGAGCTGCTTTTCCCAGAGTGCTCTGATGAGGATGATCATACAACAGAGGAGAGGGAATTTGTAGAAGATGCTGAAAGTAACGCCAACTTCCTCAGCCAAGATAAAGAAAACAATGCAGACTTCATATATGAAGTGGTTTCTGAAAGCAGAACCTCTGAAGACTTGTTATCACAGTGAAGATGCTGAAGCCACAGAAAGTAGTGAAAATTCACAAGGACTGAGTATGTCAGAGTTGAGTTCAGCCTTAGAAAAGGTTGAAGGGCAGTCTGTGCTTTCGAAGTCCAGTGAAGATGCAGAGAGTTGTGCACTTGGTTTTTCTGAGCACAAAAGAATACCTGACAATGCTGCTGAAAATCAGACAGAGGGCAGCAGTGGTAAGGACAACGATGAATGCCCTGATCTGGTTGACTTGTCAACTTTAAATAAGGAATTGAGACCTTACAGGTAAATACTTATATTTACTGTCTAGTGGTGTGGTGAAATTTTCTTCTTTTTTCTTTATTTCTAGTAATAATGTGAGTAAAAGTTTTTTTTTATATTAAAACGCTGCTGCTGCTAAGTAGCTTTGACAAGTGAGTTTATAATTAGAGTGCTCTTTCTCAGCCTCTGCCCCTCATTCGGCTGAAATTAGCAAGAACAAGCTCTTTGGAATATATTATTCAAATATATTTTACTGAACGTCATACCATGTGGCTTTTAATGCCTTTACTGACACACTTGGAAATTCCTTCTTACCTTTAAGCTAACCCCTTCTTATATAAAATTCAAACTATTAGTTTGCAAGCTCCCCATGTACCTGAATGCATATATAAAGTTCATATACCCTGTTTTCTTTTTGAATTTTTCCTTTTTCATGAAATTCTACGCCTAGGCAATGTACAGAATCTGAATTAATCTTTTTAGTGTTCTGAAGCTTCTTTTTCTTACACTACTTTGTGTAGTATGTATGTGGCTATTGCACTATAATCCTTCCTGTCATAAAATGTGTTTTTTGAACTAGTGTTAATATTTCAAATGTAAATGTTCTTTCTGTAGTACTCAAATGTTCTGCTAGCACTTTTGATTGTATATCAAAAAACCGACTGAAACATGATGCTCACTGAATGGAATAAAACATTAATTTACATATTTTAGAAATGAAGACAGTATGGTTCATATTGCGGAGCACAGAACAAGAACTAAAAGTACGTCAGCCAGCAGTGTTGGGAGCTGTTCAACCATTCCACCGGTAATTATTACTGCTACTGTCTAGTTTACTCTGATACCATCTTAGGACGTAGCTGTTGAAGATATTTTTACAAATACGTAGTTAGCAGTAACTGTCTTTAAGTGATTACTACTATGTACATCTTTGGTTTGTAGTTCCATGTTCACAGAAAATAGGTCTGATGCTTTCTACATGTTTACAAGTGAATTATATCCAGTGCTGTACTTCATGTGTTGTTCTTTGCTCTTTCACAAAAGCTCTACTCCGGCATTAGCAACTTTAATTTCATTTCTGTTGCTAGAAATCAATTCTGTTGCCCATAATTAATGTTTTTGTATTTTAAATTTGCATGCGTGAGTAAAGATTTAACTTGGCCTTTTTTCATCTGTCTTTTTAACACATCTCTTACCACATTTCTGAAACATAGATATGAATTCATTGTAGTCATGGTGTCTTTGGCAATATGAATTTGACTTTCAGCATTACATAAATCAATACTTTGTGGCAGAATTTTACATCTTTCTTCATCCCTACTCAGTATACTATCCAGTATGGCTACCTCTATCACATTTTAAAGAGTGTGTCTAAATTTTAAATGGAAGAAAGGCCAGTTTTATGCATAAATAAATGTGTTAGGGAACAGCATGTTTGCAAGTTGTGTAAGACTTTTACAGGACTTCGTGTGAAGGAAAGAGAGACTTTTGTTAGTCATCCCTGTTCTTACTGTAGGACATGGCCTTGTGCCTTATTAAGGAGAAAAAGAATTAGCCTTGAATTATGAAATGAAGTAAAGAAGAGCTAGGATAAATGCTAGGAATCGCCTGGCTTCTGATCCATGCGATACATATTTTTTCCCTTTCAGTTTGCTAACGTAAATGTGTAGGATTTCTTTTGGAATCGCCTATAGATCCCTATTTGAAATTATATTTCTGTACACCAGTAGGTGGTAGCAGTGGTCACTCACTGTAGAAACCTTCCTGATTGTTTAGCGAACACATGTTTTTTCTGTAGGCAGACACATCGAACTTGTTAAAATATTCAAATGGCATTTAAGTACCTAATATTCTGTTCTAAAAGAAAGATAAAAGCAGAAGCAGCTTTCAAGAGATTCAGCCACATAAACATCCTGTGTCAATTTACTTTGTGTAATCTTTCCATTTATATGCTCTTACGCTAAGTAAAATGTTTCTGCCCATTGTTAAATCTTATTTGAACTTTTGAATACTAGAACTAAAGAAAGGATATGCATGATGAGCTATTTGTAACATCAGAACGTGATTGCAAAACTAAAAACACAAAAGGCACTGCAGTAAGACCCACTGAGCTGCTTAGAGCCAATGCCTGTTACTGCTTCTAGCACTTCTCTGTTGTTTATATAGCTTTCTCAATGAAGAAACACATTAAAACATAAGCAGGTTTCCAGATTAAACACACAGAAGGAATTCATATGGGCATGTATAAACAATAGCAGTAATAGCAGTAGGTGCAGTCATAGCTGGGTGACTGTGCCAAAAAGAAAGCCTTATGAGTTACAGACAATAAGCTATTCCAGACAAAATAAAATGTCTTGTTGTGCTTGTACAAATCTTTGTAGGGACTGCTGCAATTTAATTATAGGAAATAATGCAAACTATGCAAAAATTTAAATAATAAATGATAGATTTGTTTATTCATTTTGCTTACAGTCAGGCTTAGGATGATGGAGAGACTAGTGAGACTTGCATGCTGTGGTTGAGCAGTAGTATTTTGTGAATTTACATTTTTGCATAGTGAAAATATCTGGTATTTGTATTGCAAAGTTTCTTCTAGCGAGCCTTGTATGAACTGTGAAGGAAGTCATCTGTCCACTGAAGTGGGAGAAGTAGAGAAGCCTTCTTTCAGAGCTCTGCCTATAAGAAGCAGAGGATGACAATTGTCTTACTGACAGAAGAAAAACATCAGTGGCCCAGTTTAAACTAGTTCTTACCAGCTTTCCTCAGGAATTTCTTCTGGAATATTTTTAAAGAGCATTCACAGATTTAATTTCCAAAATGCTCTTGTTTAAATACTGAGTTCTGCTAAGCTTCCGAGGAAAGAAAGACAGATCTTATACTACTCTTTTTATTCACATTTTTGATAGTCAACCTGCATGTGGTAAAGCTTAGGAAACTACTATTCAGGTGAATACTATGTAATTACTACAGCATTCTTACTGAAATCAGCATTGGGTACCTGGATTTATTGACTACCTTGTATTTGCATAATTTAGTTGTATTAGTCACAGCAGTTTTTAAACAGTGCCAAAAGAATTCTTTCTGGTTCCTGACTTAACTACCAACTTACTACTTAATGTGCTGACAGTATCATAAACAAAAAACAAGGCAAGAGAAATTGGGGTAAATGCAAAAGAAATGTTACTAGATTGTGGGGTAATTTTGCACCAGCAGGTACCTCAGCTCCTCCATGCTTCTCTTAGCCCTGTCCTCAGGTGGAAAAAGGGGGAGAAAACATGATGATGTAAAAAATATTCATGGGTTGTGATAAGGACAAGGAGATCTCTCCTTGTGCTGGAGCAAACTCTCTTGGTCCTTTTTCTACTTACAAGATGTTTGTCAAATCTCCAAGCACAGGACATTATCATTTTTGCTGAAGGCATATGTTTTGCACTGAAAAGTACTGGTTCATTATGATTCCTGAATGAAAGGCACCTAAACTCTGCAAGATATCACCTAAGATGCTTTTTATTAGAGCTAACGCTAAAAGAAAAAAAAAATAGCACAGGTGATCGTACACCCCTTCAAATGCTAGAGCCCTGACCCTGACTCCAAACCACATAGCTATACTGTAGACCTTGTCTGTAGCAGAGGTTCTCCCCTTTCACTCAGTTGAGATAATTACATGATTTTCTTACAAAGAAACAACTCTGCTTGCTCAATTTCTGCTGTTGAGAAGAGGTGAAGTTCTTATTATAACTTCTTTCTGCTCTGTTAGATAAAGGCAAGACCACAGAGCAGTGGTAATCACTGGAACCAGGCGGAAGCTGCCTGCAGGCTCCTCTGTCCCAAGAAGCTGGCTGAGTTTGCCCCAGGCCAAGGGATTTGTGCAGCCCCACAGGGGGTTCTGGGGCCACACAGTATGGGCAGCACAGCACAGGGCAGGCCTGGGCAAACTCGAGTTAACCCTGGTGTGGATCACCAGCTGCTCAGCGCATGGTGGTCTTCTCGACAGGTTCACTACCACATGTTCATGTTAGTACTGAGAATACAGTATCATTATGGTAATGTTAGTACTAAATGATGTTCAAAAACTTCTGATACTGAATTGTTTATTTATTTGTAGGAACTGGTGAAAAGGAAGATAAAACGTCAGCTGACAAAACAGCAGAAGTCTGCTCTGAGGCGACGACTACAGAAAGGAGAGGCAAACGTTTATACCAAACAACGTCGAGAAAATATGCACAACATTAAGTCAAGCTTGGATGCAGCTAGTTTCTGGGGATAATTTATCATAGCTGCCACCGAACATGAGAAAACTCACAGTACATACAGCTAAAACAGTTACCTAATAACCAAGCATCCTTTTATACAGTGGAGGAAAAAGTTCTTAACGATACCGTGTATTTTTGGAAACTAATAAACATCATGCTGGTTCCTCTGGTTTTGTTTGCATGATTTTATTTTGTGTTCCTAGTTAAAAATATCGACTGTGATTTAAAATAAATTAGTAGTACTAGGTACGATCATTTAAGTACAGTATTTCCAACAGTATCTTGTTTTAGGTCAATTTTACAGTTTTTGTATAGATTAAGAATCTTCTGATGTGCAGAGGATTCCTCTTTAAAAATTTTCCTTTGTTCCTACAACATAAAATTTAAATGTGAAATTCTACCCTCAGGTTACAAACAGATATTTGTTTGATTTAATTAAAAATCAAAAGGAAATAAAAACTGATAGCTTTTAACACTCTAAAATTTCTTTTGAACCTGTACAAGGATCATCAAACAACATGATAATGTACATTCTTTGAACCAAGCAATTCTTACTTGTTTTTCCTTTCACTCCAGGATCTTGTATAGATCTTGAAAAGATCTATAGATAAGAGAAAAGGAATAAATCAGTGCTGTAGAGATCTGGCAGTCACTCAGGTTTTGAATTTGGCTGTGCAGTTACCAATAAATCTAATTCATTTAACAATTTACATAAAGTGGTGAGCATTCTGAACTTCTCTTTTTAAAAAATATTACCATGGTTTTTTTTATGTTATTTTGGGTCTCTGAAGACCTAGAAAAACAAGTATCTTGATGTATCTGTGATTTAGGTGAAGAGCCTTCCTAGAGACGTATGACATGGTAAAGCTTGTCATCAACCCATAGTTTGCAACGTTTTAAATCTTTTACTTGGCTGGGGAAATGAGGAAGTTTGGATTTGAGGTTGATTTTTTACTCACACCTGATACTATCTATATTCTACTTTACCCTAACTGAAAATCAGCTTTTAGTCTATTGAGAATTACAGCCTCTGTCCTGTCTTGCAGCATGCTCTGCTTTGAAAGTTTTCAACTTCTGTCTTTTTGCTCTTACAATAAAAAACCTAGTCTTAGCTAGCAGCGGTATACATTCTTAAAAGCATGGCAGGCCGGAGCAGAGATGTAATAGATAAGTGTTTCTTTTAGCATCAAAGCTGCAGGAAGGTCTGGTGACAGAAGTAAGGAAGTCCAATTAAATCTTAAATGTGATTGTTATCAAGGTATGTAGGGCTGTTTCCTGATGCAAATAGCTCTTTTTAGCACGGGCAGAAAAGCAGCCTAATTGAATTTAATTTTATTTCCATTTTAAATGTAAAGGGAAAAAACATATTTTTATGTTTCTACACTCTTATCTGTTAAGGGGTTGTTTCAGTGACTGCTTAATAAGATTTCAGTTGAAGCTCTTTGCATAAGATGTGCACACACTTTTTGGCTTCTAATTTAGAGCTTTTCACAGTGGGTGAGTTCTTTCTGGTGCATGACCTGAAGTCTGTCTTGGTAATGGGTTCCAAAAATATACAAAGCCTGTCCCGTTTGATTGTGCTCCATGAGAATAGAAAGGATGGAATGATGGAAATCCATGCTGTTTATTTTCAAAATGTTCCTTTAAAGCATCCATTAACTCTTTTAAAGGTATTCTAATGGATGGCTGTAAGTTATCATTTTCATTTACTCTGCCAGACGAGACTTTTCAGAGAGTAGAGTAAGTGAGGGAGTTACAGCTTAATATATCTTTATTAAGCCTTTTTTTTTTTTTTTTTTTTTTTTTTTTCAAAGCAGCAGAATTCCTGAAATATCTGAAGTCATCAAAGGTCGCCACAAAGTTTACACATGGGATGAAGTTTAGAGTTCTCTTAGAGTGAACTTGGGAAAATGCAGAGGTTAAGACAATAGCATTATTGATTATCTTAGCGAATTCACCTAGCAAGGAATGTGCGGGTAATAACAAAATGGGTTTTAAATGTTTTAGTAAACAAACACAATGTTAGTTCATTAATTTGTAAACAAAACATGAAGATAAAGAGTAGATACACCTTGTGCAATGCACACTCTATAAATGAAACAGTATGTACTGAAACTTGCAAGTGATGGAGATAAAAGGTTGCCCAGCAGTTTTCCACTGCTGCATCTTTAAAAAGAAAAAAAGAAAAAAATAATTTTTCGTTGGGAAAGACTGTACAGTAATTAAAGAACACACATCCTTACTTTGGGATTTTTTCCAAATCAAAAAGAAGACTTTACTGGAATTGAAATAAAAGTAAGCTGAACAAAGCAACTATTTTGTACAGTTTATGACTCTTACACAAATGTGTGTGACAGCAATGTATTTACATTCGTGCTTCAAGCTTTTGCCACTGCATCTGTGTTTGCCTTGATTGGAGTGCCTCTTCAGACCTCTGCATATCCCACAGGTCCTTTTAGATGTAAACAGTTTAATTCACTGGTATTTTAATACATTTATTGTATAGGGAGTAAGGAAACTGCTTTTCAGGAAACCAGATTCAAATTGGGTTAACCTAATATATCACAAGTTTAATTTTGCTAATCGGATTAATTTTCTATTTGCCATTAATATCCTTCTTCTCCAGTTACATAGTTACAGGAAGAAAAAAAAAAAAACACCATACTTTTTATCGAATTTGTTGTTTTTAAACAAGAGCCTGCATGCTGCTTTCAGGCTATCACGTTTAGTATAGCTTTACATAAGTATTTCCTTATATTTGCAATCTTTTCCATAATTTGAGGGTTTGGGTGAGCAAGAGAGTCTCTTTATTCATTTGGTATGAACCAGAGAGGTCTTTGCCTCAGCACATCGCCAATAAACCGATGAAACAAACTTCTTTCTGGTGATTAGCTTCTCTCCCTGGCCTGTAGGTGGGTGTGTTTAACAGAAGGAAGGAGTAGGAATGCGCCTGTCAGCCTGCCTTTGCAGCTAATTAGCTCAGCATACAGCAAAGATAAGCAGTCCGGGGAGGTGGACCCTGCGGAGGGTCGTGGGGTTTGAGGCAATGCCTGATTGGGAGACGTGGGGAGATTCCTCAGGAATCCAGAGTTGGTACAGGACTTGCCTGACTCAGGCATGAGGGCAGCTTGTGGCTGCTTTCTGGAAAAGCAGAGCAGAGATGGACAGAACCTTGGAGTCTCTGCAACTTGTAATTGCCCAAGTTCTGCCTCATCGAGACCCTGCCCTGGTTTTTAAAGACTGTAAGTACCAAAGATAATGATTTTATTTCCCTGATAGTGAGTGTATTTAATTCAAATGTCTGTTGTACCCAACAAATTAAGAGAGAGAAGTAATTAACATGCTTGTACATGTATTCGTGTGCATACCACAAACTATCATTATTTTATCTTGCCTATTTGAAGGCAGTGTTGCTGCTTATTTTTTAAGTTTGCATTTCAGAAAACTGATTCACAACTTTTACCTAGGATATTTAATTACATTCTAATAACATGGTAAAAACTTTACTGCTTGACAATTTTGGAAAACTTTATGCCAATTCTCTTTCTGTGGTTAGTTTGTCCTATAAATTACCTTTCTTGACTGTAGTACTGCAAAATATCAAATATTGCAATCTTAAAACATAAGATGTTTTCCTGCAAGTATATGGAATGTGATTTCCCTCCCCCCCCCCCATATCAGACTTGACTATGGATGCACTTTTTAAACCTGGCCAAAACACTTTATTCTCTCTTTCTCTCTCATTTTACAAACTATCCCTTGTGAAATGTTCTGAAGTACCTTTCAGTAGATGGCACATAATAAACTGGCCTGATGCATCCCTTGAAACAGAGTTCAATGCAACTCACATCACGGAAATAAGAGTATTTAAATTTGAATTTATGATTTGAGTGGGGCTATGCATGGAACAAAGTGCTATTTAATTAGTAATTTCTTAGAAAATACATCCACAGATTTCATACAATGGAAAAAACCCTCTTCAACAGATCAAATGAAACAATAGTTAAATTCCATTGTTCTCAGTTTTCTTCACAGGTGAATGAGATCTCTTGATGTCATGCCCCCAAATCTGGTCCTACATAAACAATTTGATTGTAAAATTAGTATTTTGCTGGGTGTCATTTCAGTCTGAATCACCTAGTCAATCATTTAACATGCAAACAATGCTGGAACAATGTTAGATTTTTAGAAGGGAGTTTTATTTATTTATTTATTTAACATTCACTTCTAATCATAATCTCCCGTGTGACCTGAGGCACACTGCAGAGACATTTATTTAATCTCCACTTCATTCTTTTGTCAACAGCTCTGTTAGAGTTAATAAAATCAGTCTCATACAGTCAACTGTTGCCTTCTAAACTTGCTGTAAAAGGAATAAAGACTTAAAGACATGGCTAGTGATGGACCTAGGGGAAAAACCCATGTACATCTGCATTAAACAACTCCACTTGCCAGATTCTTATGCTCATAGCCACACTGAAAAGTCAGAGGCTGACCCAGTAGTTCCCTGGGACTAAGTTGGATTTACTCTTGTAGAAGGATGCTACTCTTGTGTGAATGTAGCATAAGGATCTGTCCCAGAGCTTAGGAGTCTGACATCTGTTTCTCAGGCCACCCTGCAGGAGGTTTGTATGCTGCTGGGTAGGTTTGTATTACTGTTGCAGTCTTGGGACCTCGTGGAGCAGTCTGTGAATGTACACACATCACAGGAACAAAGAATTTGATCGGGGTGCAGTGTGGGGGGTGGGCTCGAGGAGAGGGGCATTCCCTTTCATAAGTTTCCACTGGTAACCAGTTCCTGCAGGTCTACTGACAAGGCTTTTATTGAAAGTGTATGTACAAGCTGCTTGGACAATGCATTTGTGACCACCCACAGATCTAAGGGAGGGAGAGATGATTAAATAGAAACAAAAGTGCGAGTGGATTCGAGTAGTTTTGTTTTTTTTTTTTCTACTTTAGATTTTCTGAGGTATGACAAGAATTTTGAAGGCATTCTAATATAAATTTAACCTATACAGGCTTGAAGTTGCTGTGAGTGTGTGCCACTAATTCTGACTGGTGACAGACATTCATAGTGCTTTGTCTGTAAGTCAGATGAGAATTTACATGCATTCTTTTTATCTTCAGCAAAAAGTCATCTTTAGATCTAGGTGGTGTCCATCTCTGACTTTTAATCAGATTTAAATACAGCAAGCAAGTATTAGACTAGAAAGAACATAGTGTCTCATGTTTCCCCATGGGACCACGTCCACATCTCTTACAAACGCATTACTTTCAGACCTTATTGGAAAGAACAAAGTAAGAATGAAGTCCATTCAGGATCTACTTTGTTGCAGCAGCATCTACCCTTTTCACAATGTGGTGTGACTCAGTATGTCAACAGGACTGAGTTTTGCTAGAGCAAGATGTCAGAGCAAGTCTGCTCATCACTGCTCAGCACCACATACACTTTTTGTTCCCATTCCAACCTAGAGGTCTTGGCTTGCACTGTCCCAACACTTTGTTCTGTTGGGAATGTCTCACAGAGGGCTTTCTTCAACAGCAGCAGGGAGAGACAAGATGTTCAAAAGTCCCTGCCCTCCTGGGTGCAGCTTGCAGGAGCAAATACAGTGAGTGGTGCTGTGCCTGCTGCAGCAGTGCTCCTTCTGGGCTAGCATCTGCCCAGCAGAGGCAGAGATGATGGGATTTGGGAAAGATGCAAGATCATGGCTGGGTGCCCTGGCAACAAGACAGCAGGGATAATTTGTTTCTCACAAGTTCCTCCCTGCCATGAGAATGCTTTATCCTTATAGTGGTAGACAATCTTTGGCAGAGAGCAGGGGTCTGAGCAAGGCCCCGTGGTGCAGGCCTGTCACCAGCCCACCGATGGGGGACGGGGAACAGTGGGCTGCAGAGGGGCTGGCAGCTCCAGCAAGAATGGGACAGGCAAAGACATGGAGGAGGAAGGCAAGAAGAAGGAGCCCAGTGCTCAACCCATGCTACTGCAAGAGTTGTGTTTGCTTTTTGGTGTGTGTGTTTCCCTGAACTGTGCGCTGTATGTAGCTTCCATCCCAGATAACATGATAAAAAGATAATGCTTTCTACCATGCAGACCTAATTAACCCCAGCACTGGTCTAATCCATATGCTGACCTTATTACGACTTCGTTTTCATATCAAAAAATATTATGGTATCAGGTAGGAGTTACGATAAAGCTTGGAAAAAAGCTAAGTACTTCCAGAAAGTCTTTTTAAGCCCTGACTTGAATTCATGGTTCCTAGATGGATTGCTACTTGGTTGGTTTGTGAACATTTAGCAAAGTGATTTTACATCAGCTGAACAGCACTGTCTCCATTTCTTTTTACTGGTAGCAACAAATCGCACGTTTTCCTTTGCACGTTTTGCCAGCAAAGATTTCAGGTCAGCAATAGATGGACAGGTTAGACTGTAGAGTTTTTAATAAGAAAGTATGTTAACTTATGGGGATCTGCCCATAATTTTTGGTAGAATCAGCCCAGCTCACTTTTCTTCATTTAACATTGAAATAGATTTGTCAGTGGGTACCATACTAGCTCTCTGATACAAGCCTTTAAATTGAAGTGCACTATAGCCAGAGTAAGTCAGTTGCCTTGGAGAAATATTACAAGATTAAAAGTTTTATCAAACAAACAGTCTTTTCCTTTCTAGATTAATGTTATTATTACTATACTATTCCTATGCGAATCAGTTATACTTCTGATTATCACAGGAGATTGACCAATTTATAATTCTTTATTGCTATATTCAGATGCTGAAATTATACCAAGGTTCTTATCATTTTCCCATGTAATGCTACATAAGAATGTAGACCAAGCCAAGCTGTTCGGCAATGATTAACAGTTGTCTTCAGACTATCAGCTTAAAAACACCTGACTTTAGTATGTCTACTCATTCTGTTCCAAGTGATAACCTGCTTACTCAATTCATAACGCTGCAGGGATTGACTTTTTGCCTCAGTCCAACGGTGGTGTCAGTGAAACCCTCCCAGTCTCTACCCTTCCTTTCCCTAGCTGCATCTAAATCTGCTGTGACTACAAACATACCAATGGTTCACAAAGCCTACACCATTCTCTGAGCTGCTTGCCTCCAACATCTTCTTCTTTCTTCCTTTACTTGGTAACATGTTCAGAATGGCTCTTGAGGAGGCCATCCAGTTCATTTATTTAATTTTATTTTGTTCTTTTTCCAAATCCTTGAAGTCTAGGAACTGTCAGTCAGTGCTGGATTTAAGGTAGCCATTGCCAATTAAAGATGTTGCTTCTCACAAGTGGAATCTCACCCCACAATCAGATCTTCTTTTCCTGAAACAACATCTTGCTACTTTTTGTGCTTTTTAAGGGTTTTAGACAGAATCACCTAGTAGTCCACTGCTAGATCAGCTCCCTCATATAGCATCCAAATCCATCATGGAGAAGGAAAAATGCCCCTGAAGTCCTCTCAGCATATTGTTGGTGTCCCAGTACATGATACTTGATAATATTTTTATATATATTTAACAATATACCTAATTTCATTAGGTTTAGTAAGGATATGGGGCTTTTTATTTTTGTACATATACATGGAGAACAGAATAGTATAGCATATGGACCAGAATATCCTAACAAAATCACTGCTAACATGCTAATACATAACATAATATATATGATAAATGCATAGTAAGATCATGGGAAAATTAATTGATATTGCCTACTCACATTTGTACCTTTTTTTTCCTAAAGCTATTATTTATATGTTTAAAAATATGCAAAATAAATCAAAAGAGAAGCAATAAAACCTTCCCTCAAAACAGCTGGATCCCACTCCAGTTGCTGCCTTTTTTTTTTTTTTTTTTCTAGAGATTTAAACAGTATCTCTTTGCTAGCCTGAGCCCAATTTAACAGCTTCCCTAAGATGTATGCATTAAGTTACAAGCCTTAATAGGCTGCAGCTGGGGAAGGGTGCACTTGTAACTTATGAACTTTGTTTAAACGATATAGTTTTACTGATTATGTGCCATGGCTTGATTTAAGACATGTAAGGGAACTTTACTAGCCTCTCACTGAAGAATCTTCTTTAATAGATTTCATATTACATATTTCTTTCATTCAAAAAGCTTGTACTTTTCTTCTGCATTCACGTATTAAATTAAATCCACGAAGGCAGTTAAAAGGACTTTTAGAAACAGCTGTTTTAAGTTTTAAAATGACAAAGTAGGTGGTTATCTTGTGTGTGTGTTCTTTATACTCCACTCTCTCGGCAGTGAGACGTTGTCAAGTATATGACTCCATTCCACTTCAGTGGCAGAGTCACTTGGCTCCCACTCCGATTTGCCCTTCCAGTCTTGGCCAAAACACCCCCCTCCCAGTTGGCCAGCCTCCTGTTTATGGCATTGTTTGTTTGCCTTGGTTGAGGTGAATGCCTAGCCAGTATTTTTAGCAGTAATTCACAGAAACCTGGAGCTATTTTTTTTCTGGCATCAATGCAGTGCAAACTTACTGACATAATCCAAGTTGGAGAGTTCTGTTTCCCACTTAGAATGATATTTAATTTGACTCACAGACTTCCTTGAGCAGAGGCAAGACAGTTGCTACTGAAAGGTGAGAAATTGTCTGGAAAACAATGTTGTGTTATAATAAATGTGTTATCATTTAATCCTCTTTCAAACACAGTTCACATCAAACTGTATTTCTGAACTCTCAAAAGAGCTCAGGGTTCATTTAGGGTAAATGCAGCTGTATAACCCACATATTTGTTGTTCCACAGAACTCGCAGCCTGTCCTAAATTCAAATATATATATATATATAAATAAATAAATAATAAAAAGTCCTTAGAGTCTAGGAAAACTTCAAGAACTCTACCAGGATTTGCACTTGGGGACAGCTTCATTTGGTACAATGCTCAGCCCCTGGGCAAGAGGCTTTTCCAGCTGAGTAAAAAGCAAAGTAGAGAAGAAAAATCATCTTCTCACCTCGTAACTAGGCATTACAGCCAGCTTCAAATAGACTGTTGTGGAACCATTAATATTCACAGATGGGAGAGTACTAAAGGAGGGTATATGGAATTCTTGCTCTTGAACTTGGTGATGCACGTACTACTATGAAACTCTAACTGAGAAAGATGTGAGGTATAAAGTGGATAAAATATTGTCTGAATGGGGTCTTGGCATTGCCTACAACAAAATCAATACTGTTAACTAATTCAGCAACTGACAGTGTACAAAATAAATTGTTTTAAAGCATGGATGATTTAATCCTGAAGAAAATTGTTTGTCATTGCATACAAATACTATAAGCATTATCTTAAAAACTCAACCACATCATAGGCATCTTTCAAAATACGAAAGTCAATTACAATAAGAATGTCCTTTCAAAATGAGACGTAAATTACAGTATTTTGCTGCATTAAACCATGAATCTTGTTGTTTCATTTATGTACTTCTGAAAATTCTCATTGTTTTCCATACTGCATTTTTAGACTTAAGCCAGTTGGATGCCAAATACTGATATACAGCATAGAGACTGAACAACATTCTGCCTGGAATGTTTAGAAATGAAGGCAAACAATGCATGTGATTGCAGGAAAAATGAATATTGAGATAATACAACATTAGTAATCATCATATTAGTAATCATTAGTTACTATCTTAGAATAGTAACTTAGTATATTTGATTGTGCATCTGATCATATGTATACATTTTTCACATCTTCCTAAACTACTACAAATCCATGTGATACATAATGAAGGAAAAAAAAATAATAGTGGCTGTTAGGCATAAATAAAATCTTTTTTTTTTTTTTTTTTTTTTTAGTAGAGAACTGTTTTCACACACACCGAATTTTTACAAGTTTAGCTGAAATTGTTTTAATTATATATTTGAAATTGATATGCTGTTTTAATTTAATGATGATAAACATACTGATTCAAGCTAAACAGTTGAGTAAAATAAAATTAATTAAATCAAAACATAAAGAATTCTTGGGGAAAAAAAAGTTTGAGGCTTTGATATCATGGCTGCATTCTGTAGTTTAACCTGATGCATCTTCATGTTCATCACTGTTTTGAGGTGCTAGTTTTGGCTAGGATTGAAAAAATCACAGCAAAAACTGCAGTGATAATTTGATGCTGCCACTACATATATACCACCAAGTATTTCCTGCTACCATCCTCACAGCTAAGCCAGGTTTTATGTTTATCCAATTCAGTACAAACCCAGGCACTTTTAATTACTTAATTACAGAGATATCCAGCTGCACTGTGGGATAGGCACATAGCTTTCATTTGACAGAAATTCTAAACAGAATAAAAATGATGCTGCTCAGCTACTGTTTCTGTGTTAGTCATACACGTATTAGTTTAATCTGTAGCAGCTACTCACTGCTTACTAGTCCTCTGGTAAAATATTGCTTTATCTGTAAAATTTGAGACAGCTTAAAGCATGTTTCAGGATTTCAGGAAAAGAAGGGAAATATATTTCTGTTGGTGTATTGCAGTGAAAGTAGATACCTCTCTATAGCTCTAAAAAGTCTTTTGAATATTAGTTTTCAGAGTGGAAACTTTCAGCCAAGTGAGAGATGCAGGCTGTCTAAATGCTGAATTACCATCGAAAGGACTCATGAACAAGAATGGAAATTAAAACAGAAATTTTACACTCTGAACTCTTAATTTCTGTAAAACTAACAACAGAAGAGAAGCAAGGATCAGACACACAGCAATTTAGGTCACTTATTGCTATCATTGGTACTAAACAGTTTAAATACCTGTTTCTTTTATAGACCACTATACCAGTATAATTTCCTCTTGGTAAGCAAAAGCACGCATGATATTTATGGGTAGTTTCCCCTCCATCAATGAGGGGCTTAGGATACTAAAATCTAGGGACTTGGACTGGACAAAAAATGATCATGCTTGGGATTTCCCTGTGCAGCTTTGCCAATTGCATTGTACATCTTCTTAGAAGACTCAGCAGTTTATTACCTACAGAATAATCGATCTCATCATGATGTGGGAGAAATCAAGCTTGATTAAAATTTATTTATTTATTGTTTTACCAAAAGTTGTATCATACAGGCTGAATGATGAGACCAGAAAGAGTACTGTGGGTTACCTACACCACCAAATTCATTATTCCTGTGGACTTTGCATTATTGTTTTTAAGGACTGCACTCTTGGACAACAGTTGTTTCAAAAACCAAAGCACTTTATGGAAACATCCTAAATCAGTGATATTCTTAAAGCTGATACTTTCTGTTGCTATCTATTTCAATACCAGTAAAGGACTGAATGTCACCAATACCATTCTCACACTGAAGCAACAGCTCCTACTGAATTGTCGTGTTTAAACTTGGAAATTTTACATTCATGAATTTTATGTTCAAATATCAGTTTTCACTTAATGGGTTTAAAATTAGATTGTTACCCAATGTGTGCATGCTCTGTGGAGCAGAAGGTCTCATAAAAAAGAAAAAAAAGAAGGAAAAAAAAAACACTCAGATGTTTACATCAGTGAGGTATTCAGCCAGAGACCAGTTTCTGAAGGTGGATTACCATTTGGAGTCCGTACTGGTAGCAGTTTCCCTGGCTAGTAGACCAGTTTTTCTCCCACATTCACCATCATTTAGAAAAGCAGAAGTCAGTTTCTGTGGTTAAGAGTTCCTCAATATTTCAGTTTTTTCTCACAGCTGCACTGAGACAGTGGTTATCCCAACGTGTTTCCTGTTACAAATACAAAATTTATTCAGATAGCTTTCTTCTTTACGGTGAAGCAATATTCCAATGCCATGAGAGTTCTGCAGCTTTAAATGCCCAAAATGCCAGAACTGGTAGGAGCCAACACTGCTGCTGCATCCGTGACACCATCCAGTGGCAGACAGCAGTGTGCTCCAAACACCCTGCCTCGCCTCCCCAGAGCTCAGACCACGCCACCCGCACTTCCTCATGGCTTGAGCACAGCAAAAAGGGAACTGGTGATGACCACACTCTGTGTGTCTGCCCTTGTCATGGCTAAATGCCAAGAAAAGCTGTTGTCTGTGAGAGCAGTGCAGCTGCCAGAAGTCAGGAAACAGGCGGTGACAATATTGGAGCTCACATTGCTCACCCTGCAGCAAACAGAGCAATGCCCTGTCCATAGATTGCATGTGAGCTACCACCAGGGTGACACTGTCTCAAAATGGATCACTTCTACATTATTCCACTACTAACAAGGTCAGACGAGATGAAGAAAGAGGAAAATTATACATGTATGAGGAAAATTATCTCTGCCACTGATTCCTGTATGCACTAATACTTGATACTGAACCAGTATCAGTACTCTGAAGGACCCATACTGCTGCCTAGGGCTTCCATATTTCCACTGGAAGGTCCAAATTAAGAAACATACTTCTTACCTTCTGAATTTAAATTTTCAAGTGAGAAATGATGAACATCATACACAGCTGTTTTTTTTTTGTTTGTTTGTTCATTTGTTTGTTTTTGCATAGTGTTGTGGTTTAACCTATTAGGCAGCTAAGCACCACGCAGCCATTTGCTTACCCTCCTCCCTCCCTCTGTGGGATGGGGGAGAGAATCAGGAAAAAGAAAAAGAAAAAAAAAAAAAAAAAGGAAAGAAAGCCTGTAGGTTGAGATAAAGACAGTTTATTTGGAGAGAGGAAAAAAAAAAAAAAAAAAAAAAGAAGAAGAAAAAAAAGGAAAATAATAATAATGATGATAAGAGTATTAATACCACTAATGTGTACAAAACAAGTGATGCACAATGCAATTGCTCACCACCTGCTGAACGATGCCCAGAAAGAAAGAAAATTATCTCTAAGCTACACATGGCTCTGTAAAAGGAGTCTAGATAAACTATACTAAAATTCTTTTTGAGTCCAAGCCGAAAAGTGTTGAGAAAACCCCAACACAGAATGTAAAACTTTGGAGTACTGGCTCAATAGTCATGATGTCAATTGGATTTCTGGTTTTCACATTTCTATTTTCACATTAGCCTGCAACTATTATCATCATAATATACAACACCTTTTTTTCCAGCTACTTCATAAAGTTTTGCAGCTGCTTTCCTTGCATGACCATGTGTTTTTGTTTTTGTTTTTGTTTTTTTTTTTTTGAGAATGGAAAAGAGGAATCTGAGTATAACATTTTCTCATGTTTGAAAGTGAGCAGCTTAATGGCTGCTGTGATATCAAAGTTCCAACACATTGACTTAATAGTACAATATTGCTGACCTGCAATTTATGTACTACAGTAGCCTGCAATCCCAGAAAGTCCAAAATTGCCACAAAATCATATTTTTCACACCAGCAGAAATAATCACAGACATTTTATTATCAATAATAAATGTATCAAGCTCATATGTCTGCATTTCTTGTGTAACACAGAAAACACTAAGATCAAGGACATGTATGCATCCTACATTCAGCATTTTTATGTCTTTGACAGTGAATGTCGTAGCAATATTGCAGGAGTTCTGGGAAAGCAAACAGAAGCAGAAGGCCGTATTCCCAAGCGAAGGCATCATTGTGTATGAATCACTGAGCTCCCTGGGCCCACCATTTGTGAGCTATGTTACCTTGCCGGGAGGAAGTTGCTTTGGTAACTTTCAGGTAAGTGTCAGCTTCCAATCTTTGCCAGGGGAATTTTATCTATTTATTTATATATTTATTCAGGAAAATTCTTTTGCCATAGAAGATACAGGACAACTACTTCTGTAACAATGAATACTACACTTGACTTTTCCAATCTCATTCTGTCCCAGCCCTCACCGACTTGAGAGACAAGGTACCTGAAGGAAAACAACACAGAGTTCTAGGAATGATTTTACCAGTCTTGTCTCTGGTTTCCAGTCATATCTACAATGAAGTGAAACATTATGAGTAACTCAAGTCAGGCCAGATATGTCCCTTCTACGTCAATAACCAAACCTGTCAAGTTAAGAACATGGAATTAATGAAAAGGAAATCCTTCTATTTTGATCTGAGTTCACTTTTTTTTTTTTTTTCTAGACCAAGAAGAACCAGCAAAAGTCGGGTGAAAAATGAAATGAAAAATGTTAAGGCCAGGCAGCTTGCTCACTGCAAGTGCTAATCTGAAAGCAGATGGAGTGCATCTTCATACACTCCATCCTGAGACACTCCACTCAACGGGCCAGACCAGCTGATGAAGTGCATTGCTGTCCTGAAGTTTCATGTGATGGGCTACTTTTAAGTCTCTTGTTTATGCTGTAGTACTCGAGGTCTATGGCAGGACCACAGCACACTCTTATTTGTCTACCCTTCTTTCTTGATCGTGTGTGGGAAAGAGAGAACGTGCAGAGGCCCTCAGCCACATGGTGCACCTGTCACTCTGTGCAGCTACATCCCTGAGCCAAAGTACCAAACTTCATGCTTGTGAAAGGACTTTACACAAACTACAGAAATCTAAAATGAAGCATCCAAACACTTACAGAAGGGTGGGCCCTCTCGATGCACCTCAACGTGGGATCCACAAGTCCTCACGTGGTTTCATCCAGCACACTTCTCTGTCCCTCCTCGCTCAACTTGCTCAGAGGCAGCTGTTACCAAGGTGCCACAGTGACATCATTCAATTCTGTTTCTGAAGTCATCACCGTAGGCCCCTGGCAGCGGCAACACAACACTCTCTCTTGCTAATGCGAATGTCTCAGAAACAAGTAGAGAAGTCCCACTCTCCCCAAGCTGACTTTAATTGGAGTAGTTCCAAAATTATTCTCTGCCCCCCTACAGCTGGGGAAGGTGTGTGAGAAATCTTTTCCTTAAGAAAGGATTACAAGCCAAAAAAAGCTTGCTTCTGATACGTTCCCCTTCCTTTTAGAGCTGTTCACCTTTGATTTCCAAGGAAGAAAAAAGAAGGTGAAATCAACAATTCTCCTCCTCCGAGTTGGGAATATGAAATAAGCCCAATTATTTAGGAAGCCTGAAAAAGGAAACTATACATTTCCTTGTTAAACACCTTGTTGCTTCTGAAAACTTTTCCAGTACTTTGCAGCTGCAGTGCTTTTCGGTGGGTGGGCAGCCGAGCTCCATCACGGCCACTCTCTCCCTCCCCCTCCTCAAAGAGAAAGGGAGAGAAAATACGAGGCAAAGGGCTCAAGGGTTGAGACAAGGACAGGGAGATCGCTCAACAAGGATCGTGATGGGCAAAGCAGACTCAGCATAGGGACACAGTAAGATTTCCTGCCTAACTACTACTACTACCAGGCTAGACAAGTGAGAACCAAAGGAAAGAAACCAAAAACACCTTCCTTCCCCCCATCTGAGCTCTTCCAGCTCCTCCCCCCGTGCAGCGCAGGGGAACAGGGGGACTGGACTGGGGGTTGTGCTCAGTCTGTAGCACTTCATCTCCACCACTCCTCGGTCCCTCTTTGCCCCTGCTCCACGTGGGCTCCTCTCCACGGGCTGCAGCTCCGGCCCGGGGCCTGCTCCTGCGGGGGCTCTCCATGGGCCGCAGCCTCCTCCAGGCCACATCCACCTGCTCCACCGGGGGCTCCTCCACCCATGGGGGGGCTGCAGTGTGGAGATCTGCTCCATGGGGGACCCATGGGCTGCAGGGGGACAGCCTGCTCCACCAGGGGCCTCTCCCTGCACAGCCCGCAGGGGAACTGCTGCTGCCTGCCTGCAGCACCTCCTGCCCTCCTGCGGCGCTCACCTGGGGGGCTGCAGGGCTGCTTCTCTCACGCTTTCACAATCCTCTCTCCCAGCTGCTGTTGCACAGCAGTATTTTCCCCCCTTCCTTAAATCTGCTCCCCCGAAGCCCACCCAGCAGCACTCCCTGCCTCAGCTCTGGCCAGCAGCAGCTCCTTTTTGGAGCCATCTGGAGCTGGCTCTGCTCTGATGCTGACAAGATGGGGCTGCATTCATTTCCAAACTGGCTGTCATAAAGGCCTTCACCTTTGCATTACATTGAGGCAGCGGTGATCTCAGCCTTATTGTATTGCTCTGCGTAATGTAGCTCCCAAAAGAGATCCCAAGGTCCAGAACAGACATGGAAATAACTGGGGGGTTGTAAGGAAAACAATTGCATTCCATCTACATGCTTGGGTGTTATTAACAGAGCTTTGTATACTGAGCTGGTGCTTGGTAGGAGAAAAACCATAAATCTTCCCTAGGAAAGTAGGACCCCCTCAGCTACATACTGCTGTGAGGAAACTCAGATGTAAGAACACACTTAAATAACACATCAGCAGAGCTGTTGTGCTCCTGACCACCAAAGGCACCTTTTTCCAACACCGTCGTACTGGAAGTTGATGCAGCTGGTTCCATCCTTAACGTGGGACTGTACAGTGCTTTAAAAGAAATATTTTTTCACAGCTTTGGAGAAAGTGAAGCAGAGAAAACCCCACCTAACCACTGATACCTGGACCCCAAACTGCCACAGACTGACAGCGATGCCCACTGGATATCTCCTGCTGCCTTCTGACTGCTCCAGCAGAAGTCCCGTTTGAATTAGCCAGCAGGTCCCTCTGAGTGGCTTTGCTGAAACTCCTGCCGTAGGAAGTATCCTACGGGAGCCAAGTTGCTAAACTGATGTGTGGTTTTCCCTTAACCCCCTCAGCCCTGACTTTCCAGCTCCTGACGACACTGCCAACGTGTGCAGTGTCACCGTGTGCCAATTAGGTGCCAGCTGCCATGTTTTATAGATTGTAAAATGAGTGATTTGGGACTCGTGAGCACTGAGAACAGGTTAGCAATTGCTTAAGAGCTTTACTTGTGTCGCTCTTGGGCAGGGAGATGGGTGAAACATCTTAGGCTTGAAAGTGATTCCCTGCAGAGGGACGTGCTCAGATCTGTACAACAGATCTGTCGTTCTGGTCACCTTATCAGATCCCTGCTTGAGAGGTTGCTTGCAAGAATCGATTCCTCTTCACCTTGATGTGTCAAGCTAAAGACAAATCTGTGCCAAAGCACTGTCTGATCAGACGAGTGCCTCAGTTCAGGATTGTTCTTTGACAGCTGCAGAAACACCAGGACGATCAGCGCCTTCAGGAACAGATTAATTGGATCTCGAGGCTGTCATAAAACAGGTCCCTGAAGTTTGAAGACTCTTCCAATAGTTTGGGCCAGCAAGGAGCAGCTGTACCTGGCGGCTGCGGTAACTCGGGGCTCAGAGTCTCAGAGAGCGTGCTGAAAGGTGACCCCCAGCTGGCTGCTGGAGGAAGCTGAGGCAGCGTTCAGCTCTAACCTTTGCCTTCTTGGCTGGCATCTTTGCACTCCTGCTGTCAGTGGGTGTTGAGTGTCCTTCCCCCCAGCCTCAGCACGTGCCCTCAGATGTAGGCAGCGTTTAGCAGCTAGAATTCACTCCAATATAAAGAGTACAAATCATGCGTTTTCTGCTTTTGCTTTGGAACTCTTAGCTTGAGGTTTTCCTGCAGGCCATGAGGTTTCTTGCAGCAGCAGGGATGAGTTCTGTTAGCAAGAGGCTGTTCTGTGCTTCGACTGTGGGAAGATGAATGGTTACCTGTGCACCGTGAAATAGAACTTGACACCTAGCACACCGCACTTGCAGCCTGTGGGGTGCTTTAACAAGCAGGTAAATCAGCAGAGGCTGTTTTGCAGCCGGGGTGATGCTGGGTGATTAAAAAGCAGGGGCAGAACAAGGAGTTTCTAGTGTTTGTTCTTGCTTGTCATCCGACTCTCCACTTCCACTGTTCGTTAGAAAAAAAACAAAAACAAAAACAAAAAACAAAAAACAAGGGGTAAGCATCTTAATATCTTTATTATAAATGGAAGGCACAAAACAGACCAGCTACAGAGACTGTCCAAGAGAAATACTTGGTGCTTTATAAACAAACAAGGAAGTACCCTTAGGCGGGTGTGATAATCCTCCTCTAATGCGTTTTTGGAGTGCAAAAATAGATTTGTTCCTTTCTTGCTCTTCTCTCCAGGACAAAGGCAGAATAGGCAACTGCAAAGTTAGACCAGGGAGGTCAGTTTGTTCCATACTGAGAAAGACAAGCCTGTAAAACAAACTAGACAGATTTTCTTGGTACTATTCATCTTCCTTCAGCAAAGGCAAAGCTTATGACACTTGTTGGTGTGTATTTCCAGACCCCCAGCTACTGGCACTGTAGCGCATCTCTAATTCTTTGGTACAAAAGGTTCAAAATCTCTTAATGCAAACATTTTACCAGCACCCTGGAGCAAAAAAAAGAAATCTAAAAATCTTACCAACTTCTATTACAGACCTGCTGAGTGCACCAGAGTTACTCATTTTTATTCAGGCTTTCAGGGGCAACTTCAGTTGGTTTAGCGCCCGGATTGCCGTGTTAGCAGGTGTCAGTTTAAAAAAAAAAAAGCTTTTGAGGTCCTTTTTAAAATGAGACTGCTTTTTTGGAATTTAGGGCTGCGAGGTATGCTTGGTTTTGCTTTCTTCCCATTCCTTAGACCAGATCCATTCAGATTCTGAACAGCGTTCCCGGTCTGTTCAGGAAACTGGAAGGCAACAAGCAAAATGATGAGCTCCTTGGGCAGTCAAAAGAGCTAAATCTGGAGAGTGTTTTGAGTCAAACTTCCATGCTAAGGAGCACCAGTAATTGTTAGAAGTAGATGCAGAGGAACCTGCATGGCACTGGGTGTGTTTCTGAAGGTGCTAAAGGTCCGAAGTGACGATTCCTATCCATAGTAAAGAAGAGAAGGAAAGCTTGCACTTAACTACTGTTTTTATTCCCTTTGCCCAGCAGTCAAAAGCAGTAACTAATATGAGAAGCCAACTTTTCCTCTCTTTATTTTAGATTTGGGAAAATTCCCTGCCAAAAAAATATTTCCTGGAAAATTCACTAGTGTTTGTGTGAGTAAAAGGTTCCAACCTTTGATTATTAATTTGTAAGAACTATTTCATCCACTTTTGTCCAGAAGAGTCAGAAATAATTTGCACAGAAATGTGCAGCGTTTTAATGAAAGGTTTCAGAATCACTCTAATTTGAACTTTATCTGGTCTGGTTGCAGGTTTTGTGTTTAGTGTCTTTAAAAAAAATAATAATTAAAATTTCTGACTTCATCTCAGAAAAAAGAAAAAAAAAAATGCTTGTGGCTAAATAAAATCTGTTGCAGCTCTGCTCATCGAAAAATCATTGGCTGTTAAATTGGACCTAAGTCGTCTTCTCTAACCTTTCATGATCCTGCAGCAATGGATGAGGATGGATATATGGATTAGGGAACAGCACGTGGTGGCAAACCTGTGGTATTTGCTACAGCGCAGAAAGAAAAACCCAATTGCTTCCAAAAAATCCAACTAATTCAAAATCCTTGGCATCATGCAGTCATGCCACTGGCAAAGTGAGCATTCCCCTGCCTCTCAAAGCTTGCTGTACCCTTGATCTGCTGTCTTCCTGCTGTTAATTGATTGCAACTCTACGTGTCTGATCAGGGCTACGAGTTGTTCTCGCTATGGAGATCATACAACATATACTGTGCACGCTTGTGTGTATAGATCTGTTTATCCTGTATGCATGTACATACGTCTGCATATTTGTGTGCTGGCCCCCAGATCACTCATGTTACAAAGCATCGGCCTCAAAGGCATACTCATCAAAATCTTTTGTAGAGCCTCCATTTTTTTCTAGTTCCCTCAAAATGAGAGAATTTTTACGCGCTCTCTGTGTCGAAAAGGCAAAAATTCTGATTTTCACTGTCGCTCTCGCTAACTTTCTCTCACTCCCTCCTCGTGTGTGTATAAACACAGATGTGTGTATGCGTATGCACATCTGTGGATTTATATGCACTGGTATGTTTTTTGCTGTACAGGTAATAAAGACGGGGAAAGGTTTTTGTGTTTTCTTAATAGGTGAAGAAATCTTGAAGACCAGAGATTGGAACATACTGAATTTTAAATTAAAAAAAAAAAAAAAAGTTAAATTGTCTGGCTGTGGAAGATGGAGCCTCATTTTTGCAGCCACTTTGAATCACGAGTTCATCTCTAAATGCGCTGGGTTTTTTGTTTTTGTTTTGTTTTGTTTTTTGGTTTTTATTTTTTTGAAGAGCTAACTATCCCTGGCTGTCTCCAGTCTGAGAGAGCATTCAAATGGACTTGCTTCCTCTATTAGTTATAAGCCGTTTAAAAGCACATCCTATGTTTGAATTGTGGATGAGAGGTTCCCTTGGCAAAGTGAGGAGGAAAATTCTTCCTACCCCTTTATTTTTAATTCACGGATTCAGTCTTGGTTTGGCCTACAGGAGAAGTTAACTGGAAGTCTTTGAAGATTGATAACTTTGCTGAGGTTGTCCAGGTAGGTGAAATGGAAGACCCACAGTGCCTGGAACGTGCTGTTTAATGCGTCCTAACTGTGTTCTAGAGAAGTTATTTGTAGCCAGAGTTTATTATTGACTTGCATGTATGATCAGGTGGTTTTTTAAGGAGTGACTCCGTTTTCAGGCTTCCAGATGTGCTCCAAGTCATCTTATTGAGGATGTGGAAGAGAACGCTTGCTGACAAAGCTCCTGGCAGCTTTACGGAACTTTCATATTTAGTTAGTTCATGTAACAGCTGATTTCAAGGCTTTGCTCTCTTCGAGAGACTGATAACTTGATTTGATGAACTGAAGAAAGCTGGAAAAATGTTGGTTCCTCATTATTTTTCACTTGTTACTTTCTTTAGGGTTACTTTTAAAAAGAAGATTTCCCTGCTCACAAGCCAGTAGAAGACTTTCAGCCCAAGCAAGGGTGAAGACAGCTCTCTCCAAGAGCAGAGGAAGGCCCTGTGGAGAGAAGCCGAGCTTGTTAGCAGAACTCGTCGGCATGTCTAAACAAGGAGACGATTGCTACTTCTATTTCTATTCTACCTGTACCAAGGTATGGCTGGCTTTCCTTTGCTTTGCTTTTTTTTTCCCATTTTTTTTCAGGAAGGAGTAGATTAGGAGGAGGAAGCACGCTGGTCTTTGGTTAACTTGAGAACCAGATAGATTCTGAATTCAGTTGTAGCAACATTAGGCAGCAGCATGGCCATTTTTGAGGCTGTACTCTATTTTCCTCGTTGGTTTCCTTTTGGTTCCAGGGAGACAAATGTGCCTACCGCCACTGCGAAGCTGCTCTGGGCAATGAGACGGTCTGCAAGCTGTGGCAGGAGGGTCGTTGTTTCAGGAACGTCTGCCGATTCAGACACATGGAAATTGATGTGAGTGCCTAACGATGTGTTCTCAAAATCAATCAACAAAAGCATTTTTCAGTGCCGTAGGTGTACTGATTGTGCTTTTGCAGGATAGATTTGTTTGCTTCAAAATCATACTTGTTTCTGTTACCAAGAGAGGGGGTGGGAGGAAGCAGAGGAAAATAAAATCAATGCCTTAGGTATGTCTTAGCAAGATATATATATATTTTTATTAGATGCTGACAGTTTTCTCAACAGATGCAGAATAGCTGTTAAATAGACTGCTAAAACCTGCTGGAGCAGGGGGGTAATAAACAGGCTGTTCTATCGTCATGGGAGCAGGCTTGATAATGAACTCTCAGGTCTCTTCTGACCCACAGTCCTTCCGATAACGCTGTTCTAGCTGCCTGGGGTAGGAAGTGGGGAAAGTTAAAGGTGCAGAAGAACTAAGTCTCCAAGAAGTAGTTCTAGACAGGGTTAACCTAGGCAATTTCAGATGTTCTTTTTCCCTCTGAATAATGCTAGTATAATCCTAGGTGTATTAGTTTAACCCACCCTCAACTGGCGTCTGAGAGTGCCTGTCTTCTCTAACTGAATGATGACAAATCTAAATGTGCATAGTGGTTCCAGCTTATGCAAACTTTGTGAATATGCCCAGAAATACTCCACTTAACTGAGAAACTGACCTTTGGAATGATGTTTCAGCACTGTGTTGTGACAGCTGTCATGATCTGGAGCTGCGCATCTCTTTGCAAGCCTCAGGTGCGTGTTATCACGAGCTTTTCTTTCTTTCTGTCTTCAGAAAAAGCGCAGTGAGGTTCCTTGCTACTGGGAGAAGCAGCCGGGAGGCTGTCAGAAAGCCAACTGTGCTTTTCATCATGCAAAGGGACGTTACATCGATGGACAATTCTTCCCACCAAGCAAGAGTGAGTTTAGGTCCTTTTTCTTGAAGTGCTGAAGACTTAATTTGGAGTATTACTTAGTGGGTGCCAATCCTGTAGGGGGCATCAGGTAACTGTTCATTTGTGAGTACAGGAAAAGGTCTGCAGTCATAGGTGTACTGCACCGAGTGTACTGCTGGTGTTTGTTTTCTGCTTTCGTGCTCAGCTTCTCTTGGCTTTGTGTGATGTTTGCCTTGCAGTTTGCTTCCTGTTGTTTCATCTTTTGCTGGGTGGTAGGGAGATGTGTTGTTGTTCGAAGGGAAGTCTTTGTTGACGGTGTAAACAGTGATGGGATGGGCAAAAGGAGATGATGAATTCATTGTCTGTGCGGGTTATCTGCCTTTCCTACCACCTCTTTGCTAAATTGTGGTCAAAGTTTTAAACTGCCATATTACCGATGATCCTCCTCTTCCTCTAGCTACACTGCCAAGTCCGCCTGAGTCCGCGGACGATGATTTGAAAGTGGCTCAGATGTCACTGCAGCAAAACAAACTTTCTGTCCAGTCAAATCCCTCTCCACAGCTAAGGGGGTGATGAAAGTGGAAAACTCTGAAAATGTCCCAAGCCCTACACACCCTTCAGTTGTAATCAATGCTGCAGATGATGATGAAGATGATGATGGTGAGCATGTTTTGGTTCTTGGAAGGAATCTGTGCTGTAAATGATTGTGTAAATCTTTGGTTCTTGAAGGAATCTGTGCTGTAAAGGAATGTAGAAATCACAGATGACCTGAGGTCTGACTAGCGATAGGGCAGGCAGTGTGGCCAGGTCACTGGTGGCTTTGTCCGGCAGTCAGTGGACAGAACCTGAAATGTTGGAGGAAAGCTTAGAACCACTCCTGGCTTTAGCTGGTCTGTTGTGTAAAGTTCTATGTGAAACTAGGAAGGAAATTTCTTTTTTCTGTCTGAAGAGCAATGTGTTGTGTAGTAGTTAAAGCTGCAGAGAGAATCTAGAGTCCTAGATGTTTTGTCCTAGTGTATTCTACTTAGGAGTTCATCAGGTCAATGTAGCTCTTTAAAAAACAAAACAAAACAAAAGAGCAACAAAGTTTTTTATATGAAGCATGGGCTGAAGTGTCACTGCATGAGCTACGTAATCATGAACAATCTGGTCTATGCATAACTGAATAGATTTTTCCCCTTCAGACCAACTTTCTGAGGAAGAAGAAACTAAAACTCCTGTCCAGCAACCAGCTGTGGAAGGCAAAAATGGATTACGGGTGATTTCCACTCGCAAAGGCAGTTCTACTGCTACTAAACAAGGTATTCCAGCACCTTAGTAGGATAAATCAGAAGAACTTGACAGTTAACTCAAAAGCAGTGTGGTGTAAAAACACAACAAAATGTAGGGATGCTGAATGGACTCGGTTATTTCCATGATCTCATTTCTGCCATGAATACCATCATGTGCCAATTGGGTCAGAAAGGTGAACTCCTGTTCTTTATTTTTGGAGAACAAAACAGGGCCACAGCATGGAGTTGAAATGGCTGCACGTGCAGCCTTGCAACCACTGTTGATAAGCCATATCTAACGATAGAGGGATCTAATATCGTGTAAATGGATTAAAATTAAAACTACATTTTTAAGCCTGAAGGATGAAAGGAGGGGCAAAATGCCCTTGGTTCTCTGGCTCTTTCACTTGTGAGGAGTGTTGACAGGCTTTATTCTAAATACTTCAGAAAGTTGCTGAGCGCTAAGAAGCCTGAGGAGCTGTGGTCCTCAGTGAGTGCCTCTAAGCCAGTCTCATGAACTGTTTCCTATTTTCAGAGGGCAATCTGAATTTTGGAATAAAAACACTTGAGGAAATCAAATCTCAGAAGATGAAGGAAAAAAATAAGAGACACAGTGGTGAGTTAGTACAGTCAGTACTTTAGGTGTTAGCTGAGCACGTGTTTCGATGATAGATGGTGGCAAATAAGCATGTTAGTAATAGACACAAGGAGACAGCGTGTGGGAAGATGCTCTTTTCAAAGTTCTTGGAAATCTGTGGCTTTATTAGTTTAGTTGAAGATGGAAGTGGTTCAAGAGGAACTGAGTTGTGTTTTTGGGCTATTCAGCGTATTTTCCTTGAAACAGTAGATCACCGTATTTAAAGCTATGTGGTTATTCCACAAATGCTTGAAAGTCTGCTCCTAACGTCAGCCTAGAGTCCTAAATTGTGATGTGCTGCTCATTTCTTTGTGGTGTTTGAACATTTGCCAGTTAACTGTAAATTCATGCATGTATACAAAGTTGTACGCAGACCAGGAAGCTGCTGATGCTCCAACTGAGTTTCTGGGTGTGCATTACGCTCCTCTTAACATGTGTGTTGGGGGCTTACAGCAGTGCTTACAGTAGAGCTATTTGACCTGCAGTGTGGGTTAAGGTGGGTAACATAGAAAAGGGATTCGGTGTTACTGAAACACTGGATATGTTACTTTTATCATAGTTAGCTTTGTTACATCATGTCTAAAACTAGACTGAAGCTCTTCAGGGCATTGTCCTGTCTTCTGTTTCTGAGAAGTACTTAAATGCTTTAGGGAACTGAAGCTAGAAATACACCCTTTTGTTTCAGTCATTTCACAGTTTAGCTTTCTAAATGTCTCTTTGTTTATCAAGTCTTTAGGGTGGAGTAAGCTCTGTGTACTTACAAATTGCTGCATCAGACATGCTAAAGCAGTGTTCCATGTCATTAGTAGGACCGACTTGGTCTTATCTGTTGTTTTAATATAAAAATCTGAAATAATCCATTCACGTATGCTGACATGGTTTGTAGAAAAGCATGACCTACAAATGAGTAAAGCACTAAATAAATAAATAAATAAATAAATAAAATACTACTTGCTAGAAATAACCATTGCTATAATGTTGCCTTAAAATTATATGGTACATGTATATAATGCTCATCTTCTGTTGGTGATGCATGAATCTGAGTAACAGGTACTTTTGGCTGCAGGAGCTGTGTTCACAACTCTTACTGCTTGGAGCAGACTGCACAGAGAGTTGCACTAACAGCCTGCTAGTGATATGCAGATCAGAACGTTTGGGAACTGGGTCATTTATGGGAGCTGTCAATCCATGCCATGATGGTGTTGCAAGTTGGATTATTGAGGGCTCTTTTTGTAACGGGGTTACTTACTTCCTTGACACATTAGTGAAAGCCTTCTCTCAAGACTATGGCTCTTGCTAATACATGACACAAATGGAAACAATTTCAAATACTTGCCAGCAGGCTTTGCTTCCTTTTACCTTCATGCGGATTTTTCCTGTAGCCTATGTAGTAGGGAATATTGTGTTCAGATAAATAGGGTTTGGGCAACAGGCTGTTATTTACTTCCAATATTTTACCACACTTCAAAACTCTTACTTGAAAACTACTGTAGAAGTTGAAATGATGCTTCAGGTCATAGTTTGATCTGTGGAATTATGAAACTCCTTGTGGTATTTGATTAAGGAGGCATTGGGGAGGCATTGGGGAGGCAAGGACAATCCCCAGACATGGACTGTATATCTCGAAACAAGACACTGCAACTCATGATAAGGAAGCGGTAGACAGACAGAGAAACAAATGGAAGGACTATAAATCTCAAAACTGGACATTGGAATTCATTATAAAGATACAACAAATGGAAGAATTAGCAACAACCAGCGCTTGCAATTAAGAAACATGCCAACTCAGCAAATTCCTGACCAAAGGTGAAAAGTACACTGTGAGGAAGACTCGGGGTCTTCCTCCCAAAGACCCCTGCCCACGTCCCAAAGACCCCTGCCCACAATTCTTGGGAGGCTCTACGCAGGCGCAAGGTGCCAAAAGGCTAATTAGCATGAGAAGCGAGGGAAGGCGGGGATAGGTAATGCATATGTATAGGCGCTTGTAGAATATTGATAGATTGATTGTATAAATTCAAGACTGCTTTCCGCCTTGGGTATGCACGATAGGTGGAGAGATCCCCTGTGCATCATCCAGCGCTGCAATAAAGACTATACCACTTCAAGGAATTTCGGCTTCGATCTTTGAATCATATTTGAACACTTTCTTTCTGTGATCAAAAAGCTTCCTTAAACACAGCCTCAAGCTCAATTACACCAGTGTGTTTTTAATTTTCTACGGCTGGTTATTTCTATAGCAATACAGAATAACACTGCTCATAATTCCTGAGGTGGGGGGAACTATACCAGCCTCTGAAAGGGTGCTAGCAAGCACTTCTAATTAGCTGAAAGCTTTTGAGGTATCAGCCCATTGTTTTTTCAGGGAAGGGGGAATGGGAGCCATACTTTGAAACTGAAGTGCTAGGTGCTTAATAAAATGGGTCTGCCAGAATTGTAGGTGTGGTGCTAAAATATGAAGCCTGGCATGGTGGTAGGCCTTGGTGAATCACTGGATCCATCTTTAGGTGTTGCAGAAGTGGGATAATTTGATCCTGCTGTAATATGAATAGTATTGAAATGTCCTACCAACTGAATTAGCAATGTTAACAACTATCTGCGACTCAACTAGAAAATAACCTGCAATCTCATGTATTTGCAATTCACTTTATAAACTCATTGCCATCCATTATGATGATGATGATGTAGAAACACCGAATTCAGGAATAAGGTTTTGTAAATTGATATCATGTTGTCACTATAGTATTTCAGTGAATTGGAACAGCAGAATTCCATGGGTAGTACTTGTTAAATGTACTTGTCAGCTGGGCTCTTAATTGCATGCCAACTACGATAAGACAGCAAAGGTATACTTATTGGTGTATTTATATTGGTGTATTTATAGACGAAAGAAGGGAGTTTGCAGCCACTTTATGTACCTGTGTAGAGGTTCAGCTATGTGTAATTGTTTTCAGATTGTATGTGCAAAAAGAAGGATTTGGCAGCATTAGCCACTGCTGCCACTGTACAAATAAAGACTGTTGTGCCGTTGTACTGTTTACATTAACTATAAATACACCACAGTAGAGAGAGACTAGAAATTCCAAGCTTTTACTGAAGAGTCATACTATAGTTCTTTTTTTTTTCTTAAGCCAAGCACAGCAGGGAGTCTGCAGACAAAACTTTGAGTGTTGTCTGCTTTAGAGCAACATCCAGCATCATAAGTTCTTGTGGAACATGACTGAGCACTTTTATCTGGTGCTTTTTCTTGCTGTAAAGATGCACCTGTAATCTTTTCTCTGAGCTTCAAGTTTCAACATATTTCGTGTCCAGCTAGTAAGAGCATGAAGTCTCTCAACTTTAACTAATTTCCTCAGCTGGTTAACTATATAGTTATTTAGCATTAAAATATTTGTCAATGTATGCACACGTGTGCATATGTGCACAGTCTTGTCTGCACAAAAATCCAAATGTATCCTGTTCTGTCATTTAAAGAGTGACAAATATGAATTACTTATGATGTAGATATGATTGACCTGTATTTTCTAGATACATAGTTGTGGTCTGATCAGCTAATCTGAATATCAGCATCAAGTAGATTCACAGCTCAATGGCCGTTTTCTCCTAAGATGACCAGCTTCATTTTCTCTTCTTTTGAGAGAAATGGAGTTGAGTAACTTTGTGTGACGAGAATGCTCTTTTCTGTAACCTTTTTGTCTCCTGTAAACTTAAGAGTAGAGCATGGTTCTTTCATCTCTGAAAAGTGAAATGACATATTCCTTTTAAATCATTATTTTGGGGAATGGTCTCTGCCATGCTATTGTTGCATGTTGACATACCTGAGTATATATGGAGCACCTATACAATTTTGGACTGGAGAAATTCTGGAGTTAAGTGGTAAAGAGAGCCTGTGGAAACTTCTGCAGAGTCTCATGTTCTTTTGTAATAGTACTTAATAAGGAACAGATTTGTAGGTTATCTAAGCAGATAACTCAAGAACTTGTTTCAAAATCTAAAGATCCCTTTTGAACAGTAATTTCAAGAAGTATGTATTATCTCACTACACCGCTGTCATAATATGTCAGCATATCTAGATGTCTGTTTTCTATGAAATTTGTAATCAGAGATGGATATCATCACTTTCAATACTCTGCTAATTGACCAAACTCTGCATGGAAAAATTGCAGTTGGACAAACATAGATATACCCAGGATCTATCTTTAATGCTAGGTAAATGATTTGATCTTTAGAATGGTGTCCCAGGGATGTACATGTTGCTTTTAGCTACAGGCAACAACAGAAGGCATAAGTGTTGCTTAGTTCCGTCTCCCCCCAGCGTATCCTCTGTGTCTTGCTGTAAGAACAGGTGAACTTGATGTTTGTGGACGGTACCAGCTGAAATGCTGGGTTCACCTCCCTGTGGAGAAAACTGCTTGCTGAATCTCCAGTGCATTGCAAACAAAATTAAACTTCTTGTAAAAGAAGAGATAAGGCTGCTTACCCCAAACTGGAGCTTGCGTATGTGTATTATCTACTTCATTTTTAAATTGTGTTTGTCAGGCTCTGGGGATGGCATCTGAAATAGTTTTTAAGCACTAAATTATTCTATTCTATTCTATTCTATTCTATTCTATTCTATTCTATTCTATTCTATTCTATTCTATTCTATTCTATTCTATTCTATTCTATTCTATTCTATTCTAATTGTGTCTATTTCCACCCAGAACATGAAGACCAGCTTCTTGTAGAGCCACCTTTTTTCCACGAAATCTCTCAAGAGCGAATGTATTAGCCTAAAATGTGTTTGGTAGATTGTTGTTTTTTTTTTTTTTTTATGTAATTCTTCTTTAGTTACCTAAGGTAATACAGTGTAGTCGGCTAAAATATAAATAAATTATACTGTATCTTTTTGATTTCTCCCTCATTCCCCCAATTCCAGCCCTGTCTTATGCTTTCTGAGCCAAAAAAAACCACTTCTGTGGTTTAATGATATGAATTATTGCTTGTTTGATCAAACAATGTTTTCATTATACCTTCTGTGCTACTTTCCCAGGAAACTGATAATTAAAAGAAGCCAGCTCCCTAGAATTTCAGACATGGCAATGGAATCTGCTCTAATCAGTTCAGTCCCTACCATTGCGTCTCGTTTTGCCTTACTACAACTGGAAAGTGATACTGATTTAGAGCCTGGAAAAGGCAGAAGTGGCCGACGTGCTGGTAAATCTCTAGCTTCAGGGTGTAGATCTATAAATGTGAAGAAAGGAGAGAAAAGAAGAAAAAGGAGAGAACAGCAGCAGAGTGAGGCCAATGATGTAAAGGGATTGTATTTTCAACAGTGAGTAAGGTTGTTGTCTCATCAAGAGTTTTTGCTGTCCCTGAAAAGTCATTGGTTTTGGTTTTCCCTGTGAAAGAAGAACTACTTAATCGCAGATTACATCTTTACATTGTCCTGTCTTATGTTTCTGAGAAGTACTTACACGCTTTAGGGAACTGAAGCTGGAAATACACCTTTTTGTTTCAGTCATTTCACAGCTTAGCTTTCTAAATGTCTCTTTGTTTATCAAGTCTTTAGGGTGGAGTAAGCTCTGTGCACTTACAAATTGCTAAAGCAGTGTTCCATGTCATGAATCGGACCGACTTGGTCTTATCTGTTGTTTTTCATATACAAATCGGACAGAATCCGTTCGCGTTTTGCTCCTTGAGCTCTGTCGGCATTGTGTCTACAGATGTGTCTGTGTGTGGACGTGTGCCTGGGCACTCCCGGCGGCTGCTGGGCCAGCAGCTGCGAGCAGTTGTGAGCGTGGCTCGCCTACTTGGAGACCACTTGTGTTTGAGGGAAAACTCAGCCTTTACCGCTGAGCTCCACCGGAGCCGTGAGGAGACGCTCTCCTCCATGACGAGCGCGGCGATGGAAGCCGCATTTCGCACCCCTGCTTTGACCACAAGCAGACGGCCCCCTCCACCCTCCCCAGGACTCGAGGGCGAGCTGTGCGCGTCCGTGGGGGCCGGGGGCTGCCCCCCGGTGTCCCCTCACACCCACCCCTCAACCCCCGCTCCGCCTGCGCCCTCCTGCCGCGGGGGGCCGCTGTGCGCACGGGGCGGCGCCGCCGAAGGTTGCGGCCGTTGCCTAGCGAGGCGCTGTCACCAGCAGCGCGGGCGGCCCAGGCGCGGCCCGCCGGCCCCTCAGCCCGCCCGGAGGCTGCCTCCCGCCGCCCGGAGCAGGTTTGGAGCGGGGAGTGACGGGGCCGGGGCTGGGGCTGGGGGGAGCCGCCCCACAGCGCCGCTGAGCCGGCATTTTGCTTGGTGTTTGTTTGAGGAAGTAGGAAATGGGATCTCTCCCCTCCTCCGCCCCTCCCCTCCCGCGACTGGTTTGGGTGTCATTTTGGGAGGGGGGGGCGGGGGAGGGGGAGTCAGTAAGTTTTCAGTATGTGCTCGTGATTGCCGTGCCCTTTCTGAAATGAGCAGGATTTCAGGCTCTTGCTTCTCTTTCTTGGCTTCCCTTTGCTCTGTTCTGTACAACAAGGCTTTTTGTCAGCTTCCAAAGTTTCTCAGCTCTGAATGGACAAGCCCTCAATGCAAATGGGTGTGAGTGAAATGCCAAAACTCTTCTCTTTGCAACCACAGAAGACTTGTGTTTCAATCTGGTTGCATTTTCATGCAGGCTGAATTTGATGTGCTTAGCTGGTGAGTTCTGCCAGTTGGGTAACAGAGCAAAAAGGCTGCGTGGGAGTTGAGCAAGAAGGAAGTTCAGCAAACTGTCCTTTGCATGGCAAAGCCTCCTTGACTGAGAATCAGCAAGAGCAGAAGATGTGTTTGGGATCCGGCAGCATTTGATACCCATCGAGGCTTTGGAGTGTTTCTGGTAGACATTTGTAAAGAAATCCTATTCGATGCTTCTTCTTGTGCTTCAGAATTAATAGATGGGGGGCAGTATAAGGAACCATGGTTGCTGAAATATATAACTAATAAAAAATAGTTCCATATGGGCATAAAGAGACGGATTAAAATCAGAGGAATGCTTGGTGTGTAGTAATCACAACTATTTAAAATCATACCCCCCATGTAAGCAACACGACAGCTTTCTGTGCTTCTGAAATTCTAAATACTTGGCCCTTGTAAGCAGAAGATGGCTTTCAAGCACGTGTGTGTCTATAGGTATAAATTCAGGATAAAAAGGTTTTGTTTGAATAATTTCTGTTGCCTATGCATCGGTACTGTAGCAGTGAGAAAATAAGGTTCATTGTAAGTCTATGCTTTATCAAGAATTCATTAACAAGATCTTACAATATTGTTGCTTCATCCGGCAGTATAACATCCAAACAGAAAGTCTGACCACTTTCAGACCAAAGGTTAAGTCTGCTAGCTTAGAAGGTAATAGAAGCAAAATTAGTTTCTGCACTGGTTTAACAGTTGTTAACATATCTGCTTTTTTATCACAGTTCCTTTCCAGGGTGTAATGATGCTTATGTATTCTTTGGGAAACTCTTCAACATTCTGTTTCAGCAGGGAGTTAATTCTTTATTATTTAACTCGGAGAACATTTTTTCTTAGGTGCAGAAAATTGCAAATGAGGTGAACAGAGGAATTGTAACAGATCTCGTAATGACTTCCTGAATACTGAGTGGGGAGCACAGAGATGGAGGCCGGCATGGAGGAGATCCTGGTTAAAGTTGCAGTAAGGGTCAGACCTCTGCTTTCCAAGGAAGTACTTCATAACCACCAAGTATGCGTGAGATTAGTCCCAAATACACAACAAATAATCATTGGGAAAGACCGTGTCTTCACTTTTGATGTTGTATTTGGCAAAAACTCAACCCAAGAAGAAGTTTATCCAGTTTGCATTAAACCTCTTCTAGTGTCTTTGGCTGAGGGATATAATGCTACAGTATTTGCATACGGACAGACAGGTTCTGGGAAGACTTACACCATTGGAGGTGGTCACATTGGTACGTTGTAAAAAGTCTTTTTTTGTGTGTGTGTGAACAATGTAGTTCTGCAAATTAAGTATTTAATACATAACAGATGATGCTTGAGAATTTTTAAGAGATAATGAAAAAATGTATAGCAAAAAAAGACATATATATTCCAAAGTTTATGTGATGGTTGTGTTCTAAACACAAATTCTGTGTCCGGTAGGCTATACCAAAAGTATGAGAGAAAAAAAAATAAAAAAAAATTAAAGTGCTCTTTCCCATTCTCTATTCTAACAGGCAACTTACCCTACTTTCTGAAACACAGTGCTTTAGAAATTTTGGCTCCATTTATCCTACTTAGAAAGTATCTGCTTTAGGTAATTGTATGAAGCAAACTCACTCTTGGACTTTTTTCAGAGTCTGACAAAGAGATTTCATAGATAAATTTCATGGAATAGAATCCTAGAATGGTTTGGGTTGGAAGGGACCTTAAAGATCACCCAGTTGCAACCCCCCGCCACGGGCAAAGATGTCACCCACTAGACCGGGTTGCCCAGGGCCCCATCCAGCCTGGCCTTGAACACCCCCAGGGATGGGGCATCCACAGCTTCTTTGGGCAACCTGTGCCAGTGCCTTGCCACCCTCTGAGTAAAGAATTTCTTCTGAATATCTAATCCAAATCAACCCTCTTTTAGTTGGAAAGCCATTCCTCCTTGTCCTATCATTACACCACCTGCCAAAGAGTCCCTCCAGAGTCCCTCCCCAGCTTTCCTGTAGGCCCCCTTTAGGCACTGGCAGGCTGCTGTGCCTAAAGCCTCTTCTCCAGGCTGCACAACTCCAACTCCCTCAGCCTGTCTTTGTAAGAGAGGTGCTCCATCTCTCTAAGTATCCCTGTGGCCCTCCTGGACTCTCTCAAATACTTCCACGTCCTCGTGCTGGGGGACCCAGAGCTCCAGGTGGGGTCTCACGAGAGCAGAGCAGAGGGGGACAATCACTTCCCTCCCCCTGCTGGCCATGCTGCTTTTGATGCAGCCCAGGATATGGTTGGCTTTCTGGGCTGGAAGCACACATTGCTGGCTCAGGTGGAGATTCTCATCATCCAACACCGCCAGGTCCTTCTCCTCAAGGCTGCTCTCAATCTGTTTTCTGTCCAGACTGTAGTTGTGCTTGGAACTGTTCCAGCACAAGTGCAGAACCTTGCATATTGGCCTTGTTGAACTTTATGTGGAATTCAAATTTTGCTTTTTTAAAGGCAGATATCTGAAACTCTACTATTCGACTTACTTGGTATTTCCAAGTCAGTGTTTCTCAAACACCTGAGACTGGAAACTACTATTTTTCTGTATTAGTTCGCAGAAGAATTCTTCAGCTTCTGCATGTATACAATTTTGCTTTCTGACTTTCCCTGAAATCGTGTATCACCAGCTCTGGTTATCTTCCCTTCCGTATCGAGAAGTCACAATTTGTTTGTCTGTTCTGCTGAATAAGAGAGAAGAAGTGGAGTAGCAGGAATTAGAAGACTATCTGGATTTTTCTTGGTCCTTGATTCTGAATTTGAAACCCTGAAAATTATGTATTCGTTCTTTTTGCATAAAGGATTTGAAGTTTTATCATTAATTCATTAGCAAGTTCAAAATATTTTTTTCTTCTAGCGTGATTTTTTACTAATTTAATTTTCTTGTAGTCTCGTACCCGCAGAAAGTAGTAAAGTTCTGTATCATTTCCATGCATTTCTGATCAACAGAAAAGCAAATCTTTACATGAAAACTTGGGAAAACTGAGCTCTTCCTATTCCTTATTATATTGAGTGATAAACCTCGCAGACTTCTCTTTAGTTTTAGTCTTTGTAATTTGTGTGACAGAATGACTGCAAGTGTCTGTGACATCTGTGTTTCTATTTTAGCATCATTTTCAGAGGATGAAAAAGGCATAATCCCACGGGCTATTCAGGAGTTATTTCAGCATATTTCTGAAAACCATAACATCAATTTCCGAGTGAAGGTATCTTATATAGAGGTTTACGAGGAAGAACTTCGAGATTTATTGGAGTTGGAGACCTCTGTGAAAGATTTACATATCTGAGAAGATGAAAACGGAAATACAGGTAGGATTTCAGCTCTAGAACTTCGTGCATTTGATTTCTGTTGTGTGCACAAATTATTGTTTCCATCTCTTGAAAAGAGAGCTTACCGATGACTAATACTAGACGAAGTCATGTTTTCAAAATATCAATTCAGTTTAGCTGATCTGAAGCAGCCTTCATTTGAGATTCCTATGAACAATATCAATGTTCCTCCAGAAGCAGCATCAGGTGGTAAGGTAGTACTGTTACTGTTTCTGCAAATTCAGCATAGAAACACAATTGTGCATGATTATTCAGTTGAATGAATGCTTTAACATTAAGCCTTTGCTTCTCACTTCAAAGTTATATTTGTTAAGCTACTTATGCTGTAAATATCTGCTTCCATTCCACTAAGAACTATGTTCTTAACATAGGGTGGGAGTCACTTTTACTACAAACTTTCAAAATTTCTGTCTTTTTTTTTTTTTTTTAACTGACAAAGTAAGCTTTGAGCTAGGTTTGCTCATACTTTTTTTCTAGATAGCACTAGGTTGCAAATTGCATAAGACGATGTGTAAACACCTAAGTGTATTCTGTGTATTCTGTTTACAATACTGTTTCAAATGGTGTGACAAAATACACCCATATATTCTATTTCTGCAAGTTTCAGATGTGCTGTACTTCATGCTTTCCACATACTGTTTTATTTTATTTAGCTATGTGCTACGACCTTATAATAATGCAGGCTTGTATGCTTCTGTGATTTGTGTTTATAGATTGACTTTTCATAATTGCAGTAAGCTTTTACTGAAAAGTTTAAAATTAATGTAATTATTCTGATTTTCTTTTGGTGTTTGAAGTGATTGTTGGTGCTAAGGAATTCCAAGTAGAATGTGCAGATGAAGTGATGAGCCTGTTGGAAAGTGGCAATGCAGCTCGTCACGCAGGCACAACACAAATGAACGAACACTCTAGTCGATCACATGCCATTTTTACTATCGGTATTTGTCAGAAACAATCTGCAGAGTCTCAAAAAAAATAGTGATCCACAGGATTCATCTTGGAAATCAGTCCAGATGATTGCTTCAAAGTTCCATTTTGTGGATTTGGCAGGATCAGAGAGGGTGACAAAGACTGGAAATACCAGTGAAGGATTCAAAGAATCAATTCAAATCAATAGTGGTTTGTTGGCCTTGGGAAATGTTATCAGTGCTCTTGGAGACCCAAAAAGGAAAAGCATACATATTCCATACAGGGATGCTAAAATCACTCGCATTCTGAAAGACTCCCTAGGAGGGAACGCCAAGACTGTCATGATAACATGTATAAGTCCATCCTCATCAGACTTTGATGAATCTTTAAATTCGCTCAAATATGCAAACAGAGCCAAAAACATTAGAAATAAACCAGTTGTCAACTACAACCCTGATCAAGACCGGATTGATGAAATGGAACTTGAAATCAGATTGCTCCGAGAAGCTTTGCAGAACCAACAAGTTGGTCATCAGTGTTGACATGACTTAAATCAAGAAAGAACCCGAATCAGTTTGCTAGAAGAACAGCTCACCCAGCTTCAAGTTCAGTGCTTCAGCTACAGAAACTGTTTGGACGAAGCCTTCCCATTCCTGGTTGATTTGAATGATGATGTTAGCTTAAAAAGCAGGAAGCTCTCACCGTGCAGCAAATTGTCACTGGAACTGGCACCATGCAAGAGCCCCATCATATCACAATTCTTCAGCTGAGGAGAGAACTAAAGAACTGCCAGGTATTTCATTCTAAGTTGATTGTTTAGGTACCTATGAACAAATCAGGAAAGCTAATGTGTCTGTCTTGTAGGAGGAGGAGATAGAGTTCCAACAAGTTAGAATTTTATAAAATCAACCTATTTTCATTTTTCACACTGAATTCTGGTAAGCCTGTAGATTGTTACCTTGCAATCGCATACACAAATTCTGGCTTTTCTTGGTTCTCATCATCCTAAATTACAGCTCTATTATTTATTCTTCATTTTTTTTCTCTGGCTTATTGTAAAGCTCTGCTTCCCAGGTTCAAAACAGTGTAAGAGCTGGGTTTAAACTGAAAGATACCCAGGTAAGCATGCCATCCACAGCTCGGAGGAGATGGTTAGGGAGATGCTAAAATAAACAGGGCAATAAAGGCTCTTGAGCAGCTCTTAAGAGTTGTATTTACTTGAAAGATATAGGTTGTACAGAAAAGATACAGTTGTACAGAAGTATCTGTCTTTAGAATGGTAAGACATAGTGTGTCTATACTTTGCATTTGGCTCCTAAAGGTTTTCTGGAAGGCCAACTACATTTGGAAGTAACCTTCAATCACTATTGGATCACTTACCCAGAAAAACATCTGAAAAAAAATAACATTATAATTTCTTTAATCTTTAGGCTCTTCTTTGAGATGAAAAATGAGGAGGGCCATCCTTATTTTTTTGTTTGAGAAGTGTATTAATATTATGATTGATGCTGAGATTTTACAGCCAAATCTCACAGCACACCGAAGAAAGTAATTGGATTTAAATACCCACTTTGTAAGGTAGTGTTGGTTATGGGTCCATTATTTCCTTTGGGAGAAAGAAACTTGTCAAAACAAAATCAATAGATGAGAAACAGAAGTAAAGAAACAACTGGTGGAAACCACTTTTGAAGGGAGCAGCTGATTCCCCAGAGGGCCATGCTGCCATAGCCACAGGGACCTTGACAGCCTAGAAAGGTGGGCTGACAAGAACCTCATGAAGTTCAGCAAGGGCAAGTTCCGAGTCCTGCACCTGAAGAGGAACAACTGCAGGCACTAGTGCATGCCGGGGGCCACCCTGCTGGAAAGCAGCCCTGCAGAAAAGGAGCTGGGCGTCCTGGTGGCCACCAAGTTGAACATGAGTCAGCCATGTGCCCTTCCTCCTAAGAAGGCTAGTGGTTTTGTTGGCTGCACTAGGCAAAGTGTCACTAACAGGTCAACAGATGTGATCCTTCCGCTCAGTGAGGCCACAGCTGGAGTAGTGTGTCCAGTTGCAGTTGCAAACTGTATTTTGTGGTGCGTTATACACAGCATAGGCAGCCAGTCAAAAGAGGAGTCTCCCACCATATTTAGCATTGATGTGGCCTCACCTTGAGTATCGTGTGCTCAGGGGCACCCCAGTTGAAAAAGGATGTGAAGATAATTGAAAGTGTGAAGAGGAAGGCAACAAAGCTGGTAGAAGGGCTGGAAGGCAGGTCCTATGAGGAGAGACTGAGAACACTTGTGTTGTCCAGTCTGAAGAATAGGAGGCCAAGAGGCGACCTCATGGCTCTCAGCAACTTGCTGAGGAGGGAAGGTGCTGGTCTGTGCTGCTGGTAACTGAGGGAAGAATGCATGGGAATGGCACAAAGCTGTGGGGGATGTCCAGTTCACGCTGGACATCAGGGAAAATTTCTGTACCATGAGGATGGTCAGACACTGGCACCGGCTTCCTAGCGAGCTGTTTGGTGCCCCATGCCTGTCAGTATTCAGGAGGCGTTTGGGCACTGCCCGCAATAACATGCTGTAACTTTAGGTTAGTCCTGAAGTGGTCAGCCAGTTGGACTTGATGATCTTTGTAGGTCCTTTCCAACTTCTCTACTGCATTCTGCTTGATTCTGTTCAGTTCCGGGCTCCCCCATGCAAGAGATTCAGGGACATAATGGAAAAAGTGCAGCAGAGGGCCACAAAGATGCTTAAGGGACTGGAGCACCTCTCCAATGAGGAAAGGCTGAGAGAGATGGGACTGTTCAGTTTGGAGAAGAGGAGGCTCAGTGGGGGATTTTAGCAATGTCTTACAAATACCTGAAGGGAAGGTGCAGTGAACGTGCAGCCAGGACAAAAGGCAGTGGGCACAAGAGCTTCTAGGCTAACATCTGGAAGCACTTGTGTACTGTGTGGTGGCCGTGGCTGTGCATTGGAACAAGTTGCCCAAAGAGGTGGAGTCATCCTCTGAGACCATCAAAAGCCACCTGGACATGGTCCTGGGCATCCTGCTCAAGGTGGCCTTGCTTGAGCCAGGGGTTAAACCAGGTGACCTCCAGAGGTCCTTTCCAGCCTCAGCTGTTCTGTGATTCTATGGTGGGAGAATTTGCCATATATACGTCCCAACTTTGCAGTTCCAATCACATCTTTGAACAACAAATAAATATATGTATGTATTTAATTTTCCAACTTCAAGAATAACAATGCCTGCTTTTCCACTGGCTGAATTTTCCTTTTATTATCTAGCAGGCTCTAGCTATGGATGAGGAAGTATTCATCCAGAAGGATCATGAATTGAAGATATTGCAGAATCAGATAAAGACATTAATACAGGAAAATGAAGAGCAACTGGAATCTTTAAAGAAGGCTGAAGAAACACATAGATTACAGGTATTTTTCCTCTGGCATATATTACATGTATCTATATCGAACCATCCATCCACTATAGGAATGTACTCATGATTTCAAGACAGATCCTTCAGAATTTTTTTGGATGTAAACACCTACCAGTCTTACAAGCACCTTGTTTGAATTAGAGCTGTATTCCCTAATGAGCTGAGATCATCTAGTGGGTGAATCACAGTACTGTGATTCCTGAAGTTTGTGTATCAGCCTAACTGCCACAGCCTTCCTGTATGATATTAAGTGATTCATTCACCCTCTCTTTGCTTCCTGCCTTCCTCCAGATCTGTGTTGTTGCTAAGTTGTTTCAGGACGATTCATGATTTAGGACTTGAAAGGCTTTAAAAGATTGTTTAGAATCTCAAAAAGACCATCAAGTTCCTACAGAATGCTTTAATTGAAAGGCTGTGTAGAAACATGCTTTGTTATATCTTTATTCAGTGTGAGAGTAAAGTATTGTTGCCTTTTGACTTTTTAAGACAGAATTTCATCCTAGTATTCTGAGAGTTTACTATTACAAGAAGCTGAGTGACACAGTGGAAACACTGCTTGCCTCCTTCCCTCTCTAGATCTTGTATATGCTAATGAAATTGTAATGGGTAGTAAGTGAATAGCATTTCAAGATCCAGGAGACCATATATAGGATAGTTGATAGATCTGACTTTATAGGATGATAGATCTGACCTTTTTTAAAGGGAACAGCATAAACATGGCTAGTTAGTACTCTTCTCCTTTTTCTCCTTTTTTTCCTTATTCTCCTTATTCTCCTTATTCTCCTTTTCCTCCTTATTCTCCTTTTTCTCCTTTTCCTCCTTTTTCCTCTTCTTTGCTGATGGCTTGGGGAGAGTCAATGAATGAAAGGTAAGTACACTGGTCACCATCTTTTCCTTCCCTCTGTAACTTTTTTTCTGTTCTGTCATCTCTGGATAGGCTTTTTTTGTGTGTTTTCCTTTTTTAACCCATACTGCATATTGTCAGCTTATTAGACTGAAACAATCCATGCTTCTAATACACATAGATGCTTATATACGATTATGCTTATAATTGTATCCTATGGAGGATACGAGGCAGATGTTATGAACAGAAACAGTTGTACTGTAGGCAAAAGATCGCAGCTCTCACTTTTACTTAAAAACAGAAAAATCAGTATAATAATTAAATCAAATGCTTGTGTCAAATGGCTTAAAGTTGTATGCACAGGAAAGTGTCGTTTCAATGATACATGACAGAATAAGAACTGTAAAAGTAGCATGTAAATGTTTGTACCCATGTATTTATGTAACAGGTTATGCACTATGGGGTTGTATGTACAAGGGCATAAGGGACAGAGTCTTACAGGGATTAAAAAAAAAAAAAAGTTGCAAGGTGGAGTTGCCCATTACTACTTCCACAATCATAAAATGTATGGTATTGACATATATATTCTTTTTGCTATGACACAGAAATATTATGAATTGTATTCCAACAAAATGTCAATTTGTGGGGCATTGTCTATGTATGGGGAAAGGACTTGCAGTCTAAGAAGATGAGAAAAAAAGAATAAATAAAAAATATATGATTCAAAGTAGGAGAATGCATACTTTAGTTAACTATCTCTAGCTGTTATTCAAATTTCCTGTTGGTAGGCAAGATTTTCGATGTATTCTGAAAGGAACAGAGAAGACTGAAAATTGTATGGTCTTGGCCTTATGGATAAATCAGTTCAGTGAAGATATGTAATTTTGAACAATGCACAGAGATTGCTGTAGGAAAGGCAAGTAAGTTCTTCAAACTAGCATTACCGACAAATTTGAGGCTGGGTAGAAAAGAAAGTAACGGTTGATACAGGGGATCCTGGGGTCACGTCCAATTTTATGAATGTTAATTAATAAAAATAATCTTTCAAGTTGGACCACTCCAAGAGGAAGAGGAAGCCTACATGTATGTACATTTCATTCTTTAAACTCAGACCATGTGCTTCATTTGAACATTTTTCTTGAATTACCATTTTATTTATCCATGAACACACAAATAAGGCAAGCAAGGGCTGATAAATATGTCATCTACTTCTCACTAGATGTCTAAATCTAGCTGACATAATTTATATAGGACAGGTCCTTTAGAGACAAAAATGTCTCAAAAAAATGATTGGAGTTTGGGGAGAGGTAAGATTCTACCTGTCATGCCAGAGAATTTTCAGTTTGTTGCAGAATTTGCCTGTGCACTGCAGAAGAATTTAGAGTTAGTGAATGATATACAAGAAGACTGACCTTTATAATGAATTTAGAAAGGTATGATGCAAATCTGATGATCAGCAACCGTTTTTGTTTTTGTTTTTTTCATATGAGAATGAAAAAATGGTGGAACAGCAAATCCTTATTGATCAGCTAAAAGAAAAATTAGAGAAGTTTATGGTTGTGAAAACTTGGGACTTCTCAAGTGCTTGTGGAGATGGGCCTGCTGTTACGGCATCTGCAAGAAGGCCATACAGTGTCCCACTCACAAAGAGTCTGCTACACTCGCTTTACCCATCTTCAGGGACAGAGACACGAAAGGTAAGGTCTACCTAAGCATTACATTTTTTTTAACAGTTATTGTTCAATAATTCTATTGGGCATGACAAATTATGGTGACCTCTTGTCAGCTGCTGTTTAGCTTTGAAGCATTTTAGCATTGAAGACTGAAAAAGTACTTTTGAATGTCTTGCAACACACGCTATGTCCCAGTTGTCCAAAATCTATGGGCTTACATTTTGAATCCCAGAATGGCTGGAGTTTGAAGGGACCTTTAAAAATCATCTAGTCCAACTCTGCCATGGACAGAGACACCTTTCACTAGATCAGGTTGCTCAAAGCCCCATACAAATTGACTTAAAACACAGAATTTATCACAGTCATAAAGCTGTAGTCTTTAGTGATCTTTTTGTGCAATGTTTAACAGTTCAGATAGGAAGCATTCCCAAAATGAATGATTATTCTGTACTGATAAACTGAACATTTTGGGTAATAAGTTGGTAACAGTACCTTCTTTTGCACTTGGGACAAGTGTTCTAAGCAGAACCTTCTCTTGCAAAACCTTCTGGTACACAGGTACTCAGAAATATTATTTAAACACCTGCAATTCTGCATACAAGGTCAGGTAGTGATAGACTTTTAAACTGAAATACTATTGGAATATCAATGAAGAATTACTGAACTATTCCAAGTGTTTTTTTGGTGCTTTTTGGCAGGTGTATACCAGTCCCCCTGCTTTTTCCCTGGCTCGGATGATGGCAGGATTCCGTGCTCGTAGCCAGATGATACTGAGCTACATAGAAGATCAAGATGAAGTCCTTCACTGCCACCTCTCTATCAGAGTGATGAAGAGAAAGAAAATACAGACAGTCAAAAGTAATTTATTTTTTTTTCTCATTTAGGTAATTTTTTCTTTAACTTTTGTTACAGATAAATATATAGCAAATATAATATTACTGCCTAATCCTACTGTAATGTGAGGCCATTTGTGATACTACTTAAAATAAATTTGCAGGACCAACTAGGCATATTATGAAACTAGTTTAAAAACCACATTTTTTTGATGCGATAAAGATTGCATGATCTTTGTTTTGGGGACATCATCCAACAAGATCAAGCATGGGAAGAAGAAGGTGCAAATGCTTATGTAAGCTTTCTCAGTTTGGCACTCTTCTCTTTAATATCATGTACTTTATATAAAGTTAAAAGAAAAAAAAATCCCTTTGTGTTTAGAATGTATCATGTTTTCCATTCTTTCTTAGGCATTCAATAAACAAAAAATGGACACGAAAACAGGCTTCTCTGTGCTTTCCCTTTGAGCAAAGTGACATGAAATGTCAAGTTGACAAGTCCAGCTTATGTGACAAATCTGTGCCACAGACTGATACAGCCACAGGTAAAATGGAAGTCATGAGAGTAAATTGTGTTAGATATAATACTAGAATATGCAATAATGTCTTTATCACATGTAATTATTTTTCTCATCAAAATGTCTTTATTTGCTACAAATACTTTTTTCATTATAGCTCAACATAAATTTATTTTTTAATTATTTTCCTTTTCCCTTTTCTGAAATTGACATCAGTGACCTTAATGTTTGAGTACTACTTACTAGCGAGAAAGCACTTGACCTACAAATCTAGTACTAGTTCAAGAAAAGGAAACATGCTATTATTTCATCAGAGATGCACTGAAAATGCTTAAATTAAATATGTTTTTTCTCTCTCAGATTAGCATTCATTAGCATTCTTGAAATGCTAATGCATACTGTCATTTCCATATTTAGACGGCAGGGAAAAGACTCTTTGCAATACTCTCTCCTTTTGGCTCTTTCGCTTCATTTGTAAGAATTCTATACATACTATATTTCAGATCACTGTCTTTTGGCTAAAGAGTGTATTCCTTTTATTCCTTTTTTATTCCTTTTTTTTTTGGTCTCCACATTGTTTTGTTTTCTTTCAAGGTGAAGAAATCAACTGCCTCCAGAAAAGTCATGTTTTTAACATGCAGAAGTTAAAGAATTCAGAGTTGAGACTCACTGAGGCCAAGCAAAAAATGGGAGAACTTGCACTTAACATCAAAATGAAAGAAGAACTTATTAAGGAATTAGTAAGAACAGGTAAGTGACTGAAAAATTGAAATGAAGACATTCAGAAATAAGCAAGAAAAAAGACACAAAACTTCTGAAGACCTGCATATCTTAGTTTTTGGGTAATTTTCTTCTGCGGGAATACTTCTGGTAACTTACAATTTCCTAACTTCTATGAATTACTTGCTATGAGTGCATTGAAGGCTGCAAATTTTTATTGTGTCCTACTCAGCTGTGATCTGCAGATTTGTTTGTTAAATATTTTTTTGTGTTTTGTAGCTTATTGTGTTTGTCCACCTATAGTGTAATTTTTCATGTATGCTTAGTGCAACTGATCTCTTCATGGACATGTGTTTGTCACCCAGTGTCTGGGATAGGAGAGAAGATACGACACTGTGCTGGGAATGCTTGCATTGCCATCATAGCAGTAGAGAAGCAGGAGTCAGAAGTGGATGAGGGAAAAGGTCAGTGTCCCTGTTAGCCTATATCATTACACACCTGTCCTGATATATATATGCTTGCCAGAAACTTATCATTGTGATGACCCTAAAGATCTGTGCTTACCTGTTTCAATCACACTCTTCTAGTGTGTACATATTCTCCTGAGGCAGTCTTTTGGCATTGAGAAACATTGTGCGCCCCCAGTAACAGTACTTACGGAATCCCAAACAGAGCAAATCAGATTGCCCGAACAGGGCAAATCAGTAGAAACACAATCGAGAGTTTTTTGCTGATTACCAAGTTGAAAGCTGAGAAATATGTAGCATATTCTTCTGGGGAACAAACAAACAAACATACAAACAAACAACAAAAAACATAATAATACAGGCAAGCTATTTTGTCAAGGACTGCAGTAGGCAGAAAATTTTCACTTGATGTGGCACTCAGGTGTTACTTTCTTTGGTGACATCAGATGATTTATGAAGAGTTCAGATTTAAGATTCCTTTGTTCATCTATATTTCAGTGTTATAAGGGAGCTGTTTGTTTAGGTTTGGAAAATGTCTCAGAAATTTTTGGTTTAATCAGGATGAAGTAAGTAACGATTCAATTACAGGTTTAAGTGATACATTGCAAATTATTAGCTTGCTGTTTTAAAACTATTTGGATATGATGTCTTTAAGGTAAGGATGCAGAGTCTGTAAGCAGGCAATATTCTTTGAAGATAACTAAACCGGAGCAAGAATCCGAGCAGGCCAAAATGGAACTGGCCGAAACTCAAAAGCAGCTTCAGGAGCTGGAGAATAAGGAGCTGAGAAAGCCAAGCTGCAAAGAGAGTTCCGAAAGAAGATGGATGCAGCTAAGCTGAAAGTGCAGGTATTTCCAATATGACCATTAGGATTTGCAAATTCCTGTCTCAGCATCACCTTTGAAATCCGTACACTCTGCTTGTGAAACTCTCACCAGCTTCACACAATTGAAGCTAGTTGGATTGAAGTAGCCAATGAGAACCTTCACACAGTTATACCCACTACTATTTAACAACTAAGTAGTTAGATAGTTCTGTCTTTGATGATTTTACGAAGGCTCAGAGACCTTAGAGATAATGTGTGATTGTTGTGGCAAAATGTAGCAAGTCTTGCTCACTGTCCTAACTCAGTGAAATAGAGAATTAACCTGAGTCGGGTTTTAGTTTTAAGTTTTCCTGTTGTTAAGCTGAAATTTTCCATGAACATTCAGGCCTTACAGAAGAAGAAGCAAGACACTAAGAATCTGGCTTCTCTATCTAACCAAAGTGAAAAACGAGCAATAGAACTTGAACAGAACGTGGCTCAGATGAAGCATCAGCAGACCCTGCTAGAGAAAAGACTGCGTGAGGAGAGTGAAAAAAAAGAAGCAACTAGAAGCAGAGCTTCAGCGGGACCAGCTACAAATTAAAGTAGGATTCTTTCTGTTTCCTTATGACAAAGAATAAGATCAACCAGTTTGACCTTTGTTTTCCCAAAGGCAATGTACTATACTACCAGATTTTGTCCTTTTAAGTAATTGCTTACTTGACACTGAAGAAATTGTGTATAAGTATTTTCACAGAAATCTTCATTCTTCCTTTCTCTTCAGCTATTTTTTTGAATGTTATTATGTGATGTCTAGCCCTGAGTTGCAATTTTGCATGTAAATTAGTTCAATATTTCTGATTTCATGATTGTGTAGATTCTGTCATTAAATGTGTTTGAAAAACACACTGACTGAGGCAGAAAGAAAGTTTTGTTTGTTTGTTTTTGTTTAGAGGAACTTCAGCTTAAGATGGAACAGCAACAGAAGATTCTTAAAGACAGAGAGATTGCTGCATTTAAAAAGAAGAAAAATAACTCGGTGTGGACTTTACAGAAATCAGAGGTAGCTAATCTATTCCAAATCTGTGTGGACACTGAAAAGAAAGGTGTCTTTATTCACCCCGTGTCATCTTTGTAAAGCGTTTGGAAGAAGAGTATTCCGTCCTCCCTCCCCTGTTTTTTTTTTAAATTGTTTTTTTTTTTTTTTTTTTGTAGCAAAAACTGAGACAAGTCAAGAAGCTCTTTAACTGGTTTTGAATGAACGAAAGGAGAGGGCTGTAATGTCTTTGTTTTTTCTATGACTTGTCAAAGGTAGTAATTCAGATAGCTGGAAATTCAACGAGTTTGGTTGTCTGGTAGGCTTGAAGGTGATTCTGATGAGCTCTGTTATAAATGTTGCACGGTTTGTTTGTTTATTTCTTTTCCCATCTGACAAATATGACAGACGGCTATGGTTTTGGTTGTTCATGACAGTGTTAGAATAGTAGGTTTCCTGTGCAACAGTGCTACCTGCATGATTTCAGAACTAGACATTGGAACATGAGAGTTTCATGAGTTAACCAAAGTCTTTAGAGGTGAAAATCAATTTAAAAAATGAAATAAAAGCAACTTCTTAGCCATACCAGCAATATGCCCACTGATAAACCATTGCTTCAGAAGAGACTTATAATAGACTCTGCTAGCAGGATCAGAACTCCCATTTTTTCTTTCTTTCAGCATCGCAGTTTCTCATCACGATGTGTTTTTCCACAAATCTTGGTCTTGGGCAAGAATCATGCAATGAGGATGGGCTAGCTGATTTCTTGTGGTACCTTTCAAACTTAGTTGTTGTCATTCTATATATGACATCTATTTCTATAACTGTTTTTAGGAAAATAATACATTTCCTTAAAAGCATCTGATAAAATTGTTTGCATAAGATGTAGTAATATAACATTGCTGAGCCTCTCCTTAAGTCAGTCCTATTTCTGTATTATCCTGAATCAGGATTCTGTTGATCACTTAATGTTAAGAATTGAAATGTTGATTTCTCACGTTTTATCAGTTACTCTAAAAGAGGAAAAACATAGTCATAAAATTCTGACCCAAATAGTCCTCGTTAATGCTCTCTGGATCTCTGTTTAAATTGTAGAAGTTAGAAGAGCAAAAGAAATGGCTGGATGAAGAAATGGAAAGAATTCTTCAACAGCACCAACAGTTAGCGGAACTAGAAGAAGATTTAAAGAAAAGAGAAGCCATTGTAGCTAAAAAAGAAGCATTATTGCAAGAGAAGAGCCTCCTAGAAATCAAGAAACTGAGATCTAGCCAGGTGATTTAAGAAAAAAAAGAAAGAAAGAAAGAAAGAAAGAAATTTAACACAATTGTAGAGCTGCCTGAAAAGACTATGGGAGGAGGGCAGCCGGATAACAGAAGAGGTTTAAGCCATGCGACTTGTATCTCTAGCGCTGCCATTACATTATTGTGTGGCTTGATCAAATGAACATTTTAAACATGAATAATAGAATGTAATAACCTTTATTTACATGATATCCCCGAAATTCTAACAACAAAACAAAATCTGACTTCCAAAGTTCTGTTATTGCAGCACATTAAATAACGATATCTAAAAAATTGCTCAATGCCTGCAAAGTAGAGAACATGGCAGAGAAACATTCTGTATTATTTACTTTGGCTACTGAGAAACAGAAATTGAAATGTCATTGTCACCGTAATGACTAACTCATGTAAGATATGTAGAAAACTGCACATTGCTTTTCTTTGTTTTCTTTCATCTTTTGATTAAATAGTAAATTTTATGGTAGCTGTCTACTTAGCCTAAATGGCATCCCTTTACAAGAAGTAGACAGGTCTTCCACTTTAGGATGCGACAGTCTCATGTACATGTTTATGGGGAAGGAGTTTTATATTTACTGTTTCTTTCATTCTTCCTCTTATTTCTTTCTCTCTCTCTCTCTCTTTTTTTTTCTTTTTTTAAAGGCTTTAAACAAAGATAGTATGAAATTGTCTACTCGCTTAAGTATGCTGGACCAGGAATTGTGTGATAAAGGTATGCAGCTTCAGGACAGCACTACTGAAGATAAGACAGACATTCTGGAAAAAATTCAGGTTCTTCAGAAGGAAAGGGATCAGCTACTCAGAAGAAGAAATAGTGTGGATGAGAAACTGAAAGAGGGTAACTGAAAAGTGTTGTCAGCTGAAGTAAGTAACTATCTCTGAGATACATCAAAGTTTTAGGCAATGTTGTATAATAAAGTATTCCAATCATGACCTAAAATGTCTCCCAGTATTAGACAGTAGAGAATTGAGCGGCTGAAGGAGCTGGGCTTGTTCAGCCTAGAGAAGAGGAGGCTCAGGGGTGACCTTATTGCTCTGTATAAGTACATTAAAGGAGGCTGTAGAGAGGTGGGGGTTGGCCTGTTCTCCCATGTGCCTGGTGACAGGACGAGGGGGAATGGGCTAAAGTTACGCCAGGGGAGTTTTAGGTTAGATGTTAGGAAGAATTTCTTTACTGAAAGGGTTGTGAGGCACTGGAACGGGCTGCCCAGGGAGGTGGTGGAGTCACCATCCCTGGAAGTCTTCAAAAGACGTTTAGATGTAGAGCTTAGGGATATGGTTTAGTGGGGACTGTTAGTGTTAGGTTAGAGGTTGGACTCGATGATCTTGAGGTCTCTTCCAACCTAGAAATTCTGTGATTCTGTGAATCAAGGAACTGAGGTTGGGTGTTTTTGTTAACAGCCGACATGAAAATACTGCTATAATGGCACTACTTCCATAACAGTGAACAACATATACTTTCAGAGGAACTTACTTACTTTAGCTAGAGTCCGGACAAATGTCGCTGGCCTAACAATTCTATAATTAGAAATAATGAAACAGGATGTCCATCAATTTATCTTAGGCAGCTATTTTCCTATCAGGACATAGAACAAGGTGAAGTACTCTAATAGTGATGTCCCTTGATTTTTTTTTTCATAGGCTTTTGTGAAAGACCAAACCTCACCTGAAGGCCTCCATATAGTTACAATGAAAATAAGCCATATTGTGGATGTTACACACTTGAATTGATCAGTATAATTAAGTTGAAGATTGAATAAATTGATGTAAAATACACAGATTTGTTTTAGGTCTTGAGAAGCAGCAGTTGGGGCCTATTACTGAGCTGATAGCATGCCAGAAAGAATCCTATTTGCTTCACTCCACAGAATCTTCTGCAATACTTCAGGGCATGAATTTCTGCCACCTTCCTGCACAGATAATGGTCACCAAACTGCTTACAGATCTGATTGGTTCATTAATCGCTAATTAGAAAACTAGTTCAACTGAAAAAGTAATAGAAGTCATCAAATTGTGGGGAGGGGAAAATGGAGGAAGAATAGAATGTAGGCTTTTGTGGTGATGAACCATTTGTTTGAACTCTGGTCTGTGGAAGGGATATCAAGACATTTCCTGCTTGCTCCAAGCAGGTTCTAGATTTGTACTCTTCCTCTTATTTTTCCCATTCCATTCTCTGTACTACTACTAGTTAGTCTTGCTCTTCAATTTAGATTCACCTTTGAGAATGAAGTTAATGTCTTATGCACACAAAGGTTTGTTTTGTACTTTTTTTACAATCTCACTCCTGTGTTTCTGTGTAGGAAGAACATGTCCTTTTGCAGCTGGAAGAAGGAATTGAAGCCCTGGAGGCTGCTATTAATTACAAGAATGAAAGTATTCAGAGTCGCCAGTACTTGCTTAGATCCTCTTCACAGATCCTTTCACAGAGTGAGGATAATGCAATAGGAAAACTAGTTTCCTTGTCTGCTGATGAGCTCAGAGCTATCCTCTTCAAATACTTTAACAAGGTTTGCTTTGGCTAATGATCAATATTTTATCCTATTACCTGTTATTGCACTAAATAGTTAAATGAAATAGTGTCAAGAAGTAAAGTCAATTTAATCCACTTTCCTTGAAAGCCTGCTTAGGTTACTCACATCTGTTGTTAATTTGGATATTTTGCATCTTGACATCAACATAAAAAAGGATGCTTTTCTATTACTTGTTTGTATCTTGTTTTGGTGTCATTAGCTTAAAAGGTGTTGCAACTCTGGAAATTTCCTTGCTCCTTTCCACTGCTTTATGCTGCTAACTTCTCAAGTAGCAACATATTTAAACAGTGGTGTCGTATTGAAATTCTTCCCACCTGCAGTCTTTATTAACCTCAGGATAGTATTTCTTTTTTCCAAATCCATTATAAAATCTTTCTGCAAACAAGCGCTTACCACCATATACTGAAGAATCATAATGACACCTGGAAACATAAAAAAGAAATGCATTAGGACTTGGTGTCTCTCTTTGCCCATGGGTGAACCTTGGGTGATTTTGTGAACAAGTTGTCTGTGGTACACAAATTGGCAGTTTTCCAGAAACAGGAAAAAAATTCTTGTATCAGTTTAAGTTCTGCACAGGGCATTAAAAAATCCACTAGTCCATGTGATCAAAATCTACAGAGCTCAATTCTGAAGTGTGAACTCGTGTCAGCAGGCAAATCTGTTTCCAGTATAAGCTTACAGCTTATACAGACAATTGCTTTTGTATCCATTCATCTATTAAGCAGAACTGTAAAAGCATTTGTTGAAATGGTTTGATAGAAGTGTATTAGATTGTCTTAGATTGTTGGCCTGCGAGAGTCTGAACATAAATTACAACTGCAGACTGAAGAACAGGAGATGAAGGTCATAGACCAGGAAAATATAAAACGTGAATTGGAATCTGCACTTGAGCACATCAAGTTGCAGTGTGACAGGCAGCTGATGCTACAACACAGAGAACATGAGAAAAAACTACAGTTGATACTGCATCATTTCAAGGGTGCTTGTTTGTTTTCCAAGGGGAATTGTACAGCAGATATTATCTTTAGTCACTGTTGAGAAATACTGTGTTTCATATGAAAGAAAAAAGAAGATATGAGGTAGAAAGATAACATTTTGGCTGTTACTAATTCTGATGTCGTGTAGGATGCTGATGAACAGACACAAGGTGCTTGTATAAAAGAAAAAAGCTGACCATTTTTAAAAAACGGTCAGAATTGTCACATTTTTATATTCAATTTGTTGACATTGGAAAGGTGAAAGATAGCAATCCCCTTGATCTTTATCCTCTAAATGCTCCTATTAAAATGGAGAATTGGGGTTGGCATGGGCTTTTTGCTCCTCTGTCATACTAGTTTAAATGTACACCCTGAAAGCAGAGTGTCAGCAAAATACAGGACATTCTCTAGCTGGGCATCTTGATTTTGGCACAGAGAAGTGAAGTGAAGATTTGATTCTCATACTAGTTTTACTTGCCCTAGAACAAGATGGTGAAGGTATTGCAGAAACCTTGAAAGAGTATGAAGTAAAAGTCCAGCAACTGGAAAAAGACTTCTTTTATTCTAGAGAAAACCAGCAGACAGCTGAAGAAGAAATTGAAGGGCTTTTTTGGAGAGTCACCCCATCAACTAATGGCACCTACTAAATGTAAGTACATGATCTTAAAATGCTTTTGTGTTTGTCAGTAGATCATTTGAGAGGTAGCAAACAGACAGAAGTATATCAGATAGACATAAAACTCATATTTTTACTGAACTAACTCTTATCCAGGAAGGTACTACATCTCCCCACACTTGCAAAGGAGAGACAACATCAGTTTGTAATAGAGGCAGTGGTATAACACTGTTCTAAATTCGTGTTTGGTTTTCTGTGGATTCGAGCATAATTTCAGAAGCTACAGTCTCACACTGTTGTGGTTGAGAAAACGGTATTTTATGATCTGAAAGACTCTGAATGGCATTATAATTAACAAATGTGTAATATGCTATGCTTTTAGATGCCAGTATTTTAAACAATCAACTTGATTTTGCTGCCAGCACTTGATTTCATAGAAGTTATTTCTTGGAAGATTGTCAATGAGGAGGTCCATACTTCCAGTTAACTAAAATCATTCTTTATTAAGGTTAAAAGACCTAGATATTTGTAGTAAGAAGACAAACTTCCTAATGTGATCTATGCTTTGACCAAAAAAAAAAAAAAAAAAAAAGGACCAACAAACAACTATGAAAAGTTTTTTTGATTGTTCCAGGTCCTACTAACCACAACTCAAACTTAAAATGAAGTAGTTCTAGTGTAGAAGCAAAAATGGTTTAATCATTGTCATTATCTTGGTTGTCTTACACCTCACACTGCCACCACCACCACTTCACACGCACAGTGCAGCCTTCTTGGCCCCGTGTTTCGTCTTAAGGCTCAGTGTGACTCATTCTTCCTCTTAACTGATGGTTCTATTTCGTCACACTTGAGGTAGTGCCATGTCTTTGTAACACGTAGATGCTGGTCACATATGCATCTGTTGCTACCAGAGTGAATTGAGGTTTAGCTCTCCAGGCAGGATAATAAGCCTAGAGGTTCATTACTCGAAAGTATGCTGTGACGGTGTGAACATGAATATTGCACAGGTTGGACTGTAAATGAGCATGGGGAAGATTATTCTGTGTCTAATACACAAAGAAGCATGTAGTCCAGGACATGTTTTGCTGTGAGGAAACATCCATCGCAGCCAAACTGTAGCGAAATGTAGAAGGATGAATGTCCCTGTGAATTTCTAACTTTTTCAAATCCATATGTTTGTAACGTTTGTAAGAAGCGCTCAGTATTTTTGTATAATTACCTTTAGTTATCTTTCCTCTGAATATATTTTGGGGCATAATACAATGTAATAAAAAAGTGATGAGCTTTAAAAATAACAAAAATCCCTGTGTACATTAAAGTCACATTCAAAGACTATGTTTTGTGTGTTCTGCTAATGAAATTGCAGACTACTTTTGAAAATACGAAGAATTTCATATTTTACTGTCATGGTTCAGTTGTTTTAAGATTGCCTAAATTGCAAGTTAGAATGGTGAAGCTTGTATTACAAGCAAAGAGCCAGCGGAAAGTAAAAGACACAGTCTTTTACTTCCTTGTCTTTCGGGTCCTTAACATACAATGGTGCTAGCTCAGACCTAGGAATCACCAGTCTTTATCTTGTTCCCTGTCTCAAGTCCCCCCTTTTCTTGAGCCTAAGCAAATTCTTTGGCTTATTACAATCCTTCTTGATTAAAAGTTTTCATTCAATTCTTACCAGTTTTGACTTGGTGCTTGTTTCAGTTACACTTCCAGGTATCATAATCTAGTCCTTCATACAGCACCAAAATGCACATTGTACCACTACACAAGTCAAGACTACTACTCTTAAAAAGAAGATCAGGATTCCTCTAAACGATTGCTTAAGCCAAGAAAAGTTGGGTAACCAAAAAGGTGATTTTGTTGCATAATTCTCGAAAACCCCAGGAGGTGTCATCTTGAATTACCTTATGTAATCACCTTAGACTAATCACCTTATTACCGTAGTCTTTCCCCAAATGTTTTCGTACTCAGTCTCAATTCCTCCTGCCTCATTTACACACATACAGCAACTAATATTGATTAAAGTGCATCCTTCCCCTTGGGAGGCAAATAAAAGGTCTAGTGCCTAAAACATTGATTTGTTCTAGTTGCTTGCACCAAACTGTAAGATGTTGTTGCAAATATTGGTTTCCGAAATGGGTTAGATCTTCTCCTTTGTCCGGCATTTGGTAAGGCCTGCCATCCAATATCTCCAAAGGGGCTTAGTTTGACCAAGTTTGCTCCTGGGGGATGGATGGAGCCCGTGGTAGGGAGCCATGTGGGAGCAGTGCTTGAGGAGCTGCTGCCTTTGGCAGCCCCTGCAGGCTCACTTCGGGAATCCCGTGTGAGGGATGAAGTTCTGTGTTTTTTGTTTTGTTTTTGTTTTGTTTTGTTTTGTTTTGTTTTTCTGAAGAAACTGGGTGTTTAAGAAGGAAATGCAGAGTTGCCTTTGTTTGGCACTCGATGGTCTTGAGGTCTCTTCCAACGTAGACATTCTGTGATTCTGTGAAGTCACAAACGCCAAGGCATCACACTGGCTGGCTCTGCAGCACAGATGCCAGGAGTGCTGCTTGACATGGCGGCGGCGGCGCGGTGCCCCAGCCCCAGGCCCATCCCAGCCCCAGCGCACGTCGCCCTCCGCTCCCCCACGGAGCCCCCCGCCGCCTCAGCAGCCCCGTGGCGGACGCCCCATGGCAGAGCCGCCCCCGAGGAGAAGGAGCCCGCAGCCCTCTGCCCGCAACGCACCACACTGCACCAAGCGCCGCGCAACGGCTGCCACCACCGCGGGGGCTCCTGGTGTGAGCGGCAAGCGGTGGCAAGGGGGGGCTGTGCTTCCTGAGTCAAGCTGCTGGACTCCGGCTTGCCTGGGCAATTGCCCATGTTGCTGAGGAGGCAACAGAGCCAAAGCCCTTCGGGCTGAAGATCCAGCACAGCTGGGGAGGCTTTGGCATTTCTGCACAATGCTGCTCAATCCTGCTTGGGAGCCCAGCCTCAGGTGCGGAATGAAGCCAAGCAAGCTCGAGGGAAACTGTGTGCTGGTAAGTTGTCAGTTCTTGCTTTCTTTTTCATTCCTCACGCCTAAGAAAACCTAACTCTTTCAAGCACCTGTTTGAAGACACGGTTTGATGGACTTGATTCTGGGTGTGCTCCTTAAGCTTGTTCGGCAGCTGTTGAACCCCGCTACACTTGCAGGAGACCTATGCTCGAGTTGATGCTTGCTGTGATCAAGCGGTGTTCTTTTGCTCTTCTTTGCTTTGGGGATGGTGGGTGAGGTTGCAAAGAGTTTTCAGGAGGATTCTTCTTTTCCTTTGCAGAATCCCAGACTGCGTATTAGAGCTGCTCTTCATCTCTGCTCGGAAAAGCTTCACGGGCCAAAAGAGAATGGAGATGAGGAAGGCAATGGAGAATGATGAGGACTATTTGCAGTCAGCACGCGTAAGCTTTGTGAAAGAATCAGGTGCATTTCTGTAGTGGTAGAAAGCGTAGCTGGAAAGACTTCCTAAGAACGTCAAGTCCAATTCATTGTTCTCAGTTAGAGCAATCCCGTAGTTTAGACTCCTGATAAGGTATTTGTCTGTAGGCAGCTGCCAACTTGTCCAGCTAATCCAATTCAGCCTGGAAAACAAGCAAGCAAGCAAGCCAAAAGCACAGAAACCTGCAGTTTATGGAGTGCAACTGTCTCCTTTCTAATCTCATGGGTTTCACCAAGTTTTGGGTGACTCCAGGGCTGGCTTGCCAGGGAGACTTTCTTGAATTGCTGGCAGATCAGCCAGAAGGGCAATACAAGGCCCTGGCTAAACACAATCTGTAGGCTGCTTCTAGATCAACAGTTTCCTTGGTTACTCCACAACCTCCACAATCTCCACTTGCTTCGAAGCTGTGAAGATTGCAAGTCCACTTTGTGTTTTTCAGCCACTCTGTGTCAAACGCTAAGAGTTTTCACTGGCTGTTAAAACAGAAAGGACAAAGAGCCCCTCCTCTGGGTCTTCAGAAGGCTCCTAAGATCCCCCAGACTGGCTAAGTAGCGACGCTCTAGTATAGATGCATCTAGATGCAGTAGAGCTAGATGGTGGGAGAGAGGCTCTAGCATGGACGTGACACGCTTTGACAGCATCTTTTCTCTGACAGCAACTTCTGCCTTGGCTCTTCCCATCAAGCCAGAGCAGTTTCTTGGCCTGCACAACCTGCAGACTGACCTCTCGTGTGTATCCGTGCTGGACTGAGGGTAATGTTTGGAACACACACTGATGCTGTATTCACTAGAACTTTGAGAAGAGAGCGCAAGAAGCTAACCTGCATACGAGTTTCTTAGGTTTCTGTAGAGAGAGAGAGATGTACATGCATACATATTTACTTCTGTCTTTACTTCTTTCAAGATATCTTTTGTTCTCCAAAATGAATCCTCTGACTGTTACTAACGTATGGGACACACCTTGACACTCTAATGGCATAGAAATACTTTTCAGCTCATCCTTGCTATTGTTTCTGGATTGAAAAAATAATTGTGAATATGATTACCTGCTTGGAATCTTTTTTTTTTTTTTTTTTTATTTTTAGTATATTCTATTATGAAATCCTATAAAAAGGAGTGAACTCAAGAGGAAAAAAAAAAAAGAAAACAATTTTATATCCACTTCTAAATTAGCTCAACAAATGAAACAGTAAAAAATGCACATAATATTTCTTCTATCCCAAGATTTCATGGTACAATAGTTCTTTGCCTAACCCTGCAATAGCCCCATAGGCATTGCAGTTGCTTACTTGTGTTCTTCTCCTTTGCTTGTGTTTAGTGTTTGCTTTTCTAATGTTACAACATTGGATTGATTTACCTCTTTAGGTATCAAGAGAAGAAGGCATTTGCTTCAGAGGACAGTACTTTGATGCTTTCCAGGGCTAATGGCCAAAGTTCTCAAAGCACTTTTTTTTCTTTTTTTTTTTTTTCCCCATCAGTGATTTATACATTTGTCAATCTTTCCATCTTCATTTACAACTCCGAATTTAGGTTTTAGGTGAACAAGAACCCTGAAACCAGCTGAAGCCATATCAGACATGAAGCCATATCAGACATAGTAAGGACATGTGTCTGTGAGGAAGTAATTCAGAGTGATTCTCTGGTGTCCTTTGGACAGCTTTCCTCTGGTCCTCTGCACTAAGCATCCCCAAGGGATATTTCAAAGCTCTCGGAATGATCTGTCATTCTCTCTTCCACTAGAGTCTCCATTAGAAAAGCGTGACTATTCCTTGCCCATGTGGAAAAGAAGTCCTCCTTGAGTTGTTTCTAAGCAAAACCTCTTTCTTGTGTTCTATGGACAGAAACCACTTGGCTAGACAAACTCAATCATTGCAAATGGAAGGAGTGGAACTACTTCAGCACCGTGCTTCGGCTTCTAAGCAGAACTGTAATGTAGGTGGGGACGTAGCAAGAGGACATGGCCAAGCCAGGGTGGACTTGAAAGTGCCGTGTCCGAGCCACAGCAAGAAGTCCGTGATTGCCCCTTGGAGACTGCTGCTCACCTAGTAGCACAGCAGCTGGAACGCTTCTGGATACTGCTGATGGATTGCCACGAATCAGGCAGTGACACAAGCTACGAGAACGACGGAAGTGACTGGAAGTGATGCTTCTCCCTGTTCTCCATTGCAATTTGTGAAAGAAAGGAGAAGAGAGGAGAAGAAGAAAGGAGAAGACGGGAGGGAAGGGGAGGGAATGAAGAGAACGGGAGGGAGGGGAGGGAAGGGTAAAAACGAGAATGGGAGGGGAGGGAAGGGCAGGGGAGGGCAGGGGAGTTCTGGGGAGGGCAGGGGAGGGCACGGGAGGGCAGGGGAGGGCAGGGGAGCAGAGTGTAGTGGAGTGTAGGGTAGTGTATGGCAGTGTAGGGTAGTGTAGGGGAGGGGATTGTTTGGTGAGGAGAGTGTAGGGGAGCGTAGGGGAGGAGAGTATAGGGGAGTGTAGGAGAGGAGAGTGGAGGGGAGTGTAGGGAAGGGGAGTGTAGGGGAACAGAGTGAAGGGGAAGGTAGGGGAGGTGTGTGTAGGGGAGTGTAGGGGAACTGAGTGAAGAAGAGGGTAGGGGAGCAGAATGTAGGGGAGGGTAGGGGAGCAGAGTGTAGGGGAGTGTAGGGGAACTGGGTGAAGAAGAGGGTAGGGGAGCAGAGTGTAGAGGAGTGTAGGGGAGCAGTGTGTAGGGGAGGTGTGTGTAGGGGAGTGTAGGTGAGGAGAGTGTAGGGGAGTGTGTGTGGGGGGAATGTACGGGAGTATAGGGGAGGAGAGAGTCGGGGAAGGAAGTGGAGGGGAGGAGAGGGAAGGGGAAGGAGGGAATATTGCCTTATTTGTTACCTTTTTACTGTCTTCGTGTAGAGCCGTGACAGGCAAAATAAACTATGTTGGTGAAAAGGACGTCTTTGTCTGGTGTGATTCCCGCTCCCCCAGTTTAAATTAATCAAGAATAATCTGCTCCTGATTGAGGTCTTCCCTTACTAGTGCAGTGCTAGGACCTACGTGCTCAATGTGCTGAGGATGTGCAAGAGTCTTAGAAAACAGTCAAGTTTTCCTCCCTCCTTGCTTCTTTATGAAATAAACATGATATCATACAGCACCGGGCTGTTTTTCATGACGGAAATTCACTTCTACCCTGCACAACAAAGCTTATGATATATCCAGACCAGAGCTAAGCCGTCAGCTTGGGCAGCCACTGTCAGGCGTTCGCTTCTGTCCAGTCGCCCCTTGGGGAAGCCACTTGCACTGGTTGCTTTCCTCACAAGTTTACCAAGTTTGCGTAAAGCTCCAAAGCTCAGGCCTATGCAGACACAGACCTGCTGCTCCTTTAACACACAAGAGGGGGCTATTGTTCACAACAGCTTTTCCAGTGCTTCTCTCCGTTTTTTGTTGGAAATCCAGTCCTTGCTTGCAGATTGGCTTTTTCAATTCAGTGATTAGTGGGTACTGGAAAGTTCAAAAACAACACCTGACAATCTTGTCCATACGTAGGTAAGGAGAGATCTAAGGAAGGAACAGGTTGCAATACCTAAGGCTTATGCATCGCTCAAGCTTCCAGTTGAGCTGTGAAATCCACGCCTCAGGTCACTTGAGGTACCAGGAGTCCCTGTAGAACATACAGGGGTCTCCAGCAGTGAGGTTCCCTGAGCAGAGGGCTTCAAGAGCTCCACAGGGAATGAAAAGAAGACTTGTGATATCCATGAGGAATGTGGCTTGCTCTCGGCAATAGAGACAAATTCCTTTCTCATTAATGCTCCACCCTGCTCCACTCCAGGGACAGATGCCTATGGCAACCTGGTCCCAGTACGTAGTACTAGGATGAGGTGGCAGGGACTGTCCCCATTCATTTTCTTTCTTCAGGGTGGCCATGCCTCCTCTCTGGCTGAAGGTGGGCTTCATGGACCGTGTGAAGGGGAGAGGTCTGGGGAAGGACTGAAAAACTTGAGAAATACTCCGAGGATAAATCAAAAGTTGGTTGCACTGAAGTAGATAGGAAGTGCAAATGATAGCCTGGGTAGATTTGCTGCAAAGAATCTGAAGAATCTGGGTCTGCTTGCCAGAGCACTCATCCCAGTGGCTCATGATTTCTTTTGCACAGTTTTGGTTTGTTGTTCCCCAAGTCAGGACGGAATTTTGGTAATGCTCTTACACTTACCTCATGAAAGAAAGACATGTTCTTTACTAAGTATGATTTTACCTGCTTAGATTTAGGGTACTTAGGCTATGCTATACAACTCTTCTTCACAAGAATAGTCTTCTCTATACAACTCTGTATAGTTGGTCTAATGAAATGAAAGGAACAGTGTCAATTTACAGGAACAGTGTCAATTCCAGCATTTGAAGCAGTGCTGTGGCTTCATAATTAATAGACAGCTTTTAGAAGAACAGACAAAAATGATTCTATCTATCTTTATTTCCTGTGTAGATTTACTTAAGTGGTTCTTTCCCATTCACACTAATCCAGCTATTCACATACAGACCGGAGTTATGCACTAAAAAATTATGTCACTCTGTCACTATCTGTCATGATGTAATTATTGCTTACAAGCAGCAGTCAATTGAACAAAGCCTTTCACATGACTGGCTGTCTAACAACTATGCTGCTGTTGTATTTCCCAGGTGAACCACTTCAGAATTTCATAGAAGTGAAGAAGGATGCCTATATGGTATGCTATCTGGCTACCCAGGTGTAGTCTGTTGGTTCCAAAACTGCCTGTCTTCACCTTGGGCAAAAGAACACAAGGTACTCAATATTGAAAAGATACCAGATAAGCATTAGTATCTTGAGTGTCGTAAGTACTCCAAGCCCGAAGGGAATTGCCACATTTCCTCTTGGCCAGCACAGCCGTGGTGTTTTTAATATCTTGGAAAACAAAATGATCAGGTATGCTGTGAATCAGCTGGCAATTTGCTTTGTGGCTTTTCTCATGAATTCTGCATGCTTCCTTTCTTTGGAGATACTTGACTTGTACATCCAGGTCTTTCTTCTTTAAGAAAGTAGAAGCATCTCAAAAAGCAAAAAGTTACCAAGGTGTTTGAAAACAGGAGTCCAAATCTAACAGATGTAGGGATTTATAACAGAGGAAGTGGAGACAAAGATCAGCCATGAAACAGATCTGAGAAAAACACAGGTAGCAGTGTCACGTGCGGATAAAGGAAAAGAGATAACCAAATGTCTTTCTTGAAGTGGAAAAATAATGGGGAAAACAAGACTCATGGGAAAAGCAAGCATCTTAGCTGGGTGGGAAAAGCAAGCATCTTAGCTGGGATTGACAATAAGTAAAAAGCTACTACGCAGAAGTCTGTAGCTGTTGTAAAGTTGCCATGCCATTTTGCAGAGCAGAACGCAAACACATCAACGTGCATTCTGGGCTTAGAGGAAGAAGCTCGTGAATTCTTGGTAGTTCTCATTCTGAAGTGAAGGGTCTGTAATGTGCATATTGAAGCAAAAGTCACACTTGTACAATATGTATAGAATTCCCTGGAGCATTTAACAAAAACGCCTGACTGGTAAGGTAGGACTGGTTAGAAATGCTCGCAAGTTGGGTGACAGCTGATGACTAGGTTACAGTGCAGAGTAACCTTGGATTTCAGATGACAACATTGCGGTTGTGCCAGAAGATAAGCTGTAGATCACCTTACATGAGCATGACATTTATTTCACCCATTCTTGTAGAAAAAGGGAAGGATTCATTCATTAGGAGGAAAGAGGCACAAGAATACAGTGTGCCTCTTTGATTTGTTCCGTACCTAGTTGACATCAAGAAATACAGACCTAGAAACCCAATGACAATCTTATCTACAACTATGTCCAAAACCTAATTTGATGGAAATCTCAGAGCATGTGCTACTACAAGACTAACAATGAAGATCCTCTGCCCAGAAGAGTCTTTCAGAAAATGCTTCTCTCTACTCCAAATCGTCTCAGAGCAGAAGCCCCTGAAAGAAAAAAGAGCCTTGCTGCAGAAACACATAGCTTTCCCAGTGAAGATTGCTCAAGACTTAGTGCTGGAAGCCTGTTGTCCGAACTGAGCAAATGACTGCTTGAACAAGAATTTGTTTCCAGCAGCCTCTGCTCCACAGTGGCAACATCTGGCCAGAGGAAGACAGGAAGCCAAGAGGAGACTTGCCTTTGTATGTGTGCCAGCCTCAGTCAATCCTTCTGCACACAATTCAGCTGTCACCCCCATGGAAGACAAACACCTGCGAGGAAGTACAGAAACTGCTGGGATTGGAGGTGGTGGTATTGCAACCAGCTTTGGCAGCATTCTTCGACAAGTCCGGCTGTTCTACTGGATGGAAATGGGAATGCAAATTCTGGCATGACAACTAACACCCTGGGATGAAAGAGGACATCCAACAGGAGACTGCAAGACAAACTTTCTTTCAAAGGAGGAAAGAACAAGGACAAGATCATATTTTTACAGATTTGTTGTTGCATTGCTTCACTCTCTCCAGCACAATAAAATGGTGACACTGATGGACAGATTTTCAGTCTTCTTCCATGCCGGTAAGGGCTATATTTAGGCTTGTTGTGAAAGAGTGAACCCGGAAGGTCCAGTTGCATGTGGGGCTGCATAAAGGCTCTCCTGGGGAGTTCACTTATACACAATGATTTATTTGAAGCACATTTGGATGGGCAAAAGGGGCTCGCAACGCGTTTCCTGGGGCCCAATTTTTCAGACGTCTTCTATGCCGGCTAGGGCTATATAAAGGCTTGCTCGGAAACAACGAACCCGGAGGGTCCAGTTGCATGTGGGGCTGTGTAAAGGCTCCCCTGGGGAGTTCACTTGTACCCAAAGCCTTCCTTTGGGGGCACTTTTGGATGGGCGAAAGGGGCTCGCAACGCGTTTCCTGGGGCCCGATTTTTCAGTCGTCTTCTATGCCGGCTAGGGCTATATTAATGCTTGCTCGGAAACAACGAACCCGGAGGGTCCAGTTGCATGTGGGGCTGCGTAAAGGCTCCCCTGGGGAGTTCACTTGTACCCAAAGCCTTCCTTTGCGGGCACTTTTGGATGGGCGAAATGGGCTCGCAACGCGTTTCCTGGGGCCCAATTTTTAAGATGTCTTCTATGCCGGCTAGGGATACATTAAGGCTTGCTCGGAAACAATGAACTCGGAGGGTCCAGTTGCATGTGGGGCTGCGTAAAGGCTCCCCTGGGGAGTTCACTTGTACCCAAAGCCTTCCTTTGGGGGCACTTTTGGATGGGCGAAAGGGGCTCGCAACGCGTTTTCTGGGGCCCAATTTTTCAGATGTGTTCTATGACAGCTAGGGCTATATGAAGGTTTGCTCGGAAAGAACGAACCCGGAGGGTCCAGTTGCATGTGGGGCTGCGTAAAGGCTCCCCTGGGGAGTTCACTTGTACCCAAAGCCTTCCTTTGGGGGCACTTTTGAATGGGCGAAAGGGTCTTGCAACGTGTTTTCTCGGGCCCAATTTTTCAGCCGTCTTCAATGCCAGCTAGGGATATATTTAGGGTTGGTCGGAAACAGTGAACCCAAATGGTCCAGTTGCATGTGGGGCTGCGTAAAGGCTCCCCTGGGGAGTTCAGATATACGCATAGCCTTCCTTTGGGGGCACTTTTGGATGGGGAAAAGGGGCTCGCAACGCGTTTCCTGGGGCCCGGTTTTTCAGTCTTGACCCACGACGGCTAAGGATATATTTAGGTTTGCTCGGAAAGTGCGAACCCAGAGGGTCCTGTTGCATGTGGGGCTGCGTAAGGGCTCCCCTGGGGAGTTCACTTGTACCCAAAACCTTCGTTTCCGGGCAATTTTAGATGGGCGAAAGTGGCATGAAACTCGTTTCCTGGGGCCCGATTTTTCAGTCGTCTTCTATGCCGGTAAGGGATATATTAACTCTTACTCGGAAAGAGCGAACCCGGAGGGTCCAGTTGCATGTGGGGCTGCGTAAAGGCTCCCCTGGGGAGTTCACTTGTACCCAAAGCCTTCCTTTGGGGGCACTTTTGGATGGGCGAAAGGGGCTCGGAACGCGTTTTCTGGGGCCGAATTTTTCAGATGTGTTCTATGCCAGCTAGGGCTATATGAAGGTTTGCTCGGAAACAACGAACCCGGAGGGTCCAGTTGCATGTGGGGCTGCGTAAAGGCTCCCCTGGGGAGTTCACTTCTACCCAAAGCCTTGCTTTGGGGGCACTTTTGGATGGGCGAAAGGGGCTCGCAACGCGTTTCCTGGGGCCCAGATTTTCAGTCTTCTCCCACGCCGGCTAGGGCTATATTTAGGGTTGCTCGGAAACAACGAACCCGGCAGGTCCAGTTGCATGTAGGGCTGCGTAAAGGCTCCCCTGGGGAGTTCACTTGTACCCAAAACCTTCCTTTGGGGGCACCTTTGGATGTGCGAAAGGGGCTCGCAACGCTTTTCCTGTGGCCCGGTTTTTCAGTTTTCCCCCAATCCGGCTAGGGCTGTATTTAGGTTTGCTCGGAAAGAGCGAACCCGGAGGGTCCAGTTGCATGTGGGGCTGCGTAAAGGCTCCCCTGGGGAGTTCACTTGTACCCAAAACCTTCCTTTGCGGGCACTTCTGGATGGGTGTAAGGGCCTCGCAACGCGTTTTCTGGGGCCCGATTTTTCAGTCATCTCTGATGCTGGCCAGGGATATGTTTCGGGTTGCTCGGGATGAGTGAACTCAGAGGGTCCAGTGTCATGTGGGGCTGCGTAAAGGTTCCCCTGGGGAGTTCACTTGTACCCAAAGCCTTCCTATGGGGGCACTTTTGGATGGGCGAAAGGGGCTCGCAATTCTTTTTCTGGGGCCCAGTTTTTCAATCGTCTCTGATGACGGCTAGGGTTATATATTTGGGTTGCTCGGAATGAGTGACCCTGGAGTATCCAGTTGCATGTGGGGCTGCGTATAGGCTCCCCTGGGGAGTTCACTTGTACCCAAAGCCTTCCTTTGCGGGAATTTTTGGATGGGTGAAAGGGGCTAGGAATGCGTTTCCTGGGGCTCAGATTTTCAGTCTTCTCCCATGCCGGTAAGGGCTATATTTAGGCTTGTTGTGAAAGAGTGAACCCGGAGGGTCCAGTTGCATGTGGGGCTGCATAAAGTCTCCCCTGGGGAGTTCACCTGTACCCAAAGCCTTCCTTTGCGGACACTTTTGGATGGTCCAAAGGGGCTTGCAACGCGTTTTCTGGGGCCCAATTTTTCAGTCGTCTCTGATGCCGGCCAGGGATATATTTCGGGTTTCTCGGGATGAGTGAACTCAGAGGGTCCAGTTGCATGTGGGGCTGCCTATAGGCTCCCCTGGGGAGTTCACTTGTACTTAAAGCCTTCCTCTGGGGGCACTTTTGGATGGGCGAAAGGGGCTCGCAACGCTTTTTCTGGGGCAAGGTTTTTCAATCTTATCCCACGCCCGCCAGGGATATACTTAGGCTTGCTGTGAAAGAGTGAACCCGGAGGGTCCAGTTGCATGTGGGGCTGCGAAAGGCTCCCCTGGGGAGTTCAGTTGTACCCACAGCCTTCCTTTGGGGGCACTTTTGGATTGGCAAAAGGGGCTCGCAACGCGTTTTCTGGGGCCCAATTTTTCAGTCGTCTTTGATGCCAGCTAGGGATATATTTAGGGTTGCTCGGAAACAGTGAACCCGGAGGGTCCAGTTGCATGTGGGGCTGCGTAAAGGCTCCCCTGGGGAGTTCAGATACACGCATAGCCTTCCTTTAGGGGCACTTTTGGATGGGGAAAAGGGTTCGCAACGCATTTTCTGGGGCCCGGTTTTTCAGTCTTGACCCAAGACGGCTAAGGATATATTTAGGTTTGCTCGGAAAGTGTGAACCCAGAGGGTCCCGTTGTATGTGGGGCTGCGTAAAGCCTCCCCTGGGGAGTTCACTTGTACCCAAAGCCTTCCTTTGCGGGCAATTTTAGATGGGCGAAAGTGGCACGAAACGCATTTCTTGGGGCCCGATTTCTCAGTCGTCTTCTATGCCGGTAAGGGATATATTAACTCTTGCTCGGAAACAGCGAACCTGGAGGGTCCAGTTGCATGTGGGGCTGCGTAAAGGCTCCCCTGGGGAGTTCACTTGTACCCAAAGCCTTCCTTTGCGGGCACTTTTGGATGGACGAAATGGGCTCGCAACGCTTTTCCTGGGGCCCAATTTTTAAGATGTCTTCTATGCCGGTTAGGGATACATTAAGGCTTGCTCGGAAACAATGAACTCGGAGGGTCCAGTTGCATGTGGGGCTGCGTAAAGCCTCCCCTGGGGAGCTGACTTGTACCCAAAGCCTTCCTTTGGGGGCACTTTTGGATGGGCGAAAGGGGCTCACAACGCGTTTCCTGGGGCCCGATTTTTCAGTCGTCTTCTATGCTGGCTAGGGCTATATTAAGGCTTGCTCGGAAACAACGAACCCGGAGGGTCCAGTTGCATGTGGGGCTGCGTAAAGGCTCCCCTGGGGAGGTCACTTGTACCCAAAACCTTCCTTTGCGGGCACTTTTTGGTGGGTGAAAGGGGCTCGCAACGCGCTTCCTAGGGCCCGATTTTTCAGTCGTCTTCGATGCCTGCTAGGGATATATTTTGGGTTGCTCAGAAAGAGAGAACCCGGAGGATCCCGTTGCATGTGGGGCTGCGTAAAGGCTCCCCTGGGGAGTTCACTTGTACCCAAATCCTTCCTTTGGGGGCACTTTTGGATGGGCGAAAGGGGCTCGGAATGCGTTTTCTGGGGCCCGATTTTTCAGTCGTCTTCTATGACGGCTATGGATATATTCAGGCTTGCTGTGAAATAGTGAACCCGGAGGGTCCAGTTGCATGTGGGGCTGCGTAAAGGCTCCCCTGGGGATTTCACTTGTACCCAAAGCCTTCCTTTGCGGGCACTTTTGGATGGGCGAAAGGGGATCGGAATGCTTTTCCTAGGGCCCGATTTTTCAGTCGTCTTTTATGCCGGCTATGGATATATATACGCTTGCTGTGAAAGAGTGAAACCGGAGGGTCCAGTTGCATGTGGGGCTGCGTAAAGGCTCCCCTGGGGAGTTCACTTGTACCCAAAGCCTTCCTTTGCGGACACTTTTGGATGGGCGAAAGGGGCTCGCAACGCGTTTCCTGGGGCCCAGATTTTCAGTCTTCTCCCACGCCGGCTAGGGCTATATTTAGGGTTGCTCGGAAACAACGAACCCGGAGGGTCCAGTTGCATGTAGGGCTGCGTAAAGGCTCCCCTGGGGAGTTCACTTGTACCCAAAGCCTTCCTTTGCAGGCACTTTTGGATGGGCGAAAGGGGCTCGCAACGCTTTTTCTAGGGACCGGATTTTCAGTCGTCTCTGATGCCAGCTAGGGATATATTTAGGGTTGCTCGGATTGAGTGACCCTGGAAGGTCCAGTTGCATGTGGGGCTGCGTGAAGTCTCCCCTGGGGAGTTCACTTGTACCCAATGCCTTCCTTTGGTGACACTTTTGGATGGGAGAAAAAGGCTCGCAACACGTTTTCTGGGGCCAGATTTTTCAGTTGTCTCTGATGCCGGCCAGGGATATCTTTTTGGGTTGCTCGGAATGAGTGACCCTGGAAGGTCCAGTTGCATGTGGGGCTGCGTGAAGGCTCCCCTGGGGAGTTCACTTGTACCCAAAGCCTTCCTTTGCGGGCACTTTTGGATGGGCGAAAGGGGCTAGGAATGCGTTTCCTGGGTCCCGGATTTTCAGTCTTCTCCTATGCCGGTAAGGGATATATTTTGGCTTGTTGTGAAAGAGTGAACCCGGAGGGTCCAGTTGCATGTGGGGCTGCGTAAAGTCTCCCCTAGGGAGAACACTTGTACCCAAAGCCTTCCTTTGGGGGCACTTTTGGATGGGCGAAAGGGGCTCGCAACGCGTTTTTCGGGCTTGGTTTTTCAGTCTCCTCCCACGCCGGCTAGGGATATATTTAGGATTGCTGTGAAAGAGTGAACCCGGAGGGTCCAGTTGCATGTGGGGCTGCGTATAGGCTCCCCTGGGGGGTTCACTTGTACCCAAAGCCTTCCTTTGCGGGCACTTTTTGATGGGCGAAAGGGGCTCACAACGATTTTTCTGTGGCCTGATTTTTCAGTCGTCCCTGATGGCGGCTAGAGATATATTTAGGGTTGCTTGGAATGAGTGAACTCCGAGGGTCCAGTTGCATGTGTGGCTGCGTAAAGGCTCCCCTGGGGAGTTCACTTGTACCCAAAGCCTTCCTTTGGGGGCATTTTGGATGGGCGACACGGGCACGGAATGCGTTTCCTGGCGCCCGGATTTTCAGTCTTCTCCCATGCCGGTAAGGGATATATTTAGGCTTGTTGTGAAAGAGTGAACCTGGAGGGTCCAGTTGCATGTGGGGCTGCGTAAAGGCTCCCCTAGGGAGTTCACTTGTACCCAAAGCCTTCCTTTGGGGACACTTTTGGATGGGGGAAAAGGGCTCGCAACGCGTTTTCTGGAGCCCAATTTTTCAGACATGTTCTATGCCAGCTAGGGATATATGAAGGCTTGCTCGGAAACAACGAACCCGGAGGGTCCAGTTGCACGTGGGGCTGTGTAAAGGCTCCCCTTGGGAGTTCACTTGTACCCAAAGCCTTCCTTTGGGGGCACTTTTGGATGGGCGAAAGGGGCTCACAACGCGTATACTGGGGCCCAGATTTTCAGTCTTCTCCCACGCCGGCTAGGGCTATATTTAGGGTTGCTCGGAAACAACGAACCCGGAGGGTCCAGTTGCATGTGGGGCTGCGTAAAGGCTCCCCTGGGGAGTTCACTTGTACCCAAAGCCTTCCTTTGGGGCCACATTTGGATGGGCGAAAGGGGCTCGAAACGCGTTTCCTGGGTCCCGGTTTTTCAGTCTTCTCCCATGCCGGTAAGGGCTATATTTAGGCTTGTTGTGAAAGAGTGAACCCGGAGGGTCCAGTTGCATGTGGGGCTGCGTAAAGGCTCCCCTGGGGAGTTCACTTGTACCCAAAGCCTTCCTTTGGGGGCACTTTTGGATGGGTGAAAGGGGCTCGGAATGCGTTTCCTCGGGTCGGGATTTTCAGTCTTAGTTGCATGTAAGGGATATATTTAGGCTTGCTATGAAAGAGTGAACCCGGAGGGTCCCGTTGCATGTGGGGCTACGTAAAGGCTCCCCTGGGGAGATCACTTGTACCCAAAGCCTTCCTTTGGGGGCACTTTTGAATGGGCGAAAGGGTCTTGCAACGTGTTTTCTCGGGCCCAATTTTTCAGCCGTCTTCAATGCCAGCTAGGGATATATTTAGGGTTGGTCGGAAACAGTGAACCCAAATGGTCCAGTTGCATGTGGGGCTGCGTAAAGGCTCCCCTGGGGAGTTCAGATATACGTATAGCCTTCCTTTGGGGGCACTTTTGGATGGGGAAAAGGGGCTCGCAACGCGTTTCCTGGGGCCCGGTTTTTCAGTCTTGACCCACGACGGCTAAGGATATATTTAGGTTTGCTCGGAAAGTGCGAACCCAGAGGGTCCCGTTGCATGTGGGGCTGCGTAAGGGCTCCCCTGGGGAGTTCACTTGTACCCAAAACCTTCGTTTCCGGGCAATTTTAGATGGGCGAAAGTGGCATGAAACTCGTTTCCTGGGGCCCGATTTTTCAGTCGTCTTCTATGCCGGTAAGGGATATATTAACTCTTACTCGGAAAGAGCGAACCCGGAGGGTCCAGTTGCATGTGGGGCTGCGTAAAGGCTCCCCTGGGGAGTTCACTTGTACCCAAAGCCTTCCTTTGCGGGCACTTTTGGATGGGCGAAAGGGGCTCGGAACGCGTTTTCTGGGGCCGAATTTTTCAGATGTGTTCTATGCCAGATAGGGCTATATGAAGGTTTGCTCGGAAACAACGAACCCGGAGGGTCCAGTTGCATGTGGGGCTGCGTAAAGGCTCCCCTGGGGAGTTCACTTGTACCCAAAGCCTTCCTTTGGGGGCACTTTTGGATGGGCGAAAGGGGCTCGCAACGCGTTTCCTGGGGCCCAGATTTTCAGTCTTCTCCCACGCCGGCTAGGGATATATTTAGGGTTGCTCGGAAACAACGAACCCGGCAGGTCCAGTTGCATGTAGGGCTGCGTAAAGGCTCCCCTGGGGAGTTCACTTGTACCCAAAGCCTTCCTTTGGGGGCACTTTTGGATGGGAGAAAAAGGCTCGCAACACGTTTTCTGGGGCCAGATTTTTCAGTTGTCTCTGATGCTGGCCAGGGATATCTTTTTGGGTTGCTCGGAATGAGTGACCCTGGAAGGTCCAGTTGCATGTGGGGCTGCGTGAAGGCTCCCCTGGGGAGTTCACTTGTACCCGAAACCTTCCTTTGCGGGCACTTTTGGATGGGCGAAAGGGGCTAGGAATGCATTTCCAGGGTCCCGGATTTTCAGTCTTCTCCTATGCCGGTAAGGGATATATTTTGGCTTGTTGTGAAAGAGTGAACCCGGAGGGTCCAGTTGCATGTGGGGCTGCGTAAAGTCTCCCCTAGGGAGAACACTTGTACCCAAAGCCTTCCTTTGCGGGCACTTTTGGATGGGCGAAAGGGGCTCGCAACGCGTTTTTCGGGCTTGGTTTTTCAGTCTCCTCCCACGCCGGCTAGGGATATATTTAGGATTGCTGTGAAAGAGTGAACCCGGAGGGTCCAGTTGCATGTGGGGCTGCGTATAGGCTCCCCTGGGGAGTTCACTTGTACCCAAAGCCTTCCTTTGCGGGCACTTTTTGATGGGCGAAAGGGGCTCACAACGATTTTTCTGTGGCCTGATTTTTCAGTCGTCCCTGATGGCGGCTAGAGATTTATTTAGGGTTGCTTGGAATGAGTGAACTCCGAGGGTCCAGTTGCATGTGGGGCTGCGTAAAGGCTCCCCTGGGGAGTTCACTTGTACCCAAAGCCTTCCTTTGGGGGCATTTTGGATGGGCGACACGGGCACGGAATGCGTTTCCTGGCGCCCGGATTTTCAGTCTTCTCCCATGCCGGTAAGGGATATATTTAGGCTTGTTGTGAAAGAGTGAACCTGGAGGGTCCAGTTGCATGTGGGGCTGCGTAAAGGCTCCCCTGGGGAGTTCACTTGTACCCAAAGCCTTCCTTTGGGGACACTTTTGGATGGGGGAAAAGGGCTCGCAACGCGTTTTCTGGAGCCCAATTTTTCAGACGTGTTCTATGCCAGCTAGGGATATATGAAGGCTTGCTCGGAAACAACGAACCCGGAGGGTCCAGTTGCACGTGGGGCTGTGTAAAGGCTCCCCTTGGGAGTTCACTTGTACCCAAAGCCTTCCTTTGGGGGCACTTTTGGATGGGCGAAAGGGGCTCACAACGCGTATACTGGGGCCCAGATTTTCAGTCTTCTCCCACGCCGGCTAGGGCTATATTTAGGGTTGCTCGGAAACAACGAACCCGGAGGGTCCAGTTGCATGTGGGGCTGCGTAAAGGCTCCCCTGGGGAGTTCACTTGTACCCAAAGCCTTCCTTTGGGGCCACATTTGGATGGGCGAAAGGGGCTCGAAACGCGTTTCCTGGGTCCCGGTTTTTCAGTCTTCTCCCACGCCGGCTAGGGCTATATTTAGGGTTGCTCGGAAACAACGAACCCGGAGGGTCCAGTTGCATGTGGGGCTGCGTAAAGGCTCCCCTGGGGAGTTCACTTGTACCCAAAGCCTTCCTTTGGGGGCACTTTTGGATGGGTGAAAGGGGCTCGGAATGCGTTTCCTCGGGTCGGGATTTTCAGTCTTAGTTGCATGTAAGGGATATATTTAGGCTTGCTATGAAAGAGTGAACCCGGAGGGTCCCGTTGCATGTGGGGCTACGTAAAGGCTCCCCTGGGGAGATCACTTGTACCCAAAGCCTTCCTTTGGGGGCACTTTTGAATGGGCGAAAGGGTCTTGCAACGTGTTTTCTCGGGCCCAATTTTTCAGCCGTCTTCAATGCCAGCTAGGGATATATTTAGGGTTGGTCGGAAACAGTGAACCCAAATGGTCCAGTTGCATGTGGGGCTGCGTAAAGGCTCCCCTGGGGAGTTCAGATATACGCATAGCCTTCCTTTGGGGGCACTTTTGGATGGGGAAAAGGGGCTCGCAACGCGTTTCCTGGGGCCCGGTTTTTCAGTCTTGACCCACGACGGCTAAGGATATATTTAGGTTTGCTCGGAAAGTGCGAACCCAGAGGGTCCCGTTGCATGTGGGGCTGCGTAAGGGCTCCCCTGGGGAGTTCACTTGTACCCAAAACCTTCGTTTCTGGGCAATTTTAGATGGGCGAAAGTGGCATGAAACTCGTTTCCTGGGGCCCGATTTTTCAGTCGTCTTCTATGCCGGTAAGGGATATATTAACTCTTACTCGGAAAGAGCGAACCCGGAGGGTCCAGTTGCATGTGGGGCTGCGTAAAGGCTCCCCTGGGGAGTTCACTTGTACCCAAAGCCTTCCTTTGGGGGCACTTTTGGATGGGCGAAAGGGGCTCAGAACGCGTTTTCTGGGGCCGAATTTTTCAGATGTGTTCTATGCCAGCTAGGGCTATATGAAGGTTTGCTCGGAAACAACGAACCCGGAGGGTCCAGTTGCATGTGGGGCTGCGTAAAGGCTCCCCTGGGGGGTTCACTTGTACCCAAAGCCTTGCTTTGGGGGCACTTTTGGATGGGCGAAAGGGGCTCGGAACGCGTTTCTTGGGGCCCAGATTTTCAGTCTTCTCCCACGCCGGCTAGGGCTATATTTAGGGTTGCTCGGAAACAACGAACCCGGCAGGTCCAGTTGCATGTAGGGCTGCGTAAAGGCTCCCCTGGGGAGTTCACTTGTACCCAAAGCCTTCCTTTGGGGGCACCTTTGGATGGGCGAAAGGGGCTCGCAACGCGTTTCCTGTGGCCCGGTTTTTCAGTTTTCCCCCAATCCGGCTAGGGCTGTATTTAGGTTTGCTCGGAAAGAGCGAACCCGGAGGGTCCAGTTGCATGTGGGGCTGCGTAAAGGCTCCCCTGGGGAGATCACTTGTACCCAAAACCTTCCTTTGCGGGCACTTCTGGATGGGTGTAAGGGCCTCGCAACGCGTTTTCTGGGGCCCGATTTTTCAGTCATCTCTGATGCTGGCCAGGGATATGTTTCGGGTTGCTCGGGATGAGTGAACTCAGAGGGTCCAGTTGCATGTGGGGCTGCGTAAAGGCTCCCCTGGGGAGTTCACTTGTACCCAAAGCCTTCCTATGGGGGCACTTTTGGATGGGCGAAAGGGGCTCGCAATTCTTTTTCTGGGGCCCGGTTTTTCAATCGTCTCTGATGACGGCTAGGGTTATATATTTGGGTTGCTCCGAATGAGTGACCCTGGAGTATCCAGTTGCATGTGGGGCTGCGTAAAGGCTCCCCTGGGGAGTTCACTTGTACCCAAAGCCTTCCTTTGGTGACACTTTGGGATGGGCGAAAAGGGCTTGCAACACGTTTTCTGGGGCCCGGGTTTTCAGTCTTCTCCCATGCCGGCTATGGATATATTTAGGGTTGCTCAGAAAAATCGAACCCGGAGGGTCCAGTTGCATGTGGGGCTGCGTAAAGGCTCCCCTGGGGAGTTCACTTGTACCCAAAGCCTTCCTATGGGGGCACTTTTGGATGGGCGAAAGGGGCTCGCAATTCTTTTTCTGGGGCCCGGTTTTTCAATCGTCTCTGATGACGGCTAGGGTTATATATTTGGGTTGCTCGGAATGAGTGACCCTGGAGTATCCAGTTGCATGTGGGGCTGCGTAAAGGCTCCCCTGGGGAGTTCACTTGTACCCAAAGCCTTCCTTTGCGGGAATTTTTGGATGGGTGAAAGGGGCTAGGAATGCGTTTCCTGGTGCCCAGATTTTCAGTCTTCTCCCATGCCGGTAAGGGCTATATTTAGGCTTGTTGTGAAAGAGTGAACCCGGAGGGTCCAGTTGCATGTGGGGCTGCATAAAGTCTCCCCTGGGGAGTTCACCTGTACCCAAAGCCTTCCTTTGCGGACACTTTTGGATGGTCCAAAGGGGCTTGCAACGCGTTTTCTGGGGCCCGATTTTTCAGTCGTCTCTGATGCCGGCCAGGGATATATTTCGGGTTTCTCGGGATGAGTGAACTCAGAGGGTCCAGTTGCATGTGGGGCTGCCTATAGGCTCCCCTGGGGAGTTCACTTGTACTTAAAGCCTTCCTCTGGGGGCACTTTTGGATGGGCGAAAGGGGCTCGCAACGCTTTTTCTGGGGCAAGGTTTTTCAATCTTATCCCACGCCCGCCAGGGATATATTTAGGCTTGCTGTGAAAGAGTGAACCCGGAGGGTCCAGTTGCATGTGGTGCTGCGAAAGGCTCCCCTGGGGAGTTCACTTGTACCCAAAGCCTTCCTTTGGGGGCACTTTTGGATTGGCAAAAGGGGCTCGCAACGCGTTTTCTGGGGCCCAATTTTTCAGTCGTCTTCGATGCCAGCCAGTTATATATTTAGGGTTGCTCGGAAACAGTGAACCCGGAGGGTCCAGTTGCATGTGGGGCTGCGTAAAGGCTCCCCTGGGGAGTTCAGATACACGCATAGCCTTCCTTTAGGGGCACTTTTGGATGGGGAAAAGGGTTCGCAACGCATTTTCTGGGGCCCGGTTTTTCAGTCTTGACCCAAGACGGCTAAGGATATATTTAGGTTTGCTCGGAAAGTGCGAACCCAGAGGGTCCCGTTGTATGTGGGGCTGCGTAAAGGCTCCCCTGGGGAGTTCACTTGTACCCAAAGCCTTCCTTTGCGGGCAATTTTTGATGGGCGAAAGTGGCACGAAATGCGTTTCCTGGGGCCCGATTTTTCAGTCGTCTTCTATGCCGGTAAGGGATATATTAACTCTTGCTCGGAAACAGCGAACCTGGAGGGTCCAGTTGCATGTGGGGCTGCGTAAAGGCTCCCCTGGGGAGTTCACTTGTACCCAAAGCCTTCCTTTGCGGGCACTTTTGGATGGGCGAAAGGGGCTCACAACGATTTTTCTGTGGCTTGATTTTTCAGTTGTCTCTGAAGATGGCTAGAGATATATTTAGGGTTGCTTGGAATGAGTGAACTCCGAGGGTCCAGTTGCATGTGTGGCTGCGTAAAGGCTCCCCTGGGGAGTTCACTTGTACCCAAAGCCTTCCTTTGCGGGCACTTTTGGATGGGCGAAAGGGGCTCACAAAGAGTTTTCTCGGGCTTGGTTTTTCAGTCTTCTCCCACCCCAGCTTGGGATATATTTAGGCTTGCTGTGAAAGAGTGAACCCGGAGGGTCCCGTTGCATGTGGGGCTGCGTATAGGCTCCCCTGGGGAGTTCACTTGTACCCAAAGCCTTCCTTTGCGGGCACTTTTGGATGGGCGAATGGGGCTCACAACGATTTTTCTGTGGCTTGATTTTTCAGTTGTCTCTGAAGATGGCTAGAGATATATTTAGGGTTGCTTGGAATGAGTGAACTCCGAGGGTCCAGTTGCATGTGTGGCTGCGTAAAGGCTCCCCTGGGGAGTTCACTTGTACCAAAAGCCTTCCTTTGCGGGCACTTTTGGATGGGCGAAAGGGGCTCGCAATGCGTTTCCTGGGATCCGATTTTTCAGTCGTCTTCTATGCCGGCTAGGGCTATATTAATTCTTGCACGGAAACAGCGAACCCGGAGGGTCCAGTTGCATGTGGGGCTGGGTAAAGGCTCCCCTGGGGAGTTCACTTGTACCCAAAGCCTTCCTTTGGGGGCACTTTTGGATGGGTGTAAGGGCCTCGAATCGCGTTTTCTGGGGCCCGATTTTTCAGTCGTCTCTGATGCTGGCCAGGGATATGTTTCGGGTTGCTCGGGATGAGTGAACTCAGAGGGTCCAGTTGCATGTGGGTCTGCGTAAAGCCTCCCCTGGGGAGTTCACTTGTACCCAAAGCCTTCCTTTGTGGGCACTTTTGGATGGGTGAAAGGGGCTAGGAATGAGTTTCCTAGTGCCCAGATTTTCAGTCTTCTCCCATGCCGGTAAGGGATATATTTAGGCTTTTTGTGAAAGAGTGAACCCGGAGGGTCCAGTTGCATGTGGGGCTGCGTAAAGCCTCCCCTGGGGAGTTCACTTGTACCCAAAGCCTTCCTTTGCGGACACTTTTGGATGGGCGAAAGGGGCTCGCAATTCTTTTTCTGGGGCCTGGATTTCAATCGTCTCTGATGACGGCTAGGGTTATATTTTTGGTTGCTCGGAGTGAGTGACCCCGGAGGGTCCAGTTGCATGTGGGGCTGCGTAAAGGCTCCCCTGGGGAGTTCACTTGTACCCAAAGCCTTCCTTTGCGGGAATTTTTGGATGGGTGAAAGGGGCAAGGAATGCGTTTCCTGGTGCCCAGATTTTCAGTCTTCTCCCATGCTGGTAAGGGATATATTTAGGCTTGTTGTGAAAGAGTGAACCCGGAGGGTCCAGTTGCATGTGGGGCTGCGTAAAGTCTCCCCTAGGGAGTTCACTTGTACCCAAAGCCTTCCTTTGCGGACACTTCTGGATGGGCGAAAGGGGCTCACAACGATTTTTCTGTGGCCTGATTTTTCAGTCGTCTCTGATGACGGCTAGAGATATATTTAGGGTTGCTTTTTAATGAGTGAACTCAGAGGGTCCAGTTGCATGTGGGTCTGCGTAAAGCCTCCCCTGGGGAGTTCACTTGTACGCAAAGCCTTCCTTTGCGGGCAGTTTTGGATGGGTGAAAGGGGCTCGCAACGCGTTTCCTGGGGCCCCATTTTTCAGTCGTCTTCGATGCCGGCTAGGGATATATTAATTCTTGCACGGAAACAGCGTATCCGGAGGGTCCAGTTGCATGTGGGGCTGCGTAAAGGCTCCCCTGGGGAGTTCACTTGTACCCAAAGCCTTCCTTTGGGGGCAGTTTTGGGTGGGCGAAAGGGGCTCGCAACGCGTTTCCTGGGTCCCGATTTTTCAGTCGTCTTCTATGCCGGCTAGGGGTATATTAAGGCTTGTTCGGAAACAACGAACCTGGAGGGTCCAGTTGCATGTGGGGTTGCGTAAAGGCTCCCCTAGGGAGTTCACTTGTACCCAAAGCCTTCCTTTGCGGACACTTTTGGATGGGCGAAAGGGGCTCGCAACGCGTTTCCTGGGGCCCGATTTTTAGTCGTCTTCTATGTCGGCTAGGGCTATATTAAGGCTTGCTCGGAAACAACGAACCCGGAGGGTACAGTTGCATGTGGGGCTGGGTAAAGGCTCCCCTGGGGAGGTCACTTGTACCCAAAGCCTTCCTTTGGGGGCATTTTGGATGGGCGACAGGGGCTCTGAATGCGTTTCCTGGGGCCCAGATTTTCAGTCTTCTCCCATGTCGGCAAGGGATATATTTAGGCTTGTTGTGAAAGAGTGAACCCGGAGGGTCCAGGTGCATGTGGGGCTGCATAAAGGCTCCCCTGGGGAGTTCACTTTTACCCAAAGCCTTCCTTTGCGGGATCTTTTGGATGGGCGAAAGCGGCTCGCAACGCATTTCCTCGGGCCCAGATTTTCAGGCTTCTCCCACGCCAGCTAGGGCTATATTTACGGTTGCTCGGAAACAGGGAACCCAAAGGGTCCAGCTGCATGTGGGGCTGCGTGAAGGCTCCCCTGAGGAGTTCACTTGTACCCAAAGCCTTCCTTTGCGGGCACTTTTGGATGGGTGAAAGTGGCTCGCAACGCGTTTTCTATTGCCATATTTTTCAGTTGTCTTCGATGCCAGCTAGGGGTATATTTAGGCTTGGTCGGAAACAGTGAACTCTGAGGGTCCAGTTGCATGTGGGGCTGCGTAAAGGCTCCCCTGGGGAGATCACTTATACCCAAAGCCTTCCTTTGGGGGCACTTTTGGATGGGCGAAAACGGCTAGCAACGCGTTTTCTGGGGCCAGATTTTTCAGTCGTCTCTGTTGCCGGCCAGGGATATGTTTTTGGGTTGCTCGGAATGAGTGACCCCGGAGGGTCCCGTTGCATGTGGGGCTGCGTGAAGGCTCCCCTGGGGAGTTCACTTGTACCCAAAGCCTTCCTTTGCGGGCACTTTTGGATGGGCGAAAGGGGCTCGCAACGCGTTTTGTGGGGCCCGATTTTTCAATGGTCTTCTATGCCGTCTAGGGCTATATAAAGGCTTGCTCGGAAACAACGAACTCGGAGGGGCCAGTTGCATGTGGGGCTGCGTAAAGCCTCCCCTGGGGAGTTCACTTGTACGCAAAGCCTTCCTTTGCGGGCACTTTTGGATGGGCGAAAGGGGCTCGCAACGCGTTTCCTGGGGCTGAATTTTAAGTCGTCTTCGATGTTAGCTTGGGCTATATTTAGGGTTGCTCGGAGTGAGCGAACCCGGAGGGTCCAGTTGCATGTGGGGCTGCGTAAAGGCTCTCCTGGGGAGTTCACTTGTACCCAAAGCCTTCCTTTGGGGGCACTTTTGGATGGGTGAAAGGGGCTCGCAACGCGTTTCCTAGGGCCCGATTTTTCAGACTTCTTCTATGCCGGCTATGGATATATTTAGGCTTACTGTGAAATAGTGAACCCGGAGGGTCCAGTTGCATGTGGGGCTGGGTAAAGGCTCCCCTGGGGAGGTCACTTGCACCCAAAGCCTTCCTTTGCGGGCACTTTTGGATGGGCGAAAGAGGCTCGCAACGTGTTTTCTGGGGCCGGTTTTTCACTTTTCTCCCAGTCCGGCCAGGGCTTTATTTAGGTTTGCTAGGAAAGAGCGAACCCGGTAGGTCCAGTTGCATGTGGGTCTGCGGAAAGCCTCCCCTGGGGAGTTCACTTGTACCCAAAGCCTTCCTTTGGGGGCACTTTTGGATGGGTGAAAGGGGCTCGCAACGCGTTTCCTGGGGCCCAGATTTTCAGTCTTCTCCCACGCCGGCTAGGGCTATATTTAGGGTTGCTCGGAAACAACGAACCCGGAGGGTCCAGTTGCATGTAGGGCTGCGTAAAGGCTCCCCTGGGGAGTTCACTTGTACCCAAAGCCTTCCTTTGCAGGCACTTTTGGATGGGCGAAAGGGGCTCGCAACGTGTTTTCTGGGGCCGGTTTTTCACTTTTCTCCCAGTCCGGCCAGGGCTTTATTTAGGTTTGCTAGGAAAGAGCGAACCCGGTAGGTCCAGTTGCTCCCCGCTTTTTCTAGGGACCGGATTTTCAGTCTCCTCTCATCCCGGTAAGGCATATATTTAGGCTTGTTTTGAAAGAGTGAACCCGGAGGGTCCAGTTGCATGTGGGGCTGCGTAAAGGCTCCCCTGGGGAGTTCACTTGTACCCAAAGCCTTCCTTTGGGGGCACTTTTGGATGGGTGAAAGGAGCTCGCAACGCGTTTTCTGGGGCCCAATTTTTCAGTCGTTTCTGATGCCAGCTAGGGACATATTTAGGGTTGCTCGGAAACATTGAACGCAGAGCGTTCAGTTGCATGTGGGGCTGCATAAAGGCTCCCCTGGGGAGATCACTTGTACCCAATGCCTTCCTTTGGTGACACTTTTGGATGGGAGAAAAAGGCTCGCAACATGTTTTCTGGGGCCAGATTTTTCAGTTGTCTCTGATGCCGGACAGGGATATCTTTTTGGGTTGCTCGGAATGAGTGACCCTGGAAGGTCCAGTTGCATGTGGGGCTGCGTGAAGGCTCCCCTGGGGAGTTCACTTGTACCCAAAGCCTTCCTTTGCGGGCACTTTTGGATGGGCGAAAGGGGCTAGGAATGCATTTCCTGGGTCCCGGATTTTCAGTCTTCTCCTATGCCGGTAAGGGATATATTTTGGCTTGTTGTGAAAGAGTGAACCCGGAGGGTCCAGTTGCATGTGGGGCTGCGTAAAGTCTCCCCTAGGGAGAACACTTGTACTCAAAGCCTTCCTTTGCGGGCACTTTTTGATGGGCGAAAGGGGCTCACAACGATTTTTCTGTGGCCTGATTTTTCAGTCGTCCCTGATGGCGGCTAGAGATATATTTAGGGTTGCTTGGAATGAGTGAACTCTGAGGGTCCAGTTGCATGTGTGGCTGCGTAAAGGCTCCCCTGGGGAGTTCACTTGTACCCAAAGCCTTCCTTTGGGGGCATTTTGGATGGGCGACACGGGCACGGAATGCGTTTCCTGGCGCCCGGATTTTCAGTCTTCTCCCATGCCGGTAAGGGATATATTTAGGCTTGTTGTGAAAGAGTGAACCTGGAGGGTCCAGTTGCATGTGGGGCTGCGTAAAGGCTCCCCTAGGGAGTTCACTTGTACCCAAAGCCTTCCTTTGGGGACACTTTTGGATGGGCGAAAAGGGCTCGCAACGCGTTTTCTGGAGCCCAATTTTTCAGACGTGTTCTATGCCAGCTAGGGATATATGAAGGCTTGCTCGGAAACAACGAACCCGGAGGGTCCAGTTGCACGTGGGGCTGTGTAAAGGCTCCCCTTGGGAGTTCACTTGTACCCAAAGCCTTCCTTTGGGGGCACTTTTGGATGGGCGAAAGGGGCTCACAACGCGTATACTGGGGCCCAGATTTTCAGTCTTCTCCCACGCCGGCTAGGGCTATATTTAGGGTTGCTCGGAAACAACGAACCCGGAGGGTCCAGTTGCATGTGGGGCTGCGTAAAGGCTCCCCTGGGGAGTTCACTTGTACCCAAAGCCTTCCTTTGGGGCCACATTTGGATGGGCGAAAGGGGCTCGAAACGCGTTTCCTGGGTCCCGGTTTTTCAGTCTTCTCCCATGCCGGTAAGGGCTATATTTAGGCTTGTTGTGAAAGAGTGAACCCGGAGGGTCCAGTTGCATGTGGGGCTGCGTAAAGGCTCCCCTGGGGAGTTCACTTGTACCCAAAGCCTTCCTTTGGGGGCACTTTTGGATGGGTGAAAGGGGCTCGGAATGCGTTTCCTCGGGTCGGGATTTTCAGTCTTAGTTGCATGTAAGGGATATATTTAGGCTTGCTATGAAAGAGTGAACCCGGAGGGTCCCGTTGCATGTGGGGCTACGTAAAGGCTCCCCTGGGGAGATCACTTGTACCCAAAGCCTTCCTTTGGGGGCACTTTTGAATGGGCGAAAGGGTCTTGCAACGTGTTTTCTCGGGCCCAATTTTTCAGCCGTCTTCAATGCCAGCTAGGGATATATTTAGGGTTGGTCGGAAACAGTGAACCCAAATGGTCCAGTTGCATGTGGGGTTGCGTAAAGGCTCCCCTGGGGAGTTCAGATATACGCATAGCCTTCCTTTGGGGGCACTTTTGGATGGGGAAAAGGGGCTCGCAACGCGTTTCCTGGGGCCCGGTTTTTCAGTCTTGACCCACGACGGCTAAGGATATATTTAGGTTTGCTCGGAAAGTGCGAACCCAGAGGGTCCCGTTGCATGTGGGGCTGCGTAAGGGCTCCCCTGGGGAGTTCACTTGTACCCAAAACCTTCGTTTCCGGGCAATTTTAGATGGGCGAAAGTGGCATGAAACTCGTTTCCTGGGGCCCGATTTTTCAGTCGTCTTCTATGCCGGTAAGGGATATATTAACTCTTACTCGGAAAGAGCGAACCCGGAGGGTCCAGTTGCATGTGGGGCTGCGTAAAGGCTCCCCTGGGGAGTTCACTTGTACCCAAAGCCTTCCTTTGCGGGCACTTTTGGATGGGCGAAAGGGGCTCGCAACGCGTTTCCTGGGGCCCAGATTTTCAGTCTTCTCCCACGCCGGCTAGGGCTATATTTAGGGTTGCTCGGAAACAACGAACCCGGAGGGTCCAGTTGCATGTAGGGCTGCGTAAAGGCTCCCCTGGGGAGTTCACTTGTACCCAAAGCCTTCCTTTGCAGGCACTTTTGGATGGGCGAAAGGGGCTCGCAACGCTTTTTCTAGGGACCGGATTTTCAGTCTCCTCTCATCCCGGTAAGGCATATATTTAGGCTTGTTTTGAAAGAGTGAACCCGGAGGGTCCAGTTGCATGTGGGGCTGCGTAAAGGCTCCCCTGGGGAGTTCACTTGTACCCAAAGCCTTCCTTTGGGGGCACTTTTGGATGGGTGAAAGGGGCTTGCAACGCGTTTTCTGGGGCCCAATTTTTCAGTCGTCTCTGATGCCAGCTAGGGATATATTTAGGGTTGCTCGGAAACATTGAACGCGGAGCGTTCAGTTGCATGTGGGGCTGCATAAAGGCTCCCCTGGGGAGATCACTTGTACCCAATGCCTTCCTTTGGTGACACTTTTGGATGGGAGAAAAAGGCTCGCAACACGTTTTCTGGGGCCAGATTTTTCAGTTGTCTCTGATGCCGGACAGGGATATCTTTTTGGGTTGCTCGGAATGAGTGACCCTGGAAGGTCCAGTTGCATGTGGGGCTGCGTGAAGGCTCCCCTGGGGAGTTCATTGTACCCAAAGCCTTCCTTTGCGGGCACTTTTGGATGGGCGAAAGGGGCTAGGAATGCGTTTCCTGGGTCCCGGATTTTCAGTCTTCTCCTATGCCGGTAAGGGATATATTTTGGCTTGTTGTGAAAGAGTGAACCCGGAGGGTCCAGTTGCATGTGGGGCTGCGTAAAGTCTCCCCTAGGGAGAACACTTGTACCCAAAGCCTTCCTTTGGGGGCACTTTTGGATGGGCGAAAGGGTCTCGCAACGCGTTTTTCGGGCTTGGTTTTTCAGTCTCCTCCCACGCCGGCTAGGGATATATTTAGGATTGCTGTGAAAGAGTGAACCCGGAGGGTCCAGTTGCATGTGGGGCTGCGTATAGGCTCCCCTGGGGAGTTCACTTGTACCCAAAGCCTTCCTCTGGGGGCACTTTTGGATGGGCGAATGGGGATCACAACGATTTTTCTGTGGCCTGATTTTTCAGTCGTCCCTGATGGCGGCTAGAGATATATTTAGGGTTGCTTGGAATGAGTGAACTCCGAGGGTCCAGTTGCATGTGTGGCTGCGTAAAGGCTCCCCTGGGGAGTTCACTTGTACCCAAAGCCTTCCTTTGGGGGCATTTTGGATGGGCGACACGGGCACGGAATGCGTTTCCTGGCGCCCGGATTTTCAGTCTTCTCCCATGCCGGTAAGGGATATATTTAGGCTTGTTGTGAAAGAGTGAACCTGGAGGGTCCAGTTGCATGTGGGGCTGCGTAAAGGCTCCCCTAGGGAGTTCACTTGTACCCAAAGCCTTCCTTTGGGGACACTTTTGGATGGGCGAAAAGGGCTCGCAACGCGTTTTCTGGAGCCCAATTTTTCAGACGTGTTCTATGCCAGCTAGGGATATATGAAGGCTTGCTCGGAAACAACGAACCCGGAGGGTCCAGTTGCACGTGGGGCTGTGTAAAGGCTCCCCTGGGGAGTTCACTTGTACCCAAAGCCTTCCTTTGGGGGCACTTTTGGATGGGCGAAAGGGGCTCACAACGCGTATACTGGGGCCCAGATTTTCAGTCTTCTCCCACGCCGGCTAGGGCTATATTTAGGGTTGCTCGGAAACAACGAACCCGGAGGGTCCAGTTGCATGTGGGGCTGCGTAAAGGCTCCCCTGGGGAGTTCACTTGTACCCAAAGCCTTCCTTTGGGGCCACATTTGGATGGGCGAAAGGGGCTCGAAACGCGTTTCCTGGGTCCCGGTTTTTCAGTCTTCTCCCATGCCGGTAAGGGCTATATTTAGGCTTGTTGTGAAAGAGTGAACCCGGAGGGTCCAGTTGCATGTGGGGCTGCGTAAAGGCTCCCCTGGGGAGTTCACTTGTACCCAAAGCCTTCCTTTGGGGGCACTTTTGGATGGGTGAAAGGGGCTCGGAATGCGTTTCCTCGGGTCGGGATTTTCAGTCTTAGTTGCATGTAAGGGATATATTTAGGCTTGCTATGAAAGAGTGAACCCGGAGGGTCCCGTTGCATGTGGGGCTACGTAAAGGCTCCCCTGGGGAGATCACTTGTACCCAAAGCCTTCCTTTGGGGGCACTTTTGAATGGGCGAAAGGGTCTTGCAACGTGTTTTCTCGGGCCCAATTTTTCAGCCGTCTTCAATGCCAGCTAGGGATATATTTAGGGTTGGTCGGAAACAGTGAACCCAAATGGTCCAGTTGCATGTGGGGTTGCGTAAAGGCTCCCCTGGGGAGTTCAGATATACGCATAGCCTTCCTTTGGGGGCACTTTTGGATGGGGAAAAGGGGCTCGCAACGCGTTTCCTGGGGCCCGGTTTTTCAGTCTTGACCCACGACGGCTAAGGATATATTTAGGTTTGCTCGGAAAGTGCGAACCCAGAGGGTCCCGTTGCATGTGGGGCTGCGTAAGGGCTCCCCTGGGGAGTTCACTTGTACCCAAAACCTTCGTTTCCGGGCAATTTTAGATGGGCGAAAGTGGCATGAAACTCGTTTCCTGGGGCCCGATTTTTCAGTCGTCTTCTATGCCGGTAAGGGATATATTAACTCTTACTCGGAAAGAGCGAACCCGGAGGGTCCAGTTGCATGTGGGGCTGCGTAAAGGCTCCCCTGGGGAGTTCACTTGTACCCAAAGCCTTCCTTTGCGGGCACTTTTGGATGGGCGAAAGGGGCTCGGAACGCGTTTTCTGGGGCCGAATTTTTCAGATGTGTTCTATGCCAGCTAGGGCTATCTGAAGGTTTGCTCGGAAACAACGAACCCGGAGGGTCCAGTTGCATGTGGGGCTGCGTAAAGGCTCCCCTGGGGAGTTCACTTGTACCCAAAGCCTTGCTTTGGGGGCACTTTTGGATGGGCGAAAGGGGCTCGCAACGCGTTTCCTGGGGCCCAGATTTTCAGTCTTCTCCCACGCCGGCTAGGGCTATATTTAGGGTTGCTCGGAAACAACGAACCCGGAGGGTCCAGTTGCATGTAGGGCTGCGTAAAGGCTCCCCTGGGGAGTTCACTTGTACCCAAAGCCTTCCTTTGCAGGCACTTTTGGATGGGCGAAAGGGGCTCGCAACGCTTTTTCTAGGGACCGGATTTTCAGTCTCCTCTCATCCCGGTAAGGCATATATTTAGGCTTGTTTTGAAAGAGTGAACCCGGAGGGTCCAGTTGCATGTGGGGCTGCGTAAAGGCTCCCCTGGGGAGTTCACTTGTACCCAAAGCCTTCCTTTGGGGGCACTTTTGGATGGGTGAAAGGAGCTCGCAACGCGTTTTCTGGGGCCCAATTTTTCAGTCGTTTCTGATGCCAGCTAGGGACATATTTAGGGTTGCTCGGAAACATTGAACGCAGAGCGTTCAGTTGCATGTGGGGCTGCATAAAGGCTCCCCTGGGGAGATCACTTGTACCCAATGCCTTCCTTTGGTGACACTTTTGGATGGGAGAAAAAGGCTCGCAACATGTTTTCTGGGGCCAGATTTTTCAGTTGTCTCTGATGCCGGACAGGGATATCTTTTTGGGTTGCTCGGAATGAGTGACCCTGGAAGGTCCAGTTGCATGTGGGGCTGCGTGAAGGCTCCCCTGGGGAGTTCACTTGTACCCAAAGCCTTCCTTTGCGGGCACTTTTGGATGGGCGAAAGGGGCTAGGAATGCATTTCCTGGGTCCCGGATTTTCAGTCTTCTCCTATGCCGGTAAGGGATATATTTTGGCTTGTTGTGAAAGAGTGAACCCGGAGGGTCCAGTTGCATGTGGGGCTGCGTAAAGTCTCCCCTAGGGAGAACACTTGTACTCAAAGCCTTCCTTTGCGGGCACTTTTTGATGGGCGAAAGGGGCTCACAACGATTTTTCTGTGGCCTGATTTTTCAGTCGTCCCTGATGGCGGCTAGAGATATATTTAGGGTTGCTTGGAATGAGTGAACTCTGAGGGTCCAGTTGCATGTGTGGCTGCGTAAAGGCTCCCCTGGGGAGTTCACTTGTACCCAAAGCCTTCCTTTGGGGGCATTTTGGATGGGCGACACGGGCACGGAATGCGTTTCCTGGCGCCCGGATTTTCAGTCTTCTCCCATGCCGGTAAGGGATATATTTAGGCTTGTTGTGAAAGAGTGAACCTGGAGGGTCCAGTTGCATGTGGGGCTGCGTAAAGGCTCCCCTAGGGAGTTCACTTGTACCCAAAGCCTTCCTTTGGGGACACTTTTGGATGGGCGAAAAGGGCTCGCAACGCGTTTTCTGGAGCCCAATTTTTCAGACGTGTTCTATGCCAGCTAGGGATATATGAAGGCTTGCTCGGAAACAACGAACCCGGAGGGTCCAGTTGCACGTGGGGCTGTGTAAAGGCTCCCCTTGGGAGTTCACTTGTACCCAAAGCCTTCCTTTGGGGGCACTTTTGGATGGGCGAAAGGGGCTCACAACGCGTATACTGGGGCCCAGATTTTCAGTCTTCTCCCACGCCGGCTAGGGCTATATTTAGGGTTGCTCGGAAACAACGAACCCGGAGGGTCCAGTTGCATGTGGGGCTGCGTAAAGGCTCCCCTGGGGAGTTCACTTGTACCCAAAGCCTTCCTTTGGGGCCACATTTGGATGGGCGAAAGGGGCTCGAAACGCGTTTCCTGGGTCCCGGTTTTTCAGTCTTCTCCCATGCCGGTAAGGGCTATATTTAGGCTTGTTGTGAAAGAGTGAACCCGGAGGGTCCAGTTGCATGTGGGGCTGCGTAAAGGCTCCCCTGGGGAGTTCACTTGTACCCAAAGCCTTCCTTTGGGGGCACTTTTGGATGGGTGAAAGGGGCTCGGAATGCGTTTCCTCGGGTCGGGATTTTCAGTCTTAGTTGCATGTAAGGGATATATTTAGGCTTGCTATGAAAGAGTGAACCCGGAGGGTCCCGTTGCATGTGGGGCTACGTAAAGGCTCCCCTGGGGAGATCACTTGTACCCAAAGCCTTCCTTTGGGGGCACTTTTGAATGGGCGAAAGGGTCTTGCAACGTGTTTTCTCGGGCCCAATTTTTCAGCCGTCTTCAATGCCAGCTAGGGATATATTTAGGGTTGGTCGGAAACAGTGAACCCAAATGGTCCAGTTGCATGTGGGGTTGCGTAAAGGCTCCCCTGGGGAGTTCAGATATACGCATAGCCTTCCTTTGGGGGCACTTTTGGATGGGGAAAAGGGGCTCGCAACGCGTTTCCTGGGGCCCGGTTTTTCAGTCTTGACCCACGACGGCTAAGGATATATTTAGGTTTGCTCGGAAAGTGCGAACCCAGAGGGTCCCGTTGCATGTGGGGCTGCGTAAGGGCTCCCCTGGGGAGTTCACTTGTACCCAAAACCTTCGTTTCCGGGCAATTTTAGATGGGCGAAAGTGGCATGAAACTCGTTTCCTGGGGCCCGATTTTTCAGTCGTCTTCTATGCCGGTAAGGGATATATTAACTCTTACTCGGAAAGAGCGAACCCGGAGGGTCCAGTTGCATGTGGGGCTGCGTAAAGGCTCCCCTGGGGAGTTCACTTGTACCCAAAGCCTTCCTTTGCGGGCACTTTTGGATGGGCGAAAGGGGCTCGGAACGCGTTTTCTGGGGCCGAATTTTTCAGATGTGTTCTATGCCAGCTAGGGCTATATGAAGGTTTGCTCGGAAACAACGAACCCGGAGGGTCCAGTTGCATGTGGGGCTGCGTAAAGGCTCCCCTGGGGAGTTCACTTGTACCCAAAGCCTTGCTTTGGGGGCACTTTTGGATGGGCGAAAGGGGCTCGCAACGCGTTTCCTGGGGCCCAGATTTTCAGTCTTCTCCCACGCCGGCTAGGGCTATATTTAGGGTTGCTCGGAAACAACGAACCCGGCAGGTCCAGTTGCATGTAGGGCTGCGTAAAGGCTCCCCTGGGGAGTTCACTTGTACCCAAAGCCTTCCTTTGGGGCCACATTTGGATGGGCGAAAGGGGCTCGCAACGCGTTTCCTGTGGCCCGGTTTTTCAGTTTTCCCCCAATCCGGCTAGGGCTGTATTTAGGTTTGCTCGGAAAGAGCGAACCCGGAGGGTCCAGTTGCATGTGGGGCTGCGTAAAGGCTCCCCTGGGGAGATCACTTGTACCCAAAACCTTCCTTTGCGGGCACTTCTGGATGGGTGTAAGGGCCTCGCAACGCGTTTTCTGGGGCCCGATTTTTCAGTCATCTCTGATGCCGGCAAGGGATATGTTTCGGGTTGCTCGGGATGAGTGAACTCAGAGGGTCCAGTGTCATGTGGGGCTGCGTAAAGGCTCCCCTGGGGAGTTCACTTGTACCCAAAGCCTTCCTATGGGGGCACTTTTGGATGGGCGAAAGGGGCTCGCAATTCTTTTTCTGGGGCCCGGTTTTTCAATCGTCTCTGATGACGGCTAGGGTTATATATTTGGGTTGCTCGGAATGAGTGACCCTGGAGTATCCAGTTGCATGTGGGGCTGCGTAAAGGCTCCCCTGGGGAGTTCACTTGTACCCAAAGCCTTCCTTTGCGGGAATTTTTGGATGGGTGAAAGGGGCTAGGAATGCGTTTCCTGGGGCTCAGATTTTCAGTCTTCTCCCATGCCGGTAAGGGCTATATTTAGGCTTGTTGTGAAAGAGTGAACCCGGAGGGTCCAGTTGCATGTGGGGCTGCATAAAGTCTCCCCTGGGGAGTTCACCTGTACCCAAAGCCTTCCTTTGCGGACACTTTTTGATGGTCCAAAGGGGCTTGCAACGCGTTTTCTGGGGCCCGATTTTTCAGTCGTCTCTGATGCCGGCCAGGGATATATTTCGGGTTTCTCGGGATGAGTGAACTCAGAGGGTCCAGTTGCATGTGGGGCTGCCTATAGGCTCCCCTGGGGAGTTCACTTGTACTTAAAGCCTTCCTCTGTGGGCACTTTTGGATGGGCGAAAGGGGCTCGCAACGCTTTTTCTGGGGCAAGGTTTTTCAATCTTATCCCACGCCCGCCAGGGATATATTTAGGCTTGCTGTGAAAGAGTGAACCCGGAGGGTCCAGTTGCATGTGGTGCTGCGAAAGGCTCCCCTGGGGATTTCACTTGTACCCAAAGCCTTCCTTTGGGGGCACTTTTGGATTGGCAAAAGGGGCTCGCAACGCGTTTTCTGGGGCCCAATTTTTCAGTCGTCTTCGATGCCAGCTAGGGATATATTTAGGGTTGCTTGGAAACAGTGAACCCGGAGGGTCCAGTTGCATGTGGGGCTGCGTAAAGGCTCCCCTGGGGAGTTCAGATACACGCATAGCCTTCCTTTAGGGGCACTTTTGGATGGGGAAAAGGGTTCGCAACGCATTTTCTGGGGCCCGGTTTTTCAGTCTTGACCCAAGACGGCTAAGGATATATTTAGGTTTGCTCGGAAAGTGCGAACCCAGAGGGTCCCGTTGTATGTGGGGCTGCGTAAAGGCTCCCCTGGGGAGTTCACTTGTACCCAAAGCCTTCCTTTGCGGGCAATTTTAGATGGGCGAAAGTGGCACGAAATGCGTTTCCTGGGGCCCGATTTTTCAGTCGTCTTCTATGCCGGTAAGGGATATATTAACTCTTGCTCGGAAACAGCGAACCTGGAGGGTCCAGTTGCATGTGGGGCTGCGTAAAGGCTCCCCTGGGGAGTTCACTTGTACCCAAAGCCTTCCTTTGCGGGCACTTTTGGATGGGCGAATGGGGCTCACAACGATTTTTCTGTGGCTTGATTTTTCACTTGTCTCTGAAGATGGCTAGAGATATATTTAGGGTTGCTTGGAATGAGTGAACTCCGAGGGTCCAGTTGCATGTGTGGCTGCGTAAAGGCTCCCCTGGGGAGTTCACCTGTACCGAAAGCCTTCCTTTGCGGGCACTTTTGGATGGGCGAAAGGGGCTCGCAATGCGTTTCCTGGGATCCGATTTTTCAGTCGTCTTCTATGCCGGCTAGGGCTATATTAATTCTTGCACGGAAACAGCGAACCCGGAGGGTACAGTTGTATGTGGGGCTGGGTAAAGGCTCCCCTGGGGAGTTCACTTGTACCCAAAGCCTTCCTTTGGGGGCACTTTTGGATGGGTGTAAGGGCCTCGAATCGCGTTTTCTGGGGCCCGATTTTTCAGTCGTCTCTGATGCTGGCCAGGGATATGTTTCGGGTTGCTCGGGATGAGTGAACTCAGAGGGTCCAGTTGTATGTGGGTCTGCGTAAAGCCTCCCCTGGGGAGTTCACTTGTACCCAAAGCCTTCCTTTGCGGGCACTTTTGGATGGGTGAAAGGGGCTAGGAATGTGTTTCCTGGTGCCCAGATTTTCAGTCTTCTCCCATGTCGGTAAGGGATATATTTAGGCTTTTTGTGAAAGAGTGAACCCGGAGGGTCCAGTTGCATGTGGGGCTGCGTAAAGCCTCCCCTGGGGAGTTCACTTGTACCCAAAGCCTTCCTTTGCGGACACTTTTGGATGGGCGAAAGGGGCTTGCAATTCTTTTTCTGGGGCCCGGATTTCAATCGTCTCTGATGACGGCTAGGGTTATATTTTTGGGTTGCTCGGAGTGAGTGACCCCGGAGGGTCCAGTTGCATGTGGGGCTGCGTAAAGGCTCCCCTGGGGAGTTCACTTGTACCCAAAGCCTTCCTTTGCGGGAATTTTTGGATGGGTGAAAGGGGCTAGGAATGCGTTTCCTGGTGCCCAGATTTTCAGTCTTCTCCCATGCTGGTAAGGGATATATTTAGGCTTGTTGTGAAAGAGTGAACCCGGAGGGTCCAGTTGCATGTGGGGCTGCGTAAAGGCTCCCCTGGGGAGTTCACTTGTACCCAAAGCCTTCCTTTGCGGACACTTCTGGATGGGCGAAAGGGGCTCACAACGATTTTTCTGTGGCCTGATTTTTCAGTCGTCTCTGATGACGGCTAGAGATATATTTAGGGTTGCTTTTTAATGAGTGAACTCAGAGGGTCCAGTTGCATGTGGGTCTGCGTAAAGCCTCCCCTGGGGAGTTCACTTGTACGCAAAGCCTTCCTTTGCGGGCAATTTTGGATGGGTGAAAGTGGCTCGCAACGCGTTTCCTGGGGCCCCATTTTTCAGTCGTCTTCGATGCCGGCTAGGGATATATTAATTCTTGCTAGAAAACAGCGTATCCGGAGGGTCCAGTTGCATGTGGGGCTGCGTAAAGGCTCCCCTGGGGAGTTCACTTGTACCCAAAGCCTTCCTTTGGGGGCAGTTTTGGGTGGGCGAAAGGGGCTCGCAACGCGTTTCCTGGGTCCCGATTTTTCAGTCGTCTTCTATGCCGGCTAGGGGTATATTAAGGCTTGTTCGGAAACAACGAACCTGGAGGGTCCAGTTGCATGTGGGGTTGCGTAAAGGCTCCCCTGGGGAGTTCACTTGTACCCAAAGCCTTCCTTTGCGGACACTTTTGGATGGGCGAAAGGGGCTCGCAACGCGTTTCCTGGGGCCCGATTTTTAGTCGTCTTCTATGTCGGCTAGGGCTATATTAAGGCTTGCTCGGAAACAACGAACCCGGAGGGTCCAGTTGCATGTGGGGCTGCGTAAAGGCTCCCCTGGGGAGGTCACTTGTACCCAAAGCCTTCCTTTGGGGGCATTTTGGATGGGCGACAGGGGCTCTGAATGCGTTTCCTGGGGCCCAGATTTTCAGTCTTCTCCCATGCCGGCAAGGGATATATTTAGGCTTGTTGTGAAAGAGTGAACCCGGAGGGTCCAGTTGCATGTGGGGCTGCGTAAGGGCTCCCCTGGGGAGTTCACTTTTACCCAAAGCCTTCCTTTGCGGGATCTTTTGGATGGGCGAAAGCGGCTCGCAACGCATTTCCTCGGGCCCAGATTTTCAGGCTTCTCCCACGCCAGCTAGGGCTATATTTACGGTTGCTCGGAAACAGGGAACCCAAAGGGTCCAGCTGCATGTGGGGCTGCGTGAAGGCTCCCCTGAGGAGTTCACTTGTACCCAAAGCCTTCCTTTGGGGGCACTTTTGGATGGGTGAAAGTGGCTCGCAACGCGTTTTCTAGTGCCAAATTTTTCAGTTGTCTTCGATGCCAGCTAGGGGTATATTTAGGCTTGCTCGGAAACAGTGAACTCTGAGGGTCCAGTTGCATGTGGGGCTGCGTAAAGGCTCCCCTGGGGAGATCACTTATACCCAAAGCCTTCCTTTGGGGGCACTTTTGGATGGGCGAAAACGGCTAGCAACGCGTTTTCTGGGGCCAGATTTTTCAGTCGTCTCTGTTGCCGGCCAGGGATATGTTTTTGGGTTGCTCGGAATGAGTGACCCCGGAGGGTCCCGTTGCATGTGGGGCTGCGTGAAGGCTCCCCTGGGGAGTTCACTTGTACCCAAAGCCTTCCTTTGCGGGCACTTTTGGATGGGCGAAAGTGGCTTGGAATGAGTTTTCGGGGGCCCGAGTTTTCAGTCGTCTCCCATAGCGCCGAGGGATATATTTAGGATTGCGGTGAAAGAGTGAACCCGGAGGGTCCAGTTTCATGTGGGGCTGGGTATAGGCTCCCCTGGGGAGTTCAGTTGTACTCAAAGCCTTCCTTTGGGGGCACTTCTGGATGGGCGAAAGGGGCTCGGAAAGCGTTTTTTGGGGCCCGAGTTTTCAGACGTCTCCCATGCCGGCTACGGCTATGTATAGTGTAGCTCGGAAAGAGCGAACCCGGAGGGTCCAGTTGCATGTGGGGCTGCATAAAGGCTCCCCTGGGGAGTTCAGTTGTACCCAAAGCCTTCCTTTGGGGACCCTTTTGGATATTCAAAAGAGACTCGCAATGCATTTTCGGAGGCCCGCTTTATCAGTCTTCTCCCTTTGCGGCTAGGGCTATATTTAGGCTTGCGTAGAAAGAGTGAACCCGGAGGTTCCAGTTGCATGTGGGGCTGCATAAAGGCTCCCCTGGGGAGTTCACTTGTACCCAAAGCCTTTTTTTAGGGGCACTTTTGGATGGGCAAAAGGGTCTTGTAAGCGTTTTATTTGGCCCGATTTTTCAGTCGTCTCCGATGCCGGCTAGAACTATATTTAGTGTTGCTCAGACACAGCGAACCCAGAGGGTCCAGTTGCATGTGGGGCTGCGTAAAGCCTGTCCTGGGAAGATCATTTGTACCCAAAGCCTTCCTTTGGGGGCACTTCTGGATGGGCGAAAGGGGCTTGAAACGCTTTTTCTGGGGCCCGAGTTTTCAGTCGTCTCCCATGCCGGCTAGGGCTATATTTAGTGTTGCTCGGAAACAGCGAACCCGGAGGGTCCAGTTGCATGTGGGGCTGCATAAAGGCTCCCCTGGGGAGTTCAGTTGTACCCAAAGCCTTTATTTGGGAGCCCTTATGGATGGTCGAAAGAGACTCGCAATGCGTTTTCTGAGGCCCGCTTTTTCAGTCTTCTCCCTTTGCGGCTAGGGCTATATTTAGGCTTGCGTAGAAAGAGTGAACGCGGAGGATCCAGTTGCATGTGAGGCTGCGTAATGGCTCCACTGGGGTGTTCAATTGTACCCAAAACCTTCCTTTGGGTTCACTTTTGGATGGGCGAATGGGGCTTGTAACGCATTTTCTGGGGCCCGAGTTTTCAGTCTTCTGCCATGCTGGCTTGAGTTATATTTAGTGTTGCTCGGAAACAGAGAACCCGGAGGGTCCAGTTGCATGTGGGGCTGCATAAAGGCTCCCCTGGGGAGTTCAGTTGTACCCAAAGCCTTCCTTTGGGGGCACTTTTGGATGGGCGAAAGAGACTCGCAATGCGTTTTCTGAGGCCCGCTTTTTCAGTCTTCTCCCTTTGCGGCTAGGGCTATATTTAGGCTTGCGTAGAAAGAGTGAACGCGGAGGATCCAGTTGCATATGGGGCTGCGTAATGGCTCCCCTGGGGTGCTCAGTTGTACCCAAAACCTTCCTTTGGGGGCACTTTTGGATACGCGAATGGGGCTTGTAACGCATTTTCTGGGGCCCGAGTTTTCAGTCTTCTGCCATGCTTGCTTGATATATATTTAGTGTTGCTCGGAAACAGCGAACCCAGAGGGTCCAGTTGCATGTGGGGCTGCATAAAGGCTCCCCTGGGGAGTTCAGTTGTACCCAAAGCCTTCCTTTGGGGGCACTTCTGGCTGGGCGAATGGGGCTTGTAATGCGTTTTCTGGGGCCTGAATTTTCAGTCGTCTGCCATGCTGGGAAGGGTTTTATTTAGGGTTGCTGTGAAAGAGCAAATACGGAGGGTCCAGTTGCATGTGGGGCTGCATAAAGGCTCCCCTGGGGAGTTCACTTTTACCCAAAGCCTTCCTTTGGGGGCACTTCTGGATGGGCGAATGGGGCTTGTAACGCGTTTTGGGGGGCCCGATTTTTCAGTCGTCTGCCATGCGGGCCATGGTTATATTTAGGGTTGCTGTGAAAGAGCAAATACAAAGGGTCCAGTTGCATGTGGGGCTGCTTAAAGGCTCCCCTGGGGAGTACATTTGTACCCAAAGCCTTTCCTTGGGTGCCCTTTGGGATGGTCGAATGAGACTCGCAATGCTTTTTATGAGGCCCGCTTTTTCAGTCTTCTCCCTTTGCGGATAGGGTAATATTTAGGATTGCGTAGAAAGAGTGAACGCGGAGGATCCAGTTGCATGTGGGGCTGCGTAATACCTCCCCTGGGGTGTTCAGTTATACCCAAATCCTTCCTTTGGGGGCACTTCTGGATGGACGAAAGGGGCTTGGAATGAGTTTTCTGGGGCCCGAGTTTTCAGTCGTCTCCCATGCCGGCTAGGGCTATATTTAGGCTTGCTGTGAAAGAGCGAATAAGGAGGGTCCAGTTGCATGTGGGGCTGCATAAAGGCTCCCCTGGGGAGTTCAGTTGTACCCAAAGCCTTCCTTTGGGGGCCCTTTTGTATGGTCGAAAGAGACTCGCAATGCGTTTTCTGAGGCCCGCTTTTTCAGTCTTCTCCCTTTGCGGCTAGGGCTATATTTAGGCTTGCGTAGAAAGAGTGAACGCGGAGGATCCAGTTGCATATGGGGCTGCGTAATGGCTCCCCTGGGGTGCTCAGTTGTACCCAAAACCTTCCTTTGGGTGCACTTTTAGATGGGCGAATGGGGCTTGTAACGCATTTTCTGGGGCCCGAGTTTTCAGTCTTCTGCCATGCTGGCTTGAGTTATATTTAGTATTGCTCGGAAACAGCGAACCCGGAGGGTCCAGTTGCATGTGGGGCTGCATAAAGGCTCCCCTGGGGAGTTCAGTTGTACCCAAAGCCTTCCTTTGGGGGCACTTCTGGATGGGCGAATGGGGCTTGTAAGGCATTTTCTGGGGCCCGAGTTTTCAGTCTTCTGCCATGCTGGCTTGATATATATTTAGTGTTGCTCGGAAACAGCGAACCCGGAGTGTCCAGTTGCATGTGGGGCTGCATAAAGGCTCCCCTGGGGAGTTCACTTGTACCCAAAGCCTTCCTTTGGGGGCACTTCTGGACGGGCTAATGGGGCTCGGAATGCGTTTTCTGGGGCCCGAGTTTTCAGTCTTCTGCCATGCTGGCTTGAGGTATATTTAGTGTTGCTCGGAAACAGCGAACCCGGAGGGTCCAGTTGCATGTGGGGCTGCATAAAGGCTCCCCTGGGGAGTTCAGTTGTACCCAAAGCCTTCCTTTGGGGACCCTTTTGGATATTCGAAAGAGACTCGCAATGCATTTTCGGAGGCCCGCTTTATCAGTCTTCTCCCTTTGCGGCTAGGGCTATATTTAGGCTTGCGTAGAAAGAGTGAACCCGGAGGTTCCAGTTGCATGTGGGGCTGCATAAAGGCTCCCCTGGGGAGTTCACTTGTACCCAAAGTTTTCCTTTGGGGGCACTTTTGGATGGGCAAAAGGGTCTTGTAAGCGTTTTATTTGGCCCGATTTTTCAGTCGTCTCCGATGCCGGCTAGAACTATATTTAGTGTTGCTCAGACACAGCGAACCCAGAGGGTCCAGTTGCATGTGGGGCTGCGTAAAGCCTGTCCTGGGAAGATCATTTGTACCCAAAGCCTTCCTTTGGGGGCACTTCTGGATGGGCGAAAGGGGCTTGAAACGCTTTTTCTGGGGCCCGAGTTTTCAGTCGTCTCCCATGCCGGCTAGGGCTATATTTAGTGTTGCTCGGAAACAGCGAACCCGGAGGGTCCAGTTGCATGTGGGGCTGCATAAAGGCTCCCCTGGGGAGTTCAGTTGTACCCAAAGCCTTTATTTGGGAGCACTTATGGATGGTCGAAAGAGACTCGCAATGCGTTTTCTGAGGCCCGCTTTTTCAGTCTTCTCCCTTTGCGGCTAGGGCTATATTTAGGCTTGCGTAGAAAGAGTGAACGCGGAGGATCCAGTAGCATGTGAGGCTGCGTAATGGCTCCACTGGGGTGTTCAATTGTACCCAAAACCTTCCTTTGGGTTCACTTTTGGATGGGCGAATGGGGCTTGTAACGCATTTTCTGGGGCCCGAGTTTTCAGTCTTCTGCCATGCTGGCTTGAGTTATATTTAGTGTTGCTCGGAAACAGCGAACCCGGAGGGTCCAGTTGCATGTGGGGCTGCATAAAGGCTCCCCTGGGGAGTTCAGTTGTACCCAAAGCCTTCCTTTGGGGGCCCTTTTGGATGGTCGAAAGAGACTCGCAATGCGTTTTCTGAGGCCCGCTTTTTCAGTCTTCTCCCTTTGCGCCTAGGGCTATATTTAGGCTTGCGTAGAAAGAGTGAACGCGGAGGATCCAGTTGCATATGGGGCTGCGTAATGGCTCCCCTGGGGTGCTCAGTTGTACCCAAAACCTTCCTTTGGGGGCACTTTTGGATACGCGAATGGGGCTTGTAATGCATTTTCTGGGGCCCGAGTTTTCAGTCTTCTGCCATGCTTGCTTGATATATATTTAGTGTTGCTCGGAAACAGCGAACCCGGAGGGTCCAGTTGCATGTGGGGCTGCATAAAGGCTCCCCTGGGGAGTTCAGTTGTACCCAAAGCCTTCCTTTGGGGGCACTTCTGGCTGGGCGAATGGGGCTTGTAATGCGTTTTCTGGGGCCTGAATTTTCAGTCGTCTGCCATGCTGGGAAGGGTTTTATTTAGGGTTGCTGTGAAAGAGCAAATACGGAGGGTCCAGTTGCATGTGGGGCTGCATAAAGGCTCCCCTGGGGAGTTCACTTTTACCCAAAGCCTTCCTTTGGGGGCACTTCTGGATGGGCGAATGGGGCTTGTAACGCGTTTTGGGGGGCCCGATTTTTCAGTCGTCTGCCATGCGGGCCATGGTTATATTTAGGGTTGCTGTGAAAGAGCAAATACAAAGGGTCCAGTTGCATGTGGGGCTGCTTAAAGGCTCCCCTGGGGAGTACATTTGTACCCAAAGCCTTTCCTTGGGTGCCCTTTGGGATGGTCGAATGAGACTCGCAATGCTTTTTATGAGGCCCGCTTTTTCAGTCTTCTCCCTTTGCGGATAGGGTAATATTTAGGATTGCGTAGAAAGAGTGAACGCGGAGGATCCAGTTGCATGTGGGGCTGCGTAATACCTCCCCTGGGGTGTTCAGTTATACCCAAATCCTTCCTTTGGGGGCACTTCTGGATGGACGAAAGGGGCTTGGAATGAGTTTTCGGGGGCCCGAGTTTTCAGTCGTCTCCCATAGCGCCGAGGGATATATTTAGGATTGCGGTGAAAGAGTGAACCCGGAGGGTCCAGTTTCATGTGGGGCTGGGTATAGGCTCCCCTGGGGAGTTCAGTTGTACTCAAAGCCTTCCTTTGGGGGCACTTCTGGATGGGCGAAATTGGCTCGGAAAGCGTTTTCTGGGGCCCAAGTTTTCAGACGTCTCCCATGCCGGCTAGGGCTATGTATAGTGTAGCTCGGAAAGAGCGAACCTGGAGGGTCCAGTTGCATGTGGGGCTGCATAAAGGCTCCGCTGGGGAGTTCAGTTGTACCCAAAGCCTTCCTTTGGGGACCCTTTTGGATATTCGAAAGAGACTCGCAATGCATTTTCGGAGGCCCGCTTTATCAGTCTTCTCCCTTTGCGGCTAGGGCTATATTTAGGCTTGCGTAGAAAGAGTGAACCCGGAGGTTCCAGTTGCATGTGGGGCTGCATAAAGGCTCCCCTGGGGAGTTCACTTGTACCCAAAGCCTTCCTTTGGGGGCACTCTTGGATGGGCAAAAGGGTCTTGTAAGCGTTTTATTTGGCCCGATTTTTCAGTCGTCTCCGATGCCGGCTAGAACTATATTTAGTGTTGCTCAGACACAGCGAACCCAGAGGGTCCAGTTGCATGTGGGGCTGCGTAAAGCCTGTCCTGGGAAGATCATTTGTACCCAAAGCCTTCCTTTGCGGGCACTATTGGATGGGCGAAAGCGTTTCGCAACGATTTCTCTGGGGCCTGATTTTTCAATCGTCTCTGATGACGGCTATGGTTATGTTTTTGGGTTGTTCAGAATGAGCGACCCCGGAGGGTCCAGTTCCATGTGGGGCTGCGTGAAGGCTCCCCTGGGGAGTTCACTTGTACCCAAAGCCTTCCTTTGCGGGCACTTTTGGATGGGCGAAAGGGGCTCGCAACGCGTTTTCTGGGGCCCGATTTTTCAGTCGTCTTCTATGCCGGAAAGGGATATATTTAGGCTTGTTGTGAAAGAGTGAACCTGGAAGGTCCAGTTGCATGTGGGGCTGCGTAAAGGCTCCCCTGGGAAGTTAACTTTTACCCAAAGCTTTCCTTTCTGGGTATTTTTGGACGGGTGAAAGGGGCTCGCAACGCGTTTCCTGGGGCCCAATTTTAAGTCGTCTTCGATGTTAGCAAGGGCTATATTTAGGGTTGCTCGGAGTGAGTGAACCTGAAGGGTCCTTTTGCATGTGGGGCTGCGTAAAGGCTCTCCTATGGAGTTTACTTGTACCCAAAGCCTTCCTTTGGGGGCACTTTTGGTTGGCGAAAGGGGCTCGCAACGCGTTTTCTGGGTCCGGTTTTTCACTTTTCTTCCAATCCGGGTAGGGATTTTTTTAGATTTGCTCGGAAAGAGCGAACCCGGAGGATCCAGTTGCATGTGGGGCTGCGTGAAGGCTCCCCTGGGAAGTTCACTTGTACCCAAAGCGTTCCTTTGCGGGCACTTTTTGAAGGGTAAAAGGGGCTAGCAACGCGTTTCCTGGGCCCAATTTTTCAGTTGTCTTCGATGCCAGCTAGGGATATATTTTGGGTTGCTCGTAAAAAGTGAACACGGAGGGTCCAGTTGCATGTGGGGCTGCGTAAAGGCTCCCCTGGGGAGTTCACTTGTACCCATAGCTTTCCTTTGCGGGCACTTTTGGATGGGTGAATGGGGCTAGCAATGCGTTTCCTCGGGCCCGTATTTTCAGTCTTCTTCCATGTCGGTAAGGGTGATATTTAGACTTGTTGTGAAAGAGTGAACCCGGAGGGTCCAGTTGCATGTGGGGCTGCGTAAAGGCTCCCCTGGGGAGTTCACTTGTACCCAAAGCCTTCCTTTGGGGGCACTTTTGAATGGGCAAAGGGGATCGCAACGCGTTTTCATGGCCCAATTTTTCAGTCGTCTTCGATGCCAGCTAGGGATATATTTAGGGTTGCTCGTAAACAGTGAACCCGGAGGGTCCAGTTGCATGTGGGGCTGCGTAAAGGCTCCCCTGGGGAGATCACTTTTACCCAAAGCCTTCCTTTGCGGGCAGTTCTGGATGGGCGAAAGGGGCTCGGAATTCGTTTCCTACGGTCCGATTTTTCAGTCGTCTCTGATGCCGGCTAGGGATATATTAAGGCTTTCTCGGAAATAACGAACCCGGAGGGTCCAGTTGCACGTGGGGCTGTGTAAAGGCTCCCCTGGGGAGTTGACTTGTACCCAAAACCGTTATTTGCGGACACATTTGGATGGGCGAAAGGGCTCGCAACACGTTTTCTGGGGCCCAATTTTTCAGTCGTCTTCGATGCCATCTTGGGATATATATAGGGTTGCTCGGAAAGAGTGAACCCAAAGGGTCCAGTTGCATGTGTTGCTGCATAAAGGCTCCCCTGGGGAGTTCACTTGTACCCAAAGCCTTCCTTTGCGGGCACCTTGGATGGGCGAAAGGGGCTCGCAACGCGTTTCCTAGGGCCCAATTTTTCAGATGTCTTCTATGCCGGCTAGGGCTATATTAAGGCTTACTGGGAAACAACGAACCCGGAGGGTCCAGTTGCATGTGCGGCTGCGTAAAGGCTCCCCTGGGGAGTTCACTTTTACCCAAAGCCTGACTTTCGGGGCACTTTTGGGTGGGCGAAAATGGCTCGGAACGCGTTTCCTGGGGCCAGATTTTTCAGACGTCTTCTATGCTGGCTAGGGCTATATTAAGGCTTGCTCGGAAAAAATGAACCCGAAGGGTCCAGTTGCACGTGGGGCTGCGTAAAGGCTCCCCTGGGGAGTTCACTTGTACCCAAAGCCTTCCTTTGCGGGCACTTTTGGATGGGCGAAATGGGCTCGCAACACGTTTCCTGGGGCCTGATTTTTCAGTTGTCTTCTATGCCGCCTAGGGCTATATTAAGGGTTGCTCAGAAACAACGAACCCGGAGGTTCCAGTTGCATTTGGAGCTGCGTAAAAACTCCCCTGGGGAGTTCACTTGTACCCAAAACCTTCCTTTGCGGACACTTTTGGATGGGCGAAAGGGGCTCGCGACACGTTTTCTGGGGCCCGATTTTTCAATCGTCTTCGATGCCGGCTATGGATATATTTAGGCTTGTTGTGAAAGAGTGAACCTGGAAGTTCGAGTTGCATGTGGTGCAGCGTAAAGGCTCCCCTGGGGAGTTCACTTGTACCCAAAGCATTCCTTTGGGGGCATTTTTGTATGGGTGAAAGTGGCTCGGAATGCGTTTCCTCGGGCCCGGATTTTCTGTCTTGACCCAGGACGGCTAGGGATATATTTACGTTTGCTCAGAAAGAGCGAACCCGGAGGGTCCCGTTGCATGTGGGGCTTCGTAAAGTCTCCCCTGGGGAGTTCACTTGTACCCAAAGCCTTCCTTTGCGGGCACTTCTGGATGGGCAAAAGTGGCTCGCAACGCGTTTCCTGGGTCCCGATTTTTCAGTCGTCTTCTATGCCGGCTATGGTTATATTAAGGCTTGCTCAGAAACAACGAACCTGAAGGGTCCAGTTGCATGTGGGGCTGCGTAAATGCTCCCCTGGGGAGTTCACTTGTTCCCAAAGCCTTCCTTTGCGGGCACTTTTGGATGGGCGAAAGGGGCTCGCAACGCATTTTCTGGGGCCAGATTTCAGTTTTCTCCCAATCCGGCTAGGGCTGTATTTAGGTTTGCTCGGAAAGAGCGAACCCAGATGGTCCAGTTGCATGTGGGGCTGCGTAAAGGCTCCCCTGGGGAGTTCACTTGTAGCCAAAGCCTTCCTTTTGGGGCATTTTTTTTATGGGTGAATGTGGCTCGGAATGCGTTTCCTCGGGCCTCGATTTTCAGTCTTACGTGCAGGTAAGGGACATATTTAGGTTTACTATGAAAGAGTGAACCCGGAGGGTCTAGTTGCATGTGGGGCTGCGTAAAGGCTCCCCTGGGGAGTTCACTTGTACCCAAAGCCTTCCTTTGCGGGCACTTTTGGATGGGCGAAAGGGGCTCGCAACGCGTTTTCTGGGGCCCGGATTTTAAGTCGTCTCTGACGCCTACTAGGGCTATATTTAGGCTTCCTCAGAAAGAGTGAACCCGGAGGGTCCATTTGCATGTGGGGCTGCGTGAAGGCTCCCCTGGGAAGTTCACTTGTACCCAAAGCCTTCCTTTGGGGGCACTTTTGGATGGGCGAAATGGGCTCGCAACGTTTTTTCTGGGGCCAGATTTTTCAGTCGTCTTCGATGACGGCTAGGGATATATTTAGGGTTGCTAGGAAACAGTGAACCCAATGGGTCCAGCTGCATGTGGGGCTGCATAAAGGCTCCCCTGGGGAGTTCACTTGTACCCAAAGCCTTCCTTTGCGGGCACTTTTGGATGGGCGAATGGGGCTCGCAACGCGTTTTCTCGGGCTTGGTTTTTCAGTCTTGACCCACGATGGCTAGGGATATATTTACGTTAGCTCGGAAAGAGCGAACCCGGAGGGTCCAGTTGCATATGGGGCTGCGTAAAGGCTCCCCTGGGGAGGTCACTTGTACCCAAAGCCTTCCTTTGCGGGCACATTTGGATGGGCGAAAGGGGCTCGCAATGCGTTTCCTTGGGCCAGATTTCAGTTTTCTCCCAATCCGGCTAGGGATGTATTTAGGTTTGCTCGGAAAGAGCGAACCTGGAGGGTCCAGTGGCATGTGGGGCTGCGTAAAGGCTCCCCTGGGGAGTTCACTTGTACCCAAAGCCTTCCTTTGGGGGCATTTTTGTATGGGTGAAAGTGGCTCGGAATGCGTTTCCTCGGGCCTGGATTTTCAGTCTTACGTGCAGGTAAGGGACATATTTAGGTTTACTATGAAAGCATGACCCGGAGGGTCCCGTTGCATGTGGGGCTGCGTAAAGGCTCCCCTGGGGAGTTCACTTGTACCCAAAGCCTTCCTTTGGGGGCACTTTTGGATGGGCGAAAGGGGTCGGAATTTGTTTCCTAGGGCCCAATTTTTCAGTCGTCTCTGATGCCGGCTATGGATATATTCAGGCTTGCTGTGAAAGAGTGAACCCGGAGGGTCCATTTGCATGTGGGGCTGCGTAAAGGCTCCCCTGGGGAGTTCACTTGTACCCAAAGCCTTCCTTTGCGGGAACTTTTGGATGGGCGAAAGGGGCTCGCAATGCGTTTCCTGGGGCCCGATTTTTTAGACGTCTTCTATGCCGGCTAGGGATATATGAAGGCTTGCTCGGAAATAACGAACCCGGAGGGTCCAGTTGCACGTGGGGCTGCGTAAAGGCTCCCCTTGGGAGTTCACTTGTACCCAAAGCCTTCCTTTGGGGACACTTTTGGATTGGTGAAAGGGGCTCGCAACACGTTTTCTGGGGCCCGATTTTTCAGACGTCTTCTATGCCGGCTAGGGCTATATTAAGGCTTGCTCGGAAACAGCGAACCCGGAGGGTCCAGTTGCATGTGGGGCTGCGTAAAGGCTCCCCTTGGGAGGTCACTTGTACCCAAAGCCTTCCTTTGCGGGCACATTTGGATGGGCGAAAGGGGCTCGCAATGCGTTTCCTTGGGCCAGATTTCAGTTTTCTCCCAATCCGGCTAGGGATGTATTTAGGTTTGCTCGGAAAGAGCGAACCCGGAGAGTCCAGTTGCATGTGGGGCTGCGTAAAAACTCCCCTGGGGAGTTCACTTGTACCCAAAGCTTTCCTTTGCGGACACTTTTGGATGGGTGAAAGGGGCTCGCAACGCGTTTTCTCGGGCTTGGTTTTTCAGTCTTACCCACGACGACTAGGGATATATTTAGTGTTGCTCGGAAAGAGCGAACCCGGATGGTCCCGTTGCATGTGGGGCTGCGTAAAGTCTCCCCTGGGGAGTTCACTTGTACCCAAAGCCTTCCTTTGCGGACACTTTTGGATGGGCGAAAGGGGCTCGCAACGCGTTTCCTGGGGCCCGATTTTTCAGTCGTTTTCTATGCCGGCTAGGGATATATTTACGTTTGTTCGGAAATAGCGAACCCGTAGGGTCCCGTTGCATGTGGGGCTGCGTAAAGTCTCCCCTGGGGAGTTCTCTTGTACCCAAAGCCTTCCTTTGCGGGCACTGTTGGATTGGCGAAAGGGGCTCGCAACGCGTTTCCTGGGGCCCGATTTTTCAGTGGTCTTCTATGCCGGCTAGGGCTATATTAAGGCTTGCTCGGAAACAACGAACCCGGAGGGTCCAGTTGCATGTGGGGCTGCGTAAAGGCTCCCCTGGGGAGTTCACTTGTACCCAAAGCCTTCCTTTGGGGGCATTTTTGGATGTACGAAAAGGGCTCGCAATGCGTTTTCTCGGGCCCGGATTTTCAGTCTTACGTGCAGGTAAGGGATATATTTAGGCTTGCTATGAAAGAGTGAACCCGGAGGGTCCCGTTGCGTGTGGGGCTGCGTAAAGGCTCCCCTGGGGAGTTCACTTGTACCCAAAGCCTTCCTTTGGGGGCACTTTTGAATGGGCGAAAGGGGCTCGCAACGCGTTTTCTGGGGCCCAATTTTTCAGTCGTCTTCGATGCAAGCTAGGGATATATTTAGGGTTGCTCGGAAACAGTGAACCCGGTGGGTCCAGCTGCATGTGGGGCTGCGTAAAGGCTCCCCTGGGGAGTTCAGATGTACCCATAGCCTTCATTTGGGGGCACTTTTGGATGGGCGAAAGGGCTCGCAACGCGTTTTCTGGCGCCAGATTTTTCAGTCGTCTCTGATGTTGGCCAGGGTTATGTTTTTGGGTTGCTCAGAATGAGTGACCCCGGAGGGTCCAGTTGCATGTGGGGCTGCGTGAAGGCTCCCCTGCGGCGTTCAGTTGTACCCAAAGCCTTCCTTTGCGGGCAGTTTTGGATTGGTGAAAGGGGCTAGGAATGCGTTTCCTGGGACCTGGATTTTCAGTCTTCTCCCATGCCGGTAAGGGATATATTTAGGCTTGGTGTGAAAAAGTGAACCTGGAGGGTCCAGTTGCATGTGGGGCTGCGTAAAGGCTCCCCTGGGGAGATCACTTGTACCCCAAGCCTTCCTTTGGGGGCACTTTTGGATGGGCGAGAGTCGCTCGCAACGCGTTTCCTGGGGCCTGATTTTTCAGACGTCTTCTATGCCAGCTAGGGCTATATTAAGGCTTGCTCGGAAACAACGAACCCGGAGGGTCCAGTTGCATGTGGGGCTGCGTAAAAACTCCCCTGGGGAGTTCACTTGTACCCAAAGCCTTCCTTTCCTTGCACTTTTGGATGGGTGTAAGGGCCTTGCAACGCGTTATCTGGGGCCCGATTTTTCAGTCGTCTCTGATGCTGGCCACGGATATGTTTCGGGTTGCTCGGGATGAGTGAACTCGGAGGGTCCAATTGCATGTGGGGCTGCGTAAAGGCTCCCCTGGGGAGTTCACTTCTATCCAAAGCATTCCTTTGCGGTCACTTTTGGATGGGCGAAAGTGGCTCGCAACGCGTTTTCTCGGGCTTGGTTTTTCAGTCTTACCCACGACGGCTAGGGATATAGTTAGGTTTGCTCGGAAAGAGCGAACCCGGAGAGTCCAGTTGCTTTTGGGGATGTGTAAAGGCTCCCCTGGGGAGTTCAATTGTACCCAAAGTCTTACTTTGGGGGCATTTTTGTATGGGTGAAATTGGCTCGGAATGCGTTTCCTCGGGCCCGGATTTTCAGTCTTACGTGCAGGTAAGTGATATATTTAGGCTTGACATGAAAACGTGAACCCATAGTGTGCAGTTGCATGTAGGGCTGCGTAAAGGCTCCCCTTGGGAGTTCACTTGTACCCAAAGCCTTTATTTCGGGCACTTTTGAATGGGCGAATGGGGCTCGCAACGCGTTTCCTGGGGCCCGATTTTTCAGTTGTCTTCTCTGCCGGCTATGGATATATTAAGGCTTCCTCAGAAACATCGAACCCGGAGGGTCCAGTTGCATGTGGGGCTGCGTAAAGGCTCCCCTGGGGAGTTCACTTGTACCCAACGCCTTCCTTTGGGTGCACTTTTGGATGGGTGAATGGGGCTCGCAACACATTTTTTGGTGCCCGATTTTTCAGTCGTCTGTGATGTTGCCCAGGGATATGTTTCGGGTTTCTCGGAATGAGTGAACCTGGAGGGTCCAGTTGCATGTGGGGCTGCATAAAGGCTCCCCTTGGGAGTTCAGATGTACCCATAGCCTTCCTTTGGGGGCACTTTTGGATGGGCGAAAGGGGCTCGCAACTCGTTTTCTGGGGCTCGATTTTTCAGTCGTCTCTGATGCCGGCCAGGGATATGTTTTTGGGTTGATCGGAAAGACAGAACCCGGAGGGTCCAGTTGCATGTGAGCCTGCGTAAAGGCTCCCCTGGGGAGTTCACTTGTACCCAAAGCCTTCCTTTGGGGGCACTTTTGGATGGGCGAAAGTGGCTCGCAACCCGTTTCCTGGGGCCCGATTTTTCAGTCGTCTTCTATGCCTGCTAGGGCTATATTAAGGCTTGCTCGGAAACAACGAACCCGGAGGGTCCAGTTGCATGTGGGGCTGCGTAAAGGCTCCCCTGGGGAGTTCACTTGTACCCAAAGCCTTCCTTTGCGGGCACTTTTGGATGGGCGAAAGGGCTCACAACTCGTTTTCTGGGGCCAGATTTTTCAGTCTTCTGCCATGCTGTCTAGGGTTATATATAGGGTTGCTCGTAAACACCGAACCTGGAGGGTCCAGTTGCATGTGGGGCTGCGTGAAGGCTCCCCTGGGGAGTTCACTTGTACCAAAAGCCTTCCTTTGCGGACACTTTTGGATGGGTGAAAGGGGCTCGCAACGCGTTTCCTGGGGTCCACATTTTCAGTCGTCTCCCATGCCTGCTAGGGCTATGTTTAGTGTTGCTCGGAAAGAGCAAACCCAGAGGGCCCAGTTGCATGTGGGACTGCATAAAGACTCCCCTGGGGAGGTCAGATGTACCCAAAGCCTTCCTTTGGGGGCACTTTTGGATGGTCCTAGGGGAATCGCAATTCGTTTTCTGAGGCCCGCTCTTTCAGTCCTCTCCCATTGCGCCGAGGGCTATATTTAGGCTTGCGGTGAAAGAGCGAATAAGGAGGGTCCAGTTGCATGTGGAGCTGCATAAAGGCTCCCCTGGGGAGTTCAGTTGTACCCAAAGCCTTCCTTTGGGGGCACTTTTGGAAGTGCGAATGGGGCTTGTAACGCATTTTCTGGGGCCCGAATTTTCAGTCGACTGCCAGGCGGGCCAGGGCTATATTTAGGGTTGCTGTGAAAGAGCGAATACAAAGGTTCCAGTTGCATGTTTGGTGCGTAATGGCTCCCCTGGGGAGTTCAGTTGTACCCAAAGCATTCCTCTGGGGGCACTTTTGGATGGGCGAAAGGGTCTTGTAAGGCGTTTTCTTTGGCCCGATTTTTCAGTCTTCTCCTATGCCGGCTAGTGCTATATTTAGGCTTGCTGTGAAAGAGCGAATACGGAGGGTCCAGTTGCATGTGGGGCTGCGTAAAGGCTCCCCTGGGGAGTTCAGTTGTACCCAAAGCCTTCCTCTGGGAGCACTTTAGGATGGGTGAAAGGGGCTCGGAAATCATTTTCTAGGGCCCGAGTTTTCAGTCGTCTCCCATGCCGGCTAGGTATATGTTTAGTGTTGCTCGGAAACAGCGAACCCGGAGGGTCCAGTTGCATGTAAGGCTTCATAAAGGCTCCGCTGGGGAGTTCAGCTGTACCCAAAGCCTTCCTTTGGGGGCACAGTTGGATGGTCGAAAGAGACTCGCAATGCGTTTTCTGAGGCCCGCTTTTTCAGTCTTCTCCCTTTGCGGCTAGGGCTATATTTAGGCTTGCGGTGAAAGAGCGAGTAAGGAGGGTCCAGTTGCATGTGGGGCTGCATAAAGTCTCCCCTCGGGAGTTCACTTGTACACAAAGCCTTCCTTTGGTGGCACATTTGGATGGTCCAAGGGGAATCGCAATGCGTTTTCTGAGGCCCACTTTTTCAGTCTTCTCCCTTTGTGACTAGGGCTATATTTAGTCTTGCGGTGAAAGAGTGAACGCGGAGGGTCCAGTTGCATGTGGGGCTGCATAAAGGCTCCCCTGGGGAGTTCAGTTCTACCCATAGCCTTCCTTTGGGGGCACATCTGGATGAGCGAATAGGGCTTGAAACGCTTTTTCTGTGGCCCGTGGCCCGAGTTTTCAGTCTTCTGCCATGATGTCTACGGGTATATTTAATATTGCTCGTAAACACCGAACACGGAGGGTCCAGTTGCATGTGGGGCTGCGTAAAGGCTCCCCTGGGGAGTTCACTTGTACTCAAAGCCTTCCTTTGGGGGCACTTTTGGATGGGTGTAAGGGCCTTGCAACGCGTTTCCTGGGGCTCGATTTTTCAGACGTTTTCTATGCCAGCTAGGGCTATATTAAGGGTTGCTCGGAAACAACGAACCCGGAGGGTCCAGTTGCATGTGGGGCTGCGTAAAGGCTCCACTGGGGAGTTCACTTGTACCTAAAGCCTTCTTTTCGGGGCTTTTTTGCATGGGTGTAAGGGCCTTGCAACGCGTTTCCTGGGGCCCGATTTTTCAGTCTTCTCTGATGCCGGCCAGGGATATGTTTCGGGTTGCTCGGGATGAGTGAACTCGGAGGGTCCAATTGCATGTGGGGCTGCGTAAAGGCTCCCCTGGGGAGTTCACTTGTACCCAAAGCCTTCCTTTGGGGGCACTTTTGGATGGGCGAAAGGGGCTCGCAACGCGTTTCCTGGGACCCAATTTTTCAGACGTCTTCTATGCCGGCTAGGGCTGTATTAAGGCTTGCTCAGAAACAACGAACCCAGAGGGTCCAGTTGCATGTGGGGCTGCGTAAAGGCTCCCCTTGGGAGTTCACTTGTACCCAAAGCCTTCCTTTGCGGGCACTTTTGGATGGGTGAAAGGAGCTCGCTACGCGTTTTCCGGGGCCCAATTTTTCACTGTTCTTCGATGCCAGCTAGGGATATATTTAGGGTTGCTCCGAAACAGTGAATCCGGAGGGGCCAGTTTCATGTGGGGCTGCATAAAGGCTCCCCTGGGGACTTCAGATGTACTCAAAGCCTTCCTTTGGGGGCACTTTTGGATGGGCTTAAGGGGCTCACAACGCGTTTTCTGGGGCCAGATTTTTCAGTCGTCTCTGATGCCGGCCAGGGTTATGTTTTTGTGTTGCTCGGAATGGCTGACCCCACAGGGTCCAGTTGCATGTGGGGCTGTGTGAAGGCTCCCCTGGGGAGTTCACTTGTACCCAAAGCCTTCCTTTTGGGGTACTGTTGGATGGGTGTAAGGGCCTTGCAACGCGTTTTCTGGGGACCGATTTTTCAGTCATCTCTGATGCCGGCCAGGGATATGTTTGGGTTGCTAGGGATGATTGAACTCGGAGGATTCAATTGCATGTGGGGCTGCGTAAAGGCTCCCCTGGGGAGTTCAGTTGTACCCAAAACCTTCCTCTGGGGGCACTCTTGGATGGGCGAAAGGGGCTCGGAATTCGCTTTCTGGGGCCCGAGGTTTCAGTCGTCTCCCATGCCGGCTAGGGCTATGTTTAGGGTTGCTGTGAAAGAGCGAATACAAAGGTTCCAGTTGCATGTGGGGCTGTGTAAAGGCTCCACTGGGGAGTTCAGATGTACCCAAAGCCTTCCTTTGGGGGCACTTTTGGATGGTCGAAAGAGACTCGCAATGCGTATTCTGAGGCCCGCTTTTTCTATCTTCTCCCTTTGTGGCTAGGGGTATATTTAGGCTTGCGTAGAAAGAGTGAGCGCCGAGGGTCCAGTTGCATGTGGGGCTGCAAAAAGGCTCCCCTGGGGAGTTCAGTTCTACCCATAGCCTTCCTTTGGGGGCACATCTTGATGGGCGAATAGGGCTTGAAATCTTTTTCTGGGGCCCCAATTTTCAGTCATCTCCCATGCCGGCTATGGCTATGTTTAGTGTTGCTCGGAAAGAGCGAACCCGGAGGGTCCATTTGCACGTGGGGCTGCATAAAGGCTCCCCTGGGTAGTTCAGATGTACCCAAAGCCTTCCTTTAGGGGCAGTTTAGAATGGGAGAAAGGGTCTTGTAAGCGTTTTATTTGGCCCGATTTTTCAGTCATCTCCCATGCCAGCTAGGGCTATATTTAGGCTTGCGGTGAAAGAGTGAACCAGGAGGGTCCAGTTGCATGTGGGGCTGAATAAAGGCTCCCCTTGGGGAATTCAGTTCTACCCAAAGCCTTCCATTGGGGGCACTTTTGGTTTTGCGAATGGGGCTTGTAATGCGTTTTCTGGGGCCCGATTTTTCAGTCGTCTGCCATGCGGGCCAGGGCTATATTTAGGGTTGCTGTGAAAGAGCGAATACGGAGGGTCCAGTTGCATGTGGGGCTGCATAAAGGCTCCCCTGGGGAGTTCAGTTGTACCCAAAGCCTTCCTTTGGGGGCACTTTTGGATGGGCGAAAGGGTCTTTTTAGGCGTTTTATTTGGCCCGATTTTTCAGTCGTCTCCCATGCCGGCTAGGGCTATGTATAGTGTTGCTCGGAAAGAGCGAACCCGGAGGGTCCAGTTGCACGTGGGGCTGCGTAAAGGCTCTCCTGGGGAGTTCACTTGTACCCAAAGCCTTCCTCTGGGGGCACATTTGGATGGTCCAAGGGGAATCGCAATGCGTTTTCTGAGGCCCGCTTTTTCAGTCATCTCCCTTTAAAGCTAGGGCTATATTTAGGCTTGCGGTGAAAGAGCGAATAAGGAGGGTCCAGTTGCATGTGGGGCTGCGTAAAGGCTCTCCTGGGGAGTTCAGTTTTACCCAAAGCCTTCCTTTGGAGGCACTTCTGGATGGACAAAAGGGGAATCGCAATGCGTTTTCTGGGGCCCGCTTTTTCAGTCTTCTCCCATGCCGGCTAGGGATATATTTAGTGTTGCTGTGATAGAGCGAATACGGAGGGTCCAGTTGCATGTGGGGCTGCGTAAAGGCTCCCCTGCGGAGTTCACTTGTACACAAAGCATTCCTTTGGGGGCACTTCTGAATGGGCGAATGGGGCTTGTAACGCGTTTTCTGAGTCACGCTTTTTCAGACTTCTCCCTTTGCGGCTAGGGATATATTTAGGCTTGCGGTGAAAGAGTGAACGCGGAGGGTCCAGTTGCATGTGGGGCTGCATAAAGGCTCCCCTGGGGAGTTCAGTTGTACCCAAAGCCTTCCTCTGGGGGCACTCTTGGATGGGCGAAATGGGCTCGGATAGCGTTTTCTGGGGCACGATTTTTCAGTCATCTCCCATGCCGGCTAGGGCTATGTTTAGTGTTGCTCGGAAAGATCGAACCCGGAGGGTCCAGTGTCATGTGGGGATGCATAAAGGCTCCCCTGGGGAGTTCAGATGTTCCCAAAGCCTTCCTTTGGGGGCACTTTTCGATGGTCCAAAGAGACTCGCAATGCATTTTCTGAGGCCCGCTTTTTCAGTCATCTCCCTTTAAAGCTAGGGCTATATTTAGGCTTGCGTAGAAAGAGTGAACGCAGAGGGTCCAGTTGCATGTGGGGCTGAATAAAGGCTCCCCTTGGGGAATTCAGTTCTACCCAAAGCCTTCCATTGGGGGCACTTTTGGTTTTGCGAATGGGGCTTGTAATGCGTTTTCTGGGGCCCGATTTTTCAGTCGTCTGCCATGCGGGCCAGGGCTATATTTAGGGTTGCTGTGAAAGAGCGAATACGGAGGGTCCAGTTGCATGTGGGGCTGCATAAAGGCTCCCCTGGGGAGTTCAGTTGTACCCAAAGCCTTCCTTTGGGGGCACTTTTGGATGGGCGAAAGGGTCTTGTTAGGCGTTTTATTTGGCCCGATTTTTCAGTCGTCTCCCATGCCGGCTAGGGCTATGTATAGTGTTGCTCGGAAAGAGCGAACCCGGAGGGTCCAGTTGCACGTGGGGCTGCGTAAAGGCTCTCCTGGGGAGTTCACTTGTACCCAAAGCCTTCCTCTGGGGGCACATTTGGATGGTCCAAGGGGAATCGCAATGCGTTTTCTGAGGCCCGCTTTTTCAGTCATCTCCCTTTAAAGCTAGGGCTATATTTAGGCTTGCGGTGAAAGAGCGAATAAGGAGGGTCCAGTTGCATGTGGGGCTGCGTAAAGGCTCCCCTGGGGAGTTCAGTTGTACCCAAAGCCTTCCTCTGGGAGCACTTTAGGATGGGTGAAAGGGGCTCGGAAATCATTTTCTAGGGCCCGCTTTTTCAGTCTTCTCCCATGCCGGCTAGGTATATGTTTAGTGTTGCTCGGAAACAGCGAACCCGGAGGGTCCAGTTGCATGTAAGGCTTCATAAAGGCTCCGCTGGGGAGTTCAGCTGTACCCAAAGCCTTCCTTTGGGGGCACTTTTGGATGGTCGAAAGAGACTCGCAATGCGTTTTCTGAGGCCCGCTTTTTCAGTCTTCTCCCTTTGCGGCTAGGGCTATATTTAGGCTTGCGGTGAAAGAGCGAGTAAGGAGGGTCCAGTTGCATGTGGGGCTGCATAAAGTCTCCCCTCGGGAGTTCACTTGTACACAAAGCCTTCCTTTGGTGGCACATTTGGATGGTCCAAGGGGAATCGCAATGCGTTTTCTGAGGCCCACTTTTTCAGTCTTCTCCCTTTGTGACTAGGGCTATATTTAGTCTTGCGGTGAAAGAGTGAACGCGGAGGGTCCAGTTGCATGTGGGGCTGCATAAAGGCTCCCCTGGGGAGTTCAGTTCTACCCATAGCCTTCCTTTGGGGGCACATCTGGATGAGCGAATAGGGCTTGAAACGCTTTTTCTGTGGCCCGTGGCCCGAGTTTTCAGTCTTCTGCCATGATGTCTACGGGTATATTTAATATTGCTCGTAAACACCGAACACGGAGGGTCCAGTTGCATGTGGGGCTGCGTAAAGGCTCCCCTGGGGAGTTCACTTGTACTCAAAGCCTTCCTTTGGGGGCACTTTTGGATGGGTGTAAGGGCCTTGCAACGCGTTTCCTGGGGCTCGATTTTTCAGACGTTTTCTATGCCAGCTAGGGCTATATTAAGGGTTGCTCGGAAACAACGAACCCGGAGGGTCCAGTTGCATGTGGGGCTGCGTAAAGGCTCCACTGGGGAGTTCACTTGTACCTAAAGCCTTCTTTTCGGGGCTTTTTTGCATGGGTGTAAGGGCCTTGCAACGCGTTTCCTGGGGCCCGATTTTTCAGTCTTCTCTGATGCCGGCCAGGGATATGTTTCGGGTTGCTCGGGATGAGTGAACTCGGAGGGTCCAATTGCATGTGGGGCTGCGTAAAGGCTCCCCTGGGGAGTTCACTTGTACCCAAAGCCTTCCTTTGGGGGCACTTTTGGATGGGCGAAAGGGGCTCGCAACGCGTTTCCTGGGACCCAATTTTTCAGACGTCTTCTATGCCGGCTAGGGCTGTATTAAGGCTTGCTCAGAAACAACGAACCCAGAGGGTCCAGTTGCATGTGGGGCTGCGTAAAGGCTCCCCTTGGGAGTTCACTTGTACCCAAAGCCTTCCTTTGCGGGCACTTTTGGATGGGTGAAAGGAGCTCGCTACGCGTTTTCCGGGGCCCAATTTTTCACTGTTCTTCGATGCCAGCTAGGGATATATTTAGGGTTGCTCCGAAACAGTGAATCCGGAGGGGCCAGTTTCATGTGGGGCTGCATAAAGGCTCCCCTGGGGACTTCAGATGTACTCAAAGCCTTCCTTTGGGGGCACTTTTGGATGGGCGAAAGGGGCTCACAACGCGTTTTCTGGGGCCAGATTTTTCAGTCGTCTCTGATGCCGGCCAGGGTTATGTTTTTGTGTTGCTCGGAATGGCTGACCCCACAGGGTCCAGTTGCATGTGGGGCTGTGTGAAGGCTCCCCTGGGGAGTTCACTTGTACCCAAAGCCTTCCTTTTGGGGTACTGTTGGATGGGTGTAAGGGCCTTGCAACGCGTTTCCTGGGGACCGATTTTTCAGTCATCTCTGATGCCGGCCAGGGATATGTTTGGGTTGCTAGGGATGATTGAACTCGGAGGATTCAATTGCATGTGGGGCTGCGTAAAGGCTCCCCTGGGGAGTTCAGTTGTACCCAAAACCTTCCTCTGGGGGCACTCTTGGATGGGCGAAAGGGGCTCGGAATTCGCTTTCTGGGGCCCGAGGTTTCAGTCGTCTCCCATGCCGGCTAGGGCTATGTTTAGGGTTGCTGTGAAAGAGCGAATACAAAGGTTCCAGTTGCATGTGGGGCTGTGTAAAGGCTCCACTGGGGAGTTCAGATGTACCCAAAGCCTTCCTTTGGGGGCACTTTTGGATGGTCGAAAGAGACTCGCAATGCGTATTCTGAGGCCCGCTTTTTCTATCTTCTCCCTTTGTGGCTAGGGGTATATTTAGGCTTGCGTAGAAAGAGTGAGCGCCGAGGGTCCAGTTGCATGTGGGGCTGCAAAAAGGCTCCCCTGGGGAGTTCAGTTCTACCCATAGCCTTCCTTTGGGGGCACATCTTGATGGGCGAATAGGGCTTGAAATCTTTTTCTGGGGCCCCAATTTTCAGTCATCTCCCATGCCGGCTATGGCTATGTTTAGTGTTGCTCGGAAAGAGCGAACCCGGAGGGTCCATTTGCACGTGGGGCTGCATAAAGGCTCCCCTGGGTAGTTCAGATGTACCCAAAGCCTTCCTTTAGGGGCAGTTTAGAATGGGAGAAAGGGTCTTGTAAGCGTTTTATTTGGCCCGATTTTTCAGTCATCTCCCATGCCAGCTAGGGCTATATTTAGGCTTGCGGTGAAAGAGTGAACCAGGAGGGTCCAGTTGCATGTGGGGCTGAATAAAGGCTCCCCTTGGGGAATTCAGTTCTACCCAAAGCCTTCCATTGGGGGCACTTTTGGTTTTGCGAATGGGGCTTGTAATGCGTTTTCTGGGGCCCGATTTTTCAGTCGTCTGCCATGCGGGCCAGGGCTATATTTAGGGTTGCTGTGAAAGAGCGAATACGGAGGGTCCAGTTGCATGTGGGGCTGCATAAAGGCTCCCCTGGGGAGTTCAGTTGTACCCAAAGCCTTCCTTTGGGGGCACTTTTGGATGGGCGAAAGGGTCTTTTTAGGCGTTTTATTTGGCCCGATTTTTCAGTCGTCTCCCATGCCGGCTAGGGCTATGTATAGTGTTGCTCGGAAAGAGCGAACCCGGAGGGTCCAGTTGCACGTGGGGCTGCGTAAAGGCTCTCCTGGGGAGTTCACTTGTACCCAAAGCCTTCCTCTGGGGGCACATTTGGATGGTCCAAGGGGAATCGCAATGCGTTTTCTGAGGCCCGCTTTTTCAGTCATCTCCCTTTAAAGCTAGGGCTATATTTAGGCTTGCGGTGAAAGAGCGAATAAGGAGGGTCCAGTTGCATGTGGGGCTGCGTAAAGGCTCTCCTGGGGAGTTCAGTTTTACCCAAAGCCTTCCTTTGGAGGCACTTCTGGATGGACAAAAGGGGAATCGCAATGCGTTTTCTGGGGCCCGCTTTTTCAGTCTTCTCCCATGCCGGCTAGGGATATATTTAGTGTTGCTGTGATAGAGCGAATACGGAGGGTCCAGTTGCATGTGGGGCTGCGTAAAGGCTCCCCTGCGGAGTTCACTTGTACACAAAGCATTCCTTTGGGGGCACTTCTGAATGGGCGAATGGGGCTTGTAACGCGTTTTCTGAGTCACGCTTTTTCAGACTTCTCCCTTTGCGGCTAGGGATATATTTAGGCTTGCGGTGAAAGAGTGAACGCGGAGGGTCCAGTTGCATGTGGGGCTGCATAAAGGCTCCCCTGGGGAGTTCAGTTGTACCCAAAGCCTTCCTCTGGGGGCACTCTTGGATGGGCGAAATGGGCTCGGATAGCGTTTTCTGGGGCACGATTTTTCAGTCATCTCCCATGCCGGCTAGGGCTATGTTTAGTGTTGCTCGGAAAGATCGAACCCGGAGGGTCCAGTGTCATGTGGGGATGCATAAAGGCTCCCCTGGGGAGTTCAGATGTTCCCAAAGCCTTCCTTTGGGGGCACTTTTCGATGGTCCAAAGAGACTCGCAATGCATTTTCTGAGGCCCGCTTTTTCAGTCATCTCCCTTTAAAGCTAGGGCTATATTTAGGCTTGCGTAGAAAGAGTGAACGCAGAGGGTCCAGTTGCATGTGGGGCTGAATAAAGGCTCCCCTTGGGGAATTCAGTTCTACCCAAAGCCTTCCATTGGGGGCACTTTTGGTTTTGCGAATGGGGCTTGTAATGCGTTTTCTGGGGCCCGATTTTTCAGTCGTCTGCCATGCGGGCCAGGGCTATATTTAGGGTTGCTGTGAAAGAGCGAATACGGAGGGTCCAGTTGCATGTGGGGCTGCATAAAGGCTCCCCTGGGGAGTTCAGTTGTACCCAAAGCCTTCCTTTGGGGGCACTTTTGGATGGGCGAAAGGGTCTTGTTAGGCGTTTTATTTGGCCCGATTTTTCAGTCGTCTCCCATGCCGGCTAGGGCTATGTATAGTGTTGCTCGGAAAGAGCGAACCCGGAGGGTCCAGTTGCACGTGGGGCTGCGTAAAGGCTCTCCTGGGGAGTTCACTTGTACCCAAAGCCTTCCTCTGGGGGCACATTTGGATGGTCCAAGGGGAATCGCAATGCGTTTTCTGAGGCCCGCTTTTTCAGTCATCTCCCTTTAAAGCTAGGGCTATATTTAGGCTTGCGGTGAAAGAGCGAATAAGGAGGGTCCAGTTGCATGTGGGGCTGCGTAAAGGCTCTCCTGGGGAGTTCAGTTTTACCCAAAGCCTTCCTTTGGAGGCACTTCTGGATGGGCAAAATGGGAATCGCAATGCGTTTTCTGGGGCCCGCTTTTTCAGTCTTCTCCCATGCCGGCTAGGGATATATTTAGTGTTGCTGTGATAGAGCGAATACGGAGGGTCCAGTTGCATGTGGGGCTGCGTAAAGGCTCCCCTGGGGAGTTCAGTTGTACCCAAAGCATTCCTTTGGGGGCACTTCTGAATGGGCGAATGGGGCTTGTAACGCTTTTTCTGAGTCACGCTTTTTCAGACTTCTCCCTTTGCGGCTAGGGATATATTTAGGCTTGCGGTGAAAGAGTGAACGCGGAGGGTCCAGTTGCATGTGGGGCTGCATAAAGGCTCCCCTGGGGAGTTCAGTTGTACCCAAAGCCTTCCTCTGGGGGCACTCTTGGATGGGCGAAATGGGCTCGGATAGCGTTTTCTGGGGCACGATTTTTCAGTCATCTCCCATGCCGGCTAGGGCTATGTTTAGTGTTGCTCGGAAAGATCGAACCCGGAGGGTCCAGTGTCATGTGGGGATGCATAAAGGCTCCCCTGGGGAGTTCAGATGTTCCCAAAGCCTTCCTTTGGGGGCACTTTTCGATGGTCCAAAGAGACTCGCAATGCATTTTCTGAGGCCCGCTTTTTCAGTCATCTCCCTTTAAAGCTAGGGCTATATTTAGGCTTGCGTAGAAAGAGTGAACGCAGAGGGTCCAGTTGCGTGTGGGGCTGCAGAAAGGCTCCCCTGGGGAGTTCAGTTGTACCCAAAGCCTTCTTTTGGGGGCACTTTTGGATGGGCCAATGGGGCTTGTAACGCGTTTTCTAGGGCCCGAATTTTCAGTCGTCTGCCAAGCGGGCCAGGGCTATATTTAGGCTTGCGGTGAAAGAGCGAATACGGAGCGTCATGTTGTATGTGTGGCTGCATAAAGGCTCCCCTGGGGAGTTCAGTTGTACCCAAAGCCTTCCTTTAGGGGCACTTTTGGATTGGCGAAAGGGTCTTGTAAGGCGTTTTATTTGGCCCGATTTTTCAATCGTCTCCCATGCCGGCTAGGGCTATCTTTAGTGTTGCTCGGAAAGAGCGAACCCGGAGGGTCCAGTTGCATGTGGGGCTGCATGAAGGCTCCCCTGGGGAGTTCAGTTGTACCCAAAGCCTTCCTCTGGGGGCACTTTTGGATGGGCCAATGGGGCTTGTAACGCGTTTTCTAGGGCCCGAATTTTCAGTCGTCTGCCAAGCGGGCCAGGGCTATATTTAGGCTTGAGGTGAAAGAGCGAATACGGAGGGTCATGTTGTATGTGGGGCTGCATAAAGGCTCCCCTGGGCAGTTCAGTTGTACCCAAAGCCTTCCTTTAGGGGCACTTTTGGATGGGTGAAAGGGTCTTGTAAGGCGTTCTATTTGGCCCGATTTTTCAGTCGTCTCCCATGCCGGCTAGGGATATATTTAGTGTTGCTCGGAAAGAGCGAAACCGGAGGGTCCAGTTGCATGTGGGGCTGCGTAAAGGCTCCCCTGGGAGTTCAGTTGTACCCAAAGCCTTCCTCTGGGGGCACTTCTGGATGGGAAAATGGGGCTTTAAACGCATTTTCTGGGGCCCGAGTTTTCAGTCTACAGCCAGGCGGGCCAGGGCGATATTTAGGTTTGCTGTGAACGAGCGAACACGGTGGGTCCAGTTGCATGTGCGGATGCTCAAAGGCTCCCCTGGGGAGTTCACTTGTACCCAAAGCCATCCTTTGGGAGCACTTTTGGATGGTCCAAGGGGAATCGCAATGCGTTTTCTGAGGCCCGCTTTTTCAGTCTTCTCCCATTGCGCCGAGGGCTATATTTAGTCTTGCGGTGAAGTGTGAACGCGGAGGGTCCAGTTGCATGTGGGGCTGCATAAAGGCTCCCCTTGGGGAGTTCAGTTGTACCCAAAGCCTTCCTTTGGGGACACTTTTGGATGGGCAAAAGGGGTTCGGAATGCGTTTTCTGAGGCCCGAGATTTCAGTAATCTCCAATGCCAGCTAGGGATATATTTAGTGTTGCTCGGAAAGAGCGAACCCGGAGGGTCCAGTTGCATGTGGGGCTGCGTAAGGGCTCTCCTGGGGAGTTCAGTTGTATCCCAAGCCTTCCTTTGGGGGCACTTCTGGATGGGCAAAAGGGGCTCGGAAAGCGATTTCTGGGGCCCAAGTTTTCAGTCGTCTCCCATGCCGGCTATGGATATATTTAGTGTTGCTCGGAAAGAGCGAACCCGGAGGGTCCAGTTGCATATGGGGCTGCATAAAGGCTCCCCTGGGGAGTTCAGTTGTACCCAAAGCCTTCCTTTGGGGGCACTTCTGGATTGGCGAAAGAGTCTTATAATGCGTTTTCTTTGGCCCGATTTTTCAGTCATCTTCGATGCCGGCTAGGGCTATATTTAGGCTTGTTGTGAAAGAGCGAATAAGGATGGTCCAGTTGCATGTGGGGCTGCATAAAGGCTCCCCTGGGGAGTTCAGTTGTGCCCAAAGCCTTCCTTTGGGGGCACTTTTGGATGGTCCAAGCGAATCGAAATGCGTTTTTCTGAGAATCACAGAATTTCTAGGTTGGAAGAGACCTCAAGATCATCGAGTCCAACCTCTAACCTAACACTAACAGTCCCCACTAAACCATATCCCTAAGCTCTACATCTAAACGTCTTTTGAAGACTTCCAGGGATGGTGACTCCACCACCTCCCTGGGCAGCCCGTTCCAGTGCCTAACAACCCTTTCAGTAAAGAAATTCTTCCTAACATCTAACCTAAAACTCCCCTGGCGTAACTTTAGCCCATTCCCCCTCGTCCTGTCACCAGGCACATGGGAGAACAGGCCAACCCCCACCTCGCTACAGCCTCCTTTAATGTACTTATACAGAGCAATAAGGTCACCCCTGAGCCTCCTCTTCTCTAGGCTGAACAAGCCCAGCTCCTTCAGCCGCTCCTCATAGGACTTGCTCTCCAGGCCCCTCACCAGCTTCGTCGCCCTTCTTTGGACCCGCTCAAGCCCGCTTTTTCAGTCTTCTCCCATTGCGCCGAGGGATATATTTAGGCTTGCGGTGAAAGAGTGAACGCGGAGGGTCCAGTTGCATGTGGCGCTGCATAAAGGCTCCCCTGGGAGTTCAGTTGTACCCAAAGCCTTCCTCTGGGGGCACTTCTGGATGGGCAAATGGGGCTTTTAACGCATTTTCTGGTGCCCGAGTTTTCAGTCGACTGCCAGGCGGGCCAGGGCGATATTTAGGTTTGCTGTGAAAGAGCGAACCCGGAGGGTCCAGTTGCATGTGCGGATGCTCAAAGGCTCCCCTGGGGAGTTCACTTGTACCCAAAGCCATCCTTTGGGAGCACTTTTGGATGGTCCAAGGGGAATCGCAATGCGTTTTCTGAGGACCGCTTTTTCAGTCTTCTCCCATTGCGCCGAGGGATATATTTAGGCGTTCGGTGAAAGAGTGAACCCGGAGGGTCATGTTGCATGTGGGGCTGCATAAAGGCTCCCCTGGGGAGTTCAGTTGTACCCAAAGCCTTCCTTTGGGGACACTTTTGGATGGGCGAATGGGGCTCGGAATGCGTTTTCTGAGGCCCGAGATTTCAGTAATCTCCAATGCCTGCTAGGGATATATTTAGTGTTGCTCGGAAAGAGCGAACCCGGAGGGTCCAGTTGCATATGGGGCTGCATAAAGGCTCCCCTGGGGAGTTCAGTTGTACCCAAAGCCTTCCTTTGGGGGCACTTCTGGATTGGCGAAAGAGTCTTATAATGCGTTTTCTTTGGCCCGATTTTTCAGTCATCTTCGATGCCGGCTAGGGCTATATTTAGGCTTGCGTAGAAAGATTGAACGCGGAGGATCCAGTTGCATGTTGGGCTGCGTAATGGCTTCCCTGGGGTGTTCAATTGTACCCAAAGCCTTCCTTTGGGGGCACTTTTGGATGGTCCAAGGGGAATCGCAATGCGTATTCTGAGGCCCGCTTTTTCAGTCTTCTCCCATTGCGCCGAGGGCTATATTTAGTCTTGCGGTGAAAGTGTGAACGCGGAGGGTCCAGTTGCATGTGGGGCTGCATAAAGGCTCCCCTTGGGGAGTTCAGTTGTACCCAAAGCCTTCCTTTGGGGACACTTTTGGATGGGCGAATGGGGCTCGGAATGCGTTTTCTGAGGCCCTAGATTTCAGTAATCTCCAATGCCAGCTAGGGATATATTTAGTGTTGCTCGGAAAGAGCGAACCCGGAGGGTCCAGTTGCATATGGGGCTGCATAAAGGCTCCCCTGGGGAGTTCAGTTGTACCCAAAGCCTTCCTTTGGGGGCACTTCTGGATTGGCGAAAGAGTCTTATAATGCGTTTTCTTTGGCCCGATTTTTCAGTCATCTTCGATGCCGGCTAGGGCTATATTTAGGCTTGTTGTGAAAGAGCGAATAAGGATGGTCCAGTTGCATGTGGGGCTGCATAAAGGCTCCCCTGGGGAGTTCAGTTGTGCCCAAAGCCTTCCTTTGGGGGCACTTTTGGATGGTCCAAGCGAATCGAAATGCGTTTTTCTGAGAATCACAGAATTTCTAGGTTGGAAGAGACCTCAAGATCATCGAGTCCAACCTCTAACCTAACACTAACAGTCCCCACTAAACCATATCCCTAAGCTCTACATCTAAACGTCTTTTGAAGACTTCCAGGGATGGTGACTCCACCACCTCCCTGGGCAGCCCGTTCCAGTGCCTAACAACCCTTTCAGTAAAGAAATTCTTCCTAACATCTAACCTAAAACTCCCCTGGCGTAACTTTAGCCCATTCCCCCTCGTCCTGTCACCAGGCACATGGGAGAACAGGCCAACCCCCACCTCGCTACAGCCTCCTTTAATGTACTTATACAGAGCAATAAGGTCACCCCTGAGCCTCCTCTTCTCTAGGCTGAACAAGCCCAGCTCCTTCAGCCGCTCCTCATAGGACTTGCTCTCCAGGCCCCTCACCAGCTTCGTCGCCCTTCTTTGGACCCGCTCAAGCCCGCTTTTTCAGTCTTCTCCCATTGCGCCGAGGGATATATTTAGGCTTGCGGTGAAAGAGTGAACGCGGAGGGTCCAGTTGCATGTGGCGCTGCATAAAGGCTCCCCTGGGAGTTCAGTTGTACCCAAAGCCTTCCTCTGGGGGCACTTCTGGATGGGCAAATGGGGCTTTTAACGCATTTTCTGGTGCCCGAGTTTTCAGTCGACTGCCAGGCGGGCCAGGGCGATATTTAGGTTTGCTGTGAAAGAGCGAACCCGGAGGGTCCAGTTGCATGTGCGGATGCTCAAAGGCTCCCCTGGGGAGTTCACTTGTACCCAAAGCCATCCTTTGGGAGCACTTTTGGATGGTCCAAGGGGAATCGCAATGCGTTTTCTGAGGACCACTTTTTCAGTCTTCTCCCATTGCGCCGAGGGATATATTTAGGCGTTCGGTGAAAGAGTGAACCCGGAGGGTCATGTTGCATGTGGGGCTGCATAAAGGCTCCCCTGGGGAGTTCAGTTGTACCCAAAGCCTTCCTTTGGGGGCACTTCTGGATGGGCGAATGGGGCTTGAAACGCTTTTTCTGTGGCCCGAGTTTTCAGTCTTCTTCCATGCTGGCTAGCGTTATATTTAGTGTTGCTCATAAACAGCGAACCCGGAGGGTCCAGTTGCATGTGGGGCTGCGTAAAGGCTCCCCTGGGGAGTTCACTTGTACCTAAAGCCTTCCTCTGGGGGCACTTTTGGATGGGCGAAAGGTGCTCGGAAAGCGTTTTCTGGGGCCCGAGTTTTCAGTCGTCTCCCATGCCGGCTAGGGCTATATTTAGGCTTGCGTAGACAGAGTGAACGCGTAGGATCCAGTTGCATGTTGGGCTGCGTAATGGCTTCCCTGGGGTGTTCAATTGTACCCAAAGCCTTCCTTTGGGGGCACTTTTGGATGGTCCAAGGGGAATCGCAATGCGTATTCTGAGGCCCGCTTTTTCAGCCTTCTCCCATTGCGCCGAGGGCTATATTTAGTCTTGCGTAGAAAGAGTGAACGCGGAGGGTCCAGTTGCATGTGGGGCTGCATAAAGGCTCCCCTTGGGGAGTTCAGTTGTACCCAAAGCCTTCCTTTGGGGACACTTTTGGATGGGCGAATGGGGCTCGGAATGCGTTTTCTGAGGCCCGAGATTTCAGTAATCTCCAATGCCAGCTAGGGATATATTTAGTGTTGCTCGGAAAGAGCGAACCCGGAGGGTCCAGTTGCATATGGGGCTGCATAAAGGCTCCCCTGGGGAGTTCAGTTGTACCCAAAGCCTTCCTTTGGGGGCACTTCTGGATTGGCGAAAGAGTCTTATAATGCGTTTTCTTTGGCCCGATTTTTCAGTCATCTTCGATGCCGGCTAGGGCTATATTTAGGCTTGCGTAGAAAGATTGAACGCGGAGGATCCAGTTGCATGTTGGGCTGCGTAATGGCTTCCCTGGGGTGTTCAATTGTACCCAAAGCCTTCCTTTGGGGGCACTTTTGGATGGTCCAAGGGGAATCGCAATGCGTATTCTGAGGCCCGCTTTTTCAGCCTTCTCCCATTGCGCCGAGGGCTATATTTAGTCTTGCGTAGAAAGAGTGAACGCGGAGGGTCCAGTTGCATGTGGGGCTGCATAAAGGCTCCCCTTGGGGAGTTCAGTTGTACCCAAAGCCTTCCTTTGGGGACACTTTTGGATGGGCGAATGGGGCTCGGAATGCGTTTTCTGAGGCCCGAGATTTCAGTAATCTCCAATGCCAGCTAGGGATATATTTAGTGTTGCTCGGAAAGAGCGAACCCGGAGGGTCCAGTTGCATGTGGGGCTGCGTAAGGGCTCTCCTGGGGAGT